>NC_088389.1:68261666-68913888 GCF_037993035.2 Macaca fascicularis | reverse complement strand
GCTGGAGGCATTACACTTCCTGATTTCAGAGTGTATTAAAAAGTTATAGTAACTAAAACAATATTTAATTGGCATAGAAACAGACATATAGAGTAATGGAATAGAAGACAGAGCATAGAAATTCATATATATAAAGTCAACTTATTTTTGATGAGTGCCAAGAATACATAACAGGAAAATGATCATCTCTTGAACAAATGGTGTTGGGGAAAACTGAATATCCACATACAGAATAATGAAATTAAGTCTTACTTTAACATAAAAATGTTACCTTACATAAAAATGTTTTACCTTATATAAAAATCAACTTAGACCTGGTGCAATGGCTCACGTCTGTAATCCCAGCATTTTGGAAGACCGAGGGAGGTTCATCACCTGAGGTCAGGAGTTTGAAACCAGCCTGACCAACACGGTGAAACCCTGTCTCTAGTAAAAATACAAAAAAATAGCCAGGTGAGTTGCTGCATGACTGTAATCCCAGCTACTTGGGAGGCTGAGGCGGGAGAATGGCTTGAACCCAGGAGGTGGAGGTTGCAGTGAGCTGAGATCGCGGCACTGCACTCTAACCTGGGTGACAGAGCCAGACTCTGTGTCAAACAACAGCAACCAATTTAAAATGGATTGAGGACCTAAAACTAAAACTCCCAGAAGAAAAAATATGAAAAAAACCTTATTGATATTGGTCTTGCATACGACTTCATGGATATGACACCAAATGCATAACAATAAAAGGAAGACAGACAGAAGTACACTAAACTGAGCAGCTATTGCACAGCAAAAGAAATAATCACAGAGTAAAGAGACCACTTATGAATGGGAGAAAATATTTGCAAAGCAGGTGTCAGATAAGCGGTTAATTTCCAAAATATAAAAGGAGCTCCTCCAACTAAATTCCAAAATAAACTAATAACCTGGTCAAAATATGGGCTAAAGACTGGAGCAGACATCTTTTCCAAAGAAGACATATGAACGGCTATATGAAATTATGCTCAATTTCACCAATCATCAGGGAAATGCAAATTAAAGCCATAATGAGATATCTCCTAAAACCTGCTAGGATGACTGTCATTTAAAAAAAAAAAAAAAAAAAAAAAAAAGGACAACACGTTTTGGTCAGGTTGTATAAAAAGAAAAATGGAACCTGTTTGTTGTTGTCAGGAATGCAAAATATTGCAGTCACTATGGAAAACTGTATAGAGATTCCTCAAAAAATTACAAAATAAAACATCCATATGATTCAGTAATTCCACTTCAGGGTATTTATCCAAAAGGTTTAAATCATAATCCTAAAATAATATTGGCAGCACTATGTTTATGGATAAACAATATTCACAATAGCCAAGACATGGAAATAACCTAAACATGCATTGATGGGTAAATGAATAAAGAAAATGGAACATACGTATAGTGGAATATTACTCAGCTTTAGAAAAGGATATCTTAACACTATGCAACAACATGGATAAACTTTGAAGACACATGAAGTAAAATAAGCAATTACAGAAAGACAAATCCTGCATGATCACATGTATGAAAATATCTAAAATAGTCAAACTCATAGAATAAGAAGGTAAACTGTTGCTTGCCGGAGTGTGAGGGGAGGAGGAAATAGAGAATTATTAATTAGTGGGCCTAAAGTCTCAATTGTACAAGATGAATATGTTTTAGAGGTATGCTGTAAAACATTATCTCCATAGTTAACTATACTGTATTCTACACTTGAAGATTTATTAGCAGGGCAGATCTAATTTAAATGTTCTTTCCACAATAAGTAAAATTTTAAAAGAAAATAAAGCTAAAAGGTAAAATAAGGAAATATATCAAAGTAGGTTACTTTATTATGAAATCAATTTTGTGAGCCATAAACAAAGAATAACAATGTTGCAAAACATAAAGTAAAAATAACAATAAAAGAATAAGTTAATTTTAAAAACCCACAATTACAAAGAAAATGCACAAGGATTAAAATATGGAAAAGAGACACAGGAGCCAACTGAAAGACTCTCAATGGCCAAAACTGAAATAATTTTGGCAATAAAATATAGTATTATTAAATTATAAGGCAAGGTATAAAATAAATGTTTGTAAGATCATATGGACGTTAATAGTTGAAAATTCTCTTTGCAGAAGAATTTCAAATATTTTATGTAGCTAAGCATCACTCTCAAATGTTTGGCATAATTCTCTACTCCTTAAATGTGAGCCATACATAGTTACCTTATTCCAGAGTACAGTATGGAAGATGCAAAAAGTAACTTCAAAGTGGAGAAACTTGGAAAACACTGCCCCAGGCAAGCGATTTGATTAAGTTATGTCAACAGAATGTATTATGAATACCATGTGATGGAAGTGAAACTTTACTTCTCTGTCCTTCCTCCCCCCAGAACATAACCCTTGTGTAATCATCAGAAAAGTATCAAACATAACCTGACTGAGGGACATACTACCACACATCTCACCAGTACTCCCCCAAATTTTCAAGATCATTAGAAACATGGAATCTGAGAAAACGTTACAGTTAAGAGGAAACTAACGAGATAAGATTACTTAAATGTGATTGTCTTATTGTTTCATATTAAGACTAAATCTAGATTGTAGTTAGAGCTTCCAGAAGCTTCTGTTTGCTTTACAGGTAAAATGATTTGAAACCACCTCGCCAGGCAAATAATTATTTGCTTAGATAGAAATTCCAAATTAAGCATCTCCACACCTTTGATGCTGTTTTAACTCATACATGTAACAAGTAGGTCATTATTAAACAGGTCATTATTCCTGAAGTCACTATAGATAGAAGTCTATAGACTTCTATAGAATTCACTAAGGTCAAGAGACCATTCT
Organism: Macaca fascicularis; assembly: GCF_037993035.2. NCBI lineage: Eukaryota > Metazoa > Chordata > Mammalia > Primates > Cercopithecidae > Macaca > Macaca fascicularis. Next base: position 68,911,050 of record NC_088389.1, on the reverse strand, counting down.
GAAAAAGAAAAAAAAGATTAAATCATACATGTAGTGCATGGTTAACTGTAAGCACACACACAATATTACTAAAAGTCAATTTATCATTGTAATTCTTTAACATGTATTATGTTCCAGAGGATGTGTGCTAGGAGAGCTAGGTGCAGTGTCTTCAGAATACATTTAAAATATTCTAGAGATGCTTTGCTGATCTATTTAAAACTCTTCTGTGCTTTGTTGTGACAAAGTTAATAGCTGAATCCATTTCATATGTATATTTTAGAGCAGACTAACTGATGGTCTGACTACCATCTGTTAATATTGCTGCCTGCTTACAAACAGCTTCTGGGAAATCCTAAGAATCTTAACAATAGAAAATGGCATATTTCTATAGAAACTAAAAAATGATATTGCCAGAGTTTTGACTTTTGTCCACAGGTAGAAAAATATATACCCTGTTAACATGACATAGCAAATAAAAGGTGGAGATAAATTAACACTTCACAGATGACTGAGTGGTTCCATGCTTACTGCTAGGTTGTCACAAAACACAATTACTCATCTACTACTGTATTCGGGTTCTCTAAAGGGAGAGAACTAATCAGATAGATGTATATATAAAGGGGAGTTTATCAAGGAGTATTGACTCACATGATCACAAAGTGAGATCCCATAACAGGCCATTTGCAAGCTGAGGAGCAAGGAAGCCAGTCTGAGTCCCAAAACTTGAAAAGTAGGGAAGCCAATAGTGCAGCCTTCAGTCTGTGATCGAAGGTCCAAGAGTCCCAAAGCTGAAAACTTGGAGTCCGACGTTCAAGGGCAGGAAGCATCCAGCACGGGAGGAAGATGTAGGCCAGGAGGCTAAGCCAGTGTAGTCTTTTCACGTTCCTCTGCCTGCTTTTAGTCTGGCTGCACAGGCAGCTGATTTAGATTGTGCCCAAACAGGTTAAGGCTGGGTCTGCCTTTCCCAGCTCACTGACTCAGATATTAAGCTCCTTTGGCAACACCCTCAAAGACACAGCCAGGAACAATAATTTGCATCCATCAATCTAATTCAGTTGACACTCAATATCAACCATCACAACTACCAAATGTCAATGTGCTATTAAAAGTATACTTTTCTCTTAGGTAGGTAACATGTCAGAGATACTGTTCTAGCCAGAGTTTCAAGGGCCATGTTTACACTCTGGGAGCACGGAGAGAGAGAGAGAGAATGTGTTTTAGAAGAAAGTTGGGATTTCATAAACGATAAACACACCAGAAATCAAATACTTCTTTCTCTTGATTATTTGCAAAAACAAAATTTAGGTGAATATCAGAATACTAGACTTACCCGGGTATCGAAAACACACCATGTTATCTATATATCATAGTGTATGGTTAAAAATTTTTCAGTGAAAGTTTTATCAGTATAATTTTTGATGGCCAAAACATTTATCTATAAACACATAGTTTTTTTTTTTCCTTCATGCAATTTTGTTTATAAAAGTACAACATTCGTCAATAGACAACTTGCTGAGACGAGATGTCTTCTCCCAATTGAAGGTCTTTAGTTGATCAAAGGGTTCTGGTTTCAGGGACTTCAAGAAGTGAAGCCAAGGACCGCACTGGCGCATGTTACAGCTCTATTAGAGAAACGTGCAGACCCAAAGAGTGTTTGGCGGCAAGATTAAAGCAAAGGTGAAAGCGAAAGTAAAGCTTCCATGCAGTGGAAGGGGACCCGGAAGGGTTGCCATTTTTGGCTTGAGTGTCCTATGCTCATATCTCCTTATGACCCCTCTCCTTTCCTTTTTCTGTCCTATAGAATTAGCTTATTTTCTATCTGTTTGTGGGTTGGCAGGCCTGATTGGTTAAAAACATCAGGCTGCAGCTAGAGCTTAAATTCCCTATATGATTGGTTGAAGTTTCAATCCCTTAGCTTGATGCTGTGACTCATTTTGGCTTAGAGGAAAGTACCCTTTGATTGGTTCAAGTTTCAATCCCTTAGCTTGCAGCTATGACTCATTTTGGCTTAGGGGAAAGTCCCCTTAGGGAAGTCCCTATTGACCCAGGAAGTCCAGCCAACTTAGCCACTTAGTCCCTCATTCCCAAATAAAAACTATCAATTGGTGCATCCACTTGGGAGAAAATAAACATTTCTCAGTAGACGTTTGATACACATTGTAACAAGATTCTGCTACTTGTACAATTGCACAATTGTGTTTATTACCAACGTTGTTAATACCTAAGTCTCTGAACTGTGAAGTATTTTCCCTTATTTCAGACAAATGTCCACAGGTTTTCTTAGTCTCATTGCTCCATTTTCCTATGTACCTGTATATCAAAATCATTCTGTCTTAATTCATTTTTATTCAACTTATCACTTCAATTCTATGAGCTCAGCTGTTTTTTTATGTTAACTCTTTACACAATGTTTTGCAAGGCTTCAAACAAGTTGGAAAAAGCTGGCTGTTACTTTGTAATTAATAGAGAATGTAATTGCCCTTTTAGGTTTAAACTACTTGCATAAGGATCCTCCAGAGGGACAGAACTAATAGGATACATGTGTATTTGAAAGAGAGTTTATTAAGGAGAATTGGCTCACACTACGGAGGACTAAACTCTGATTTTTTTTTTAATCTTGCACAAATTTCTATTTAAAGGGTCTGGGGAGTCATGCGCTACAAATCATAGATTCTCATCAGGTTTTATTTAACCCTGTGTATCATGACTTATTTTCCAACCTGACTCTGTCATAACATTATGAGACAAGGAAGAAAATAAAAAAATTTTACCCCAAAACTTATTTCGCAGCCATATCTTGAAATGACCCTGCAAAGCTGTTCTTTGTGGGGGAGAATTTGCATCTGTAAAGAATCTCTAATAACATAGCTAGATTTTTCTCTTCCAGACCCTCCCAATCCTGAAGAGATTAACTAAGATCTGAATAGGAAACATTTGTCATTTATTGTCTCTAAGGGCAATCACTATAAGACTTCACAAGAACTTTGGGTTCCACAATCTTTATCTTAACCTGAATATTCCCTTTCTATGAATCCCAGGTCTTTAGACAAATGCAACCAATTGTCAACCAGAAAATGTTTAAATTCACCTATAGCCTGGAAGCCCCCCAGCTTTGAGTTATACTGCCTTTCTGGACTAAACCAATGGTATTTCTTAAATGTATTTGATTGATGTCTCCTGCCTCTCTAAAATGTATAAAACTAAGCTGTGCCTTGACCACCCTGGGTATACATTCTCAGGACCTCCTGAGGGCTGTGTCACAGGCCATGGTCACTCATATTTGGCTCACAATAAATCTCTTCAAATATTTTACAGAGTTTGACTCTTTTCGTCCACACTATCACAAGGTGAACTCCCACGATAGGCCGTCTGCAAACTGAGGAAGAGAGAAGGCAATAATGTCTCAGTCTGAGTCCAAAAGCCTTAAAAGTAGAGAAGCTGACAGTGCACCCTTCAGTCTGTAGTTGAAGGCCCAAGAGCTCCCGGCAAAACCACTGGTGTAAGTCCCAGAGTACAAAGGCTGAAGAATCTGGAGTTTGATGTCCAAGGTCAAGCAGAAGAGATGGAACCATCCAGCAAGGGAGAAAGATGAAAGCCAGAAGACTCACCAAACCAGCTTATTTCATCTTCTCCTGCCTGCTTTGTTCTAGCCACACTGGCAGCTAACGGGATGGTGCCCACTTACATTGAGGGTGGTCTTTCTCTCCTAGTGCACTAACTCAAATGCTAACCTCCTCTGGCAACACCCTCACAGAGACCCAGAAACAATACTTTAACCACCCACCTAGGCACCTTTCAATCCAATCAAGTTGACACCTAATAATAACCATCACGCTACTCTACTCAAGTATCTTTCTTTTTTCCAAGATATTATTTTCCTCCACCTCTCTTTTGTTGTTGTTGTTGTTGTTGTTTTGAGACAGGGCCTCCCTGTCTCTCAGGCTGGAGTGCAGTGGCATGATCATAGCTCACCATGGCCTCAACTTCCTGGGCTCAAGTGACCCTCCTGCCTCAACCTCCCCCAAATATCTGGGACTGCAAGTGCCTACCACCATGCCCAGCTTGTATTTAAAAAAAAAAAATGTAAAGATGGGGTCTCACTATGTTACCAGGGCTCCTCTTCTTATAGATGGGGAAAATGAAGCCTCTAAAGGTCAGATGACATGGCCTGATCAGACTAGGCAGAGCAGAGCCAGGAAGAGTGCCTGATACACCAACTTCTAATTCAGTGCTCCAGCCCCTGTCTTCTCCCAGGGCCAAGGCTTTTTCAGGCCAATGGACATGGGGTGGTAGACATGGGAGAAGGACAGACAGAAGCCTGGGGAAGATGCTGAGAAGTAATAAAAGGGAGGAGAGAAGCTTTGCAAGAAAACTGTCCCTGGCTTAGAGAAGTAAAAACAGAGTGGGTTGGGCAGGTGTTAGATGTGATGGAGTGGAGGTGAGACCAGAGACCTAGGAAGAAGGAACCACAGCTCTGGTCAATCTGGCACTGAAAAAATGAGACAGGAAGAGCATGGTGTTGCCACCATAGTAGGACCTTGTGAAGTCAGTGAGTTTCCTGCTTCACAAGGGTTCAGCAAAGTTTTGTCTTCCTGGACAGAGAGAGGTGCAGTAGGAGGGTGAGGACAGTCAGAAGGCAAGTCCCAGGTCTGTCCTGAGCTAACGCAGGACTGGAGGGGGAAGGCATTTCCCCCTTGAGCCACAACCTTACCTTTTGTGCAATGGGGAGATGATAAGAACCCTGTCCTGCCCACAATATCCAGCTGGTGATCTGGTCTATAAATGAAGATCCTGTGCTACTGTAAGGATCAGAGGCAGTGCTTGGCAGATGGTGGCTGCTGCTGTCGCTAGCACTTCCAATTAATTACTGGGCTCAGGCTGCTGTCACTTGCCCTCACCTCCTCTGAGATGTCTTGCCCAGTGCCCCTACTCCTTGAAGCTGGGATCCTGGAGCCCTTGGGCTCACTCCCTCAGCCCTCAACACAGACTGTTGTTTTCTGCTTGCTTGTTTGCCTTCAACCACCCTGGGCACCAGTTGAACTCAGGAATGTCTAGCCCTGAGCCTAGCCCAGAGTGAGTGTTCTAGAAGCATGGCTGGATCTCATCACCCAGCAATGTTTGAGAATCCATGCTGTGCTAGGCCTTGCCCGTCATGGCGATGTCCATGCTCAGAGTCCTGCTACCCTCAGGCTCGGACTTGAGTGAAGGAGATAGGGTGGCACACAGTGATAACGTCATGTGGTAAGTGCCACTGTGGGGGCTGTGGGACAGAGAGGAGGACCAGACCCTACCATACCCAGCAGAGGAGTGGTGGTCCCGTACTGCTGTAGTGCCTGCAGCACCCCAGCAGCTAGCAATGGGCCACTCTCCATTTGCCTGCCCCTTTCATCATGCAAAGATGGTTGCAACAGTAAATGAAACCACTGTTACCAGAAACCTTCAAGCCAGGTCCTGCTCTGAGAACTTTAGTGCATTTACTCTGCCCCTCAGAGGAGCCAGTGTGGGAAAAGAGGTCCTGAGGGGCTGGTCACTGCTGGCACACTCAACCATCTTGTGGTTGTGTAGGATTTGAACTCAGGCCTGCTGGAACTCACCTTCCGCTCACTCTGCCCCATGCCATTGAGCTTCACAACTCTCTGTCCACATTTCCTCCTGTGCAGCTGATGGTTCCAATGTGCTCAAGTATCTTAGTCTAAATCAAGATATTCAATAGGAGGAAAATTCATATACTACATTTCAAACACATACCTTTGAAATGAGTAAAGTGTTACTGACTTGAAAAAAACTATAAAATGTTTACAAAATATTTTGTAATACACTATATGCACACATATTCATATTATATATATATAATGTACAGATATATGTGTGCATATACAATGCAATGTGATGGAATATAATATAATGGTAAGAGATAATAAATTTAAAAAATTTTTTTTCTTACTCTCTTATTCAACATACTATTTTATGTTTTCATTATTATTATTCTCTTGTAATTTTATATATTTTTCTTTTCTTTTTAGTTTATCTTTGCTAACCTCTTACATTTTTTTCTTTGATTTATTATTTTTAAATTTTCTGAACTTAAACATTACCTCAACTTTAAATTTTCCAGTGTTTTAAGAAATAGGCTGGGTTTGGTGGCTCATGCCTGTAATCCCAAACCTTTGGGATGCTGAGGTAGGAGGACTGCTTAAAGACAGGAATTTGAGGCCAACCTGGGCAGCAAAGCAAGTGAGACCCTGTTTCTACAAAAATTTGAAAGAAAAAATAATTTTTTAAAAAACTAAAACTAGGAGAGTGGTGCACATACTTGTAGTCCTAGCTACTCAGGAGGCTGATGCTGGAGGATCACTTGAGCCCCGGAGTTTGAGGCTGCAGTGAGTTTTGATCTAGCCACTGCACTCCAGTCTGGGTACCAGAGTGAGACTCTCTTTCAAAAAGAAAAAAAAAAAAAGAAGGAAATTAAATTCTAGCAGTGTAAGAAAATATTATTTTTGGGAAAGGCATTGTGGCTTACATCATGATCCACCAAGTGGCTTACAAATACCAGCACTTTGGGAGCCCAAGGTGGGAGGACCACTTGAGGTCAGGGCTTCAAGACCAGCCTGGGCAGCATGGTGAGACTCTCTCTTAAAAAAAAAAAAATTATCTGGGCATGATGGCCTGTGCCTGTAGTTTCAGTTACTGAGGAGGCTAAAGTGGAAGGATTACTTGAGCCCAGGAGTTTGAGGCTGCAATGAGCAATAATGGAGCCACTGAACTCCAGCCAGGGTGACAGAGAAAGTCCCTGTCTCAAAATATATATATATATATAACATATACGTATATAATATATACATATATAATATATATATTTTATATATATATATAGGATCATCATATAAACATACATATAATTTCACTAGGCAGAAAGAAGAGAAACAGGATAACTGAGCAAACTGGTAGAATGGCCAATGAAACTGAGAGCACAAATATCTAGTATTAGTTAAAAATCCCTCTCAGTGTTGTAATATAACCAGAAATTCATCTCGGAATCGCTTTTAAATAAATCATGCTATTTATGCAAAAGGTGCATGTGCATTTTGAAAGATTTTGTTGGCTTGTGTTATAAATCAAGAAAATGGGTTGTTTCCCATGTTATGTTTTCCCAGAGATAAAGGAATATTCTGAAAAACAGATCAGGAAAAAAACATCTGGTCGAAGCAGATAGAAGCCTGAAGGATTTGAAGAAATCTTCTTTAGAAAATAAATGGACCTTCTACTGGAGTTTTTCTCAATCTTACCTGAATATTAAGTATCAGGGAGACATACACATTGGGTTTATTTAGTGTTTCTTACATCTGTTTTAGATTTTTCCCAATATGATACATTCTAATATATGTATGTATCATAATATGATAAACTTAATACTATGACAGATCAAGGCATATATTCTTTATTTCTCCACAGGCATTAATCTGTGCTTTTCCAGGAAACATTCTAAAGTTGAAGACTTCAAACTGATCTTAAGGGGCTTGCTTCAGTGCAAATAAATCTGTGTATTGTGATGACATTAATCTTTTCATTGCCATAAAATTCTATTTTTAAGTATATTCTTTATTCCTAAATATGAGAGCCTTGTGAATTTATTTATAACTTTTTTTTATTTTAAGTACACCTACCTTCTATTGCAAACGATGCACTTCAACTTCCATATGATTTTCTAGTAGAGTGAAAACTTACCACATTATCATTGGTAGAAGAGCATAAAATTACTATGTCCAGGAGTATAAAATTACTAAATCTAATTTTAAAATATGATAAATCTAATAAAAACTTTGAAACCTAAAGTCATATATATTTTGAAGTAGCCGATATTATTTATTGAAAACAACAAAATGATAAAGCATTTGTTTTACCGACTAACTCATATGAAATAGGAGTCAGCATTCTGTTACATAGCATGAAAAAGTAGTTCTTTTACTGTATTGTGAAATAGAAAACTGTAAAAGAAATATTTTGTTCTTGTTTCTCCTGGAAACTCTTTGAGTGAGAGGTCTGTGAATTAGAAGACTTTCAGCAGTCCTTAACCTAAACACCTTGAATTGCACTTTTCTCATTTAGAAATATAATACTGAAATAGAATGAACATGAGCTAAAGTAAAATGGAGTATTTTATATAAATGACCACCAGTAACAGGATAACATGGTCATTTGTTAACATTGTAGATTTTATCTCAATTACAAAAATAGTCTTCCAAATTTGGACAAAGTGAAAGCCCCCTGTAACTACGTTTATGGTCGGAAAAATTAAAGAATAGGCATTCTCTAATAAATTCTTTATAAAATCTAGAGTTTAGATTTTTTTTAAAGGCTTGGACTAGAATCCCTTGATAATCTGAAAGCACAATTTTAAATCAGAGACAGCACAACTCAGTGGGTGAAGGTAGAAGTAGGAAGCTGCTTATTAAGGAAAAAAGAAACAAAACTTTATATCATTAGTCCCTCCTTCTACCTAATATGAATTTATTTGATTTTGTGTAACTTTTATAATTAGTAGGAAAATACTTGGGAGATTTTTGTAATTTTAGAGATAATAAAATATATGTGAAAACCTCACTCTGAGTGAGATTTAGTTAGAGACATGATTTGCTCTAATAATGAGATTGTAAATTGATCCGAACTCAGAACCATTCAAGCAAAACATATACCTGCCTGTGATGTAGCAGTCATGCTCCTAAATATATACCTAAGAGAAAGGTAAGAGTATTCACAGCAATTCCACTGGTAATTGCCAAAGTCTGGAAATAAACAAATTTCAGTCAACACGAGAATGGAAAACAGATTGTAGTATATTCACAAAATAGAATATTACTCAGCAATAAAAAAGAAAAAGCACAGATTCACATGACATAGAAGATGTTACATTTATAATGACAAATAAAGGAATATAGATATAAAAGAGTATGTGATGTCTAATTTATTAATATGAAGTTTTAAAAAAGCAAAAGTAATTGATGATAATAGGAGACAGAATAGTGTATACTTCTAGGTGGAATAAAGGTACACAAGGCAGCCTTCTGCAGTTGTTGAGATTATTCTATTTCCTGACCTAGGAGATGTGTATACATATGTGCTACATGTGTACATACAGCACATACACACACAAACAAAATAAACACATGTATATATGTGGCAGGAAGCAGCGGAATGGCATCCAAACAATTTATAATATTAATAAATGTTCGACAATGTCATTTTTTAAATCCACATTCTTTAATGTTTCTAGTCAAGTAATTTTTATTAATGCTTTATCCTAAATTTAAAATTAAAATTGCAACTTTATTTGAAATTGGAAGTACAGTAACATTTTACCTTGCATTAGTAGTTTGTTAAAGAAACAAGCTATTTGGAAAAATTTGCCCTGCTGAGTTATATTTGGGAGATGTTTAGCAAGTGAAGTTTTTTTGACAGATGTACTTGTATCAGCTCAGGGCTATTAAAAATACATTTTGATAGTTTACAGTTATAAAATTTCAAATAATTGAATTCCATAAAATTAAAAGGTTTTATCTCTGTATTCATTGAATTCATTCTACAGCACCTTAACACATATTCGTTTTTCCTTATAATGCCCTCATACTGTTGATACACATTCTACTTCATTTTTGTCAATCTGTAAGCTAATATATTTTTTACATTGCCTAAACACATATTTTTATCTCTCTGTGGTTTATGTATCAAGTGTTTCAGAAAGAAAAATATGTTCTGTTTATAAACACATCATGAAAAAGCAAGTTAAGTGGAGAGAACTTGAATTTCAGTTACTCGAATAGAAAAGATTCCTTGTGATCTTGATCTTTGAACCACTGTTTGTTGGGTAAATGCTGTTGGATAGCTCTCAGAAGTATGTTGTCAGAACATACACTAATTGTGGGAGCGTCATTGAAAATTGCTGTCTTAGTCAGTTTGGCCTTCCCTTACAAAATACCACAGACTGTGTGCCTTCAACAGCAGAAATTTCTTTTTTCACAATTTGGGAGACTAGAAGTCTGCAATCAAGGTGTCATCATTGTCGGTTTTTGGTGAAGGCCTTCTTGCTGGCTTGCTGAGGGTCCTCTTCTTACTTTGCCCCACATAGTACAAGGAGTGAGGGAGAGCGCAAGCTCTCTGGTGTCTCTTCTTATGAAAGTATTAAGCTCATCATGAAATTTTCATTCATATTCTCATTTTAACTGGTACAATTGCACCATGGTGCACAACTATTGATAAACTGTGATGGGTTTATTAATAGATCAATGATACTACAAATATCAATATAATTCCTACTATGCATGTAATTATGTGCAAAGTCCTGAGTAGTGTTTACATTTAAAATCATTCTAATTTTAAAGTAACCTTCATTTTTTTAAATGCTAGTTTTTTTCCATTATTTTAATTTTCCATTATTATAAATGCTAGGGCTTTCAGAAAATATGCTAATATATTTATAAATTTACACATAGAACAAAAACACAGAATAAAAAAATGGAAAGAAACTTCCTTAGAATGTTATTGTTTTAACTTGTTTATCTAGAGTTCAGTTTTGTAACTGGATGTTAGTCACACAATATTAAAATTTCCTCTGTAAATTGAACATAGGAAGTTATTTTTTGTTTTGTTCAAAGCTAGCACAAATGCCTACACTTAGTTATACTGAAGAATTTTTAGGAAAATCTGGCTATTACAACCATTAGTAAGATTATCAGAAATTTAAAATATCATTCAGGAATTGGTACATGGTGAGGTTGCTAAGGTTCATTTGATTTCCATAAAAATCAGCATTAAAGAGGAAAATACCTTCCTAAGATATTAAAATCCAAAGAGAGGTCAGAAAATGGCAGAATAAGAACATTCTATATGCCAGACTGGCCTTCAAATAACCTTTAGATATCTATATTTTTAAGATATTTTTTCTGCTCCTTTCCACTTAAGACTTACCCTACTGCAGAGTAAGCAAAAAAGTATGTGATTCATTCATGAGCTTTCTAGATAATCTTCAAAAATAAGACTCTAAGGAGTAATCATTGCAAAGTAAGTTTTATAATAAATCCCTTAATTTTTTCTTTACATTTACATAATATTTAAGTATGCAGCTATCTCCAATGCAATTAAAAGTAAACATTTATCCAAAATAACTACAATTTGTACTTAATATTGTGTCATAACATCTTTGGGGTAATATCAGCAGTCTCCCAAATTCACATATAGACATATTCACCTTTACTCTTTTGCACATATTGTTACTTCTGTCTGAAACATTCTTCCAGCTTTTTCTGCCCAATAACTTCTACTGCTTATATTTCTTCAAGAGTGAATTATCGCTTTGAATAATTTTGAATGTGAATCACCAGGCGTGATGGTGAGTGGGGCCATGTCCACTTCCAGCTTTTGATTCTGGTGATGGGAGAAACAGTACCATACATTGAAAATATCCCTTTGAATAATTTTGAATGTGGATCACCAGTTGTGATGGTGAGTGGGGCCATGTCGACTTCCAAGCTTGTGAATCCTGGTGATGGGAGAAACAGTACCATATATTGAATGCTGATTCACGTCATATACAGCCTTCTGAAGAACTTTGCCCCAGACCTGCAAAGTATTGTCACCTAGTTGGCATTGTAATTGTGACTTCAAAAGGCCATTCCACCATTCTATCAATCCAGTTGCCTCAGGATGATGGGGAACATGACAAGACCGGTGAATTCCATGAGCATGAGCCCACTGTCACACTTGTTTAGCCATAAAGTGAATGCCTTGGTAAGAGGCAATTCTATGTGGAATGCCATGATGGTGAATAAGGCATTTCATGAGTCCACAGATGATAGTTTTGGCAGAAGCATTGTGTGCAGGATAGGCAAACCCATATCTACAGTAAGTGTCTATTCCAGTGAGGATGAACCACTGCCCTTTTCCTGATGGAAGAGGTCCAATATAATTAACCTGCCACTTGGTAGCTGGCTGATCACTCTGAGGAATGGTGCCATATCGAGGGCTCAGTGTTGGTCTCTGCTGCTGGCAACTTGAGCACTCAGTAGTGCCTGTAGCTAGGTCAGTCCTGATGAGTGAAAGTCTATGTTCCTGAACCCATGTATAATCTCCATCCCTTCCACCATAGCTACTTTGTTCATGGGCCCATTGGGCAATAACGAGGTGGCTGAGGAAAGAGGCTAATTAGTGCCCACACAAAGCATCAATCTATCCACCTGATTATTAAAATCCTCCTCTGCTGAGGTCACCCTTTGGTGAGCATTCACATGAGATACAAATATCTCACAGTTTTTGACCACTCAGAGAGGTCCATCCACATACCTCTTCCCCAAATTTCTTTGTCACCAATTTTCCAATGATGCTTCTTCCAAGTCCCTGACCATCCAGCCAAACCATTGGCTACAGCCCATGAATAGGTATATAGTCATACATATGGCCATTTCTTCTTCTAAGCAAAGTGTGGCAGGAGTGGAGACCACGGGCATTTTTTAGCCACTTCCTCATGTAACTTAATTGTGCCTTCAACACCTGCTAAAACCCGATCATGTATATACCACTTTCATTTGATAATGGAATGCTGTTGGGCGTGCCCAACTTTATGGTTAGATGGGTCAGAAAACACCCAGTTTATGATAGGCAGTTCAGGTCACATGGTGACTTGATGACACACAGTCAAATGTTCAGTTTCTACCAAAGCCTGGTAACAGGACAAGAGCTGTTTCTCAAAAAGGAGAATAGTTATCTGCAGAAGACGGCAGAAGATAGCCTTGCTCCAAAATTCTAGAGGTCTCCACTGTGATTCACCTATGAGGGCCTGCCAAAGACTCCAGACAACATCCCTATCAGCTGCTGACACCTCAAGCATGATTGGATCTGCTGGATCATACGGCCCAAGTGGCAGAGGAGTTTGCACAGCAGCCTGGACCTGTTGCGGAGCTTTCTGTAACCCCACTCAGAATAGGCAGCCTTTCAGGTCACTCAATAAATGGGGCCAAATAACACAGGCGGCTATGCGCAGCTCCTGGCTGATAGCAAGGAAACAGCAATCTTAACCCTACGACCTAGTAACTTAATTCTGCCAATAATAGGAAAGAGTTTGGAAGCAGATTTTCCCCCTGAGCCTCCAGATGAGAACTCCACCTGACCAACACTTTGATTTCAGGCTTGTGATGTCCTGAATAGAGAACCCATCCACACTGCTGGGCTTCTGACCTAGAGAAATTCACATTTCTCTAGATTATTGATAAATACATGGTTGTTTATTTAAGCTGCTAAGTTTATGGTAATTTTTTACAAGACAATAGAAAATTAATACACTGATATCTTGCAGTTTTTCTGTACAATAATTTTATTTGTATTTATCTTTCTCGCTACTCCTTGCAGACTTTCAATATGAAAGCCTAGGTGCCTCTTGCATTAAATGAACTTATTATCTAGAATCTTCTGAATATTGCTTGTCTATATATTCCTTCATTTTCTAATCTATTTTCCATTTACTCTTAGTGAATATAAATTTCTTTTAAATTCTTCTTTATATATCTATCTCTTTATATTTTTGTTCTGGGATCTGGATCTATTTTATAGTATTCTCTTTCCACGTGAGTTCAAAGTGAGCATTTCTCTTTAGTTTTTTCTTTTTTTCTCCCTTGACATGTTCCTTTTCTATATCTGACAACTCTGTTTATACCTTATTTTTTGCTTTGATGATGTCATTGATTTCTTTATCACTGAGAATTTTTTTTTTCTTTTTTTTGAGACCGAGTCTTACTCTGTCTCCCAAACTGGAGTACAGTGGTGTGATCTCGGCTCACTGCAAGCTCTGCCTCCCAGGTTCATGCCGTTCTCCTGCCTCAGCCTCCAGAGTAGCTGGGACTACAGGCGCCTGCCACCATGCCTGGCTAATTTTTTTGTATTTTTAGTAGAGATGGGGTTTCACCGTGTTAGCCAGGATGGTCTCGATCTCCTAACCTCTTGATCCACCTGCCTCGGCCTCCCAAAGTGCTGCGATTACAGGCGTGAGCTACCGCGCCCAACCGATCACTGAGAATTTTTTAAAAGTCTTATCTTAAATCCCTCTTCAAGATTGCCCATTTACTTTTATTTTATCAGGAGTGAATCATTCCACTGCCTGATTTAGTTTCTTATCTATTTTGATGTTGTGTTTTCTTGGTTGTTTAGAAATGTTAATATATAGGGTCAGTTTATCTTAATTGGCCTTTTAGATTTTTTTTGTTTTTTTTGGTTTTTTTTCTTCTCTACTGCTTCCTTTCTATATATGACTTTTATATTTGCATTTCATACCAGAAGGAGGACATATATTAGGAATTTAACATTCTAATTCTGAAGAAAGAGGATAGATCTGTTTCCTAAGAAACTGTATGGCTTGGTCCTGGTCCTGGTGGCTACATAGCAAATATAAAGCCTGCAGCCTCAGGCACCGTCACAGAAATTTTAGTTTCCATTCACAGTGGTTCCATGCTCTGAAAATGACTCCAGTGCTCCACCAAAAAAATACCTTTTTTACTGTACCCTGAAAGGTCTGAATTTTTTTAATACCTCTACCTATTTGTATTCCTGGAGTTCAAAGGACTGAGACATCAGGCCTCGATGTTTCCAAATTATTTTTGTTCTAATTCTAGTCAAAGGAGTTGTTTGCCCTTTTATGGTGGAATTAGTTCTGAAACCAGCCCAATTGACCCACAGAACTGATGTTTATGGTTTCTTTTAAATAAACATAGAAATTGACCCTCACAGTCTTAAAACATAAGAAAATTACATTTGTTTTATTTGACATCCTTTCTCAGGAAACCAAGGATTAGGCCTGTCAGATAGTATCAAGGAACTGAAGCTTATCAGATCACAGCTCTAGGATATTGGGACCCCAGACCACTCACCCATCATGATTGTCTAACCAAACACCGGCTTCCTGTTGACCAACTTCTCTTCCTTACCTGTCCCAAATTTCTGTTTTTCCACACACGGTTACATTGCTTCTCAACTGTGTAAATCTTCAAGTTTAGTCTATTAGAAAGATAGGTTTGAGACTCATCTTTCATTCTCCTTGGCTGCAGCATCTGAGTGAAGCCTTCTTGCCTGGCAAAACTCATTGCCTCAGAGATTGACTTTCTGTGCAGTGAGCAGTAGGATTTACACAGAATCCCTGGCTTTTTGGTAACAGTTAACCATTTTAATATATTTTAAAATCATTTTTGTAGCTTATGTTTGAAAGGGGTTTCATATGAACAGATAGTACAATATTTTGGCTAAGAGTCTCTAGTATTATGTCTAGTATTATGTCTGTTTGACTCAAGTAATCTCTATATATAATGGAAGAATTAGAAAATCGAGAGTCTCATCATTTTTTTTTACAAAATAATAGATGTTAGTTCTCACCATATTGAGTGAGACGTATCCAGTCCTTTACAGATTTCCTACTTTGCCTTCTTCCTCTGCATATGTAAGAAAATTGACTCTGGACTGCTACCATTTGGGGGAAAAGTATGATAGAATCTTGGTTTCTCCAGGAAGGACTGATGTTTCAGCAACACAATGATTATTATAACAAATATAATAATAGATTATAATGATAACTATAATGCTATTTATTCTGTGGTTATCATGTACCAAGAATTAACTATTTCATCTTAATAACTAACCTGTGGCATAGGAATTACTCTGCGCACCTCATGCAAGAGCAGTTGAGAAGAGTTTAAGCAGTTTGCACAGGTTAACAAAGCAAGAATTTAAATCATGTCCGTTTGACTAAAAGCAAAGCTGTGATGCTCCTGTTAGTTATTCCATAGCACACCTGCCATATCAAGTTTAAATGTCTTTTCTCTTTTTATTCAGTAGACATTTTATAGACTGAATCAAAGTCACTTCATTTTGAATAGAATAACTACCAACTGCTTTGATATGATGTTGGAAATTTCATGTGTACTTTGTTCTTTTCCCTTGAGTAACCTTTTAGGGATTTTCATAGTTTTATATAATAAAACGATTTTGTGTATTAGTAATCAGCTGATGTCTTAATATATTTAACTGACATAATGCCATTCCTTGAATCACAAGAAAAGACCATATTTCATAGAACATTGGAAAATCCTATAAATTAATAATTTCTAATTTTATGCTAGGTCCTCTGCCAACCACTTACACATATTATGTCATTTACTCCTCAGCAACCTCTCAATTAGAGAAAAACTACTGTGTTTATCACTAGACAGGTGAGGAAGCTGAGATTTGCTTATGTGTAAAGCACCCAGACCACACAATTTCATATATTTAGATTATGTAATTAGTAAAAGGCAGTTAATAATTGGCTCAATGGCTCCCAAATCCATGCTTTTACCACTGAAGTATTTAGTGCAACATTTAGGCAATTCTGAGCCAGAGACATTTACAATTTTTTAATTTCAAGTATTCTATGTGAAAGATGACATTTGTTCTGGCATCAATAATAAGAAATCCTAGATACATTTTGAAAAATCAAAATGTTTACCCTCACTTCTCTGCTTACACAAATAAGGAGTAATTACCAGAAATAATTGATTATAGGGCCTGACTGTATCATGTAATCAATGTATTAAATTCTTGTGAATTTTTTGCTTTGAGTGTTGGGACCATGACTGATACAGTCATCTTCTTGTTTATCATTTAAATATTAACACAACTGATATAACTTAGTAGGTACATGGAAGCAAAAAGGCTACTTTTTGGTGATTAAGATTCTCGAGGGTCTAAGACTATGAGGCATTTGTGTCCCTGTGATTAGAAAATTTCATAGCAACGCCATTTTACATTGTCTAATATTATCTTTGGGGATACATGTTAAATATGTTTATGAAAATATAGTTCATGTTAATTATAGAATTTTGTGAAACTAGATTTCATCCCTTTCTGAAGTTTATGGAAATTAGGTGATCTTAAAATATCCTTCTAGCCCCAACAGAACTATGCCACAATATGTCTGCTTCACTTACTCTACTTTTCAACAATATGTCTTCTCTTCTTACTGAAAGGGTTGTTATAGACATTTCAACAGTTTTATTCCTTATAGATGAATCCATTTTCCTGTCTGTAAATACATGGAGCTTTAACACACCACAGTTAACTGTAACAAATTCCATTACTTATTGTTTCATTCACATATGGTTAATGGCTTCCAAACCAGTAGATCTATTAATAATTTAGTATTCTACTGAAATAATTGATTATTGTTGCAAAGTTCAATAGCCTGCCTTTGGAAGATCTCTGTTCTTAATCAATATCAAATAATGGCCTATGTGTAATGGGAGATATTGAAACAGACAGGATCAGGTCTTTTAGTTTTCTAGGGTTGCCTTAACAAAGTAACACAGACTGGTGACTTAAACATTACAAATTTATATTCTCACAGTTCTGCAGGCTAGAAGTTCCAGATCAAGGTGTTAGGAAGCTGAGATTCTTCTGAGAACTCTCTTTCTAGCTTGTAGATGACCGTCTTCTCCGTGTCTTCACATGGTCTTTCTTCTGTTTATGTCTATGGCATAGTACCAAAAAATAAACCAAAACACAATAAAATCTCTCTTCGAATCTGCTTGCTAACTCATTCTCTTTTATTTATATTTTTGTGCTGTGGCTTCTGTAAACTCAAATCCATTGTATATGAACTTTTGTACCTCCTTTGAACCTCCACACAATGTTCTATGCTCTGTTATGCCACAATAGAACTAGGCTTTAACATGGAGCTTGTATTTCCCTGTGGCCCGCAAGGACCAGCAACACATTCTCTCCCATATTATATATCAGGGTTCAGAGTTTGTGCCTGGTGTATTTCTACACTGCCAATTCCAGATTATTAAGTCCTAGAAGATCATCATCTTCCTTTTCTGATGGTTCTTATAATTGGCCTCCTGGGCCCTTGCTGATGTCACCTATGACTCACCTTTACCCTTTCTGTCCAGGCCCTTCCTTTATCTTCAGCAACTTCAGTGTTCATGTGAATGACATATCCACTTTTATGTAAAAAAATCCTCATTTATCACTTCCTGAAATAATAATAATAATACTCAATTTTAGCTATCATCCCTTTGCCCTTTTTTCATTAATAAG
This sequence comes from Macaca fascicularis, assembly GCF_037993035.2. Taxonomy (NCBI): domain Eukaryota; kingdom Metazoa; phylum Chordata; class Mammalia; order Primates; family Cercopithecidae; genus Macaca; species Macaca fascicularis. Next base: position 68,892,963 of record NC_088389.1, on the reverse strand, counting down.
GACTCTTACTTGTCTTATTCTTGTCCCAGTCTAGTTTGGGGGCCGTTCCTTTGTTGGTCTATAATCCAGAGCAAGTTTTAATTGTATATTTCTCTGGACTGTGATTTTCTTAATAATTTACATATTAGTATGTCTGGAACATCTTCCAGCAATAGGAACACATATAAGTCCTCCATACTGCCAATCCTTTTGGCAAATGGTATCTGCTTCTGTTTTAAATACCATTCACACAGAACCTTCAATTTTTATTTCCGTAACATGTTCTTGTGCATACTCAATGGCTCGCACTTTTCTTGGACAATTTTAAATGTCAATTTTCATTTAGTCAAGATACACTGTCCTCGCTGAGAATTCTATATATAAACCAATTCCACAAATTATCATCTACAAAAATCTTCTATGTTGAGACAAATTTTAAAATTATATGATATAATAGCCTAAATATTTGGGTATTCTTTTATAATTTACCATTTTCTTTGACATTCAACATAATATTTTATCTTACCAACAGACGTGAGAAGAAACTATGTCAGGTATTATTTCCTACTTACTGATAAAGAAGACACTGAGCCTCAAAGAGATTTCAATATAAATACTAGAGTTTAGATTCTAGACTACCATGCATTCCTAAGCCATCAGAGAGCTCACTGAATTAAATAATATATTGTATAATTACACATAAAATGTTATCTAATAAGCAATATCACAAGTTCATAAATACTGTGTAGAACGTGAGCCAATGGAATGCGCTTGGACTTCAAGCTGTCAGCATGCTACATTTCAATGTATGCAATTATCAGTGGACAAATAATCAATATACTGATTGGATAAACAATAAAAGATTCAAAGCATATGGATATTATAAAACAGACTATTATCAAATACTAATAAATGTTCATTAACAGAAATGCAAAGTTTACTGTTGTTTTAAATTGGTTTAAAATTAAGACTCCACAAATACATAGTGAGTATTTCAGTTCACTCAAATATTTTGTACCGCATTCAATCCTTAAGTCAAAACTATAAGATATGTGTTGCTCTTCAACTGTACAAATGAATAAACTAAACCTTGATAAAGGAAATAACAGCCCTATGTCATCTAGATTGCAAATGTGAAAATAAAAGATGCATGTTTTAATTATTTTTCTATATGTCACAAAATATTAAGCCCATGCTAGCTCCTAGATTCTGCGGGGCCATAGAATAAATACTTTTTAACCTAAAAAGTAGTTCTTTGTATACTGTTTTTTTGACAATACTATTGAATCTGGTGTTCCACTGTGCTAAATTAAAACAAACTAATCTTTTCTATGATACATTTAAAGAATACTTAGTGTGACTATTTATAAAAATAATTTAATTTTCCTTTTTTCTATGAAGTTAAAACTATTAGAATTGAAACTTTCTATATTATAAATGTGCAGTATGTTGGATTTAAGATAGCACAGACCCTTTTCCTTTAATAGGAGAATCAATCTTAGTTTTCTTTTCCTTTTAAAGAGCTGCCTGTGAGAGTCTTTGGATGCTGCTGGACTAAAGAAGGTCAGTTTTCCTTATTAGACTTTTTAAACCAGTGTCTTAAACTGCAGAGAAACAATTTTGGTAAACATGGCATCTTAATGCTGCATTCGTTGTTGGCTCAATAGAGGAAAGATTCACAGACTGAAAACAATCAATAGAAAGTAGCAGGCTAGTCAGCAGCTAATGTTCACTCTCCTTACAAGTCCCGATAAAAGCTTACATCAGCGAAGAAAGTCATGGCAACTGCAAAATCAAAAATAAAATGGCAATCTTCTGCTCCTAGAGTATCTGAAGCCACTTAATGGTCTTGTTAAATCTCTCCAGACTCCACATAATTCTGGATTATTGCTTTCAAGTTTAGGGAACTATTTTCCAGCTTACCAACTGACCTGACATTGACTTATATTGATAGAGCATCTTCTAAACTTGATTCCATTTCATACTATCTTCTGCCACTTTTCAGGAAAGTCTGAAAATTTTCTAATATAAATTGCTAAGGTAAAACATGACAGAGTGAGTTCAGGTCTGGGAACAAGACTCAGCTCATTTTCAGAAAGAAAATATCTTTATATCTGCTATGAATAAAGGATTTTACTGTGAATATTAACAGAATGTTATATATAACTGTGGTGTTATGTTTGCAAAAACCTATTGCAATGATAATAAATTTTAATATTTTGTTATTCTCGTTTTTAAATTTTTCACTTGTTATTCAGTGGTTGTAATCTCTGTGAAAACTCATTATATCATTATATCTGTCAATGGAAAAGGTGTAATTTCTCCCTCCAGCCTGCCAGACTCAGAGCTGTGCAACTCTGGAGAAGAAGAAAGCAATAAGCATTGATTATCAGGCATTAACTTCTAGCAGGTACTTACTGTTCTAGACACTAATAATGCCATCTCTTCTAGTTATGTTGAAATATACAATATATTTTAAGGCAATTAATAGCCTAACAACCCAGATTTGATCATTCCACATTGTATACTTGTACCAAAATATCACATGTACTCCATAAAAAGGTACAGTTATTATGTATTCATAAAACTTAAAAAATAAAACTATAATAAAATTAAGAGGGAAAAATGTGATCTCAAGCAATTCTTACAACTTCTATAAGCTCTAGGCATTAATAATATCCCTAATTTACAGATGATGAAAGTCAGGAGATCTAAGAACCTTAGTCAATTTACCCAGTGGTAAAGAAAAAAGCATAACTCCTCTAGACATTTGTTTGTTCATTTGAATAAGTTAAACTAGGTTACTGCTAATAATTTCTTTATTTTAAATCACTATCCTGAGTGGGGTGTGGGTGGAGACCTTCACTGGTATATTTCTGAATCTAGAGAAATTACTGAATAAATATGTGAACATATAATTTGTGTCATCTGTTACATGGGCATTCATTACATGGGCAAAACATAACATCTATTAGATATTTGAGAACATATCTAACCCTATGACCTTTGGTTTTCTTGCTCTGTTTACAGTAAAACTTGCAGGAAGTATGAAGTTATCTCTCCTAATTTGAAAGCTGTGTATTATTTTTTGAGATATCTAAGAGGAAATTTTAATATGGAAACTTTAATTACTGAATGATCCAATTTCTGTCAGATGAAGTGATAGTTATAATTATACAATAGAAATATTTTATTTCTATCTCATTTTTATTAAAATATACTTATCAAGTGAAGGTAAAGTGAATGTGATAAAGACTCAATAAAACTCATTTCAATCTATAATACAGATATAATCCATGTTATCATTTCAATGGCTTCCGTTTGTTTTTGTGTGCATATATGTTACATGCCTATTATATATCCATATAGTTACTGTATATACAATTTTGTATGCTATTTTGTTGACTTCATATGAAATTAAGATAATTTTCTTAAAGATGAATATATAAAAATAAAATATGCATATTTTAATTTTAATTATTCTTCTATATGTCACGAAATCATAAACAACCCCATGTTAATTCATACAATAACATATTCATGAAAATATAATTTAAAAAACTATTTTATAATATAAAATCATAGCATTTCATTTAACATCCCCAAGTTTACACTATTGTGTTAATATTTCTGCTACTATATTATTATTAACATCATTGCAAATAAAATATCCCATTGGAAACTGCTTTACAAGCAAAGGCTGATTAGCCATTTGCTGTAAAATAATCTCTCCTTCAACTGAGAAAAAAGCATAGACCTAAAATTTTGTCTCTGATACATGGTAGCATATATGAGTGAGTTTATTTCTGTTCTCTTGGTCTATATGTTTGTTATTATTCCAGTACCATACCGTTTTGATTATTGTTGCTTTTATAAATATACTTTGAAATCAGAAAATGTGATACCTCCAGCTTTGTTCTTCTTGCTCAACAGTGCTTTGAACATTCAATGTCTTTCGCAGTTTCATATAAATTTTAGGATTGTTTTTTCTATTCCTTTAAAAAAATGGCAAAGTAGAAAATTTAACAATATTGTCATTCCAATATTGGAACACAAGATTGCTTTCTATTTATATGTGTCTGTTTTATTTCTTTCATCAATTTTTGATAATTTTTAGCATATAAGTCTTTCACATTTGTGGTTATATTTATTCACTAATATTTTATTGTTTTTGATGCTATTTTAATGGAACTTTCCCACTGAAATTCTTAATTTTAAAAAATTTCCTTCTTGGATTGTTTATTGCTGGTCTAAAAAAGCACATCTGATTTTTGTGTGTTAATTTTTTTATCCTGTAACTTTGCAAAATTTGTTTATTAATTCTGGCATTTTTTATACAGTTCACATTTTTTCATACATAAGTTTATGTCCTCTGCAAACTGAGATAATTTTACTTTTTCCTTTCTGATGTGGATGTTTTAAAAATTATTTTTCTGGCCGGGCGCGGTGGCTCAAGCCTGTAATCCCAGCACTTTGGGAGGCCGAGGCGGGCGGATCACAAGGTCAGGAGATCGAGACCACAGTGAAACCCCGTCTCTACTAAAAATACAAAAAATTAGCCGGGCGCGGTGGCGGGCGCCTGTAGTCCCAGCTACTCAGGAGGCTGAGGCAGGAGAATGGCGGGAACCCGGGAGGCGGAGCTTGCAGTGAGCCGAGATCGCGCCACTGCACTCCAGCCTGGGCGACAGATCAAGACTCCGTCTCAAAAAAAAAAAAAAAAAAAAAAAAAAAAAAAAAAAAAAAAAAAAAATTATTTTTCTGACCTAATTGTTTGGTCTAAGACTTCTGGTAATATGTTGAGTAGAAATGGTGAGAGTGAACTTAAACGGAAGACTTGAAACTGTGGAACTCCTAGAATAAAACACAGGGGACAAGCCTTTTGTCATTGGGTTATGTAGATGATTTCTTAGATATGACACCAAAAGTACAGGTAGTAAAAGTAAAAATAGACAAGTGCAATAACATCAAATTAAAAATCCTTCTGCACAAAAAGGAAAACAACAAAATGAAAAGGCAATCTAGAGAATGGGAGAAAATATTTCAAATTATATATTTGATAACGGGTTAATATTCAAAATATGTAAGTAACTCACATAAATAAAAAACAAAAGACATAATAACCTGATGAAAAATGAGCAAAAGAACTGAAGAGACATTGCTCAAAAGAAAACACACGAAACAGCCAATTGGGCATACGAAAAGGTACCCAGGCCAGGCGCGGTGGCTCACGCCTATAATCCCAGCACTTTGGGAGGCCCAGGCGGGCAGATCATTTGAGGTCAGGAGTTGGAGACCAGCCTGACCAACATGGTGAAACACCATCTCTACTAAAATTACAAAAATTAACTGGGCATAGTGGCGGGCGCCTGTAATCCCAGCTACTCAGGAGGCTGAGGCATGAGAATCTCTTGAACCCAGGAGGCAGAGGTTGCAGTGATCCAAGATCGCGCCGTTGCACTCCAGCCTGGGCAATGAAGTGAGAGTATGTCCCAAAAAAATAAAAAAAAGAAAAAGAAAAGTTGTTCGATATCACTAATTTTTAGGGAAATGGAATTCAAAATCATGATATCTCACCCGTTAGTATGAATAATATGAAAAAACAAATTATAACAATTACTTGTGAGGATGGAGTAAAGAAAATCTTTTTGTGGGAATGTAATTTGTATAGTTACTATGGAAAACAGTATGGAGGTTCCTCAAAACATTAAAAATAGAACTACCACATAATCCAGTAATCCCACTAATGGGTATATATCCAAAGAAATTAAAATCGGGATCTTGAATAGATGTTTAAACATCCATGTTTACTGCCACATTATTCACAACAGCCAAAACAGGGAAGCTACCAAATGTCCACTGAAGGATAAATGCATAAAGGAAATGTGGTATATACATGAAATGTGTGGAGAAAAGAAAGATCAGACTGTTACTGTGTCTATATAGAAAGAAGTAGACATAAGAGACTCCATTTTGTTCTGTATTTGAGATGCTGTTAATCTGTGACCGTACCCCCAACCTTGTCCTTGCAACAGACCTGTGCTGTGGTGACTCAAGGTTTAACGGATTTTGGGCTGTGCAGGGTGTGCTTTGTTAAACAAGTGCCTGAAGGCAGTATGCTTGTGAAAAGTCATCACCATTCTCTTAATCTCAAGTACCCAGGGACACGTACACTGCCAAAAGTGGCAGGGACCTCTGCCTAGGAAAGCTAGGTATTGTCCAAGGTTTCTCCCGATGTGATAGTCTGAAATATGGCCTCATGAGAAGGGAAAGACCTTATCGTCCCCCAGCCTGACACCCGTGAAGGGTCCGTGCTGAGGAGGATTAACATAAGAGGAAAGAAGGCCTCTTGGCAGTTGAGATAGAGAAACGCATCTATCTCCTGCCCGTCCCTGGGCGGTGGAACATCTCGTTGTAAAACGTGATTGTATGTTCTATTTACTAAGATGGGAGAAAACCGCCTTAGGGCGAAAGGTGGGACGTGCTAGCGGCAATGCTGCTCTTTATGCACTAAAAAGGTTTATGGAGATGTTTACATATGCATATCAAGGCACAGCACTTTTCCTTAAACTTACTCATGTCACAGAGATCTTTATTCATGTCTTACTGCTGACCTTCTCCCTATGATGATCCTATTATCCTGCCACTTCCCATTTTCTAAAATGGTAAAGATAATGATCAATAAATACTGAGGGAACTCAGAGACCAGTGCCGGCGTGGGTCCTCTGTATGCTGAGCACAGGTTCCCTGGGCCCACTTTTTCTTTCTCTATACTTGTTCTCTGTGTCTCATATCTTTTCTCAAGTCTCTCGTTCCACCTAACGAGAAACGCCCACAGGTGTGGAGGGGCAGGCCACCCCTTCAGAAATGCAATACTATTCAGCTTCAAAAAAAGGGAAATTCTATCATTTGACAATATAGATGAACCTGAAGAACATTATACTAAGTGAACTAAGCCAGATACAGGAAATACAAATATTATATGATATCACGTATATTAGGAATATCAAATAGTCAAACTCCTAAAAGTAGAGAGTGGTATATTTGTTGCCGGGAGCTGGAGGAGGCAGAAAATGAGAGTTATTAGTCAAAGGATACAGAGATGAATTATAGAAGATGAATATGTCCTAGGAATGTACTGTACAGTGCCATGCCTGTAGTTAATGCCATAGCAACATAGATGTAAATTAATATAGATATTATAGAATAATAGTATATTGTATTGTATACCTGAAATTTTGCTGAAGATACATTTTATGTAAAGTGTGGGTGGGAGGACACTTTTGGAGGTAAATATGTTTATGGCATATATTTTGGTGATGGTTTCATGGGAATATACTTATTTCCAAATTCATCAAGTTGCATACATTAAATATGTACATCTACAGGACAGTGGCAAACATAGTAGATATGGTTCCTTTATTCACTACACCACTATTAGAGGTTCTCCTATTGTTAACCTCTTTCGTGAATATGATTCACTTGTCACCATTAAATAAATAATACATTACTATTAATAAGCAATATATGATTAAATTATTATTAACTTAAAAGTTGCTGTTGCTCTGCATGCTAACCAGTAACTGATAATGTCAGTTTGTTTAGATTTTAACGATGTGTAGCAGTATCGTTTTTTTCACTAAAGTTTTTATCTATTTTCTCATTTTTTTTTATGTCTGGTGTACATTTGTCAATTTCGTTAGTTTGATCTTTTCAGAGTCACTTTAGTTTACATGTGTCCTTTGAATACAGAATATATTGCGGCCATGATTAACGAAACAAAGTCTTTTTTTCTTTTAATAGGCAAGTTAAGCTCATTAATATGACTGACATACCGTTGACCCTTGAACAACACAGACTTGGACTGTGTAGGTTCAATTATAGGCAGATTTTCCTCTGCCACCACTGAAACAGCAACAGCAAGACCAACTCCTCCTTTTCCTCCTCCTAAGCCTACTTAACGTAAAGACAATGAGGATGAAGACCTTTATAATGACCCATTTCCACTTGATGAGTAAATATATTTTCTCTTTCTTATGATACTTGTTTCTCAAACTTGTTTTATTATGAGTACAGTATAAAATACATACACCATACAAACTATGTGTTAAGTCATAGACACATGTGTACCTGAAGATGGAGGGTGGGAGGAAGGAGGGGATTGAAAAACTATTTGTTGGGTACTATGCTTATTACGTGGGTGATGAAATAATCTGTACCCCAAACCCCCATGACATGCAATTTACCTATATAACACACCTGCACAAGTACCAATTACCCTTGAACCTAAAATAAACTTTACAAAACAAACCAATAAACAAACAGCAAAACAAAGTGTGTGTTAATGTATTGTTTGTTATCAGAAAGGCTTCCAGTCAAGAGTAACTATTAGTAGTGAAGTTTTGGGAAGTGGGGTCAAAAGTTATTCACAGATTTTTCACGGTGTGGGTGTTTGTTGCCTCTACTTCCCATGTTCAAAGATCAACTGTGTTAATCTTAGCTCTGTTGCTTAATAATGTTTTATATTATTTTCATTGGTCATGTTATTGGCTGTATGATATTGTGTGACTACTGTATTTTAAAAAAATTACTGTGGGTTTAGGAAGGCTTTAATATTTGTTTTAATGCCTATTTATACATACGAATTTCATTAGACATTTATATTCTTATTTAACTTCTTATCCGCTGGTTTGTCAAGTTTAATTTTATACTTTACTTCCTATACATTTGCTATGCAATCATGCGCTTTTACAATTGTCTTTTTTACTTTCCCTTCTTCTCCCATTGTTTACATGCATTATTTCTAGTTTTGAATAACATAACGTTGATACATTGTTCTTCCAATTTTATTCTCCTTTTATTTTTAACCTTAGATCTATCTTGATATATATTTAAATATTCACATCAGTCCTCTCACTGAAGTTTGTCTAGTCATTTTTGGTTGAATGATGCGTAACCTCTAATAGTTCCTGTGGAAGAGTATATAGAATACTGTATGTTCACACATATCTAAAAACGCTATATAGTATGATAATTAAAGGAGATTTGGGATAAAAAAAGACATTTTAACTTGTATTTTAAATCTTTTATTTATGTTTTTTTGAAATATTGATCCATTGTGGTCTTGTTTTACATGATGATTTGAAATGTCTGATGCCATTCTGATTCTTTTGCCTTAGTAAATTATCCTCATCACCATCCCAACTCCTGAGAAAAATTATCAAGAACACCAAGAAAAAGAAGAAGAGGATACTTTTCTTTGTAATTCTATTCAAATACTTGTACTAGGCTGTGCCTCAGGGTTGATTGGATTTAATTGGCCTGTCTATCTGATGGGTCCTTTTAAGATGTAGGCTTAGGTTTTCTTTTGTTTTTGAAAAGTGTTCTTGGATACAGTTTTACATTCTAGTGATATCCATTGTTTTGCTTTTCTTCTTCAGAGACCCCAATTATATGAAAATTATTCTTCTTTGTCCATTTTCGATTATCAAGATGTTCTGTTCTACACTTAATGCTTCATTCTTTATCTCACTTTCAATCTCTACCTGCTTTCTTGCAGATTAAATATTTATTTTTTATGTTTCTTATTTTCTCAACTACTCTTTTATATCCTCATGTTTTTTATTGATTTATTTTCTATTTAATAATTCAAATTTCAGGGTAGTTTTCAAATCTCCGAAATGCTTGGGGTATGGTTTTACAATCTTCTTTTACTGGATGTTGAGGGGAATGGGAAAGATTCTCATTGGTTGATGGGTCTTTAAACCATTTTCTGATTTGTACTGATAACTTTTAAAAGACATATTGAGTTAATTATTAGTACTGTAATTTTTCAGTAGTTTACAATATTTTTAGTTCAAGGACACCCTCTTCTTACATTGTTGCAAATTCCAAACTCTTGGACGAGATTGTGGATTGTGGGTTATGTTTTGTTTTGTTTTGTTTTCTAGTGGGGAGAGGGGTTATGTGTCAACATTTTTCTTTTCTTGTTTGTCTTGTAGAACACTAAAAGTCTCCTTTTTGCTTTTCTTCCCCTTTAAACATCAAAGGACAACTCCCTGTCTTGTTTTTTGTTTTTTGTTTTTTTGGTTTTTTTTTAACTTTCTCTACCTCAAACTTCAAATCACATTTACTTTGAAGCTCTTTTCATACAGTCCAGGCTCTTATTTAGCCGTATACATTTTTAGTATTTTTAATCTCACGGTGGACCTAGTGATTCTGTGATCTGTCATTAGCTCCACATTTCTCTCTTCCTTGCTTTTTTTTTTTAAGTACTTTTGCTCACAATGAATACTTGTGGTTGGGTGGATATACCAGGATCTGGTGCTGTTTCCTTTATTTACTTTCAGTTACTTCTATATTTGGGCATTCTATGACCTTAGGTTATGCTGAGTTAGTATATATTTGTTCTTTTTATTATTCTGTATTTTTGTAGAAAATATTGAGAGTTATGAGGAAAGATTGGATAAACCCTCTAAAGAAATATATTTGCAAAGTCTGTCTCTGTGTATCCTTTTACTATATATCTCTATCTTTTTCTGTTTTCACACTTTAGCGGAGTTTGTTTTGGTTTTGCTCATACAATCAGTTATCACATTTGGCTTTTACTTTACTAGGTATTTGAAATATTTTTACTGCCTCCAGTAGAATTTCGTGCTCAGTAGTATTCTGTTTTTAGACAAATTATCTGGATATTTATCATCCTGTTTCCAGTTCCATAACCCTAGTATATTCTCCATTCAGTTGAAAGTTTAATAAGTAATTCCAAATAAAAAAACTTTTTCTTGTTTTTTCAATATGTATGTTTCTGAGAAAAGAATTATATTTTTCTTATTTTTTTTTTGGTATTGTTACTTCTTATTTACTTGCAGTATCTTTGACAGGTTTGCTGATTTTTATCTTTTTATTTTAGAGACATTTCCTTGATTGTGATTTTTCTGTTTATTATATCTGACTACTCTGGGGCAAAAGATTGCTATTCTTTTGTTGCATATTTTATAACTTTATGCAACAAGGGGAAATCTAAGATGGCACATGTGCAGAGAAAATTATTTTCTAAATTTAGTTCTGGTATTCAATGGCAATGACTGAGTCTTTTCCTCAGGTTACAATCACTGAATCAGGAAGGGAGATATTTTGCAACATTACTTAAGTAAAAGTCATCCTTCAATAGTAACTTTAGTTCAGAGGGTTTTATCTCCTTTTTTTTTTTTTCCTTTTTGAGACAGATTCTTACTCCGTCACCAGGCTAAAGTGCAATGGCATCATCACAGTTCACTGCAGCCTCTCAGCCTCAAATGATCCTCCCACCTCAGCCTCCCAAGTAGCTGGGACCACAGGTACACACCACTATGCCTGGTTAAATTTTTATTTTTTATTTTTGTGGAGATGAGGTCCCACTATATTACCCAGAATAATCTTGAATTCCTGACTTTCAGTTATCCTCCTGCCTTAGCCTCCCAAAATGCTGGAATTATAGGCATGAGCCACCATGCCCAGGCTGTCCAAATATTCTTGATTCTATATAACTAGTTGTCATTTCTCACGTTCAGAGATACTTCTAAGCATAATTCAACCTTAGAAAGATCCGGAACCACTGGAACCGGAAATCTTTCTTCCTTGTAATATAATTTCCCTATGTAACAGGAAGTAAGATATTTTGAAACTTTAAAATAACAGAAATTATTTTAACACTGTCTTTTAAAAACAGTGAGAAAAATTCTCTACAAGTAATTTTTAAATAAAAGGAATAGCTGCCTTAAGGTAATTTTATTTTCATTGTTTATATTGTGTAATAAGGAGCAACTTCTCTGCTACGGAAGAAAAAAGCACATACATTTGACTTGTAGGTGCCACCCTTTGACCAGTGAGCTGAATTATGCAATCTTAGTTTTGCCATGTATTCAAATAATACATTTTATGATTTTTAATAGTTTGAAAATTGTGATTATTCTCATCGGTGAAAAACAATGAAACAGAAATTTTTAAAATAATTCAACCAAATATTGGATTATCACTGCCCAGCGCTCTGTGATCATCTGTCAAAAATTATGTCATAAAGAGAATTACATTGTCAATGAATTCTTACTAAATGAGGGTGAATTATGATAATGAGAAGATTAGAATAATATGAATCTCTCATTTAATTTTCTATTTTTCTACATTTAAAATGTAAATTATAAAACCCAGTAGAGACATTTTCATAATACTATATATATTCATTGGAAGCTTTCAAATACATGTGTTAATATCAGGTAGACAGCCCTACTCTCATTTCCTATCTTTAATTCTCTCATTTAGTGACGCCCATGCATCCTGAAGAAAACTGTTCAAGATGCCGCAACTCCACTGGTAAAACAAAAAGATATCAATACATAGGCTTTCCATTACCTCTTTTACATTTTAGCAGCTGGCATAGGCAGATGTTTGCTGTTTCTTTCTTTCTTTTATCTTTTTTTTTTTTTGGCATTTTATTGAAAGGAACAATAAAAAGGCTGCAGCTCAATCAAAAACCTGTGTTTTCTTTCATTTGCTTAACTGCATGCTGAGGTAGAGAGTTGAAATCTTAAATTTACAACAAAAAATCAAAATACCAGATGGTTTTATAATTGGATATTTCTTTTCCCCTAGAGCAACCCAGACTCTCTGAAAGATGAAGATCCAAGCTAAAAATATCTATGGATGTAATATCCAATCCCTGTACGTACTTGAAAGCAGGTAACTTGAAAGAAAAAAAAGAAGGGAAAAATACCCATTTGTTTAATTATTGAAAACTCTGTAGACTTAGCAAACTTACACCTGTGTGAGTCATTGTGTATTGATTTATGCTCAGCCATTTTGAGTATTTTATTTAATATAATAAATCATAATTTTTGAAATGAAGAGAAGAAGTATATATGTAAGTAAATCTTATGGCATTTTAGGTTTCATTTGAGGTAATAATGGCAATAAAATTAGAAATTTTAGTTAGGATATTTTACCAAGAACATAAGATAGTAAAACAAAACCAAAGAAAAATATTACATTAAATTAAAGATAATCATCATCTTTGCCACATACAAGGTCCAGTAAAATAATAATTAACCAAAATAAAGAATGTTATATTTAAGGTTTCAAATTTGCCTTTTGTGGTATGCTGAATAATGCTCACCTCCTCATAACCAGATTCTAATCTGTAGGACATGTGAATATTACTTTGTACAGCAAAAAGGCTTTGCATATGTGATTAAATTAAGGATTTTGAAATAGATTATCTTCTATTAGCTGCATGGCACAGTATATAATCACAAACATTAAAGAGGGAGGTATAAGCAGCTTTGACTACAAAGATAGAAGACAATGTGACTATTGCAGCAAGATACTATGCTGCTGGCATAGAAGTCGAAGGAAAGGGCCGCAAGCCAAAGAATTCAGGTGGCTGTAAGAAGCTAGAAATGTCAATCAAAACGGACTTTCTTCCAAAGCCTCCAGAGAGGGAATGAAAGTGGCCCTGCTGAACTTTGATTTTGGTTCAGTGAAACTGATTTTGGCCTTCTAATCTGTGGAACTGTAAAAGAATGTGTGCTGTTTTACACTATCAAGTTTGTAGTTACTTATTATATTAGAGCAGCCACATAAAATTAATACACTGTTTAAAACAAATAATTGCTTTTAGTAGCTGTTGCATTTATGAAGATTACAAAACATTTTTAAAGTATTATAATGCCTAATTTATTTAGAGACTAAAACATAAATATTTCTCCTAAAATAATTTTTATATGACTGAATTCAGCCTAAAAATCAACAGACACATATAACCACATGTATAGCTTAACATATATGTATATGCACACATACAATATTCATATATTTGTTTACACTCTTTTCTTTAAAATATTGTTTTAAAATATATCATCTTTCTATGCATTTTGATATGAATATAGATATTTTAAGATTTAACAAATTAGTCATAATTATATAAAAATATGCTTGTCCAAACTTTGATCCATCTAGGTAAAATTAAATAGTTTCTCCAAAACTACATTGAGATTTTTGTTACTGCACTTTTTTTTTTTTTCCAGACAGAGTCTCACTCTGTCACCCAGGTTGGAGTGCAGTGGCATGATCTTGGCTCACTGCAACATCCACCTCCTGGGTTCAAGCAATTCTTCTGCCTCAGCCTCCTGAGTAGCTGGGATTACAGGTGCACACCACCATGCCTGGCTAATTTCTGTATTTTTAATAGAGATGCATCTCACCATGTTGGCCAGGCTTGTCTCGAACTCCTGACCTTGTGATCTTCCTGCCTAGGCCTCCCAAAGTGCTGGGATTACAGGTGTGAGCCACCATGCCCCACTGTTATAGCACTATTGTATTCTAAGTACTTTGGATATGTTGGGTAGTTGAATATTCACGCTTTTTGGATAAGTACTATCATTACCCCAATTTATGGCTGAAAAAAATTAAGTACAAGGAAATAACATTAGTTGTGTATAAATATAGTGAGAAAACTGCAGCACCTATATAAAAACTCTATCTCATTCATTTGTAACCATGAGAAGCATTATTTACAGAATGTATCATTTGGCAAGTAACCAAAAATAGTGTTTGATTTTTAGTTGCATGTTTCATAATAATTAATAAAGTGTGTTAACCACTTTTCAAATTTTGTACATTTTCAAATTTATTGTCTTGGTTAATTGCATTTTCCTCTTTCAAGTTTATAAAAGTTAGGTATACTTTAGTTGATTCCATCAATTTTTAATACTACTACTACTAATTTGTCTTTTTCCTTGCTTTTAATTCTGACTTGATTTTAGTTAACTTCCATTTAGCAAAATCATATTTTGTATGTATCTATGCTTAGTAGTATTTTTACATGAGGCAATCAGGTAGTCATTTACCACTATTGTTATGGTGTGGCTGTGTCCCCACCTAAATCTCATCTTGAATTGTAGCTCCCATAAATCCCACATGTTGTGGGAGGACCCATCGGAGATAATTGAATCATGGAGGTAGTTTCCCTTATAGTGTTCTCATGATGGCAAATAAGTCTCATGAGATCTGATGGTTTTATACGGGGGTTTCCCCTTTAGCTTGTTGTTCATTCTCTCTAGTCTGTCACCATGTAAGACGTGCCTTTTGCCTTCTACCATGATTGTGAGGCCTCCTCAGCCAGTGGAACTGTGAGTCCATTAAACCTCTTTTTCTTTACAAATTACCCAGTCTCAGGAATGTATAAAGAAATTAACAGCAGTGTGAAAATGGACTAATACAAATATGATACTGCTTTCCTCTTTCGTAATTATTTTTCAGGTTAATAAGTAAACATTTATCAAATTTAACACTAGATTTGGCATATAATATACAGTTAGGGCATCATAAGGTCTTTGAAATGATCAATTGTCCACTTCAAAATGCTTCGCTGGTCTACTGATTTTTTCTATCCCACTTTATTCAGACCTCAATTATAGGGTTTTATTTGTAGAGTTGCTGTTGTTGCTGCTCATGCAGCAGCTGTTGTTTTTGTATTTGCATTTACTATTTTATTAGATGTTTCAAGACAGAGTTACATCTCAAACAACTTTTAACATGCAGAAGTAAAGTAAGCTATTTAAAGAACTCTTTCATATATTATATGGACAATCCTGATCCTTTTAATTTAAATATACTTTATCACAGAGGCAAGTATGTACTATGCTTTTTTAAAGTAGCATATCTACATAATGATTTCATTTCCTTTGGGTAGATATCCAGTAGTGGGAGGCCATTGTTTTCAGTGAAATAAGAAAGTCAAAAACAGAAATAGAAAGTCAAATATGACACGCTCTCACTTGTAAGTGGGAGCTAAATAATGGGCACACATGGATATAGGCTATGGAATAATAGACATTGTAGATTAGTAAGGTTGTGGGGTAAAGGAGGATGGATGACAAATGAGAAATTACCTAATGGGTGCAATGTAATTTACAATGTAAATTTTTCAGGTGATGGTTACACTAAAAGCCCAGGCTTCACCACTAAGCAATATATCTAAGTAACAAAACTGCACTTGTACACCTTACATTCATCTGAATTTTAAAAATAAAAAAAGTAAAAGTAGTAAGATGTCTCGAGTAATAGAATCAACATTTATTTTATTTGCATGAACATATAACTATCAACATCAGCATTTTTATTGTTAAATAGTTGACTACAGTGTTACAGTATTCAAATTATTTTAATTTAGATAAATTCCCTGTATTTTCAATGTTTATTAACAACCTTAATTTATTGCATCTAGACAGGATAATGTGACTATCACAAATTTGGAACTTATTCTTGAATATATATTTCATTTTCATTTTATAATAGTCATTTTGAAAATAACATTTTATTAAAAGTCAAATATAAATCATGCACAATAAGTCATAAATAGGATTTGATATACTTTGTAAGTGTATGAATCAAAATAAAATTTTGTTTTTATAGCCATGCTAAAGTTGAATAAAATTAAATTCATATATAATATTTAAATGTTTTTGAAAAATTTGCTTTATTGTTATGAGAGAATCATGTTTTAAACAAGAAGACAGTAATATTAGTCAAATATTTAGTATATTTTCAGGATTAGTACCTTCATTGCTGAAAAGAGTCAAACTCTGTAAAGTATTTATTATTATTAATTTATAATTTATTATTTATTTATTATAATTTATTTATTTATTATTATTAAAGAACTATATTCTGAGCTAAATATGAGCGACCAATAGCCCATAACACAGCCCTCAGGAAACCCTGAGAATATATACCCAAGGTGTTTGGACTGTAACTTGGTTTTATACATTTTAGGGAGATGTAAGACATCAATCAATATATGTAAGATGTACATTGGTTCAGTCTGGAAAAGCAGGACAACTGGAAGTTGGGGGTTGGTTGGGTAGGGGGTGGGGAGGTAGGAGGGGCTTCCAGGTCATAGGTAAATTAATAGATATTCTGATTGGCAATTGGTTGAAAGAGTTAAGTTCTTGTCTAAAGACCCAGAATCAATAGAAAGGAATGACAGGGTTACAATAAGAGCTTGTGGAAACCAAGGTTTTATCATGCAAATGATGCCTCCAGGTAGCAGGCTTCAGAGAGAATAGATTGTAAATATTTCTTATCAGACTTAAAGGGTCTGTTCTATGTCTTAAGGTCTGTGTTGATGTTAATGCTGATCAGCTTTTCCTGAATTCCAAAAAGGAGGAAGGTACACTATGGCATGTCTGACTCCCTCTTCACTGAGCTAGGTTCTACAGGTTAATTTTGGGATGCATTTTGCTGAGAGGAGGGGTCCATTCAGATGGTTGGGCTGGGGCAGTGCTTAGAATTGTACTTTTTGTTTAACGAAAATAATACAGGCCAGGCTCAGTGACTCAAGCCTGTAATCCTAGCACTTTGGGATGCCAAGGCAGGTAGATTGCTTGAGGTCAGGAGTTCAAGACCAGCCTGCCCAACCATGGCCAACATGGTGAAACCCTTTTTCTACTAAAATACAAAAATTAGCCAGGCTTGGTGGCCTGTGCCTGTAGTCCCAGCTACTCAGGAGACTGAGGCAGGAGAATCACTTGAACTCGGGAGGCAGAGGTTGCAGTGAGCCAAGATTGCGCCAACGCACTCCAGCCTTGGCAACAGAGCAAGACCCTGTCTCAAAAAAAAAAAAAAAAAAAAAAAATATATATATATATATATATATATATATGTATATAATAACTAATACCATTGGCCAGGCATGGTGGCTCAACCTTGGGAAGCACTTTGGGAAGCCAAGGTGGGCAGATAACTTGAGGCAAGGAGTTTGAGACCAGCTTGGGCAACATGGCAAAACTCCGTCTCTACTAAAAATTAGCCAGGCATGGTGGCACATGCCTGTAATCCGAGCCACTTGGGAAGCTCATGTTGAATCACTTCAACCTGGGAGGCAGAGGTTGCAGTGAGCCAAGATGGTGCCATTGCACTTCAGCCTGGGCAACGGAGCTATACTTTTTTTTCATTTTCAAAAAGTAAATAACTAAAATAAAAATTAGTGAATAATATCATTGATTGAACATATTACCCCATATAATTATCTGAGAATTGTGTTTATCCTTTAATGTTACTACTAAAGAGCATTCAGTACATTTACTCTAATGCTTAATCCACCCAGCCATTTAGAGAAATATTCACTTGACAATAATTTTGAAAGTTTACATATTGTTCTGTGTAACTTCCTTCAGAAATTTTTCTTATAATCCCCTACAATCTATTATTATCAGATTAGGATTTTTGTGGACCATTGCTACTTCCTGAGAACTAGTTTGACTAAATTTTTGGGTTAAGATGCCTACTTCATTGCCTATTCACTAGAAAATGGCCAGTGTGGGTTAGTTTGATAAAATGTTAGACTAACGGTTAGCAGATGAAGGACTCCCAAAATGAAAGCAAACATCCTTAAAAATGTGAATTGTGTGGTTAATTCATTTAGTCATTCAACAAAGAGTGGATAAGTATTTAATATATGATAAGTAACCTAATAAAAAATAGCTGTATATTTAGAGCTTAAATTTTACCGAGTAGAGACACAATAAATAGTATAGGCAATATATAAATATATTATATGTTATATTAGAAGATAATTGTTATAGAAAAACTATTTTGGGGTAAAAGCAATTGAAAATGCTTGAGGGCACTACTTGTGTATTTAAATAAATGGTTATCCTAATTGAAGGGGTAACGTTTGTGTAGAGAAGTAAGTTATATTTTGAAAGGATTGCTCTAGCTGCTAGATTAAACATACACTACCATTTGATTTTTGAGGGGCAGAGAAGGGGAGTAAAAAGAAGGGACAGAAGGACAAGTCTGGAATTTGTGGATCTAGTCTTGAGAGTAGCACTGGAAACTTGGTTAGAAATCTTTACAATCTGGAATAGGATTGCAGCAGTAAAGATGATAAAAACTATCAAGATTCAGGCATTATTCTGAAGGGAACAAGGGAAAATTTCTCGCAGAAGAATATGATATATAAGAGAAAAACAATCATCAAGGGTGATTAAAATACATTCGTTTTGAGTAGGTTGAAAGACGAAATTACCATCAGCTGAGACAGGAAAAGGTATAGGGTGGATTTGGTATTTGGGGGAAGTTAAGATGTTACTGTTGAGATGTCTATTTAAAGCTCAAGTAAAGATGTGAGTAGGTATTTAGATATACAGGTTTGGTACTTCGGGAAAAAATGTGGGCCGAAAATCTTATTTGTGTAGTTTTGAGTTTAGATGAGATATGTAAAGTCATGAGACTTGAAAAGGTGACCGAAAGAGTTGAGTGAGTGTAGAGATCCAAAGACTGCACTTTGGATTCTCAGTTTAAGAGATTGAAGAAAAGATAAGAGGAATAAAAAGGCAGAAGCAGGGTATGTTTGAAGGAGCATAGCCATGAGACTTTGATATATTGGACATCATATAAACAAAGTATACAGAGGAGGACATACTAATCAGTTGTATATAATGCTAAATGCCAACACGGAGATCACTGGAGGCAATGACAAAGCATTCAAGTGAATCAAGCTCATTTGTCCATTCCACAAAATATTTTTCTCCATCTCATAATCATCTTTATATTTTCTGTTGAGTCATTTTCTATCTGGCAAAATAATACATTATTTATTTTTGAGGGAAATTAGCTAGGTTACAGCATACCACATTAAATATTTAATATTTCATACAAATTGATTAGGCAATTAGACAATTATCTATCTACTGATAAGGCTATGATGAATCCTTATTGATCAGATGTCCAAAGCTTGTGTCTTGTACTCCATTTCAGTCTATGTTCACTCGTTGGTTACACATTCTAGTCTCATGACTTTCAAAATACCGTGTAAGCAGAAAACTATCCAATTTCTATATTCAGCCCAGATTTCTCCCTTAAATGCCAGAAATTTATACATAAATACCCCTTCAACATTTTATGTGAGCTTTACATAGATATCTCAAATTCTTCTAAGATGCTTGGTCTAAAATAATTGAAAAGAGTTAACATTTTTATTGTTATAAGATAAAGTTGGAGTATCCACTGAACTCTATCAGGAGGTTGGTTGTTTGCTTGTTTTTAATAATTTTGAGTTGGAACAGACTTTCAACTCAACTTTCTGAGATTAACTTTATGAATAAAATTTATTATAAGTGCAAGAAGTTTGATATGTGGAAAAGTTTCATTATTTATGTTTTAGAATAAATTCTATGAATTGAGGTAAAAAGTAGAATCACTTGCTTGGATCTGCAGCATCGTTTTAGGCTCAATTTAGAGTTTCGAATGAGACTACAGTACTTGAGTGAAAGAAAAGATAAACTCTTGAAGAAATTTCCATGACTGAAGAAAAATACTATAGCTCATGCTAGGAAAGGCTGACTATGAAATAAGGAGACAGGGAATGACTCCAAATATTTATTTGTTTATTTATTTGTTATCTTTTGAAGTGAGGCTTCTGCGTCATTAGTTGGGAACACTGCAGAAACTATAGACATTTTGGAAGGCTAGATTCATCCTAATCTAAAAGAAGCAAGGAGAAATATCGCTGGGAAATTGAGAATTTCTGTATTCAAGCACAAACAGTAGAATACATTAGCCTGCTTTCCGAAGTAAGCTAACCTGTATGCTGAAAGTATAATGAAGCTTAACTAAGATGAAAGCATTTTTTTCTTTACTGTGAAATAGGCTTTCTGAGAGAAAGAAAAGACTTAATGTTTTTTATTTGCTTTTTTCTTTAAAATTCTAAGGTCAATTTTCAATGTGCATAGAGAGTCTGAAAAATAAGTTATTCTTTTGATCAACGTAACTGACCACTGTAGAACATTGGCTGACCACTATATAGCTATTAATGTCATGAATCAGGTAGTGGTTCACACTCACAATCAGGTTACCAGACACTGCAAGGAGCAGCTCATTTAACCTCCACTTAACTTCCCTGAGCTACTTTTGTGATTCTTCTTTTTCAATCCCATTGCAGCTTGCCAAGGAGTTGCATATCTGTTAATGGTAAATCTGATTTTGTCTGTATCAGACAGCAGAAACACGTTATTGACACCAATGTAACCTTTTGTTTCAGGAAGATCCAAGATGTTGAGCTTCAATGGCAGTGATACAACAAATAAATTAGGCATATTCAGCTTGACAGGAAGCAAATATTGTACTTCAGAGCAGCTTGGAATTTAAAACAAAGGAGAATGCCATGTTTTTCAGTTATCATTTAAAAATGTTACTTGACTGCTATTTACCAATTTTGTAATCTAAGAAAAACAAAAAGGAACCTGGTTTTCAAAACAGTGCCATAAATTAATATTTTCACTAATGGGCTAGATATTTCATTACAGATCTCAAAGAAAAAATCTGAAATTCAAAGTAGACATTCCCCCCTTTTTAATTGGAGCAATTTATTGAAAGTCCTGAATCATTCTTTTGTGCATATATTTATAAACTTTTCTTGAGAGTCCAGAAGGCTTTTTTTTTTTGTGAACGGTACAAAACAGTCTTCATTTTTATTTATTGTCATATCTACACTAAAATCAGCAAAACAACAGCAATGTATTATGTGATCTTAGAAGGAAACGGGGCTGAAATGGATTGATTATGACTAGTGCATTTAGCAGCAATGCATGTGCACACACACACACTTTCCTAATTACAACTCTTTTAAATTAACATATAAACACCAAAGGCTTTTTGAAGTGACATAGAAAAAATGGTTTCAGGTGAGATTTTCTGTACATATGAGAAATTTATGTTG
Organism: Macaca fascicularis; assembly: GCF_037993035.2. NCBI lineage: Eukaryota > Metazoa > Chordata > Mammalia > Primates > Cercopithecidae > Macaca > Macaca fascicularis. The sequence continues at coordinate 68,871,230 of NC_088389.1, read as the reverse complement.
AAATATGTGTTAAAATATATTTGTATGTAAATCGGAGAGAATTGAACAACAGAGGAGGTTTGAAGATACAAACCATCTGCAGATATCATCTGTTTGCCATGAAGGCTTTGGTGCTCATTAGCAAAAAGAGTTGTTCCCTGTACCCACAGATGTCCACCCTGGTTGCCTAGAGCAGACTATATAGAAAAGGAATAAAAGGAAGGAAATCATTGCCAATGAACAAAAATAATGTGATTTCTCAGTTTTCATACTTTTAGAATTCTAGCCTCCTAGGCTGTTCTTGCATTGCTATAAAGAAATACCTGAGAGTGGGTAATTTATAAAGAAAATAGGTTTAATTGGCTCATGGTTCTGCAGACTGTACAGTAAGCAGAAAGCTGGTGTGTTCTCAGATTCTTGGGAGGCCCCAGGAAACTTACAATCATGATTGAAGGTATATGGGTAGCAGGCAGGTCACATGGCCAAAGCAGAAGCAAGACAAGGGGGGCAGGTGCCACACACTTTCAAAAACCAAATCTCAGGAGAGCTCATTCATTATTACAAGAACAACATCTAGGGGATGATGCTAAACTGTTCATGAGAAATCCACCCTGTTGATTCAATCACCTTCCACCATGCCTCACCTCCAATACTGGGGATTACAATTCAACATGAGATTTGGGTGGGGAAACATATCCAAACTATATCAGCTAGCTTTAGTAGGTCTTTGGTGGACTCCCTCAGAATGATTAGAGCTTTGAAAAACAGGTGACTTTAAAAGGGCTATCATCAGTCCTAATTTATTATGCCTGACAGACACATAGTTATCTGACAGTAAATCATTCTAACATCACAAATATCTTATTTCTGCGTGTCTCACTAATTTGCAAAGCATTCAATCAATTGATTGACTATTAATGAGAACCTTGTCATTCACAGTGTTTTAGGTTTCTCAAGAGAATTATGTTGTTCTTCCTGTAACTCAAGTAGAGGAAGAACATATTCTTGTTCATTTCTAATTAATATATCACTAATATATTGGTAACTACAAAGGGAACTTCATAAACTAACCTATTAGCTTGGACTCTGACTTAACAATTTTCTTTTCATTCATATAAGAAGTTAGTCGCTGTTAGTAGATTATAAATGGACTTCCTGAGTCCCGACCCCTCCCCATAGACATTGCTAGTCTACAGCTTGCTAAAAAAAATGCTCACAATTTTCTCTTTAATCATTTTGTGTAAAGTATTTCAGGAATCGGAACTTGCCCAGAAATAGAAAATGTTTTCCTAGCAACTTAACAATAAGACATAATTAAATGCAGGCTGGGGAGGTGGCATATGTGAAATTTATTTGCCCTTAAACATATACATCAGTATAAGGACAAGTAAAGTAAATCGAGCAGGGAACACTTGTAAAGTAAAGTTTGCCATCAAAATCTCCTGCCACCCAGTTCCTAAAGTAATTGAAATTTTAAGTTCAATTCTAGGTCTAATAGATACTGTTAATGTATTCAGAAAAAAAAAACAAACGCTATATGACTATAGGGTAATTGTAATTCTTCTTAGAATACACATTACAATAAAAACATGCAATTACTAAGCATATTTAAATGCTGAATAATGTCTTTAGTTAATTATTTGCCAACAATTGTATTGTATAAACTCTGAAGATGGGATTTTTAGAAGGTGAAAGTCAATATAAATTGAGTTCGGTGAGGAAAAAAGTCATTACAATATATGAAACAACATGAATTCAAAACTCCTAATGGGCATTAATAACATTTACAATAAAATGAGATCTTAGTTTATCCCAATATTAGGATATTGGGAGTCATTAGAATTAGCTTCTTGTTGAGAAATTAATACTGTTTAGATGTTTTACTGTTCTTCATTTATGAGAGCAGACACTTCTAAGATGGGAAATGTGTTCTCATGGTACACATAATTTGTACTATATCTAAATAAACATAAACATTTTTAAAGCAGAATTTTACATGATTTGTACCAAGTGAAACAGAATCTTACCTGCGAGAATCAGTAGGGTTCCACCTGGCCTAGATAACCACTTATGACTATACGAACCTACAGTAATTACTTATTTTGAAGATTTATGAAGATAGCTGGATGGACTCACTGAGAATGGTTAAATAAACACTACAGAATAATAGCTATACATGCTTACTGTCATGGTGAGCAACTATTTTAGGGTGGCACACAGCGGTAAAGAAATTTACCAAGACAGGAATGATTTTAAAAGGGTAGATTTATTAATGAAAGTTGGGCAGGTATGTTGCAAGGGAGCAACAAGCAAGACAGCAGAAAGAAGGTTGTCTGCTGTCTGCCAAGAGGCAGGAGCTGGACAGGGAGCTTGCAGACAGGATGCTTGGGTGCAAGTAGGCTGTGAGCTGAGTGCCAGTGACAGGACATCTGAGAGGTAGCAGCCTTTTGTGATTGGCCTTATTCTTCTTGGAATATTTCCTCTACCCCTGTTTCTGTTTCTGCCAGTTAAGCCCGTTTTTCAATTTTCTTTTAACTCCTTAGGATTCTGCACTTACTATATACTTGCCATTCATAATTATACATATAAATCTATGAGTAACAGGGTGCTTCTAGTTCTCCCATTCTGGAAACTGATTATAGCTCTCATCTATCAGTTAATAGGGAATTGTATATTTTCGGGTTCAGTTAGAATTTGTCTTGCGACTGTCTTCCTCACTTGTATGCAACAGGCCATGTTTCTTTCATAATGACATTAATTATGAAAATGTTTCCCAATATGCCTTTGTTCAAATTACACATAAAATAAAATGTTGATGACATTCCTAAGTAGGCTTTATTTTTGTACTAATTTCCTACCACTCATGCATATGACAGTTTGATTTTGTCATTATTCCACTGTATATCTCTCTGTTTCATACGAAATCACTCTTTTCTATTTTTTTTCTATGTTTTGGTACCATATTCTTCATCAGCAAGATGGTAGTGTATGGAGAATGGGGAGACAGGATCATAATATCAGGATCATAATATCAGGTAAAGTCTGAAGGAACAATTATGATAGAAGCCAAAGTGGTAATGTATTTCTTTTTATAACAGAAAGAAAACCAAACATAAAAAACATGGTTACCAGAACTCATTTGTTAGATATTATTACTAACTGCCCTATCTGTTTGGGGTATTTTACAGTTATGTTATTTGAGTATCATGCCCTCTATTGGATATGGTACTAAGACTTCTTTCCAAAGCTTTTCTAGTTAAAATTCAAAGCATGACATATCAATTATAACAAATGTACCACACTAATGTAAGATGTTAGTAATAGGGAAAACAGGCATGGGTACGGGTGAAGGGTATATGAGAGGTCTCTGCATTTTCCATTCAGTTTTCTGTAAACATAAAACTGGTTCAAGAAATATAGTGTATTAACTTAAAAAATTAAAAAGAAGAAAAAATTATCAAAGAAAAATACATTTTGTACAACTGACCTGAAAAATATTTAGCATATTTAAGATTTTTAAGAATGTGACAAACATATTCATATTAATTAATAATCACTTTGTAACTAATAGATATTGTTTTCTGTTTTTTGAATTTGTAAAGTGCATTTTATGAAACTTTATAGCTTATCTATTCAAAATTACCCAAAACTTTGATGTTGCCATTTCTCATTTGAGAGTTCACAAATGTAGAGAAAATGATTTCATATTATATAAGACAATAGCATTGAGTATCTCTAAAAGTGGAGAATATAATCGTATTGTCTGGAATAATATTCAGTCCAAATACGAATAGATTTACTGAGCATAACAAGTAAGAGCTTTCTTTGATTGCAGGTCAGGAGGTGAGGATGGATACATTTCTTCTCCTGAAAACAAATATCTCCAGTTTTTGTTGCTAATCTTCCTTATCTAATGGGTGTCAAAGTAGCAGAGAGTTTCCTTAAAGTTGTAAAGAAAATATTTACTTGATTTTATAAATGGAAATGGAGAAAATGATGGCTCCTAAAGTAATTTGTAAAATATCTGTACAATATGTTAAACAAGTCCTCCTCAGTAATTGCTTTCTAAAAATGTAATTTAAAATTACACTTCGTTTTACAGCTGCCATTCTAATCAGTCAAAATATTGAAATGCCAGCATCTTGGTTATAAGAAAACAGGAAATATCATGTTAATCAACATACTTACTGAAAAAGGAGGTATTTTAGTGGAATTCCTATGTCAACATGTTTTGACATGGTTTTAGCAGGGGCTCACCTAGTATACCTTTGTTAGCAATAAGAAAATCATCAATTATTCATATCACTTAAAAATCACACTTTATAATAAATATTCCTTTGCCAAGTGATGGTCTGAAAACATTTCAATATATAAAGATTTATATTTTCTATCTATCTTTCTCTCCCACTTTCTTTGAAGAGATTTCGTTTCTACCCCTACTAGCTTTCTGCAGTCAGTGTTTCCATCTGTGAAAACTCAAAGAATTTGGCTTTCACTTTTTTTTTTTCCACCACATGCATTTTCAAACTAGACGAAAAGCTGTTGGATGTCATTGTCCTTACAGATATTCAAATGCCACCAAATTGTGTGTTTTTTTTTTTTTTTTTTTTTTTAATACAAGTAATGGTAGCATCCCAGCTGTCTAGATGCCTGAAAAAAAAATCATTTGCTGGAAAGAATTCACTTGGCTTTAACTCACCTCAGGAATAATGGAATTGAAAACAAGTACATGGAAAGGGATCAAGAATACAGTGGCAAAAGAAATGAGAATCAATTAGTGGTTCAATGTGTAATACTTCACTCTATTTAATTAAATTGATATTTATTGATCTCCTATTACACACTGTGCTTGGCACAGTGGGTGATATAAAGATCAATTGGACATAACTGCTGTGTTGTCAGAACTCACAGTCTACTGAAAAAGATAACAAAAGGATAAAAAGCAAGTTCAATTCTAATAAGCTCTGTAATTGAGCTCTAGACAAAGAGTAAATTAAACAGAGATGGGGGAGATTGCATGTGACTGAATAACACGGGAATAATTTACCAAGGACATGGCTTCTAAGAGAGATTATGGAAGATTAACGGAAGTTTAAGTGTAGGGAAAGACAATTGAAGTATAAGGAACACGATGAGTAAAAACATGTAGACAGAAAATGGTCAATTTTAAGGAAACAAGTTCATTATAGCTAAAAGTTATTGCTGATATATATTTCCTTTCCACCACAGCAGTTCACTGAAAATACTTCTGGCTGTCCATCTGTGAGAACTGAATCAGTATGCCTTGGGAATTATAATCACATTGCTATTAAATTATTTACCCGTTTACTCAACAAACATTTATTGAGTGTTAGGGCCTACTCAGTAGCCGCCTACACACAGTAAATATGAACAAAATTGAATTTAATGTGTTCCCTTTAGCGCAGGTATAAAAGGGCAATAACATACACAGCTGAATGAATATTTGATATTTTCTCCTACTCCTAATACGATAGCCTACCACAATTGTATTGATGCTGGCAGAAGACACTAAAATACAGGGTCAGAGATTAAAAAATAAAATAGCTCATTACGCATAACACTAGCAGTAGCCAGAATGCACTGATTGCCCAAGACTCAGTCTTCTCAGAGTGACACAAAGTGAACCATGTCAAAGACATATATGCAGTGGGTTGCATTAGAGGAGAAGAAACCTGAGCTTTGGAAACATGAATCTTTTATAATAAGCAGCAAGCATGCCTGACCTTTGCTCCAGTGGAAAAAAAAAAAACCCAAAAACCATAAACCAAATAAACCAAATAAAAAGCTCTCTTGGTCTAACAGGACTGTTTGATATACCAAAGAAGTTCTTGAAAAAATAATCCAGAACAAAGAGAGTCAGTGGCTCTATTTACAAGATGCACAGAAATGTGAGGAACCTATGAAGAATTGTCTCCCTATCAAGTTTAAATAAAGAAAAGGGAATTACTCTTCCTGACTAGCAAGCAGAAGGGAGCAATGTGTCATGGACACATTAACACTTGAGTTGGCTCTTGTCAGTTATGATATATAAATATAAAATGCTAAAGAAGTATATTATAGGCAGAAAGACAAGAAAAGAAAGTTATATGTGTGCTGATAGAAATATATGCAGAATTTTGGGTGAAAAGAAGGCATTTGGCTGAAGGAAGTTTGGATGTAGAAGAAAATGCAGGGGAATTGATTCAGAAAAGGAGTGTTAGTGCCACGTTATGGAGGTGATTGAATAATCTGCCAAATACATTTTTTTTTTTTCTGTAGAAATAGTAGAGAGCCATGAAAGGTCTTTAAGTTAGGTAAAAATGAAATATTTTCATCTGGTTTACAAAGGAAATGTTAATAGTTTTATGAGAGAGATCAAGAGAATTGGGATTAGAGGCAGAAAAGGGAGCAGGTGAGAAAGGGATTGCAATACCTGATAAAGGTCTGTGTATAAATTGAGAAGTTTGCAGAGGTATCTTGAAATTTTAATTGATGGGACTTTTTGACTAATTAGATTAATGGCATGAGGATAAAATTCAAGAAGCTATTTAGTTTCTTAGCTGAGTGAGAGGGAAAATGATGCTAGCAACTAAAAGCAGCCAAAAACCAAAACGAAACGAAACCAAAACCAAATCAAATCAAACCAAATCAAATGAAAAACAAAGGGGTAACTCTCTATCAAAGGGAAAATCTAAGTCCCGTTTTCAGACATATTTATGTTCATGTACCAGGGAGCCATTTAGCTGTAGGAATCAAGTACATAGTTTACAATTTAAATCTTGAGCTTCAGGGAGAAATTGAGCTATAGACAGGATGAGATCCACAGCAGTTGCACAAGCCCCCATGAAGGGATCTACACTTTTCTCTGCCTTTGCTGTCTTGAAATTCTTAGTGATATCTGAACAGAGAGCTCTGCTTTTTCATTTTGTACTGGCCTCACAAATTATGCAGCCAGTCCTTACTGTAGATTTAAATTTGGAAGTCATCACTCTATTAGGAATAAAGTCATTGGAATAAGTGAGATTGCCAAAAGCAAAAAAAAAACAAAAAAACAAAAAAACAAAAAAAAAAAAACACGTAACTTTAAAAAAAGACGGAGGTAGAAACGGGGTGAACCTACATTAATCACAGAAAAAATAAAGAACCACTGGAAGCAATCAGAAGTGATCAGCTACATCCTTTTTTTGGTGGGGGTGGGTGGGACCTGCTCTTAAAATGTCATTGTCTTTCCTCTGAACTGCTATTCCAAAGTAAAAATCTCTTATAAAAATCACTCGTGCTCCCCATTAATCTTTTTTCACATATGAGACAGATTGTTCTTTTCAAAATAAAAATCAGATTTGTAGCCCCTGATCTCCATGGTGTAGAATCCTTCAGTTACCATCGCCGTTAGGAAAAATAAGCAAGCAAAGAAATAAATATTTAATTTGCCCCACCTAGCTCTTCGTGGTGTAGCTACTTACTCTCCAGCTTCATTTTATATGCTTCCCCTATCATTCCGCACACTCAAGACACTCTACCTTTTATTCATTTCCTTAAACTAATTTTGCTTGCTAATCTTTTCTTCCACAAAGATGTTGCCATCACCTCAGCTAGGAATGCCATTTCCCTTGACGCCCATCCATGCCCACAAAAAATTGAGCCATTCTAATGTTTAGATCATATTTTTAACACTAAGGGCTCCAACTACTAAATCTCCATCTATCACTAAGGATAGGTCAGGAGCTCAGTTCAAATCTTTAATAGAACTCTGAATTATTCCAATATAGTGTCTGTCACAAAATTTAATTTATAAATTCATTTTATGAGTGTCAGTTTAATGTCTGTCTCTCTCCAGAGAGTGCAAAGTCCTTACGGTAGGGACTATTTGTATTTACATCATTGAATAGTAACACATAGCATAAAAACCTGGTGCATATTTATGTATTCTTTCAAAAAAAACTCAGTAAATGTTATTGAGACCCTGATATGTGCAGTTAATTATTCTAGGAATGTGACACTTAAATAAAATCAAACAAAACTTCAAATGTTCCCATCTTTATAGCTTATATTCTAATAGGAAAAAGAAAGAAAGAAAGAAAAACACGAAAACTAAAAAAAAAAAAAAAAAAAGAAAATTGTATTTTAGAGATCAATGAGTCCAACTACAAAAAAGGCAAAGTAAGTTAAGGCAAGCTGAATTCTTGCATGGGGGTTGGGAAAGCAGTAGTAGTAAACAGGATGATCTCAAGATTAGATCTAAATGAGAAGGTGATATTTGAGCAAAAATCTGAAAAGATTAGGGGACTTGCAGTGCTGATATGAGGAACAACATGCAGGACACAGGGAACAGACAGACGGAGGTGCTAAAGTAGTTCACCTTTAATTTTCAAAGAACATGAAGTAGATCTGTCTGATGAAGTGGAGATAGGAAGGGAGAAAATATTGAGAACAGTAGTATTCCTGGCATATTTCATAATCAGTGTTATGTTAACACGTTCCTCCTCTATGTAAGAGTTTTATTTTCAGTAATTAACATGATATAAAACAAATAATCATGGTGAGAAAAGAAACACAGAATAAGTACCCTTCAATTGATGACATGTATAAGTTTAAGATACTTAAAAGCAATTAAAAGTTAAAACTGCAAAAGACTTTGGGACATTCTATATAATGATACCATTAAATATTTAAAAAATTAAAATAATTAAATGTTACAATACAAAATTGGGAAATTAACAGATTAATTATTTTTCATTATATCAATGAATTTTGGAAAAAAGGTGGACAAATGTATTCTTGCATATTGGTTTGTCACAATAATGAGTATTATTAATTTCTTTCTTGAGCTTCAATTTCCACAAATTGTCTACAGCTTTCAAAAGCGATCTTCAGTATTCAAATGTGATAGACAGCAGTGCCAGATTTTAAAATTTATCTTGGCTCATGGTCTCTTAAAAACACGATTTATTAATTTTAATTATGGAAGTTTTTTAAAAATTTTTTATTTTCATAGGCTATTAGGAAACAGGTGGTGTTTCATTACATGAGTAAATTTTTTAGTTGTGATTTGTGAGATTTTGGTGCACCCATCACCCAAGCAGTATACACTGCACTCAATTTCTAGTCTTTAATCCCCCACCCCCTTCCCACCCTTTCCCCATAAATCCCCAAAGTTCATTGTGCCATTCTTAATGCCTTTGTATCCTCATAGCTTAGCTCCTATTTATAACTGAGAAAATATGATGTTTGGCTTTCCATTCCTGAGTTACTTCTCATAGAATAATAGTCTCCAATCTCATCCAGGTTGCTGCAAATTATGGAAGCTTTTAAATGAAGCAACATACATACTGACAATAGTTGAGATGGAAAGAAAAGGTCATATTTTCTGTAAATCTTGAAGAGAGAGCTGAGAAGATAAGTAAGTATGAGGATATGAGGGAGTAAAAGAGAAAGAATAATTTCAGTTTTTGGCCTGACTCTATAAAATGATAAATTTCCCATCAGTCGAAAGACTGTAGGTAAAGCCAGTAAGATAGAGTAGGGAAATCATGACTTCACTTTTATGCTGCCAAATTTGGTATTTTTATTGGAACTCCAGGTGGATATATCCAGTAGGCAGCTGTAATTATGATCTGAAGTGGGAAGGGAGACTTGAACTGGAGATATAAATGTGAGTGTCATTAGGATACAGCCATGTACATGGATGAGATCACCCAAGAGGTCATTGTTGGTAGCAAAGACAACCACAGAGTCAGCCCCAAAGGAGCAATATTAAAAGGTCAGCAAAAGGAGAAAATGGATAGGGCCTTGCCCATGAGATATAAGACTAAGAAAGAATGCCTGGTCACTTGAAAGCTAGGTGGGAATATTGTATGCAGGAAGCAATAATCAACACTGTGGTAATGTTGTTTATTCCTTATGTAAGATAAGGAATGATAATTAACGATTAGAGTTAGTATTGTGACCTTGATAAGAACAGGCACCATGGAGTCACAGAACAACAGCCTGATTGGTGCAGGTAGGTGAGGGATTAAGAGGAGAGGAGATGGAAGCGATAAATGTAAATAACTGTTTCAAGGGAAGCCAAAAAGAAAATAGGAGCATTTCTGATGGGAATAATTCATTAGAGAATGAATAAGCTGATACTGGACATAATAGGATTAGTCCCTATGTATTCAAACAGATTGGAAAATTGAGGCTGTGAAGTCTAGGCATAGAAAAAATGAATAGTTTCCTAAAATTACCTCTTTACTCTTGCTGATAGAGGTAAAAGGTGTGAGGGAGGCACAGTCTTAGTCCCCGCACACTAATCACTCCTTTTCCTCTTTGTCCTAGAATTCATTTTACCTTGAGTGTGGGTGGGTGTTCTGTTTCAAATATTGCTAAACCCATAGTCTTTTAAATAAATGAGTGAAAAATCACACTAAAATAATCACACTAAACTAATTACATTCAACTAACAATCATACTAAATATGAGAAATCAATGAAATAAAAAGGGCAAGTTGCTTTAAAAATATAAAACCACCCAATCTTCTCCTCTTGCTTTTCTTCTTTATTGATGCTTTTTTCTCTCATAACAATAATTTTCCAAAGTATCAGGTAAGTAAAATACTAAGGATGTTAGATACATATAGTTAGATACAAGGAACCTGCCTACTTTTATATGTGAGTTTTTTGATTTCTTGTATCTCTAATTAGCCCAAATTTTCAAATTTTCTCTCCAAAAGAAAAATCTGGATTATTTTATTAAATGTAGGATTAGCAAATTTTCTGAAAACTACGAGTCTTAAATTAGTCTACAGGACAAAATTAAGAATCATGATTTAATGGACTTTATAGTTTCAGCTCCTGTAAGAAATGATAGTTATGTTTATTAATTTGGTGTTTTTATAATTGGGTAATGATAAGTTTGTTCGTTTGTTAATTCGGTTTGTTTTTTAATTGGAGAGACTTGCAAGGTTTGTGTTTTGTATTTATTTGAAAGGCTGTCACTAAGAAGTGTTATGTGGCTATTAGCAACTTGAAGACACAATTGCTTTAAGCAGCCATGCCATTTCATGTTGAGAATGTCACTGAAGAAGTGACATAGAGATCCTGTATGTCTACTGGGAAATTTAATTTAAAACAATTTCTCCCATATTATAGGAATTGAATAGATTTGTTTCAGCTGACATTAAAATATATTTACCATAAATAGATGAGGAAATTTTTTTCCTTTTCGTTTTCTTGTTCCTTTGGACTATATTCTTCTGGTAAATAAAGACTAAAATTTTAATTAAAGTGATTAAATACATTTTATTTCTCATTATGACTTATCGCAGACACATTTTAAGAAAATAATAAGAACCCAGGCAACTGAGACCAGAGATACATCTTATAATTGCTATCTCCTGTGATGAGAAGCAAGAGCTTCCTGTAAAGGTGTTCAGGCCTGTGGATTTAAGTATTTCATGAGACAGTGGGGAAAGGATGTAGATGTCTATTGGAAATAGGAAACCTGGACATTGCGCCACTGAATACCTCCCTTCTAGTTTCCATATTTAGAAGGACTTTTGTCAGTTTTAGTCACTGGGATTTCACTTCTCAAGTCTAATTTACTGCAAATGAACAAATCATCGATTGTAGCTTGGTAGTGTTTAATCACATTTCCCATCTTCATCTGCAATAACTGATAGTTCCATGATCTTCGGCCATGAGAGATGTCACAAATTCAATGATGAAATATGCTGAGTTTACGCATTTTTCAGTTCTCTCTCTTAACAATGAAGTTATGGGAGAAATGATTCTAGTATAATTTTCAAATCATGCACTCTACTAATTATGCCATTAAGATTAGATATTTAGGTCAATTATACAATTTTTTTCTAGTTTCAAATTTGTTACAAAGTATAAACATAGAGTTGAATAACACAGTTTTATGAGGAATTCTACAATAAGAATGCAAAAAGTATTTCTGGAGTGTTTACTACTAAGTGTGCAGTACTCTGCTTTAGATAAAAATGAATTGAGTCAAGTGGTGGTGTTTGTTATATAATAGACCCATCATGTGCTGAAATAGAGATATAAGGCTGTGAGGATTTGATGTGTTTCACTATAACGATATACCTATTTTTACATATCTATATGCTTGTGCATATAAATCTCTGTAGAAATTTAAGATTTGCTTGTAATCTTGTTTGATATAAGTCTATGTCTGAGGATGAATCTACTCTCAAAGTGTTAATGTAAACAAGTTTCTAATCTTACCCAGAACATCTTAGTATTTGAAGGGGAAAATTCTCTCCTGTGAACAACTGGCAATTCCTGAAAGCTCCTGCCTAGGCTCATCTGTTTCCTATATGTTTCCTTTGCCTTCAATTTTAAAGTTGTCGCGGGGTAAAAAACACCTCTTCGGAAACATGTCATATGCCATGATGTGGTCCATACAGATCAAAACTATAGGTTCATGTATTTTTGAAGACTAATTATTATTAGGTTGAAAACATGAATACCAACTCTATTGCTTCTTTCGTCTAACTTGTACTCTCTCAAAATACTTTTCAAAGATAGATATGTCTGATAATTCTGAATTTAACTTGATGTAACTCTGTGATGTACTCTAATCTCATAATCGGGTTTTTACTTTCTGGATCTCTGTGTCATTTCCTTAACTGAGAAACTTCAGGCTGTCATCTCATATACAGGTCGCACATTTTAAATAATCTTTCCAAATAATCTTAACAAAGGAATACTACATTGGTGGCAGCTTATAAAATGTTGAAGAAGACTTAAAGTCAAGTGCCACTTATTTCTGGGTTCATAAGTTTTAAAATTATATGACTGAAATTAATTTTTATATTTTTCTCAATATATTTTAAAATTTTGTATTATTAGAAAAATACTTTTTTTGTAGTTCTAAAACTCAATAATCAAAACGCAGGGTAACAAATGAACTATCAACTTAAATCATTGGCAAATCAATTAATAATATGCACCTTCTAAAATTGAAAGTCAAATTGCTATAATATTAAATCAGTATTTAAACACTGATTTCCAGCTTTCTACTCAAGTACTTTTACTGCTACACCTTAACATTTACACAACAGAACTAGCATATCAAATAATCAATACATTCTATAATCAATTTGATACTATATATGAGAACCTTTATCTTTATATTTTATTTCTTCAATTTATTTGGGGTGTGTGTATGTTTCTGAAAGTGTATGTGCATATATTTGCGTATGTCCGATTATGAGAAACAAGTACAGAGAGTGGGCAGATGAAAATGGCATGAGTTTTAAAATAATGACACTGAAGAAGGAAGGGGAAAAGAGATACTTTGCCTTTTGTTGATTGTGAGATATATATTGAAAGTGAAATCTGCATGGAATTTTCAAAATACATTCATACATCCATATACATATATATATATATACACACATACATATACATATATACATATTCTTTTGAAAATACAAGGTTTGAGCTGATATTTTGCTGAGAGAGAAAAAAAAATTCCACCTGTGAACAACAGGTTTGGACTGTACCTGCGGAGTTTGGTCCCGTACATAATCTTCCTTTCCTGACTGGTACCCTAAACATTTCAGATAGGCTTAACCAGTCTCCACTGTCTCAAAACCAATTTGTTAATATAACTCAAGCTCTCTCTCTTTTCTCTGAGGTTGCTTTCTTGTGTGTACTGTGTTGCCTAGCGAAGGCATATGCAACCATGTATCCAATATTCTATATGTATTATACCTTTATAGGAAAGTTTGAAAACAACAAATGATTAATAAGTACTAAGCAATTTAAAATTAACTGAAATCTTAATTAAACATAACAATTTAATTACCAAGTTATACTTTCTGCAGCTAAATAAAAACATTAATATAAGTGAATAATATGTAATGTGAATGAATATGGGGTAATTTTGGTATGTAGAAGCATAAACTCATTGGGATATATCAAACTGTAAAAAAATTTTAAACAAAAAAAAATTGAATACTTCTTCTTGATTCTATTTATTGTGCTTCTCTGCTTGGACTCTATTTGATACAGTGAAGCTATTATCCACTCTTCAGAATTGAGACAACTCTATAAACGCCTCACCTATCACTTACTAGAACAATCTGGGGATCCACCTACCCCAAGTTCGGAGTGACATTGCAACTTAAACGCGTTTGTACAAATTTTACTTTTTTGTGACTTTTCAAAAACTGTCAAAAATAATCTTGACAATCAAATTTAAATGTATATTTTCTTCTTTGAAATAAAAATAAAGTTAACTAAACAAGGATTTATGATATCACTCATCTTCAATTGAAATTGATAAATGCACTTACTGGAGCTGTAATATACAAAAAGCAATAAAATAAACCATGATTTAAATGAGAAATACAAGGATAACATATATAAACATTAATTCTAAATAGATGCTGAAATCTTACTTAAAGGGATAGACAAATCTTTGAATATACCAATTTAGATGAATAGATGTTTCTTATGAAATTAATGGAATAAATCTATTTTCAAGTCCTTATGGTATACAGTACAGAAAAAGAAACATAGGATTCTTTCCTTTTTCTTTTCAAAAACTTACTAGAATTTTAATTCCTGTTTTGTTTTGTTATTGTTTTCTTGAGAATTTAAGAGCACTTGAAGTTTTTCTTGATTGCATTTAACTAAAATGTTATTTGACTATAAATTTTTCTGAAGCTTAATCTTTTTTTTTTTTCCTAGGAAAGTACCTAAGTATCTTAACTTTATAACTTCAGCAATTGTTAGTATTTCTTAAGACAAATTATCCGATTTTCAATAGGGATGTAACCATTATTTCCCTTTCTTGTAGAACATTTTGGTTTTTAAGAAAGTACTCAATGATGGTTAATTTTTAAATTATCTTATTCTGGTTGTAACTCCAGCATAAGTCAATTTTGTTTACTAAAGAAAAATCATTATATACTGCGGTTCTACAGGGGCAGAGACTATACCCATTTTCTATACCTCCTGTATTTCTAGATCTTCTATGTTTTATACATAACATGTTAAATGCAATTTAGTTGCTTAAGTCTTTTTTGAATGAATATATCAATTCCTTTGAATAAGATAATCACCCTTCCACCTGAGGAATTATCAGCAGGTTTAGAATTACTTAGAATTCATTTAAAGTCTCCTAAAGCGGTTGTCCCCAACCTTTTTGGCACCATGGATCGGTTTTGTGGAAGACAAATTTTCCACAGGACGTTGGGGGTAGTGGGGTGAGGTGGGGCAGGGAATATTCAAGATGAGACTGTTTCACCGCAGATCATCAGGCATCAGTTAGATTCTCAAAAGGAGCTCACAACCTAGATCCCTAACATGCACAGATCACAGTAGACTTTGTGCTCCTGTGAGAATCTAATTCTGCAGCTGATCTGACAGGAGGTGGAGCTCAGGCAGTAATGCTCACTTCCCTGCTGCTAACCTCCTGCTGTATGGCCTGGTTCCTAACAGGCCATTGACTTGTAAAGGTCCACAACCCAAATGTTGGGGACCCCTATCTTACAGCAAAGGCATGTGCAAACCTGTATCCCTTTCTTCTCACTTCCCCTTACTTTAGCTTCTCTTCCCATCAATAAGGGCTATATATTTGATTAGAAAGAAAAAAGATAGTTGCAGGAAAAGAAAATTTATATACATCTAAACAGTTTATATACATATATGTATACACATATTTATATGTATACATTTATATGTATATATGTATATAAACTGTTTAAAATAATGTGTATATATGTGTGTATATAAACTGTTTAAAAATAATGGTAACAAGAGAGGGTAGGCATGCTAGAAAAATATTCTAGCCTTAGGAAGAGATCACTCTGATTACCCTTATGCAGTCATATCACTTCAGCTACTTCTTTAGAAAGCAATAAGGCCCATATATTTTTAAATTATATTTTAAATTAGAATTTGAAGTTAAAAAACACACCTGAAGTGATCTGCAGCAGATTCCTTCTTTGATTTTTCTTTCTTTCAGAAAAATATGAATTGTATTAATTCATTATCTACAACTGCATTCCTTACAAGTTCACAACCAATAGCCAGCCCCTACATAAACCAGTTTTATGAAGTCATCATAAGAAATAATAATGAGGGCTGCAGAAGACATTCAGAGATGTTGGGAGAAATTGGTGCACAGTGTGTGTGAGGATTGAAATAAAAAGATTGATACCAAGTCTAGGACAGGATAACTAAGCTATTGAAAACATCAATAAACATGGGGAACAAAGGTATTTTATATTTCCATCACATGACAACTTATTTTTCTAGGCTTATCTCTGACCTCCCCCACATATCTGATTCATCAGTATTTTTCCTGATCATTTTCTGATTGCAACACGTCCTTTTATGACCTTGGCCTATATTATTCCTACCATCTAGTATGTTTTGTCTTAACCGTCACTTTTCTTTCCCTACCTAGAAAGCTCACTTTTTTTTAATCAAAAACCTATCTAAAATTATATCATATACTCTCTCAGATCACAGTGGAATAAAACTGGAAATAAAATCCAGAAGGAACTCTCAAATACATGCAAATACATGGAAATTAAATAACCTGCTCCTTAATGATCATTGGGTCAACAATGAAATCAAGATGGAAATGTAAAAATTCTTTGAACTGAATGATAATAAGGGCACAACATATCAAAACCTCTGGGATAGAGCAAAAGCAGTGCTAAGCATTAAATGCCTCCATCAAAAATTCTGAAAGAGCACAAATAGACAATCTAAGCTCACACCTCACAGAACGGGAGAAACAAGAACACTCCAAAACCACACCCAGCAGAAGAAAAGAAATAATGAAGATCAGAGCAGAACTAAATGAAATTGAAACAAACAAATGAAAAAGACAAAAGATAAATGAAACAAAAAGTTGGTTCTTTGAAAAGTTAAATAAAATTGACAGACCATTAGCCAGATTAACCAAGCAAAGAGGAGAGAAGTTTCAAATAAGCTAAATTAGAAACGAAATGGGAGATATTACAACTGATACCACAGAAATACAAAAGATTATTCAAGGCTACTATGATCACCTTTACACACATAAACTAGAAAAACTAGAGGAGATGGATAGACTCCTGGAAATATGCAACCCTCCTAAATTAAACTAGGAAAGTAAAGAATCTCTAAACAAACCAATAACAAGCAGCGAGATTGAAATGGTAATAAAAAATCATTAACAAAAATAAAAAAGTCCAGGACCAGACCAAATCACAGCTGAATTCTATCAGACATTCACAGAATTGGTACCAATCCGATTGACACTATTTCAAAAGATAGAGAAAAAGGGAATCCTCCCTAAACCAGTCTATGAAGCCAGTATCACCCTGATACCAAAACTAGGGAAGGACGTAACAACAACAACAACAACAACAACAAAAACTACAAATCTATATCCCTGATGAAAGCAGATGCAGAAATCCTCAACAAAATACTAGCAAATCAAATCCAACAGCATATCAAAAAGATGATCTAGTGGATCCACCATGATCAACTGGATGCAGGGATGGTTTAACATATATGTCAATAAAGTGTGATACACCACATAAACAGAATTAAAAACAAAAAATCACACGATCATCTCAATAGATGCAGAAAAAACATTTGACAAAATCCAGCATCCCTTTATGACTAAAACCCTCAGCAAAATCAGCACAGAAGGGACATACCTTATGGAAATAAAAGCCATCTACAACAAACCGATAGTCAACATTATACAGAACAGGGAAAAGTTGAAAGCATTCCCCTCTGAAAACTGGAAAAGACAAGGATGTCCACTTTCACCACTTCTATTCAACCTCGTCCTGGAAGTCCTAGCCAGAGCAATCAGACAACAGATAGAACTAAAACTCATCCAAATAGGTAAAGAGGAAGTCAAACTGTCGTTATTTGCTGATGAGATGATTGTATACCTAGAAAATCTTAAAGATTCATCCAAAAAGCTCCTAGAACTGGTAAATGAATTAAGCAAAGTTTCAGGATATAAAATTAACATATACAAATCAGCAACTCTGTCATATACCAACAGCGACCAAGCCGAGAATCAATCAAGAATTACACCCCTTTCATAATAGCAGTAAAAAAACAAAACAAAAAGCATAAGTACTTAGGAATATACTTAACCAAGGACATGAAAGACTTCTACAAGGAAAATTACAAAACACTGCTGAAAGAAATCATAGACAACACAAACAAATGGAAATACATCCTATGCTCATGGATAGGTAGAATCAATATTGTGAAAATGACCATACTGCCAAAAACAATCTACAAATTCAATGCAATTGCCATCAAAATACCACCATCATTCTTTTCAGAAATAGAAAAAACAATCCTAAAATTCATATGAAACCAAACAAAGAGCTTATATAGCCAAAGCAAGACTAAGCAAAAAGAACAAATTTGGAGGTATTACATTATCCAACTTCAAACTACTATAAGGTCATAGTCACCAAAACAGCATGGTACTGGTATAGAAGTAGGCACATAGACAAATGGAACAGAATAGAGAATCCAGAAATAAAGCCAAATACTTACAGCCAACTGATCTTTGACAAAGCAAACAAAAACATAAACTGGGGAAAGGACACCCTATTGAGCAAATGGTGCTGAAATAATTGGCAAGTCACATGTAGAAGAATGAAACAGGATCCTCATCTCTCACCTTATACAAAAATCAACTCAAGATGGATGAAAACCTTAAATCTAAGACATGAAACCATAAAGATTCTAGAAGATAACATTGGAAAACCCCTTTTAGACAATGGCTTAAGCAAAGACTTCATGACCAAGAACCCAAAAGTAAATGCAAAAAAAAAAAAAAAAAAAAAAAAAGATAAACAGATGGGACTGAAGGGACTGAATTAAACTAAAGAGCTTCTGCACAGTAAAAGAAATAATCAGCAGAATTAATAGAAAACCCACAGAGTGGAAGAAAATCTTCACAATCTATACATCCAACAAAGGACTCTTACCTAGAATCTACAAATAATGCACACAAATTATCAAGATAAAAAAAACAAATGATCCCATCACAAAGTGGGCTCAGGACATGAATAGACAATTCTCAAAACAAGATATACAGATAGCCAAAAAACATGAAAAAATGCTAAACATCACTAATTATCAGGGAAATGCAAATCAAAACCACATTGCGATACCACCTCACTCCTGCAAGAATGGCCATAATAAAAAAAATAGATGTTGGTGTGGATGTGGTGAAAAGGGAATACTTTTACACTGTTGGTGGGAATATAAATATTGCAATGAAAAAACAATGTGGAGATTCCTTAAAGAACTAAAAGTAGATCTACCATTTGATCCAGCAATCTCACTACTAGCTATTTATCCAGAGGAAAAGAAGTCATTATACAAAATAGATACTTGCAGCACAATTTGCAATTGCAAAAATATGGAACCAGCCCAAATGCCCATCAATCAGTGAGAGATAAAGAAAATGTGGCGTTTCCCAACGTGGGTGGGCATTATCCAATTCCTTGAGGACATGAATAAAAAAAGCAAAGTAAGTTAAATTCATTCTCTGACTGAGTGCTTGAACTAGAACATCCACTTATTTGCTCTTGGCGCTCCTGGATGTCAGGCCTTCAAACTACACCACTACCTCTCCTGAATGTCCAGCATGCAGACAGTAAATCATGGACTATAGTCTCAGTTTACATAACTGTGTGAGCCAATTTCTTATAATAAATTTCTCAGTTTGCGTAATCATGTGAGTCAATTTCTTAAAATAAATGTCATTTTCATTGTGTGTGTGTGTGTGTGTGTGTGTGTGTCCTGTTGGTTTCGTTTCTCTGAATATCACTGAGTAGTGCAATCAGGAAATTCCTTCCTGTGAGTTGTGGAAATTGGAGTTTTGTGCCATGGCCAGACAATTTAGAATCATGCTGCAAGGGATGACGAGTTTTCTTTAATTGTAATTATTCAAGGCAGTCAGTAAATATGAGTAAACAAATAACATAAAGAAATATCTCATAGATAAAAGGATTAATGTTTCTGATACTTCTACGTAATTGTCTTAAAGAAAAACACCTTACAGCTGAGGGTCTGATTAGACATAGATATACGTGTGTCTTGGCTAACAAAATATATCTAATACATTTTTTTATTATCTGTGCTACATGCTTTTTAAAAATTCTTTTTTTCAGTGTTTCAGAGTCCAAGGACTAGTCAGAAGCACTGTTGATTAGACTCCTAGTCAGTCTCCCTTCTTCATCCACTCATGTTAGTTCTTTAAAAATTACACAAAATAGTATAGGCTATAATATGATTAGGCTTGTATCCCCACCGAAATCTCATCTTGAACTGAAATCCCCATAATCCCCATGTGTCAAGAAAGAGACCAGGTGGAGGTAATTGAATCATGGGGCTGTTTCCCTTAAGCTGTTCTCCTGATAGTAGGTGAGTTCTCACGAGATCTGATGGTTTTATAAAGGGCTCTTCCCCTCTTGACTCAGCACTACTTTTTCCTGCTGCCTTGTGAAGAAGGTGCCTTGCTTCCCTTTCACCTTCTGTCATGATTTTAAGTTTCTTGAGGCCTCCCAGCCATGCTGAACCGTGAGTCAATTAAACTTCTTTCCTTTATAAATTACCCAGTCTTGGGTATTTCTTTATAGCAGTGAGAGAATGGACTCATATTAGTTAATATTTAAATTATAGTCTACTAGTTATATTTCATATATACTCATACTAGCTATATTTATATTATAGTCTACTAGTTATATTTAAACAGAAAATAAAAATGTCTTTCTAATAACAGGAAATGATAATGAAGTTGATTATAGATCTTTACCCCCATTTATCTCTCCAGTAGCAGAAAACTTATGTCTGATTTTAGGAAGTGTTTTTTGTGCTACGTAAGTGCTACATAGTGTGTCTTGTGCTACATATGTGCTAAAGAACTATTCTTAGGCTCTTTGGTATCATGGAAAATCTTTTTCTTAGAAATGATAGTGAAGGAGATCAGCAGGACCTGTTTTCTGATGACAACCCTGCTGATCAAAACAGGATGCAGCAGAGAAACCAGACAAAACCATCAGAGACAAAAACCACCTCTAGCTGCCTTCATTACTCATTAGCATAAGGCACTCCCACCAGTGCCATGACAGTTTGTAAATGTCATGGTATTGACCCAGAAGTTACCTTATTTGGTTCTGGGAACTCCTCACCACTTTTTATAGAAAACTCTGAAAAATGTGCCCCCACAATTAGCATATAATTAAGAGTGGTTATAAATATAGCTAGCCAGCAATCTACAGGGACTGCTGCTCCACACTGTAACTGTTGCTGTATGCTGCCAAGGCTGCTCTGGGCCACTCTGCCTGCAGAGCAGCCACTTTACTGTACACTGCTACTCTGTGCTTCTCTGCTTGTGAGTTGGCCCTGCTTTGTCTGAGGAGCAGCCAGTTTGCTGTACCCTGTTAATCTAATAAACTTCCTTTCTTTCATGGCCAGCTCACTCTTGAATTTTTTTCTGATCAAAGCCAAAACCTTCCCCGGCTGAGCCCCTCATTTGCATCAATGGGATAAAAATAACTAGCTCTTTGGAAAAACGGTATGTATTATATCCTGAATGATACATTTTTTCCCACTCTGAATTTACAGTATGTATTGGTCTGTTTTCACACTGCTATAAAGAACTGCCCAAAACTGGGTAATTTATAAGGAAAAGAGGTTTAATTGGCTCATAGTTCCACATGGCTGAGGAGTCCTCAGGAAACTTACAATCATGGGGGAAGTGGAAGGGAAAGCAAGGACCTTCTTTACATGGTGGCAGGAAAGAGACAGCTAGCAAGAGCAGAAGTTGCCTTATAAAACCCTCAGATCTGATGAGAACTCGCTCACTATAACGAGAGCAGCATGGGGAAACTGTCCCCATGAACGAATCACCTCCCACCAGGTCCCTCCCTGGATATGTAGGAATTATGGGGATTACAATTCAAGATGAGATTTGGGTGGGGAGACAGCCAAACTATATTACAGTAATTAAACAAAATATAGCTTTTAAATATTTCCAAAACCTGAATACAGGTAATGAAGACCTGTATATTCAACAATATATTGTGTTATATAAAAAAGAAACAATTTTTTTGTAATAAAATATCACATTCATTAACCTACTTTTAAATAACTTCTGCATTCAAATATGCTGTACAAAATCCTTCTTAAAAAAATAAGATAATACTGGTGAATCAATTTTCCTTTAAGATCTGATATTTTATTTTTATAAAGGAAAATAAAGTATCATAAAATATCTAATTTAATTTAAAAATACTAGATACACTATTAATTGTGCAGCACGCAATGTTCAAACTCCTTTTCATACAGCTGCCATCAAGGAGCTATAGTATGATGCTCCTTTTATATCTGAGAAAATGTAGGTTCAATAAAGTTAAATGACTTAACCAATGTCACACAACAGATAAGTGACAAACCTGGATTTGAAATCCAGGGAATATTTAGGCCCAGAATCTTAACTGCTACATTATACTGAATAACAGAGTGAGAAGAAAAAACAAATCGGAAAGTGCAAAAATTAAATGTTTCAGAATATGTCTCACAATTTTGGTTTTCAAACATTTATAAAAACAAAGCAAAAAACCCACTATATTTCCAAACAAACAAGAAAAGCAGCTTTCTTATTTTGCTATATAGTTACTTGTTGTAATTTAGATACTTCTACAATTTCAATGTAAGTTAACAAGAAATTCAAGGAGTATTTTCATAGGCACTGAAACAAGGTTTAACTAATGAGGAAATTCCCAGTGTACTCAGTAGTTTCTAGAAATCGTATGGAATTAGCATGTGAAAGAATGAGAGAAGAGTGAGCAAGAAGATAGATATAAAATGGCTGCACTGCACTCCTACAATCCTAAACTGGTTGTGATTTAAAGACTGGATTTCCTTTGCCT
Source organism: Macaca fascicularis (assembly GCF_037993035.2). Taxonomy (NCBI): domain Eukaryota; kingdom Metazoa; phylum Chordata; class Mammalia; order Primates; family Cercopithecidae; genus Macaca; species Macaca fascicularis. The sequence goes on along the minus strand of NC_088389.1, from coordinate 68,848,315 downwards.
ACTGCTTGCCTTTCTTTTGCAGATTAAGGCTGCTTTTTAAGCTCATTTTGATATGTGCACATTTTTTAGAGTTCCATGGAAAGTTATTTTACAATATTATTTATAGCTTTATTTAGAAACATTTTTATTTGTAAAATATTTTATTTCACATTTACTTGAAAAACATTTGTTGGTTTTAGTAGGATGAAATGAGCATGTTTCTTTATGTATATCCATTGCTTTTTTAATGCTTCCCTTAGCAGTTCTAATATATTCACCTTATATTGTGTTCTGCAGTTTTGCAGTTCAAATGCATAGCCTTCTGTTACTTTCTTGGGGGAAAAAGCTCTCAAGATTCGTAATGTTCATAATTTTGACAGTGTTGTCGTTATTATAGTGATAAAGTAAAAAGCAATGAAAAGATCAGAAAACTTAGAAAGTAATTTTAGATGTGTTATATCATTGAAAAGAGTCATGTGAATATAGCCTAAGATATAAAACCAGTCTCCAGTATGGCAAGGCTAATATTTCCTGTCCCATATCTTCCTGGTTGTAGCAAGTTTTTTATTATACATGATGGCTCTAGAAATACTTCAGAACCATGAAAAACTCTAATAATAGTGATTTAAATACATCTATATAGAATAATGTTACCAACTCTGCACCTTAAAAACAATAGTCTCTTATAAATAATATATAACTTATCCAGGCTCGCAGCTCATGCCTATAATCTCAACACTGGGAGGGGAGGATTGTTTGAGCCCAGGATTTCAAGACCATACTGGACAACAGGGCAAAACCCTGCCTGTACAGAAAAGACAAAGCTAGCCAGGCATGGTGGCGAGCAACTGTAGTCTCAGCTACTCAGGAGGCTGAGTTGGGAGAATTGCTTGAGCCTGGGAGATGGAGGTGTGATTTCACCACTGCCCTCCAGCCTGGTGATAGAGTGAGACTCTGTCTTAATAATAATAATATATGACTCAACCTGAGAAGTAGACCAAAATTATTTAAAAATATATTACATATTTTAATTTCAGATGCACAGGTGTATGCGTTTTTCGTGACATCAGGTTGCTGAGTAAAAGCGTAGCACATGTAGAGCCCCAGTTTTACTTTCAGCCTCTTACCTAGAAGCAGGACTGGTGCTTACTCCTGGAGGGCTTCACAGAACCTATCACAGTGAAGCCTTCCTGCCCCTACCCTTTCGCTCTTTCCTCGTATTGTACATAGTAACGCTTATAATCCCGAGATTCACTAGCATAATATTTTTTATATTTATCTTCCCAAAGATTATATAAAGATATTCTGAATGTTTTTCTTTTCCCTTAACAGAGCAGTTGCTTCCTATGAGACCAATATTTAACCTTTGGGAAAGCGGCACTAACCAAGATGTAAAGGTTGAAGTCCATTTCAATAAAAATGTGTGTGTATATGTGTGTTTTTTAAGAGCTATTCTATGAAGCCGCACATGATCTAAAATAACTCTATAGAGCCCATTGGCATCTATCAAAATTGGGTTGTGTGTGGGTTTAATTAAGTGGACACAACTGCAGCATTATTAACTTAAACATAAATGACAAGTGCTTTTCCAACTTATACATTTATTCACTCATTCATTATCGCATTGAACAAATATTAATGGACGAAATCTATGGTCCTGGCGTCATGTTAGACAGTAGGGATATGGCAAAAACAAAGATTGACATAATCTCTGCCTCTTTAGGCAGAGATAAGACTTTATAAGCCCCTCTATCTATGCAGGTACAGGTAATTTATGCATCTTGTTATATGACATTTTAGGAGAGGGATATAAGAAAAAAAAAGAAAGAAGGAAGAGAAGGACTGGATATATGTTAAAACTCTTTGTTCCACACTGAGAGCCATTGCTGTTAAGTAAACTTCATGTCCTCCTTCTTCTGTTCAGAAAAGTCCATTTTTTCCACCACTAAGTCACTTTGAACACCAAAACAATATAACTTTTTACACTTATGTAATAAGTGTAAAATAAAGCTACTTCTTGAAAATATTCAACTCTTTCTTTAAAAATTTCAGAAGTATTCAGCAAATATTTCTTGAGCACATACTATATGTCAGTTATAGGAGAAAGACCTGTTTTCTTTTTCCCTTACTTGGTTTACAGGATATTGCTTTACTATGAATAGGAACAGAGGAGAGACCTTTGTTGAAAGGAATGGCATAGAACGAACCAGAACAGGGAGACTGTAGATGGGCTGAGAGTTGACTTATCTCATCCACTCACAGTATTTGGAGGAAAGGAAGAGAAATATATGTGTATGTAGGTATGTGTGTGTGTGTGTATATATATATATATGACAAAAGTGTGTTAAAAGCTTTAGTTGGCCTATAAATTAATAACCCAAAGATTATGAGTAGTTTATCAATATTTAAAATTTATAATATTTTGTATAATAATCCAGATTTCCAGTTTATCTTCAACAGTGACTCATACTAGAAACTACAGTCACTCAGCCTGCTTCATCCACTTAAATCATCTACTTCATCTCAATCAACTTACGTTTCCCTAAATTGCCAAATCAGAAGAGCCATCTAAGTTGTTGGCTAAAAATGTACATTTCCAGCTCATCCTTTGGAAGCTCCAATTCAATAAAACTGGGATGATGATATGGACTCTGTATTTTAACAAATATCCAAAGTGATACATTTGTCACCAAAGTAGTTGGGAAAGTGCTGTTGTAGGCATTTCAGTTTGCAACCCCAAAATGATTAACAACATACTATTAACCTTACATAAAGAGTCAGTGATCTCAACATAGTCTTAATTTATGGGAGTTTAACAAATGTGTAAGCAGAAAGTACATTACAGTAATCATATGTAGTTTATGTGTAAGAATATATGGAGATATATGCCCATATACCCATGATTATTAATGTACAGTGCCCTAGGTCAGGCTTCCCCAACCCCCGTGCCATGGACCACTACAGGACTGTGGTCCATTAGTAACGGGGGCTGCACAGCAGGAGGTGAGTGGTGGGCTAGTAAGTGTAGCTTCATCTGTATTTGCAGCCATTCCCCATGGCTTGCATTACTGCCTGAGCTCCGCCTCCTGTCAGATTAGTGGCGGCATTAAATTCTCACAGGAGCGAGACCCCTGTTGTGAACTGCACATGCGAGGGATCCAGGTTGCATTCTCCTATAAGAATCCCATTCCTAATGATCTGTCACTGTCTCCCATCACCCTCAGATGGGACTGTCTAGTTGCAGGAAAACAAGCTCAGGGCTCTCACTGATTCTACATTATGGGGAGTTGTATAATTATGTTATTATATATTACGATGTAATAATAGTAGAAATAAAGTGCGTAATAAATGTAATGTCCTTGAATCATCCCAAAACCATCCCCTGACTCCTGGTTTGTGGAAAAATTGTCTTACACAAAACCGGTCCCTGGTGCCAAAAGTGTTGGGGACCACTGCCCTAGATTGATGTAACATTGTGCTTTATGCATCATTATAGCATCCCTTGAAATATAACTTTAGTATTTTTGAACTAGGTCAGTCTCAAACATGTATATATTGCTATTAAATTGCCTAGAGTGGGGTCCAAGTACTCTCTAAAACAATAACAAAAACACACAGAAAAAGCAAGATAAAACAAAATGGAACCTCCAAATATTATTGTATTCAGATTGAGGCACAAGAAACTATTATAAATATAGAGACTTAGTTTAATATTAATATCAATAAACATTTCATCAGGTAGTGCTGGGAAATAGTTAACAACCTGCACTCTGGGGTATGAGGACACCCTGATTGGTAGCATATGTCAGTTTCTATAACATAAACACTCCTGTTGCTAACTTTAAATTTCCAATCTGATGTTACTAAACAAGAAGTTGAGAATGAGAAGAAATGTTCCCAATCAGCTCTGATGCTGGTACAATCTGATTCCAGCAGACCACATGATTTAAGGACCAACAATTATGTCAGAGGTAGAGGTTAAAAGAAAAAGAAAAATAACAGTCTTGTTTTCAAGTCACTGCAGTTTTTTTATGTCACTGCAGTTTTGTATATTATATACAGAAATCACAATACAAATAAACACAGCACTCTTTAGTTTCAAATGAGGCAATGAGAAAAGTAATGATAAACACTATCATTCACTCAACTTTTCCTTTCTTCTGGGCATTCTGTTAGTAACTAATACATGTATGCATACATAAATAATATATAATTGAATGGTGATTATGTGAAGGACACTATTCCTAGCACTTTACCATATTATTTCTATGATGTCAGTATGTAAGAATTTCCCTTTCATGCCAAAAAGGAAAACAAAGCCCAGCAAAAAAATCTGCAACCTGTCCAGTGTCTCACAACTGCTAAGTATGAAAATAAACCTAAACCCAGGTAACTATACTTCAGAGCTAACATTCTGTAACCATTAGTCTCACTGTTCTACGGGTCCAGACAATAAGTGATATCAGAAGTCAGAAAAGGAAATAAATACTTAAGCACAATGGTCAAAGGTGTCTTCATGCTTAAAAAGCTAACGATTCAGCATGTCTTCAGAGTTTGCAATCAGTAATTAATGATGCTAATATCCCACCATAAATCAGGATAAGAAATTGCTTTGTAATGTCTGTACCATTAAAAGTAATCTACAAAAAATTGATTAACTGTGAAAAAATAAATATACTAACCTAGTAGGTTGATATATATTTACATAGAAAGTATTACTTAATATGTTATATAAATTCACACAATATAGTGACCATGGTCCCTTGAGAGCTTTATTATAACAAAGTTATTTTTTCCAAATAAAAGTAGGAAAAAAATCCATTGTTTTTAAAACTAGATTCATTGCAAAAGTATTGGATTATTATTTTCAAAACAAGTGCACCTTTCTCTATTTTTTTTCTGGTATTTAGTATTGCAAGGATGTCTATCAGAAGTCTGAATTTTTCCCTCTCCCTATTTTTAAAGTCTTTCCTCTTTCCTATCTAGAGACTGGGAAATTTCTTTATACTTTTAATTAGAAATACGTCTGTAGAGTATGGACTCTAACAAGGTGTGAATCACTTTTTATGGATTTTTTTCCTGTGAATTCATTTGGTATATTAAATCTGCATTCTGTATTTTTCTATTGATTGTTTTCTGGTAGTTTCGGTCTCATCATAGATATAGAAAGAAAGGTGTGAATAGGATGAGAGGTAATACGCAGCATTGTGTCCCTTCACCAAATCAAGCAGCCAAGTAACAGAGTGCCTATAGCTCCCATTCGGTATTGATTCCAAATCTGCGTTTCCTGAACAGAGAGAGTTTCCTGGGGTAAAGATCTAAGTGACTTTCTGCTTATTCTGGTGCAGATTGTCCTGCTGTGTTCTGGCATAAACAGTATACTGTTTGATCTTTGTAAACTTATTCTATCAGTTTTATAGATAGATAACATTTTGTTCAGATTCTAGAATTTGTCTTAGTATTCCTATGGTTTTCTCTCATCTTACTCTGTTTTATATATGCCTTTATAGTTATTTTCGTGAGAACTTGAGAAAGTCAGTCCCAGTAGTTTTAAGATAGTTATAATTTTTAAAATCTGTCCAAAGAGTTTTTAAACCATTTGCTTCTGTCGAGCTATTTCTAAGATACTAGCTTTAGTAGGTTATTGTCACCTACACCCTCTAGAATTATTTCTTTAGTGTGAACCAGATTTAGTCGCACAGGCCAGGATTTGCCTAAGAATACCTAGTATTTTAAATAGCCATAGCCAATGGATCTCTGTCTTAGTTTACCATATGTGATAAAAAAGGAAATTTGTAAGCAATAACTATACACTAAATAACCACAATTCTAAAAGTAAGGCATTATAGTTACCTCTATATTAAAGATGAGAATGCTGATGCTTTGGTAGTTTATATGACTTGCCTAGCAAGCTATGAGACACAAAGTTGAACTTAGAGCCCAATTTTGTGTGACTTCAAGGCCTAAACTCTAATTTGCATATGTAAGTGATGAGTTTGTATCAATACTAAACACCAAAATGATTAAAAAGTCATAGTAGAATGAGTATTCGTATAATGTTTTGGCTATTTATAAAATCGAACTGGTCTAGAAAGTCTCATAATATTAAACTATATCAATAACAGATTAAAAATTCCTTGGGAGAAAATTTAAACTGTTTTGACTATGTAGGTTATTTTTTAGTTTGGTTTTAGGGATCTATGACAATTTTTTATGAGCCATTTATTTCATAAAATATAATCAGAAGAAAGAAATGTTGGAGCTCAAATTCTACTAAAAATTGCATGATACACAAATGTCAACCTCAATTTGTGCAACATCCTTTGCATATTATTAGAGATAATATTCATGGGACATATAAATATGCCATAATAATGTAGATTTTTTCTGTTTAGCAATCAGACATACGAGATCTCTCATTTCTTATGACAGAGAAATCTAATTTCACAGCCAGTTTCAAAATTCTGCTGTTTCAGCACAGCTTACAGAGATATGAGAACGAGTGGAGTAAGCCCTTATTGTAGAACAGCTATGAAATCTGTAATTTCAGGATCCTACATAGGAAACATATTGCTAGTGTTATATTTTTTTAAATGAATGGAGTTTCTCTGGTGCTGAGTTCTCTAAAACTTGTAAGATACTGTAGTTACATGATCTTACATATATGCAGTGGTTAATTCCTTTTGCCACAGAGGATCATAAAATCACTCAGAATTAAAACATATTTATTCAGTGCAGTGCAAGGCTTCAAACAGATAAAAGAAAAATTGGGTGGAAGAGGTAGATATGAACTGAATTACACTGACATTTTGAGAAACTTTGAGATTAAAACTGCAACCTTTTATATTCAAAAATTGGGAGTTTAAAACATTTTCTTAAATTGATTTATTCTGAACAAACAAAATTTTGCAGTAAGTGGGGTTGTTTTCTTAAAGGTACAAAATACAATTGTCCTCAAAGTCTACAAAATAAGAATTCAAAAATATGGATGTTTGATATTTTGCTTTTTACTGACTTGCATGTTGCATTTAATGTATAAAACTAGGAAATTGACATGTTTGAATGGTCCGTTTTTATATTTATCTACTAGCTTGAAAATCATGTTAGTTACATTCCTATTACATTCCTGTTTAAAATACTGGGTATTCCTAGGCAAATCCTGGCCTGTGCGACTAAATCTGGTTCACACTAAAGAAATAATTCTAGAGGGTGTAGGTGACAATAACCTACTAAAGCTAGTATCTTAGAAATAGCTCGACAGAACCAAATGGTTTAAAAAGTCTTTGGACCTAACTGAAATGTTTGTGATATAGTAAAGATAACACAGTGCAAGAGTGTTTGTATTATTCATCATTTTATAGATACTCAAACTGATAAATATTTAAAATACAAAAGCATAATCTAGTTTCTAACAAGGCTGACATGCATAGCTACTTCTTAAAACTCATAACTTTAAAGGAAATATTTATAGTGCTAAAAGCCTATGAAACTTAGGTTTAAAGTACTTTTAAAAACACTAAACAAATTCTCTGTTTTTTATCCATTTGTCAGTACAAATATCAATAAACAGTCAAAATGTAACCTTAGTTTATGAGAGAGGTGTTTCCAATACGACTTGATTAATATTGTTTTAGGTGTAATACCAGCAATTGCATTTAAGGTTAGTTTCTAACACATACACCCATGGTATAGATATTAAAGAAGTACAAGTAACTGAAGACATTATATGAAATATCATTTCTACATATAAAATGATAAAAAATAGTAGAGTTTCAAAGTTTGAGATCTTAGATTTAAGTCTTTAATCCATTTTGATTTTACTTTTGTATATGTTGAGAGATAGGAATCCAGTTTCATTCTCCTGCATATGGATATCCAGTTTTCCCAGCACTATTTACTGAGGAGACTGTCCTTTCCCCAATGTATGTTCTTGGCACTTTAGTTGAAAATAGGTGCACTGTAAATGTATGGATTTGTTGTGTCTAGGTTCTTTATTCTGTTACGCTGGTCTGTGTGTCTCTTTTTATGCCAGTGCCATGCTGTTTTAGTTACTATAGCTTTGTAGAATAATTTGAAATTAGGTACTGTGATTCCTCCAGTTTTGTTCTTTTTGCTTGGGATAGCTTTGGATATTCTGGGTCTTTTGTGTTTCATATAATATATTTTTGTTTTTTGTTTGTGTGTTTTGTTTTGTTTTTTTGAGATGGAGTCTCACTGTGTCACCCAGGCTGGAGTGCAGTCACATGGTCTCCGCTCACTGCAACCTCCATCTCCTGGGTTCAAGAAATTCTCCTGCTTCAGCCTCTTCAGTAGTTGCGACTATAGGCATATGCCATTGCACTCAGCTAATTTTTATATTTTTAGTAGAGTCAGGGTTTCATCATGTTGGCCAGGCTGCTCTCAAACTCCTGACCTCTGGTGATCTGCCCACCTTAGCCTCCCAAAGTGCTGTGATTACAGGAGTGAACCACAACTCCTGGCCCGATTTCTTATAAATTTTATGATAGTTGTTTTTTATTTCCACGAAGAATGTCATTGCTATTTTGACAGGGATTGCATTGAATCTCTAGATTGCTTTGGGTATTATGGATATTTTAACATTATTAATTATTCCAACCCATGAACATGGAATATCTTTCCATTTATTTGTGTTATCTTTGATTTCTTTCATCAATTTTTTATGGTTTTCATTGTAGAGACCTTTCACTTTTTTGGTTAAGTTAATTCCTAGGTATATAATTTTATTCATAGCTATTGAAAATGAAATTAGTTTCTTGATGTTTTTTCAAATTGTTCACTGATATCATATAGATATATTGCCTATTTTTGAATGCTGACTTTGTAACCTGAAACGTTACTAAACTTGTTTTTAAATTCTAATAATTTTTGGTAGAGTCTTTTGGTTTTACCAAATACAAAATTATGTCGTCTGCCAACAAGGATAATTTGGCTTCTTCCTTTCCAATATCTTTCTTTTGTCTATGTTGATGAAAGTCAACATCCTTGTTATGTTCCAGATCATAGAGGAAAAAGCTTTCTTTGTTGATTATGTGTCTGGATGATCTGTCCAATGCTGAAAGTAGAATGTTGAAGTCTCCAGATATTATTGTATTTGGGCCTATCTCTCCTTGCAGCTCTAATGATATTTGCTTTATATATCTGGTTGTTCCAGTGCTGTATACCTATATATTTAAAATTGTTATATTGAACCCTTTATCATTATATAATGGCCTTCTATGTCTCTTTTTATAGTTTTTGTCCTAAATATATTTTGCCCTATATAAATATAGCCACTCCTCCTGATCTCTTTCCATTGGCATGGAATATCTTTTTCCATTCCTTTATTTTCAGTGTACATGTGTCTTTACAGGAAAAATGTGTTTCTTGTAGGCCACAGATCATTGAGTCATGTTTCTTTATCCATTCAGCCACTCTGGGTCTCTTGACTGGAGAGTTTAGTCCATTTACATTCAATATTATTATTGATAAATAAGAATTTATGCCAGCCATTTTGTTATTTGTTTTCTGGTCTTCTCTTTCTTCTTTCCTTCCTTCCTGTCGTCCTTTAACTGAAGGAATTTTCTCTACTTGTTTATTTTAATTTCTTGCTTTTTATTTTTTGTGTATCTGTTGTATTTTTTATTTGAAGTTACCATAAAGATTGCAAAACTGATTGCAATTTAACACTGATTGCATAAACAAAGTAACAACCAAACACAGCAAAAACAAATAAAAATTTAACACTTGAACTTTGATCCCCCTGTTTTTAACCTTTTGGTGTTTCTATTTATATCTTATTGTGCTATGTCTTGAAAAGTTCACATTGTTATTATATCTGATTGGTTCATCTTTTAGTCTTTCTCCTCAAGAAATGACTAGTTTACACAACACTATGAAGTTATAATATTTTGTGCATTTTGTGTGTGTACTTACTATTCTCAGTGACTTCTTCACCTTTGGATGATTTCTTATTGATTATTAACATCCTTTGCTCTCAGATGAAAGAACTCTCTTCAGCATATTTTGTAGGATAGGTGTGGTGTTGATAAAATGTCTCAACTTTTGTTTGGAGACTTCTTGGGAAGTCTCTATTTCTCCCTCATGTTTGAAGGACATTTTTGCTGGATTACTATTATAGGATAAATGTGTGTTTTTTTTTTGTTTCCCCCAACTTTAGCACTTTAAATATGCCATGCCACTCTTTCCTTGCCAGTGAAATCTCCCCCATTGAAAAGCCTGCTTCCAGACATATTGGAGTTCCATCATATTCCATTGTATGGTAGTTTTCCTCTTTTTTTCTTTTTTCTCCTTGGACTGTGTATTTTCAATAGCCTGTTTTCAAGCTCACTAATTCTTGCTTCTGCCTGATCAATTCTGTAAGAGTTTCTGTTTAAGTCTGCTAAAGGTCTCTGATGGATTCTTCATTATGTCAGTAGCACTTTTCAACTCCAGAATTTCTGCTTGATTTTTTAAATTATTTTAATCTCTTTATTAAATTTATCTGATAGGATTCCAAGTTACTTTTCTATTATCTTGAATATTATTAAATTTTTTAAATAAAGCTATTTTGAATTCCCTTTCTGAAAAGTCACATGTATCTGTCTCTCCAGGATTGTTCCCTGATCCCTTATTTAATGTATTTGATGAAGTCATGTTTTCCTGGATTGTTGATGTCCATAAGTGACTGGACATTGAAGAGTTAAGTATTTATTGTAGTCTTTGTAGCCTGGCCTTGTTTGTACACCTCCTTCATGGGAAAGCTTTTCAGGTATTCAAAGAGACTTGGGTGTTGTAATCAAAGTTTTTTGTCTCTGTAGTCATATCTGCATTAGGGTAACCATGTTCTTGGTAATACCAGGACTCTTATGTACTTGTAGATGTTCTGCCTTGGTGGTCTTGGCTAAGATCCAGAAGAATTTTCTGGATTACCAGGCAGATTCTTCTACTCTTTTGTTAATTTCTTCCCCCAAATTGGGATCTTGCTCTGTGCTGAGTTGCCTGGAGCTGGGCCAGGGTGACATGTGCACCTGTGTGGCCACAACCACTGGGATTGTGCTGGGTCATACCTAAAGTCAACACAGTGCTTGGTCTTTTCTAAGGCCCACAGTAACCACTGCTTGGCTATTTGCTGTGTTTACTCAATAACCTAGGGCTCTACAATCAACAGGTTGCAAAGGCAGCTGTGTTTATGTCCTTCCCTGCAGGGCTGTTCCCTTAAGGCCCCTGGCAGGTCTGCAGAGATACCATCTTGCAGCCAGGGCCTGGTATCAGAAGCCTTAGCTATCTACCTGATGTTCTAGTCTACTGTGGCTAGAGCTGGCACTCAGGAAAAAAGACAAATTTCTTCTTGCTCTTTCCTCCTTTTTTATAAACAGAGTGTTCTCTCCCCATGGCCACCACCTCCCCATGCCCATGCAGAGTACTGTCTGGCTATCAGTGGTGTCCACTTAAGGCTCAAAGACTCTTAAGTAAGCTTGTGTTGAATGCTACCAAGCCTTTTACTCAAGGAAATGGGCTCCCCTCTGGCCCAGAGAATGTCCAGTAATGTCACCCAAGAGCCAAGACCTGGAATCAGGGCTCCAAAATCCCATTTGGTGCTCTACCCACTGTGGTCAAGCTGGTACCTAAGCTGCAAGTCAAAGTTGCTTTTACTCTTCCCTCTCCTTTTATTGAGCAAAAGAAGGCTCTCCCTGTAACAACCACAGTTGAAAATGTTCTGGGTCACTCCTGTAGCCAGCACATCACTAAGTCTGACCCAAGGTCCACAGTGAGTACTACCTGGATATTGCTGCTGATTATTCAGAGCCCAAGGGCTCTTTAGTCAGTGTGTGATGAATCCTGCCCATACTGGATCCTTCCTTTCAAGACAACAGGCTCCCTTCCAGCCTAGAGTTTGTCTAGAAATGTTGTTCAGGGGCTAGGGACTGAAATGGTGGGGCAGCGAGGGGATGTCTAGGGCTCTGCCCATTGCCCTGTTGTGCTATGGCTGAGCTGATATACAAGGTGAAAGACAAAGCCTTCTTTACTCTTCCCTGTCCTGTCCTCAAGCATAGAGGATGATTCTCTACTGGAGGTGTGAGCTGTGCTGCCTAGGGCTGAGGGAGAAGTGGCATAAGCAGCCCATTAGCCACACTGGTTGGTGTCCCACTAGTTCCATGCCCCCTAAGTTCACTGGCCCTGAGCCCAGCACAGAGCCAGGACTTGCCAAGAGTTGCAATTCGTGTGGCCTAGGCTGCCTTTCAAGTTTATTTTAGACTCCAGAGAAATTTAGCTCAAGGTGACAAGGTTTGGCAGAACTCAGGTTCTAATTGCTGGGATGGGCAATACCCCTGTGGCTTGGGATGGTCTAAAGGCTCCTTCAACAGGTGCTGGCTAAATCTTGCCTTGTGTTGCTTTCCACTTTGACAGGGTAGTACTGAGTTCTAATGCAAGGTTTCACAATCACTGCACTCTCCCTCAATGGCACAGATTCTCTGTGCCACATGGCCACTGCTGAGTGATTGGGAAGAGTTGATGTCAATATTTCAATACTGTCTTTCCTACCCTCTTTAGTGCCTCTTTCTGTAATATGAAGGTTTTGTGATCCCTTACTTGATTTTTGGTTCTTAATAAGGTGCTTTTTTGTGTGTAGATAATTGTCTAATTTGGTGTTCCTGTGGGGAGGGCAATTGATGAAGGCTTCTATTCAGCCCTCTTGCACCACCTCCCCTTGAGGCACTTTTTAGATCATGACACAGAGAAGAGAAACCCAAGCATAGCATGACAGTCTTGCTAAATCAAAAAGGCAAACATTAATGTTTGGAAAGGCCAAAGTAAGTGGAATTTTGGGGACAAAGTACTGAAAAAAAAAGCTATGTAGATAATGAGCTGTGGAATCTCCATTGGTGTTCTCTGGGTATTGAGACGAGTCCTAAGCAGCACACAAATAGGATTTAACTCCACTAGGCCAGGCAAAGAAAGTTTTCTTGGGATCTTCACATCCAGTGTTTCCAAAACTCATACAAGCCAGGGAGAAGATGTTGAATTCTAACTACCAAAGCAGAGAAACTTTGTTGAATACTTGAGACATATAGCAGACACCCATGCAAGGTCATGCCTTAGTAGTGGGATAAATAATCTCTAGAGTAAGATTACTACAAATTCACCCTTAGAAAGTATAAAAAACAAGTCTTTAAAGGATGCAGTAGCTAAACTTCCTTTTATAATAAGTCAACTACTTTATAAAATGAGAAGAAAACTTCAGGCCAAGCCTGTGACTGCCACAACCCAGCCAGGTGTGGGTATGCTCGGGGCAGTGCTGACATGCTATCTTGCCCCCTTTCAGACTTTGGGAACCCATGAGCATGGGAGGGAGGCCAGGGGCCTGAGGGAAGCTTGGTATAGGCCTGAGGGCATCCCTTGGTGTGGACAGCCTGGGCGCCATGAACAACATGTTGATAGTGGTGGGAGGCAGACAGGTTCCTAGGCAGGAAGGGGTGGGTTCCCAGTGACGAGCCACTTTCAAGCCAGAGACAGCCTGAACTCCATCTTCAGGTGGAGTCTGAGACCAGGAGTGAGAATTTATGATACTTTTTCCAGGCCCACCAATGGCTGCCCATGGACCAATCAGCACATACTTCCTCTCTTCTCAGACCATAAAAGCCCTGGACACAGCCAGACTCAGAATCTCATTGAGACAACATGCCTACAGATGTTCAGATCTCATGTCCACTGAGATCTGAACACTCACTGGGACAACCTGCTTGTGGAAAGGAGCTACCCGCTTTGGATATCCTGAGATCTATTCTGTCTCTCAATAAAGCTTCTCTCTACCTTGCTTACTCTCTGGTTTTCCATGTACTTTATTCTTCTTGGATCCTGGACAAGAACTTGGGAACTGCCGAATGATGGGACTGAAAGAGCTGTAACACAAGCAGGGTTGAACCATGCCCCCTACCATCCCACTTGAATCTTGTGGGTGATGAAAAGGAGAGAAGAGCTTCAGCCCTTCAGGGAGCCCAGACCTAGGGGCTCCCCAAGCCAGGGCTATGACATCCTCTTGAGGGTTCTGCTATTCCTGGTGTCTCCAAGCTTCCAAGATCCACTGCGTTCCCACTGTCCAGAGAAAGTTGCCCACGGCAGAAGCCACTTGTGGTACATCTTATACAGCTGCAAACTTGCATGGAGGTGGCACTTGTGCTGGCACTGGAGTTGCCCACCTTGCAGCTGGTGTGCCTGACTGTGTGCAGTGGCCAGACTCTGCGCTCACTTGTTCACACACCCCTTGCCACTCTGCAACTGACTGACCCTTGGGAAGTGTGGGATCCAGGCCAATAGCACAAGTCAAGTGCAACCTGATGAGCCAAGTGTGCAGAACAAGCCCAGTGGGCCTGAGCAAAACTCAGGCAAAGGCATCACTGGGCATAGAGGTTTCTGGCTGGTGAAGTGACACCCTAGGGATCCCGTGACACTAGGAAAACCAGGAAAAAGGTAAACCAATGAGGGCTAATTAAAGGAATCAATAGAGGAGATAAAATGAAATACAAAATATACTTAATCCAAAAGAAGTGTGAAAAAATAAATCACTAGACAAATAGAAATAGCAAGATGGCAGATGTAAATCCAACGATATTAAAGCATATATTAAATGTATGGAGTTCAAGAATTTCAGTTAACAATTAGTGATTGTAAGACTAGGTTAAAAGCAATGCTACCACTCAGCAGTAAACCAGAATAACCACTGGTACATGCAACACAATGAATAAATCCCAAAAGCATTGTTCTAAGTGAAAGAAGCCAAACACAAATGGTGACATACTCTAAGATTCCACATATATGGAATTCTGGAAAATACAAAAATGTAGGCACAGAAATAAGACCACGGTTGCCAAAGATTTAGGGTGGATGGAGATGATTAACTACATGAGAGCATTTGGGACTTTTTAAGTTAATGGACATTTTTGATATCTGTGATGGTTAATATTAAGTTTCAACTTGATTGGATTAAATAATGCAAAGTATTGTTTTGGGGTGTATCTGGGTTTTTCCAGAAGAGATTAACATTTGATTCCCTGGAATGGGTGAGAAATATCCACCCTCAGGAAGACCAACCAACAATGTGAGTGGACACCATCCAATTGGGGGCCAGCACAACTAGGAAAAGCAGGCAGAATGAGCCGGTGGAATAAGCAGATTTGCTTAGTCTTCTGGCCTTCATCTTTCTGTCATGCTGGATGCTTCCTGCCCTCAAAAATCAGACTCTAAGTTCTTCATCTTTTGGACTCTTAGACTTATACCGGATTTGCGAAGGGCTCTTGGGCCTTCAGCCACAGCCTGAAGGCTGCACTGTCAGCTTCCTTACTTTTCAGGTTTTGGGATTTGGACTGAGCCACTACTGGCTTCCTTGCTCCTCAACTTGCAGACAGCCTATTATAAGACTTCACCTTGTTATCTTGTGAGTAAATTCTCCTTAATAAAATCCCTTTCATATAGAACCCTGAATGATACAATGTCTTAATTATGTTGATGATTACATTACTGAATAACTTATCAAAACCCAATGATCTGTACACATAAAAAGGGTGAGATGTGTTATATATAAATTATACCTCAATAAATTGAAATTTTAAATGATAAAACAATCAACATTCATGTTTAGGACCTATATAAGAAACACAATTTAAATATAAAGATAATGAAGGGCCAAAAGTAAAAGCATGGAAACTAATATATCATGTAAAACTACACATAAGACAACTATATTGGTTATGTTAATCTGAAAATAATGAATGACAAAGTGGTAAATTGTTTAAAAAAACAGGACTCAGGTGGTCAAGAAGACATAACCATCCTATTGTATGTGTATGCAATAACAGAGCTTAAATAAATGAAGCAAAACCTGTCGAAACAGGAAGGATATATAAACATATTCACAATTACAATGGAAGATTTCAGGACCCTTCTCTGATAAAAATATAGACAGAAAAATAAGTAAGGATATAGAAAACTTGATCACTCTGAAATGAATGGGCCTAGTTGACATTAATAGAACATTCCACAAAACGTAAATAGAATACAAGGTGCTTTACAAATGCACAGTGATGGAATATTGACCTAAACATATGAGTAAATTTACATGGAGAAACAGTATGCCTCTAACCACAAATAAATTATCTTAGAAAAAAGTTGTATAAAAACATATAGAAAAATTACAGACATTTAAAGACACAATAATTCAGGTCTACATAACCAATGGGCTAAAGAATAAATCTAAAGATATGTTAGAAACTATTTAGAACTAAATGTAAGGGGAACGAGGGTCTGGAATGAGGAACTATGCACTGATCTGTTTGTGGATAGTTTTGGTAAAAGAAGCACTCAGAAAGAGGCATGAGAGTATAGAGGACCAATGAGGGGCTGAAGTGAAATTTTGGCCCAAGGACCTTGGCCCAGGACAAACAATGGCTGAAGTGGAGGCTTAGCCCAATATCTTGGCTCAGGACCAATTCGGGGTTGAAATGAAGGCTTGTCCTGAGACTTTGGCCCAAGACCATTCGGGAGGAAGCACATGAAATGAGACAAAGGAGTGCCAAGGAAAGAGAAATGTGTCCAAACAAGGAGTGAATTTGTGCATCTGGGTCCACAGAGTAGGCATTTCCTTTCAAGAACACTGGCTCTTTCTTATCTGGGGCCTGCATCTCTATTTTTAGGCTGTTGTTGATTTGATGGAGTTTTACCAAGGACCCACCCTAACTGCCTGGCTGACTAGTTTCTTTCTTTCTCCTCTCTCATTTTCTGCTGTTGTTAGATAAAGTAGTCTAGAGATGTCAATTACATCTAGTTCATTGATGATGTTGTTGAATTGAAGTATGTCCTTCCTAGTTTTCTGCCCACTGGATTTGTCCACTTCTGATGAACAGATGTTGAAATCTCAAATTATAATAGTGGATTCAGCTATTTTTTATTGCAGTTCTAAAGGTTTTTGCCTTATGTATTCTGACACTCTGTTATGGCAGCGCAAAGAAACTATAAAGTTTCACTTTACTACACGTGGGAAAGACATCTTTGTACTTCTTTGTATTTTCACATAGAAATGTGATTAGGTCAGAACTTTACTAGTCTTTTGAAGTGAGAAAGATAATACATCATTTTCTTGCACGTTTAATGTAGTAGAAAGCATGAGGGACCAGGAATTTGACAACCTACATTTGATAAGTCTGAGTTTGAGTGACAACTTGGGCACTTTGTAATTTTTTGACCTTTGACATGAGGTTTCAGTTTCTTTACATACAAAATTGAATTAATAAAGTTTAGGTTATAGAATTGTAGCCATTATTTGGGACAATATGTGGTGCATAACTGGTTCTACTCTCTTACCTTGCTGTGCCGTGAAGCAGTTACCTTTTCTATTAAAACATACAGTTTTCCAGATAAGTATACTGGAGATTAATGGCAAAGGGGCAGAATTCAACGTTGATTTACAGGATAGAATAGATTGGCAAAATCATTTCACCTTTACTTTCTTGTTCCCTAGGCTCTGCTCTACCTTAATTTAAAGTTCAATTGAGGATTCTGGTTCTTATCTTTAATTATTGAGGGAAACAGCATCCCATAATTACTTTAACAATGTATTCTCATTTAGCCTTTTTATAGCCTTTGGGTAAAAGTACAAGAACCAATATGTCTCTAAATTCTAGAAAGAATATATAAGTTAAAAAATGGCAGTACTTTTCACTTAATGTAAAATATACATTATAAAAATTTCAGTTATGTCAATATTGTGAAAAGTTTCAAAAATGGCTAAGAATTGAAAAAAATGTCTAAAAGCATAGAGTTGTTAGTATATATATTCATTTTAATCTAAAATTTTTCATCTAATTTTATTTAATATAGAAATCCCTTCTTTAACAGAAATGCTGTTAAATGTAGCTAATATAAGTACCACAGACTAATTTTATATGTGTATGTGTATGCAGATATAGGTTTCCCCAAGAGGAACTTGAGAAATTTCTACTCATGCTTTTCCCATCTTAACTATTAGAGTTAAGGTAAGTAAAGCAGATTTAAGTAACCGTAATGCATGATTAGGAATGTTTCACGATTAGTTATTTATTAAAGCAAGAAGAAATGAAAAGAAACAAACATTTTAAGAGTGGATAAAATAATATAATCCATATATAAAAAGGCATTTTCATACTTTGAACACTGATTTTATAATATTCATAGAAAATATGTATAAAATGATTTTCATAAATTTCTTTAATACTGATTATGGGTATAACATTAATACACCAGTAATAATAATCATTGAGAATATTGCATATCTTTTACATACAGCTGAGAGCATAGCATATAAGTATAAAACTCAATGAATGTTCACAAAGGAAACATATCTATATAATCAGCAATAAGGTAATGAAATATGATTCTACTGAGAAAGAGCATTTAAACAAATAGGATGATGAAATAGGTTTTACCAGAACCTTAAAATCCCCAACATACCCTCTTTCTTTCATTACCTCCATGGAAGGTAATTACTGTCATGGCTTTTTTTTCTGTTTTAAAAACAAATATTAACGTAAATGAAGTCATAAAGTATGTAATTATGGTATCCAGCATCTTTTACTCAATCTTATATTTGTGAGTTTTATCATGGTTGTTGTAATAAAAACAATTTGTTCTTATTGCTGTATATTATCCAGTTGTATAAATTCAACACTACCTATTCAACTGTTACTGCATTTCCAGTTTTTGTCCATTATTAATAGTGCTATTATAAATGTTCTTGTTATTGGTGAATATGCATATGCAATTCTGTTAGGTAACATCTATACATCTGATTTTAGCAATAGCTACACAAGACTTCTCTTGGGTAGTGTTCACATAATGTACTCTGTCAGTACATTTAATTATTATATTTAAGATGTGTTTCTACTAGGCAGTTTATAGTTGAGTTTTTAAAAATCTGTCTAAAAATCTTAGTCTTTCTATTTGAATTTTTAGTCTAACATTTTTATTTATGTGACTACTTTCATATTTGGGTTTCTGTCTACTAGTTTATAATTTGCTTGAGTAGTTTTTCTCTTTCTTTCCTTATTTCGGATTATTCAACTTGTGAATGTATTGTCCGTCTATTAGCTTACCAGTTATATATTATTTTTAGCATCTATTAAAATTATCTCAGAGTTTAACAGTCATCCTTCATTTTTACCATATAATCAAAAATATAATTTTTAACCACTTCCCTGCAAAGATAGGACATTAAACATGATACCTCAATATAACAACCTCTCTTACTATCATGTTACTGTTGTCATGCATTTTAACTCAAAGTATAATTTTAATTTAACAGTTTAGTTATTATTTATAGTTGATGTTCATTTATACTTACCTACATATTTGCCTTTTTATTATTCCTGATAATTTGCTGCATATATATAGTTCTGCCAGTGATATTTTTCTTTAGTCTAAAGAACTTTAACAGTGTTTGGTGTAGATATGTTATAATGTTCCTATATTTATTTGTTTATTTGCAAATATTTTAACATACATTATTGAAGGATATTTTAACTCAGTAGAGACATCTACATATTTTTTCTTTTTAGGGCTTTATAGATTTCATTATTTTTACACTTACAGTGTTTATGTTAAAATGGCAATCTAATTCCTGCAGCTATAAAGGTAACTTTACTTTTTCTGGCTGCTTTTAGTGTATTCTCTTTTGCTTTGATTTTCCTTTTAGCTTTCTCTAGAAAGGATCACCTTTTTCCTTTGTTCAGAACATAGTATGGGAGTTAATCACTTTAATTCCATTCAAGAGTCTGAAGCTACTCAAGTTCGGATTGTAAATTTTTGCCTTGATCTGTCTACATATGTTTTACCCCTAAAGCCAGGCCCTCCTAGTTTTAGCTCAGAATCTGGCATAGTCAATCACAGGGTTTCTCACCAATTAAGTCCAAAATTTGAATCCTTAGTATTTTCCATAGTATAGAGTTCATGCTCCCATGCTCCGTTTTTCCCTTCTTATAGGCTAACCTGATGCTTAAATCTCTTACGTTTCTCTGAAATGGGAAAATTCTTTTACCCCTTTCACAGGGTGTGCAATGGTGGTATGGCTCCCTTCTTCAGTGCTCCGCTGCTCAAATCCCTAGAGGGAGCATGCAGATGGGCAGGTTGTGAGGCTCTGACCCCATGGCAGTGTCTAAGGGTGAATGTTTTCAGTTCCTGAGGCCCCAGTGAGCATGTGTTACCATGTGCTTTTTTAGTTTAGCCATCTGCAGGCGACTTGTGTTTATCAGCTCAATTCGACCCCTGCCTTATCACAAGGACAGAGGGCTTTCTGTATCCTGGGATTACTTGTCTTGGTGTACCAAAAGAATCAGATCACACGTGGGCTTGGAGAATGAGTGCAAGGTTTTATTGAGTGGAGGTAGCTCTCAGTAGATGGGGGACGGAGTGGGAAGGTTGTTTTCTTCTGGAGTCCAGTTACTGAGTGGCTGGACTCTCCTTCGACCACCCTAGCCAAACTGTGCATCATCCTGCTGGTAGATGGCTGCCAGCGTCTGCTGGTGCCTGTCACTTGTGTCTTTCACCAAAGTGTTCCTCTCGACGTCCAGACATTTGTGTCCATGCCTGCTAGGGTCTCGGGGTTTTTATAGGCACAGGATGAGGGCATGGCAGGCCAGGGTGGTCTTCACAAATGCAACATTTGGGCACAAAGACAGGAGTGCCTGTCCTCACCTAGGTCCACGGGCAGAGGCCAGGGGTAGAGCCTGTGAGCAAGGGACTCGCCACTTCCCTGCTGGGACCTATCCAGCACTGCCCTGCCGCCCTTCTGTATCATCTCTATTACTGTGAACCTGCAGAATCTATACAAGTACCTTATATTTTTATAGTTGCCATGTGCTGTCTTTACCTTGCATCCTTAGTCTTTTGCCCTTACTCCAGAACTAGCATGCACGCGCATGTGTGTGTGCGTGTGTATATTTTCAGGATAATATAGCTTCAGAATGTAAATTTTCTTCTCCTTGACATCTCCTTTCTTTTGGGTTGTGTTTCCTTAAGTTTTAGTGCTTGGAGTGTTTTCTATGCCTTTAAATAATTTAAAACATTTTGTGTTTTTGTTATTTTGAATATTTTACAATAGGAGCATTGGTCAGTCCCAAGCTTTTTCGTCATTTCCACAAATAAGAATCACATGGAGAGTTGATTTAAAGTCACACATTTTTTTTTATAGGGGGAGAAAAGTGAACAATATTGATTTTTAAAGCAGAACAAGAGATATATAGAAAAATAGATGAAGTAAAGTAATTATTGAGAAAACACAAAGAGCTATATATTTGTATTTGTAGGGTTTTCTTGACATCAAATCTTCTGATGGATTTAAAGTTGATCATTGTGGTATTCCAAGAAGCATCAAAGGCCTCCAAAGAGGTAATAGTAGTGTCCATAATTAAGCACAGTTACTAATCCAGAAGTCATTTCACTTACAGTTTTGTAAGGCATTATATGAATTTTTCAAACACTTAAAAAAAATCTTGTACTTTTTACCAGGACATAAATGACTTTTTCTGAACACATCCTTTGCTTACCCAATACACATTAGGTTAATGGTTGTATTAGGTAGGATAGATTGTCGTAATAATTACACCAATATAATAGAAGTTTGTTTTCTCTATCATGTAACAGTCTGAGTCAGGTGTTTTTCATTGGCAGGTGCCTCTCCCCTAGGTGTTGATTCATTTATTGAACTCTAACATCTATTGGGTTTCATCATCATATGGTGCTGGCCAGTTGATTGAGAAATGAAATGCAAAGACAGTTAACACAGGTCTTAAAAGCACTATAACAGCCCACATCACTTTCATCGATATCCCCTTAGCTGGATCTCAGTTCCCATAGTCATATCTGGCTGTGAAAGTAGGAATTGTAGGCCAGGCGCGGTGACTCAGGCCTGTAATCCCAGCACTTTGGGAGGCTGAGGTGGGCAGATTGCCAGAGGTTGGGAGTTCGAGAACAGCGTGACCAACATGGTGAAATCCCATCTCCACTAAATAACAACAACAACAACAATAATAATAATAATAGTAAAATAAAATACAAAATTAGCCAGGCATGGATGTGCATGCCTGTGGTTTCAGCTACTCGGGAGGCTGAGACAGGAGAATCCCTTGAACCCAGGAGGTGGAGGTTGCAGTGAGCTGAGATCACATCATTGCACTCCAGCCTGGGCAACAAGGGCGAAACTCCATCTCAAAAAAAAAAAAAAAAAAAAAAAAGGAAAGAAAGAAAGTAGGAATTGTAGCCTATTTCCATACTTGGGGTAAAGAAGAAATATGGTTTCTTGATGAACAGCAGTGTCTGTCCCAATAATAAAAATAGTTTCAAGAATTAAGCGAGTTTTAGAGAAATGTAGTAGTACTTATACACACAAAATTCTAAACAATATGTAGCCAAGTGTATACTGAGTTCTGGAATAATTGTAGATTCAGAGCCAGCAGTAGCTGAAGGGAAAACCCATATATGTGATTTTTATATTACTCGGTTCATAGTCAATAATATGTTTGACAAATAAAAAGTCATGATATTCTGATTTATATATGCTCAGTTTAGAAATGTAAATAATAAATATTTTTAAAAAATTATTATTAATTTTATAATATAAAATGACCATTGCTAACATTCTTTTCTATCACCTCATTTTCTTTTACACATTAAAATTGACATAGTGAAGGATATTGGGCTGAACAATAAGACTGATCATTTTCAGCATTTTTGAATTGGGAGAATGGTAGTTTTATGTAATTTAAAGTAACAAAATCAAAAATAAGGAGTAAAACACTTTCTATTAATTAGAAATTTTGACTATACTTGACTCTGTAATAGTCTATTTAAGATGTGGGGTAGCCATCATTAAATTAGTCATATTCTTTTATAAACAAAGTCTCTGACATTTCACATTAAGTTTTCAATACTATTTAATGAGTAAATTAATTAGCAAACATATTTCTATAAATCTTCAATTAGTTAAACTTATCACAATACATATATGTATATATTTAAACTGCTTAGAGACAATAAGAGATAAAAAGACCCTAAAACCCTGTGGAAATCAGCAATTTTTATAAAATATATTTAAAACAAAAACTAGAATTTTAACTTGAAAGTAGAGAATAAGCCTTTAAAAATAGAATTACTATTATATAGGTAATGATGTTTAGATGTAATGAACATGTTGAAATGTCACGTGTGTGATAGATGAGCTAATGTCTTCAGTATTAAAGTTGCACTTAACCCAAAAGTTAATGATCTTTAAATCTGACAAAGGTATCTAATTCATTAAGTGCCTAATGTTTTTCTAATTTTTTGAAATATTATAGAATCATACAAAGTAAGTAATATTCTACTGTGAGCCAAAACACTTAGTAAATTATCTCAAATAACCTAAATATAATAATTCACTTCAAGTTACAGAATTGGAGACCAAATTCACTGAATTAATTATATTTCATTTGACAAGAGTAATGATGCTTCATCAGAACTACATTTTTTTTTGATTTGTTGAGCCCACTTATTAAATTTCTGTTTATTTAAATTTATTGAAGTAAAAATTTTACACCTTAGTTGGTGGTTTCTGCAGTCTTCATTCTATTCTATTATTTTTTGTTCTGAAATATTATGCTTTTAAAATCATCCAAGTGATAGCATTAAAATATAGCATGCATTTATATATATTTTTATCAAAAGCGTTCATTATATTTTATGTCTTCTACAGAAAAAATACGTGATAATGCATATTGGGTGGCTATAGTAAACAAAGAAAGCATTATCTATTTGCTAATTGTGTAAATAATTCCTAAAGGTTTTAGAAAGCTAATGAAATCTAATCTTTCATTTAACAGGTGAAAATATTACGGACCATAGATATTCAGTGTCCTGATCAACCTCTGTTTCCTTGTTTTTAGTTTTCCCTGTCCCCAATAGAGAAAATAAAATTTCACCTTCCATTTCTGGAATTTTATTGACTTGGGTTTATTTGTGTCCTCAGCTCTTTGATGAGCATAGTTTTTAAAACTATTGTCTCTAATCTAGGCTACTCTTGTTGTTAGGCTGGGAATGACAGTTTCTTGCACCTGTCTACATTCTACTTAGAAATGGAAGGCTTATTCAGATTATATTATTGTTTTCATCAAAATGTTTCATCTGATAAGAATTATATTGCCATAGAAATAAAAGTTCATATTTGTTTTCTAGTAGAAAATATAATCAAAGGTAAGAAATGCAATCATTACATCAAGGAATAAATTGCATGTGTTACTTCTTTAAATTCTGTAATTTCATATTGTTGTTGAGCTATTCAAAACAAGCTTGATTCTTTGCCTCCATTATAAAGATTTATTTTATCTCTCTATACAAATATTTATTTAATAAAAATTATGATTTGTCGCTGTCATTTTTTAATTTTTTAGATGATAAATTGCATTATTTATAGTGTGCAATATGAAACATGTATATATGGCGACATGCCTAAATCAAGCTAATCAACATATGCATTCTGTCATTCTTTTTTGTGGTAAGAACATTTAAAATCTACTTAGCAATTTTCAAGTATACATTCCATTGCTCTAAATTATATTCACTATGTTGTACAATAGATCTCCTGAACATATTCCTCTTATCTAACTGATATTTTATATTCTTTGACTAATATCTTCCCCAATCCCCTCCCCTCCCCTCCACGAAGCCCCTGATAACTGTCATTCTACTCTCTGCTTCTATAAGTTCAACCTTTTCAGATTCTACAAACAAATGAGATCATGTGATATTGTCTTTCTGTGCCTGGCTTAATTCACTTAACCTAATGTCCTCGAGGTTCATCCATGTTCTTGCGAATTACAAGACTTCCTTCTTTTCAAAGGCTGAATAGTTTTGTTGTTGTTGTGTGTGTGTGTATGTGTTACATACAGGTGCATATAAAATTTTCTTTATTCATTCATTGGTGGACAATTCATATACTGTTGGTTGATTCTACATCTTGGGTATTGAGAATAAATCCACAAACAACATGGGAGTGTGGATATCTTTCAACATATTGAATTCAGTTCCTTTGCATATATACCCAGAAAAGGGACTGGTGGAACATATGGTAGTTCAATTTTTAGTTTTTCTTAAGAACTTCCAAACTGTTTTCCATATTGGCTGTACTGATTTACATTTTCACTAACAGTGTCTAAGGGTTCTCTTTTCTTCACATCCTCACCAACACTTATCTATTGTCATTTTGATAATAGCCTTCTAACGTTTGTGAGTTGGTATCTCATTGTGGTTTTCATTTGTATTTTCTTGCTGATTAGTAATGTTGAGTATTTTTCCATATAACTATTGGCTATTTTTATATCCTTTTTTGAAAAATGTCTTTTCAGGCCCTTCATCCATTTTTTTTTCATCAGGTTATTTACTTTCTAACTATGGAATTGTTTGTGTTCCTTAAATATTTTTTATATTAACCCTTTATCAGATTTACAGTTTGTAAATATTTTCTCATATTTCATAGCTTATCTCTTCATTCTGTTGTTTGCTGTGCAGAAGCTTAGTTTGATGCAATCATATTTATCTACTTTTCTTTGGTTGCCTATGTTTTAGGGGTCATATCCAAAAAAAATCATTGCCCCGATGAATGTCATGAAGCTGTTTCCCAAGTTTGCCTTTAATAGTTTAAGAGTTTCAGGTTTTACACTGAAGTCTCTAATGCATTTTCTTTTAATTTTTTTTTATTACAGTTTAAGTTCTGGGATACATGTGCAGAATGTGCAGGTTTGTTACATAGGTATACACGTGCCATGGTGGTTTGCTGCACCCATCAACCCGTCACCTAGATTAGGTATTTCTCCTAATGTTATCTCTCCCCTATCCCCCCACCCCGCAACAGGCCCCAGTGTGTGATGTTCCATGCCTGGCGTCCATTAGTTCTGATTGCTCGAATCCCATTTATGAGTGAGAACATGCGGTGTTTGGTTTTCTGTTCTTGTGATAGTTTGCTCAGAATGATGGTTTCCAGCTTCATCCATGTACCTGCTAAGGACATTAACTCATCCTTTTTTATGGCTGCATAGTATTCCATGGAGTATATGTGCCACATTTTCTTTATCCAGTCTATTACTGATGGACATTTGGGTGGGTTCCAAGTCTTTGCTGTTGTGAATAGTGCCACAATAAACATACGTATGTGTGTGTCTTTATAGTAGCATGATTTATAATCCTTTGGGTATATACCCAGTGATGAAATTGCTGGGTCAAATGGTATTTCTATTTCTAGATCATTGAGGAATCACCACACTATCTTCCACAATGGTTGAACTAGTTTACACTCCCACCAACAGTGTAAAAGCATTCCTATTTCTCCGCATCCTCTCCAGCATTTGTTGTTTCCTGACTTTTTAATCATCGCCATTCTAACTGGTGTGAGATAGTATCTCATTGTGGTTTTGATTTGAATTTTTCTGATGACCAGTGTTGATGAGAATTTTTTCATATGTTTGTTGGCCACATAAATGTCTTCTTTTGAGAAGTGTCTGTTCATATCCTTTGCCCACTTTTTGATGGAGTTGTTTGTTTTTTTCTTGTAAATTTGTTTAAGTTCTTTTTAGATTCTGGATATTAGCCCTTTGTCAGAGGAGTAGATTGCAAAAATTTTCTTCCATTCTATAGGTTGCCTGTTCACTCTGATGATAGTTTCTTTTGCTGTGCAGAAGCTCTTTAGTTTAATTAGATCCCATTTGTCAATTTTGGCTTTTGTTGCCGTTGCTTTTGGTGTTTCAGACATGAAATCTTTGCCCATGCCTACGTCGTGAATGGTATTGCCCAAGTTTTCTTCTAGGATTTGTATGGTCATAGGTCTTTCGTTTAAGTCTTTGATCCATCTTGAGTTGATTTTAGTTGATTTTTGTATATAGTATGAAATAATGGTGTAATTTAATTTTTCCGCATGTGGATATCCTGTTTTCACAACACCATTTAATGAAGAGACTGTCCTTGGTGTACTTGTACTTGCTATGCTTCTTTTCTCCTTTTTTTTTATTAAGTAGAATTTCCCTTTTAATGTTGCCATATTTTTTTCTTTATCTTCCTCCATGTTTTTCAAATAAGTAAATTACATCAAATTGTACTGTGTTTTCTGTGACTTTATTTGACTCTCTCCTTACTACTGTGGGAGCTGTTTATCTTCTCTATAGAACTGTAACTTAAAGATTGATTTTGTGTTTTTAGGTTGTATTTATTTTTAGGTGGCAGTGACTAATCTTGGTTGGTAAACCTGGGTATATTCTTCAAGCTCTTATTTAATTAAATGGATCATATATAAGGTTTACCCAGCTGAATTAAAACTACCTTTTATTTTTATAGGGAATCCCATTAGATTTTGGAAACTGGAAGGTATCAACTTTGGATTTTGTTTCTGAATTTTAAATATCTTCTTTCATCAGGAGTCATTTTCACTCATAAATTCAAAAGAAGAGCATAAAATTAGGACATATAGTTTTGGTTATCTGTCTTGTTTACTGCTACAGTAGAGAGGCCTGGGGGAAAGGCACCCTCACTGGGAATTTCAGTGTATTTCTTGATTCCTAAATTTCTACTTTCTTTTATTAGGTTGTCTTTTATTCTTTTATTGGTTTATGTTGCTAAGGTTTTCTTTATAGCTAGGGGTAGTCTTATTTTTTTGTTAGCCTTCATTACATTTATGATTGGCCAGAAGGCATTAGCTGAGCTGTATTAAATTAATTGGTGGAAAAACTTGCTCTGTGAGATTTTTATTTATTTTCATGTTGAGCTGCTATCTTATCCCTCAGTCTGTTTCATACAAATATGAATATATTCACATCAATTTTCAGGGTGTTCCTACTTTTAAAATGTATACTTTTTGAGAGAGACACAGAGGAAAGTGAAGATAGAATTATATGCCGACCTCAGTAGCAACTTCTTTCACTGCTAGGTTTAGAAACGTATTGTATAAAATTTTGCCTCTTTGTTATTTTTGTTGTTGTTGTTGTTGAAGATTTTCTAGGCTTTTCTTTATTTGTTTGCTTTTACTCACCGTAAAACAATATGCTGTCATTGGACTTTACCATCTTAACTTGAAATTCTGTACATCATCTTTTGCCTTCCAATTATTTTTGCAATCAAACTGGCATTTCCATCATATATTCAATCCCCAATTATTTTTTTAAAAGATTTATATGTTCAATCACCAACTTTTCTAATTATGGCTCTAGTATTAAATTTGTAACATGAAACTTTCAACTGCTGAGTTATTTCATATAATCATTAGTGTACATCTTAATTTTGATTAGTCTTTTATTCCACATGATGTTTCTTCTTGTGTTATTTTTACTGATTATGTTAGTGGGTATTCCAGCTTTCATAAGGAACCCTTGCTAAAGTGTCTTTTAAATAAATGACAAGCACTTTACTACATACATTTCAATTTCTTTTTTATGGTGGTGAGTCAGAATAGGACCAGGTAATTTGCATTTCATTTTCTGTCACACTAAGTTACGTGTCCTTTAAAATTCAACCTGTCTTTTATCCTCCCCGTTTACTATTGTTTCTTTAATATTATAATGGTATGCATTCTCTGCTGAACTTTAGTTAAAACAGGTGGTTAATTTTTCAGACTGAAAGTCTCAGCTCTCCAGAAGAGCATATTGGAAAGCTTCAGAAGCATGGTTAATTGAATAATTGAAGCAACTCTACAAATTGCCGAACCCCAGTATTTGCATATGTTGAAAATTCTCACAAGTGCTTATTGCATGGAAAGTGCAGGCTGTGCATAGATCTAAAAGGAATTTCAAGTCCCTAATATCCCTTTGATTCTCTATAGCAAGAACTAAAGTAAATTTGAAAATAATCTTTTAAAATTAATTGATTTGTTAATAAACATAAACTATCCTTTTCAAAACAATGGATAAATATGAATGATATATTGAAAGCCACGATCACACCAAATTATAATTCTTTAATTATAATCTTAGGCTTTTCTTACCTAGTAAACTATTCCAGCTGATATTATACCAGATGTGAAATTTATGTGCCAAAAATACACGTTCCAAAAACAAGATACAGAATAATTTTATACAGATAACAATGCTAAATGCATGTAAATGATGCAATAAAATTAATGCTGATGACTCAATATCCTGCACTGCAGCTAATTAAATTTAGATTAAGAGACAAATAAAAAGTGTGATGCATTTTTAATATATGTATTTAAAATTATTTTTTATGTTTTTATAATTTTATTTATTATTAACCTAAAGTTATACCCCAATTGATCAATATGTGTGAAATATGACTGGAGATATGGAAAAAAGAACATTTTTCTAGTGTTTCAAGAGTGACATGAATAAAGCTTCACATTTTCTAAAAGATAACATCTCAAGACCTTTAGATATTCAATGGAGCCACCTTTTTTCTTTCCTTTTTTAGAAATGCATAGCTAGTGTAGCATCGAGAAAAGTTAAAAAAAAATACCTAAAATATTCCATATAATTCAGTTGATGAGTTGTTCGTGTAGCTCCAAACTACCTTTCTCTACTTCACTTTAGTTTTTGTGGCTAGGACTAAGGAAAACATTTCTGCTTCATTAAGTAACATCCTGTTAGGTAAGTTATTAGACAATACCCTTATGTACATGTAATAATAAAAGACTTTTTAAAGCAAAATGAATGTTTCATGGTCTAACAAGCAGATTACTCCTGGCCCATTGGTGAGTCAGGGCTCCTTTTTGTACAAACACTAGTCTGGGAAGAGAGAGAATAAAAATAAAGAGATGACACATAAACTGTATGAAATTATTTAAAAACACACAATGGACTCAGTGGTGGTAAGGGGATGAAACTATTTTATTAGATTACCTTCATCTTGCTCCTCCCCTTTCCTTTTGACATAACCCATCTTCCTAAACTTGACTCACATGTCTAGGGGCAAGTAAAAAGCAGAGCTTGTATTTCGATCAACTGTAAGATAGTAGGAGGAGATAAAGTTTATAAATGTGTAGAAAGAGAAAAGAGAGAGCAATCAGTTTTTTTTATTACCTTTAGAGGAGGGTAGTTTCTGTTATCAATGTTCATTGTAGAGAGGCAAATAGAGGTCAGAAATTAACTGAATATACCACAAGTCTGAAAATGCAGATGTAACGATATCTTATTTTCTAATAAGTTATTTATTTTTCTTAGATTTTGTTTTAATGAAATGAAAAAAATTATTTAAACACACATACAAACACAGAAAGTGCTGATGTAATTTTTTAGAAGCACTTAAACTACCCCTTGTTTACTGAAAATATTCTATAATAATTTGATTAGACTACATTGTTTCTGTTTATCAATTCATTTGCTTCTATAATATAACAAGCCTTCCAAAAGTCAAAATGTTAAATATATCACCCCTTTGTCTCAATGTGTCTATTTTTTTCTTTAATATTTTTCTTGGCTCTTTTTTTTCTCAAAGCCCCAGATTCACTTAAAAATTATCAAATGATTCTCATACTTAGATTTATATACTTATTTTTATTTTATCTGTTGTTAGGTAAGAAAGAAGAGGTTAAGGAAGGATGGGTTTAACAAAGTTAAAGCAGGTATTTCTAATAAAACTCATTTTCCACCAGGTATTTATTGAGCAGCCCCTTTATTTCCATTGCCACATTAAGATCGCCATGTAAAGATGAATTAGACATACTTCTACTGTCTCATAAGACAAGACGTAGATGAAAGTTAGCTGGTAGTTGACAAAGGCAATACAATAATATCATTGCTATGTCAAAGACACTTAATGATAATAGAGTAAAGAAAGTTCCGAGATTGATATAAAACTTCCAAATTACTAACAACAAAAAGATCAGATGAAAAATTATTTACTAAGTTAAAATGATTAAGTAGTTAAGTAATTTAAATGATTAATAGAGGTTGTACAGAAAGTTTCCAAGGCTAAAATAATGACTTGCCAACTCACAACCTCTAAAATATTGGGCAAATCACTTCTCCTCTTTAGGCATATTTCTGTGGCTATAAATTCAAAGCAATTGTGGGAAAATATACTTGCTATTTTTATAAATATCAATTATTTCTTGCCACAATTTTAAACTAAAAACTGGCAGCACAACTTTATATACATTCAGAAAATGTTTAGTAAGAGTTCAACAAATGTCAGCAACAATTATTATTACTGTATTTCTTGATATTTTTTCAAGTTGCAATCCTGTAATTTGATTTTCACATCACATCCTCCCTCTGGACTAGAAACCCCACAGTAGAAAACAAATATTTCCTTAAATTGACAACATAACAATCTAAACAGTTTCTTGAATTAGTAAGTATTGTATAAATATTTGCTGAATGGTATTTGATATCAAAGAGGTAACTTTGCACATTTTTAAACTACTGCATTTGTAATATTCTGGGCTTTCCTTCATTAAAACTGAAAGAAAAAAGATACATTGTTTTGGAGAATGACCTTTATAATTAGTGTGAAAGAAAAAAAAAACCCACAAATTCACATTCCCTGTCTGTTCTTGAATTAATAATCTGTGAAAGACTTTCATAGTATAAAAATGACATAACTAAAAGACTTTCCAAGAAAAGGTTACTGTTATCTAGGGTATGATGAAGGGGACGTCTCTCTTCTCTCTGAATTAGAATAAATTTTGATTCTTTAAAATCCCAGTGATACAGTGAGACAGCAAGAGCATGAGATTCTATTTATTATATTTAACCTTTGGTCTTTTGCCTGTGGTGGGAAACTTAGATTTCCAAGTCAGGACTACAGATTTGATCATTTACTCAGTGATGGGGATAAAGAAGAGAAGATCTTGTCTGTTATTTGATATAAGATGACCCTAGAAAATGCTGTTAGGAATGGGTAGTTGGAAGCTAATTTAGAGGTTGATTTGTCACATATTGTATGTTTTCATTTTGGGTGGAAATTAAACTCACATGTTGACTTCCACTTACCCCATCAACACACATGTTCTTATTTACATTTACAGAGGCCAACTACATAATTTTTTTCTTAACTTAGTGTGAAAAGAGTAAGTAAAATGTTCAAAGATAAATTTGGAATAAACAGCTTTTTTGTTGTGATATAATAGTTATATAAAAATTAACTCTTGAGGCCAGGCATAGTGGCTCACCTGTAATCCCAGCATTTTGGGAGGCCAAGGTGGGTGGGACACCTGAGCGCAGGAGTTCGAGAGCAGCCTAGGTAACATGGTGAAACCCCATCTCTCCAAAAACAGAAAAATTAGCTGGACATGGTGATGTGTGCCTGTGGATCCCAGCTACATGGGAGACTGAGGTGGGAGGATCACTTGAGCATGGGAGAAAAGGTTGCAGGGAGCCGAGATCATGCCACTGCATTTCAGACTGGGTGACAGAGTGAGGCCCTGTCTCAAAAAAAAAAAACCAAAAAAACAAAAAACAAAAAAAACAGTAAGAAAGAAATGAAAAGAAAATTAACTGTTAACATATGACCTTCAGATACTGACCATTCTTACTACTTATGAGAGAGGCACATCTTTTTTTTTAGCTTGGACACAGAGACTTCAGCATACTGTGGGATTAAAAATATCAGGAACAATCAGATCTACTTCCCATGAGAGGGATAATAATGCATGGTAGTATTAAGACTATCAGATACCATACAGATTCATTTCCTAAGGATATTCCATAACACATTTGACAACCTAAATTAGAAAAACAAATATAGATTTGAATTATCTGATTGCTGCTGAAAAGATAAAATATTTTCTTATGCCACCAACGTTTACTTAGCTGTTATGATTGCCAGGCACTATGCTACTATCGGGCTAAGTAATGAACAATGAGAAGAGCATGGTCCCGACATCATGAAGCTAATAGTATGTTTTAGAGTTGACAGACAAGTCATGAATTATACTCTGTTACACTACTAGTTAAAGGAGAGGGACTACAGTTTGCTAGGGTAACACATAGGAGCTATAGGCTATGAAAGATAGGGTCACAGTGTATTCCAAACAAGACTCATAAGGAATGAGAAGACTTGAGAGCAAGTGTGAAGCATTTAGAGATCTGAAGAATATAAAATAATTCTATTTTGTAGTAGGAGACAGTGATTAGAGGTAAACTGGAAACGTAAGTGTAGACAAAACCTTACAAACTATCACTATGATCTATGGCTTTTACCTTAAACACAGTAGTGAGTCATGGAAAGATTTTATGGAGCAGAACTACATGGTTACATTTGCATTTAAAAAGATCATCCTGATCTCCCTGTGAAGTGTGGATTAGTTGGAAGTAAGACTAGAGAGAGTGGGATCATTTAGAAAGTTGTTGAGTTAATCTAGGGAATTAAATGGGTAGCCTATGTTTTTAGAAAATATATATGGGAATTGAAAAAATGAGGCTCTGTAATTTATTGATATGAATTGTGGTGGAAAGAGCTGGTGTGAATGATGAGGATAGAAAGATGGTATTCAATAATAGGAGCATTTTTGTAAAAGGGGAAGTTGCATTCATTTTTGGAATCATAGTTCATGTAGTTTGTAAAACAAACAACTGGACATGGGAAACAATTCCTATATGTATAGGTCTGAACATCAGCACTAATGTTATAGCTGTTTGATTTGAAGTCATCAAATGATTATTGAAGTCACTATGGTAATGAATGACTGCATCTAGGAAATGTAAAATGAAAATAGTCCTTGGAAAGAACTGTGAACAATATTTAACACACATGTTCAAGAAGTGGAGCCCCCCCCCAAAAAAAAGACATTAAAAAAGAAGAAACCAAAAAAGTGAATTTGGCAACTAGAATTACAGAATGAGTTATGCCAGTGAAGAAGAAAGTTTGAGGAAGAAATGATAAAAATTATTAGATGCTAGCACAATCAAGGAAGGGTACCACTGAGAAAAGTTTATTGATTATAATAATGAAGAAGCCACTGATGCTTTCTGAGCAATTTGAGTTTAGTGCTGTAAATCACATTCTAATAGTTTAAGTGTTAATGAGTGGTGAAGACATACAGAGAGCAAATACATGCTATTCTTTCATGATGACTGTGAAGAAGCAGAGCTAGCTAGTTAATGGAGTAGTTGAGAACAGTAGGGTGTTCAAAGACTTCCTTTATGGTGGAAGAGGCTCAAATGTATTTAAAGAACCATAGGAGTGATTTTCCAGAGAGGGAAAGATGAATAGTGTACAGAAAAGAGAGTGAGGGTTCAGAGAAGACTCTTGTCTTGTGGATGAGACACAGAAGCATAAGTGGAGACCATTGCTTTCAACAGGTCTAAGAAACTATTCTGTTGCAACCAAAAGAAACAAGAAAATAAAAGATGGTAGTGTAGATGTGTTTGCAGATTGAAAATAAAGTTGAGGAAGTTCTCATTCAGTGATTTTGTTATTCTGTAAAGTTAGAGAAAATATAGCTTTGTGATAATGTTTGCATCTACATTTTAACTTACCTCTTCTTTCTGAAATATAAACACAATTTATGAGACACTGTCATTTACAGTCCTTTTGGCTTCTCTATTTAGCTTTGATCTCTGTATACTTGAGAGAGCATGGAAAATGAAAAACCACTAGGCAAACATGCAGGTGAATGAAGTCTAGCCTAGAGCTCTGTGAGGCACTAACTTTCTTACTATAAACAAAACCTTAAAATTTCTGAGCCTCTTTTTTATTATTTGTAAAATGAAGGACTGGAGATAATGTTCTATATATGGTGCTCTTTAGCACAGTGTATTTTTGACCTCATCTCACTTTTAATCTTAGAATCCAGTAGGTCAAAATTGTCAACTAAAATATATACAATTTCACTTGTGATGGCAGTAATACATACAGATTGTTGTTCTGATTAGCCACTTATTTCCATGTGAAGAATTCCTATTGATAGAAGTTAATATCTATCATCTGTTGGGGTTTTTATAGCATATTGAAGGTTAAATAAATGTAGAAAAAGACAAAGCTTTTCCTCATATTTAATAAGTGATTGAAAAACATTTCAGTAACATTGACCACAGCAAGAATCATGCTATTTATCCTGTTATTGTAATTGTGAACTACAGTTGTGAGTTGTATAAATGGCAAAGTAAAAATGTGGAAAAGAGCACAAGACTTCTTGCTGACATCAAAGCATATGAGACACAATTCAAAGAAAATTATTTCTTTCTCTGCATCTCATTAAATGCATGCAGATATTATGATACACATTTCCATAATTGAGAGAATAAATTTTAAACATAAAAGATGAAGATTTACATGTTAGAGTGAAAAATTAGTTTCTTATTTCAACTCATTGTTCAGAAAAGAAATTTTTTCAATTTATTTAATCTTAAAAGGTGAGAAAGGCCTCATGCCCAGTGTGCACTCAGGAAAAAATGAAACAAAATAAAAGAATAGAAAATAGGATGTAACAAGAAACTTTTTTTCTTTTGACTCCTTTCATGTCAAAGGGGCCAGAAAGCTAGGAAGTTATTGTTTGAAAATATATTTTGTAGTAGGAAATATCTTAGCTTGTTATAAAGTGTAAGTCTTATATTAGTAAGAGTTCCATAACAACCGGTTGGCAAATCCTCTTGATAATGAGATTCTCACTTTCTATTTCTATACAAACAATTCTGGGATCATCTCTAAATGTCCTTGTCTCTGAGAATGTTTTTGAAGACAAAAAGTATGAGACAAATATATGAGCAGAAAATAAAAAACAATATAAACTTTAGTTGATTCATTAATATCTATTTTTTACATGATTTGAGATGACCAGGTCTACTTCTATATTACTAGACAAGTGTATTTCCTCTAGTACTTTTTTCCTTTTTACATCAGAAGGATAATATGCCGATGTCATAAAATGTTTGAGGGAGATACATCTCACACACAAATGTGAAAACCTAATCATCACACTTATGAACTACAAAAGGATCCTCCTCCAGTCCTTTAATCATGGTTATTTATACATCTTTTTCATTAATTTAGAAGTGACCATCACATTGTAAATTTAAATCTCAATGGAGTGAGGAAAGAAAGAACAGGTTAACTTTAAATAAGACAGAAAAGAAATACCAAGAACCTAATCATGTCTGTCCTGACTCCTGCCCTCTCATATCTGCATAGGCAACTATCACAGGTCCATTGTCTGGGCACATGCTTGCCTCGCCCAACATGAAGCAACCTAAACCTCAACTGCCCTAAGTAATTTTCTTGGAATTTCTCCATTTCACTTAGGTTATGTTGACAACTTTTGACCCAGAGGATTTTTTTCTCACTCTTCTTATGTAGACTAAGGGTCTGTGTTTGTCTGGGAGGGAAGGGAATTGTTAGGACAATGTTTTGAAGTGGTACAACTGTTTCAAATGCTTCTTTAACAGTGTCCAGGAAAACTGATTATTTATGATATCTCTCTTTTTCTTTAGTTCTAGAATCTAGACAGAAATGTCTTGATAATATGAAGAGTCCTCAATATTATGTTTTATATAAAAAGCACATATCCACGAAAATCAAATGTTACTAATTTCATACTAAAGATGAGAAACAAAAATACACAAATTCTTATTGTATGCAATTATAGATTCTTGGTAGAATACTCTGTGTCATGAATATTCTAGAAAATATAGCAAATATCTCATTTATCAATGAAAGGATGTAGAAAGCATTTTTTTTTTTTTTAGTTTACTTAAAATTCTGTTCCCCAAAATAACAGTCAAATAACACTCACCAGATTTTTGTTAACTTCTGCGTTATCGATTGAATGTTTGTTTCCCTGCAAAACTCATATGTTGTATTCTTACCCCAAGTTTTATGGTGTTGAAAGATAGAACCTTACATAGGTAAATTTAGGTCATGAGGGTGGGGTCTTCATGAATGGGATTAGTGCCTTTATAAAAGAGACCCCAGAAAGCTTTCTCACTCTCTTTCCACCCTGTGAGAATACAATGAAAGGACAGCAGTCTGTAAACTGAAAGAGCGTTCTCAACAGAACCTGACTATGCTAGCACCATGATCTTTGGCTTCTAGCCTCCAGAACTATGAGAAATCAATTAATATTGTTTATAAGCTACTCATTCTATAGTAATTTGCTATAGCATCCCAAACTAAGACACTTTGCAAGCAATTTTTGTACTTTCTATTTGCTTCCATTCTCTATTTATATTACACATGTGCATACTTTTGTTCCCAATTAAATTTAATACATTGTTTTGTAATTATTGTTGCAGTTTCTTCTCAATTAATAAAGTGCAATACACTCCATATTTTTAACGGTATAAATAAAAAGCAGCTCTGTGTTCTAATAAATAATATTTTAAAATATTCAAAAGAATATTTACCTATTTAAAATTAGATTCTTAATATTTGACACTAAAATATATAATCATGTTAAATATATTTTCAATTGAAAAAAGTTAAAAAATAAATATGAAAACTATAATATTTATATTTCTAAATAGGTAACAGAAAATTGAAACTAAGGCACAATATAATATGCACCTGAAAACATAAAGACATGCTTGCAATACTTTCAGTAAGTTTTTGTATTTAATCCTGACTTTAAAACAAAGCACCAACAGATATGTTTTCATTGCTATTCTTGATTTTGTGAACTTGTTTACTTTGGGGAGGATTCTTTCAGCAGCTGGTAATGTACTCCTCTTGAGAAATGCTCTAGATCGGTTGCCTTAGGAAGTACTTAGTTTTATTGAATAATATGTCAGTGCCAGATATCTCTTATAAGAAACTTGATTTCTCTGGGAAATGTGTTCATTTGTGTGGCTTTTAGATAAATCAGTTTGGAAAATGGTCAGGAGGCATTTCAGCTCTTTTTCATTGCTTTTGTAAAAAGTAATATGGGCACTGTCACAATTTTACTGGGAACTCTAGATGAATTAGAGTTGTGAAGGTTACTGAAAACACACTCTAAGTTCCTTAAAAACTATAGGAAGAAACACTGAAAACCAGTAAAATATTCAGCAAAATATCAAATAATGAGATAGTTTCTAAAATAAACTAATGCTAAGACGAGAGTGACTAGAACTAAAATGCAGGTTTTGAGTACCAATAAAGCATTTCAATAATCTAGAAAACACACTTATCTAATATCCATTCTCAGCTACATCCTCCCCAACAAAGTCAGGAACAAATACCCCAGCCCATCTCTCTGGGAGTAAAATGAGGGGACAGGTGATTTTATAAACACTTAACAGAACACTTGAAATCTACCTCAAATTGAAGCTATTGACAACATAGACTCAATGAAATGGGATTAGTATCAGGTTAAAAAGAATCATACAGTTAATCATAAAAATAACAATAAATAATTATGCATAGAATATTGAGAATATTAGTGATATATAAATTCCAGCTTTGCCAAAGTAAATTGTTAGAAGACAGAAAGGGGCAAATTGTAATAATATAAAAGAATCATCTAGAAAAATTTATCTATAGATAATAAGCATTCCTAAGTAGAGAACAGAAAGAAACCTCACAGTAGCTAAAAGCAGTAGTAGAGACACTGGAAAAAAAATAAAGTAATACAGGATCAAATTTCACTGAATGAAGTTTATAATTCAGATGTAAAATATCATAATCTCTTTAATTCCAGGCTAGCAATGTTTCTGCCAACACAACATTTTCAAAAACCTTATTGGTAGCCTGTGCAATTCATGGGGGTCCAAACCATCAGACAAGAGGCTCCTCCAAAGATCTTTTTTGGATAATTCATCTTTATTCTTGGCTGCTGCTGAGATAGTTGATCGAATCCATGAGTCACACACATAATCATTTTAGCAAAAGTTGTCTAGCTAGACCCCTGGCATTCTTTTAACCACATGCTTGCTCATCTTGGCTATCTAGAGAAGTTGAGAATTTTCCAAATTATCAAGTTTTAGTTCTTTTTTTATTAAAATGACCTTTATCTGTTTCTTCTTTTCTTTTCTTTTCTTTCTTTCTTTCTTTCTTTCTTTCTCTTTCTTTCTTTCTCTCTCTTTCTTTCTTTTCTGTCTTTTTCTTTCTTGCTTGCTTCTTTCTTCTGTCTTTCTTTCTTTCTTTTTCTTTCTCTCTCTCTCTCTCTTTTTTTTTTTTCATTTTACTATAAGGAGGAAATAAGGTCATACCTTCCACAATTTGCAGAAAATCTCCCCAGCTCAATACTCTTGTTTATTACTGACAGGATCTACTTTTCATCCAATGGTAGAACACAGTTGAGGCAAGTTTCCTGCCACTTCATGATAAGGATCTCCTTCCTTTCATCATCCAATTCTGTGTGCCTCATTTCCATGTGAGCTTTCACCAGAAGCACATGTAACATTCATGTTTCTTAGCAATTCCTTATTCGTGACAATACATGTATTTTTATAATAATGGAAGCATTCTGTACAGTTATTATTTGAGCTCTCATCACAATTGCCTTTAACAATCTATATTTATACCGATAATCTCAGAAATCTAGCTATTTTCTATTTTGTGTCTCAGAAATACTTAGCTTCTGTTCATTACACAATTCCAAAGCCATTTCTAAATTTTTATTATTTGTTAAAGCATCTCCCCACTTCCTGGTACCAAAATTGGCATCAGTCAGGGTTTTCTAAGGAAACAGAATATATATAAATATGTACAATTTATTTCAAAGAATTCACCTATGTAATTTTGGGAGTTGGCAAGTCTCAAATCTGAAAGGCATGCTGGTAGACTGGTAATTTGCAGGCAAAAGCTAATATTGTAGTCTTTTTTCCTTAAACTTTCAGTTTCAGGGGTATATGTGCAGCTTTGTTATACAGGTAAATTGCAAGTCACAGTGGTTTAGTGTACAGGTTATTTCATCACCCAGGTAATAAGCATAGTATATAGAAGGTAGTTTTTCAATCCTCACCTTCCTCCACTCTCCATCCTCTAGTAGGTCCCCCTGTCTTTTATTCCCTTGTGTGTGTTGATGTATACTCAATATTTCAGCTCCCACTTATAAGTGAGAACATGCTATATTTGGTATTCTGTTCCTGATATATTTTCCTTAGGATAATGGCCTCCAGCTCTATCGCTCTATCAATGTTGCTGCAGATGGCATGGTCTCATTATTTTCATGTCTGTGTAGTATTCCATGGTGTATATGTACACATTTTCTTTATCCAATCTGCCATCAATGGGTATCTAGGTTGATTCCATGTCTTTGCTGTTGTGAATAGTTCTGCAGTAAACATACATGTGCATATATCTTTATGGTAAAATGATTTATATTCCTTTCAGTATATACCCAATAATGGGATTGTTTGGTCAAATGGTAGTTCTCTTTAGCACCACACTGCTTTCCACAATGGCTGAACTAATTTACATTCTCACCAGAAGTGTATAAGTGTTTCCTTTTCTTCACAAATTTGCCAGCATCATTTATTTTTTTACTTTTTAATAATAGCCATTCTTATTAGCAATGTTGCAGTCTTGAGGCAGTATTTCCTTTTCAAAACTGTGATAAACTTCAGTTTTGCTCTAAGGCCTTTCAAGTGATTAAAAAACGCCTACCAACATTATGAAGGTACTCTCCTTTACTTTTAAGGTCAACTGATTATAAATGTTTACCACATCTCCGGAATACCTTCACAGCAACACCAGGATCCATGTGTGATCAAATTACTGGGTAGTATACACTAGCCAAGTTGATACATAAAACTGTCATATTTGCCTTATAGACTTTCTAAAATTTAGTTTCTTGAAAGTTGTACTAAGGAATCTCAGATTAGACTTTGGAAAGCCTCCTGAAGCTAGAAAGACAAGCCAAGAATTCACCACAAGATAATACATGTAGTTGCTATAAATGTGGGAAAATTCCTTTCTTTCTGAAGTTCCCAAAATATTACAAGGTTACTAGACCTACAGGAATTATTTTCCTAATGCAACCCTAAGACTTGATAGACTATAAGCCAGGTACCAGGGAGTTTATCCCAAGAGAGTTTTGTAAGCATTGCCTCCATAAAATTGGCCTTAGTTCCTTAGAAGTGTGTTGTAATATTAAAATAAATGAACATCATTCTCAAATATGATATTTCAGGCAAGGCCTTGGCTGTAAAACCAAAGTTATCAAGTATGTCTTTGCATTAAGGTGGATAGATTCGAATTAAACCTATGCAAATAACTATATTTCCCCAACAACAAGAATATTCAATAAGAACTTCTGAATTCTGGAGGGCTCAGGTAGGAGAAAAGATTGTCATTATTAAATATTTTGTCTTCAGGTTACAATAGCATACTCTACTAAATTATTATAAGTTATATTTACTTATAAAAAAGATGAAATGTTTGATAACATACTCAGAAAACAGTATCTTAAAACAGCAGCAATATTACAAACAATTCCCACGATCATCTTTTATCAGTTAATTCAGTCCTATGTAATTAATTTTTGTTCCAACTGATCTTGAGTTAACATTCTGATGAATTAATTTTCTTCTCTACTAGAAACGTAAAAATCTTGATTTAGTTCACTAGTATAGTCTCAAAATTGCTTAAATAATACCATCACAGGCCTGTACCCCCCAAAATACTTGCTATAGTGCTTTTCTACAGGGCTCTGAGAACGTTCTTGTCTGTTGCAGATAAAGCACTCTCACATGTAACTGATGCAAGAGCTTTTAGGGAAGCATCATAATGAAATAAAAGACTTGATTGCAACAATCATGAAATGGCTGTAGTTAATTAAATTGATAATTTTTTTTTTTTTTTTTTTTTTTTTTTGATATGGAGTCTCGCTCTGTCACCCTGGCTGGAGTGCACTGGCCTGATCTGGGCTCACTCTGCCTCCAAGGTTCAAGCAATTCTCTTTCGTCAGCTCCCTGAGTAGCTGGGGCTAGAGGCAGGCACCACCACATCCAGCTAATTTTTGTATTTTCAGTAAAGACAAGATTTCACCATGTTGGCCAGGCTGGTGTCAAACTCCCTATCTCAAGTGATCTGCCCGCCTCGGCCTCCCAAACTGCTGAGAAAACAGGCATGATCCACTGTGCCCAGCCCAAAATTGGTAATTTTCAACAGCAAAAGATGCGGTGAGAGTTTATTATAAGAATAAAATAACTGACAACAAAGTTTTAGATTCAATATCTATAATTAATAATGTATTCCATTTTCAAAGAAGAGTAGATATAAGCAGCTTATAAAATAAACATAATTTACAGAACAAAACTGCATATAATAACCCTGCTATAATATCTCATGAATATATTAGGCATATTTTTAGAATATACAAAGAAAGTATCAATTTTATATAGCAAAGAGATTCAGCAAGTCTGGAACAGGCCTAAACATCTGTATAATAATAAAACTCCGTAGGTTAGGAGTGTGACTCCTTCATTGAAAACTACTGGCCAAGAAGATGCTAGATTCACATTAAAGAAGTAAAGGTGCAACGAAGTTAACATTTTAAAAATAATTGCAATTATGACTGATACACTATCTGTGTTGTCTAAGCAGATAGAATCATATCACGAACAATAAAGGCACTGATAAATTTTCAGGAATCTTCATGTGCCATAACATTTTCTAAAACATTCATATAAATATGTTTTTACCTGTACTAATATGCCCACGGGAAGGCTGAGTATCTCTTTTTATTTGACAACCCTTGCTATATAACTTATGAATAGTAACATATCAAGTAAGCTGGGTTACTTCTTGCACATATCTTTTCGTTTGTTTTGTTTTGTTTTGTTTTTTGAGAGGGAGTCTCGTTCTGTTGCCCAGGCTGGAGTGCAGTGGCGCAATCTCGACTCACGGCAAGCTCCGCCTCCCAGGTTCACCTCATTCTACTGCATCAGCCTCCCAAGTAGCTGGGACTACAGGTGCTGCCACCACACCAGGCTAATTTTTTTGTATTTTTTTTTTTTTTTACTAGAGAGGGGATTTCACTGTGTTAGCAAGGATGGTCTTGATCTCCTGACCTTGTGATCCACCCACCTTGGCCTCCCAAAGTGCTGGGATTCAGGATTGAGTCACTGTGTATCAGGAGAACCTGCTCCCGATGTTTAACGTGGGTTCTGTTCTATTTCCTAAGTGTCTCAGCTGGGTTGAGAAATAAAAGGAAAGAGCACGAGAGAGAAATTTAAAGCTGGGTGTCCAAGGGAGACATCACATGTCGGCAGGATCCATGATGTTCCCCAAGCCGTAAAACCAGCAAGTTTTTATTAACGATTTTCAAAAGGGGAGGGAGTGCAGGAATAGGGTGTGGGTCACAGAGATCACATACTTCACAAGGTAATAAAATA
Source organism: Macaca fascicularis (assembly GCF_037993035.2). Taxonomy (NCBI): domain Eukaryota; kingdom Metazoa; phylum Chordata; class Mammalia; order Primates; family Cercopithecidae; genus Macaca; species Macaca fascicularis. Next base: position 68,805,092 of record NC_088389.1, on the reverse strand, counting down.
TCACAAAGCAAATGGAGGCCAGGCAAGATTACAGGACCACCAGATGAGGCGAAATTAAAATTGCTAATGAAGTTTCCGGCACGCATTGTTATTGATAACATCTTAACAGGAAACAGGGTTTGAGAGCAGATAACCTGTCTGACCACAATTTATTAGGTGGGAATTTTCCTCATCCTAATAAGCCTGGGAGCGCTATAGGAGACCAGGGCTTATTTCATCCCTTCAGCTTCCACCATAAAAGATGGGACGCCTTAAAAAGGGGCCGTCTATAAGCCTACCTTTAGGGCACATTCTCTTTCTCAGGAATGTTCCTTGCTGAGAAAAAGAATTTAGCGATATTCCTCCTATTTACTTATGAAAGAGGAGAAATATAGCTCTGTACAGTCCGGCTCACTGGCGGCCAGTTCAAAGTTACCTTAACATCGCTGTTATCCTGTTCCTTTTTTAAGATGCTCAGATTTCATATTGTTCAAACACACATGCTCTACAAACAATTTGTGCAGTTGACACAATCACAGGGTCCTGAGGTGACATTCATCCTCCTCAGCTTACAAAGAAGATGATGGGATTAAGAGATTAAAGTAAAGACAGGCATAGGAAATCACAAGGATATTCACTGGGGAAGTGATAAGTGTCCATGAAATCTTCACAATTTATGTTCAGAGATTACAGTAAAGACAGGCATAAGAAATTATAAAAGTATTAATTTGGGGAAGTAATAAATGTCCACGAAATCTTCACAATTTATGTTCTTCTGCCATGGCTTCAGTTGGTCCCTCCATTCAGTGTCCCTGACTTCCCGCAACATCTCTCCCTTTCTTTTTATATAAACGTGCCATGGCGATGAAGCCTTGTTTGTTCTCTCAATTTTGACGCAGGATTCTTTGGTCTGGCACACTGAAAACAAGCTGATTAAACAGAGAAACATAATTCCAAAATTTACTAGTAGAGCCCCCAGTAGACTTGATCCAAGTTGTGGGGTTCAATCCATAAAGATTTTCTGCCACCTGATCTAACGCCTCAGCTCCAGGCACAATGGATAAGTGAGCTTGAGAGGCTTCAAAAATTTGTTTCTTTAATTAAGTTATGTCCAATGATAAATTATCTTCCCTATCCAGAAGGTGTCCTTTCACCATTTCCCATGAATGGTCAGTCTTGTTATAGGAATACGGGGTGATACAGAAATCAGAGGTATTCCAGTCTCACTGCATTTGCATGCGATGTTCGAGACTCACTACCCGATCTCAAAGCCAAAAAACAGACTGTCTTAAATCATTAATTTGATTAGCCAATTTTTGATCAATGCCTTGTTGAGAATGCCACATTCGGTGGGATTGGCTTGCCAATTACTAACAAAATGAGCTGTTTGAATAGATTGATGTAACGCCATTCCAGCAGTGGTGGCCAGTGCAGTGACTGTAATTAGGCCCATGATCACAGCGATTAAAGTGAAAACAAATCTCTTAGATCTTTTTAGAATTCGCTGTAGCACTTCATTAATTAAATGTGTCGAGGGAGAGGATGAAGCTGGAAACCATCATTCTGAGCAAACTATCACAAGGACAGGAAACCAAACACCGCATGTTCTCACTCATAGGTGGGAACTGAACAATGAGAACTCTTGGACAAAGAGTGGGGAACATCACACACCGGGGCCTGTCGTGGGGTGGGGGGTTGGGGGAGGGATATTATTAGGAGAAATACCTCATGTAAATGATGAGTTAATGGGTGCAGCATACATATGTAACAAACCTGCATGTTGTGCACATGTACACTAGAACTGAAAGTATAATTTAAAAAATGTAAATATGGAAGTTACTATGATTATGAAAAACTTTGGCTCTTTTTAAGTAAAAATATTGCAGTTTTCTTAAATAATCATGGACATAATAAAGCCAACATAAAACAAGGAAAATTATTTTGGTAAAACACAAACTGCTATCCAGGCAGACTGCACAGAGTTTAAAAAATAACTTTTTTTTTTGAGACAGAGTCTCGCTCTGTCCCAGGCGGGAGTGCAATGGTTCAATCTCAGCTCACTGCAACCTCCAACTCCTGGGTTCAAGGGATTCTCCCACCTCAGCCTCCCAAGTAGCTGGGATTACAGGTACGTGTCATCATGCCAGGCTAATTAAAAAAAAAAAAAATTGTAGAGAAAGGGTTTCACCGTGGTGGCCAGGCTCATTTTGAACTCCTGACCTCAGGTGAAACACCTGCCTTGGACTCCCAAAGTGTTGGAATTACAGGCGTGAGGCACTGCGCCCAGCCAAAACAAAACAAAACAAAAAATACTTTTTACAGTCACTTATTGAGAGCACAACAATTATACAAAAACATTTGCCATTTTAATAGACAGAAAACCAAATCCTACCTTTTTGTTAGTTTGGTATCTCATACTGAAGCTTTTTTGAAAATCTTATAAATAAGCCCATCAGACCTTAGTCTTCATGAAGGCAAATTCACTTTCCCTGAAACTTTCACAGCTTTTTATACATCTATACATTTCCCTTGCAGTGAAACTTCTCAAAGTGGACAAAATTAACACATTTGTTAACAAATTCAAATGTATAAAGTTTCTAATTTGCATATGAAAACAAGAAAAAAGTACACCTTAAAATTATGCTTAGTAGTTCATATTTCAGCATTATTTTACTTAGAAATAGCACAGGTATCTAATTAAGATCCACACATTAACTCAATATAGTAACAGTCCAAGATTTTAAAAACCTAATGGTCTTAGAATTTGATAACATGCAAATTGTAATTATTGTGGAAGCAACTCAAGTGTTCATGGACAAATGAATGGATAAATAAAATGTAGTACATACATACAATGGAATATTATTTAGCTTTTAAGAAGAAGAAAATTCTTATACCTGCTATACAACATGAAGGAACCTTGAGGACACTGTGTTAAGATACATAAGCCAGTCACAAAAGGACAAATACTGCATGATTACACTGATTCGAGGACCTTAGAGTAGTCAAATTCATAGAACTAAAAAGTAGAATGGTACTTAGAATAGGCTGGGAAGAAAAGTGAATGAAGAGTTACTATTTAAGAAAGATACAGTTTCAGTTTCTCAAGATGGAAAGAGCTCTTGAGATGGATGGTAGGGATGGTTGTATAACAATGTGAATGTATTTAATGCTGCTGAACTGTAAAAATGATTAAGATGCTAAATTTTCTATTGTGTGTATTTTACCACTATTAAAAATGATTATAACTATTATAAAAATAATATAAATGCTTAAATACAATATATTAAAATAATGATTCAATTTGTTTAAACACAAATATATATTTCTCATATCGTAGCAGCCTCATTGTCTGAGGTAATACCTGGAGTTTTTTGTCTCACAACCAAGAAAATCGAATAGTGTGGACACAAAAAGTGAGGTTAGAACAAAAGTTTAACAAGCAAAAGAGGAAAGATCTTCACAGTGGAGAGGGGGCCTGAAAGATTGTTGCCAGCTATGAAACTGAGTCTGAGGGTTTTTATGAACCGGAAGGAGACGAGTGTGCTGATTGGTCTGTGTAGGCCATCTTGGAGAAACCACCACTTAGAAAGAGGTATGATAGTGTAAAGAACAAATTAGAGGCAGAGGTGAAGGCTTGGCCCGAGACCTTGGCGTGAGACCAGTCAGGGGTTGAAGTGATGATTTATCCTAAGTAAATGAAGACTCAACCTGCAGCCAATCACAGAAAGGTAGGCGTATATAATGTAGGTGAAAAGTAAGAGACTAAGGTGTGACAAGGAGGGAGAAATGTGTCTAAACCAGGAGTGGAATGTGTTCATCTGGGTTCACACAGTAGGTGTTCCCATTCAAGGACACAGAATATTTCTTCTCTAGGGCCTGCAGTTTGATTTTCAGCCTGTTCTTTGTTTGAAGGAGTTTTACCAAGGACCCATCTTAACCGTCTGCCTGACCAGTTTCTTACTTTCTCTTCTCTCAATACTCTTAAACATTTTGTAGTAATAATGATAATTTACTCAGTTAGAAACCAGGTTGAGTTTAGGCAGAACATACAAAAGCAGGAAAAAAGATCTATGTGGATGTCATACTTAATACTGATAAATCAAATACATAACTATTCTTATTAAATCAAAATTATTCTGTTGTCCTGTTTGCCAAAAATTATCTATATTATGCTGACTTAACTTCTTAAAATGTTTCTGAGTTAGTTTCTATTCTAGTACATTGAGGTTTTGGATTTTTTTCCACATTGAAAGTATTCAATTTCTTAGTTTGCTAATTTTCTTGAAATTTCAGGAATATTCAATTGATACATTAGCTCAAAGCCAATTACAATAGGCGTCCCTTAAGAGATTTTATTATCTAATTTGGTAATAACATCCAGAGGTAGCAAGATATAACACACATATAATGAAAGGTAAAAGCCCTTTGATTCACAAACATTTAAACAAGCAGAAAAATTAAAAAAAGAAAGCTTACAGTTTCAAATTTAAAATTACAGTTATAGTTCAAGTATAAACACAGAAATACAGAACTTCCCAGTCTAGATATTCAATCCTCAGAGGGTATAATATTCCTCATTGTTTTGAGACACAAATAAACATAAAAGCTAACAAATAGGTACTCTGTCCTCTTTTACTCAAAAGACAAGGCCTCAATTGTTCATTAATCTGTTAACAGAAATTACCACATAATCAGACCATATAACAAAAGATGCTCGCCCCAGAAGTTATGTGATTACTCATAAAGGATCAAAATTAATTCCTTACTGTGCTATTGATGTACATGGGTACTAGTCTGCGATGAGAAGGAATGAAGAGCTAACACATGGTACAAGACTGGTGTACCCTAAAAACATTACACTAGATGACAGAAGCCCATCACAAAAGACTACATTTTTTATTACATTTATGTAAAATGTTCAGAATACAGAAATACATAGACACAGAAAGTAGATTAGTGTTTGTCTAGGGCTGGGGATGCAGAGAAATGGGGAGTGACTACTAAAAGGTACAATATTTATTTTTGGGGTGGCATAAAAGTTTGAAAATTCGATTATGATTTGACTATAATTTATAATTAAAGGATATAATTAGATGTTTGCATAACACTGTATATTACATAATTTTGAGATGTATACTTTAAATATGTAAATTTCATAATCTGCAAATTATATCTTAATAAAACTAAAAGCAAATTGCACATAAACTATACTACCCAGTCTCTGTCCTGTTAGTTTCTTTTAGGTACTCATCAAATTTTATGTATTTTGTTTGATATCTGTCTCCTACTGCTAGAATAAGCTTCACGGCAGAAATTTTTATGTGTTTATTATTTACTGCTTTATCCTCATTGCCTAGAAGACTGTATGGCATATTGAAGGGTATAATAAATGTATTAAATGAATGACCCAGTTTTAAAAATTAAAAGAAATGAAAATAATAGTATAAAAACACCCAAACCACCACCAAAACCAAACACCCAAGAGTGAAGAGCCAGATTAAAATATACCCATCAAATCCAAGTGTAGAAAAATAAGCCATAATTTTATTGTAAAGTAGAAATTATAGATAAAAGTATCTAAATGGAAATGATTCATGATATAATATGTGTAATGCAACATAACAATATTTACTACAAATACTAAATTAAAAATCTCAAAATTAAATTTAAAAAATCAATAAAAAATGAAATAGGCTGGACACAGTCACTCATACCTGAAATCCAGCACTTTGGAGGCCAGTGCAGGAAGAATGCTGGATCCTAGGAGTTCAAGACCAGCCTGGTCAACAGAGTGAGATTCTGTCTCTACAAAAACTTTAAAAAAATTATCCAGGCATGGTGGCATGTGTCCATAGTCCCAGCTACTTGGGAGGCTGACACAGGACAATTACTTGAGCCTAGAAGGTTGAGACTGCAGTGAATCGTGATCACACCACTGCACTCCCGCCTGGTGACAGAGTGAGACCCTGTCTAAAAAAAGAAAAATGAAATAAAATATATAGATGTGTTATTAGATGCAAACATAGTAAGTTCAATTATCTGGCTATATCAATCAGAGAGAATAGCAATGCAATATTTATTTAAATCATACTATTAATGTGATAAAATTAACTCATTTTAAAGTTAATTAAATTAAAATAACAAATAATAGTCTTTAAAAATTATTTTCTCAAAGTATGTAATCTTTACAGCCTTTGAAACTTCAAAAATAGTAATAAAATCTCCCCTCCCATTTATTTCATACAAAGTATTTGCCAGACACAGAGGTAAATTTCACACAATGTCTTTTAATCATTATAGCAAGTATGAGAATACCAGTTTCACTATTTTATGGAAACTTTGGCAAAGCTCTGAGATAGTCAGAGGTAGAGACAGAAGAGCACCTCGTCTATTCAACTCCAATGTCTGTACTATCCACCACAGTTGTTTGTTCTTTAGGATCAAAAGAGCAAAGTTGTCAGTGCAATAAAATAATTAATGAACATAGGAAACTTAAAAGTGGTCTACTATAAGACAGTTTTCTCACCTGAAATTACAGAGTTCAGTACACTCCAAAACCTTAAAAATCCAATGTCCAAAGCTTACTCAAAAAATGTATGTGGCTATTAATGTTCTCTTTAATAAGAAAAAGAGATTTATTTTACTAAAAATGTAACATAAAAATAAGGAATCAGCAGTTTAAAAGAAAATGGTATGTTAAGGAAAACATTAGAAGAAGAAAAATAGGTTGATTATTGTAAATGTCTAAACTATTTGACAAATCACTAACGTATTTCATAAAGAAAAGCACAAAATAGTAATTTAAAAAGAGAACTCATTAAATACACATAATACTGACAATATATGAAAGGTTATTATATGTACTTATTTAAAAATACATTTGTTCTACATGAAAAAATAAAGATTATAATATAGATAATCTAGGGTTCTTAAATGGGGTGGGGCCCATTTCAACCTGTAAGAATATAAAATAAAAATGTTAGCATCTTATGACAATTATCACTTTCACTTTTGACAACATTTCTACTACATAAGGTTCATATTTTTAAATATGCTGTGTAGATTCTCATTTTTAGGCAATTTCCACATATATAACATGAGAAACATTTGTAGGAGAGGACAAACCAATTTTAATCTAGCTCTCAAGTGAATGATGTACATTACATAAAAAGCCTATAATAGATGGTTTTAAAATTTATTTGTCTTTTCTATCTATAACGTTTAGGATGAAAATTGGAATGTTTTAATATTAAAGACTATACCTTTGCTGGTGTAGACGTGTGCGCTAAAAGAAAGGCCTACCCTTCCGATTTCCATCACATGATACAACTTTTTTGGGAATGGTCAAGCAACAGAGGGCAGGACTGGTATGATGTGGATGGGTAAATTCGTTGTATGGGTTGGTGACTGCTAGCAGCATCAGTTTTGTTTTAGTTCTCAGGTTTAAGAATAAAACAGCCCCTAGCAACACAATTTGTAAGAAGGAGAAATGAAAACATCAAATACAAAGTTCATTTAATCTAAACTTGAAACAGAACGGAGGAGCTTCCACATCAGCCTTACAAAGCTGGTTATGTCAAATAATAAAAAAAGAAGTCGAGGCCGGGCGCGGTGGCTCAAGCCTGTAATCCCAGCACTTTGGGAGGCCGAGATGGGCGGATCACGAGGTCAGGAGATCGAGACCATCCTGGCTAACACGGTGAAACCCCGTCTCTACTAAAAAAAATACAAAAAACTAGCCGGGTGACATGGCGGGCGCCTGTAGTCCCAGCTACTCGGGAGGCTGAGGCAGGAGAATGGCGTGAAAAACCCGGGAGGCGAAGCTTGCAGTGAGCTGAGATCCGGCCACTGCACTCCAGCCTGGGCGACAGAGCCAGACTCCGTCTCAAAAAAAAAAATAAAAAAAAATAAAAACATAAAAAAAAATAAAAATAAATAAATAAAAAAAGAAGTCGAGTAGATGGCTGCTTAGTCATTATCCTTTTAGTGTTTGCCTCAGAGAAGCCAGTTATGATGCCAGAGGAGGTGATAATTGCATCTAATAATTATTAGAGACTAGCTTCTGTGCTAATATTTATGAAAGAAAAGATCAGGTTTTGAAGAATCAGAGAGTGTTCAGTTAAAAACAAATGTCACATACTTACTTCGCTGAATAAATTCAAAAAGTCTTTCTAACAAATGTTATACAACTTACAGAATCAAGGAATTTTGCTCTTGGAAGAAAGCATGCAATAATCAAGCTTATGCTGGTTTTCTTGCATATAATAATAATGAGGATGCCAGGCTTAAGTGTGCTTTTGTCACAGATCTATGAATCACTATAAACTTAAGTAAACATACGTGTTGGAGATTGGTGCCATGAGATTATACTGGGAATTAAGAGGTCTTGTTATACCCACATATTTTAGATGATAATGAAGCCCTATACAATCCTCACCCCAAAATCTTATCTCAGTGAAAAGATCTAATTATTGTGGGTGATTTTAATTACATCACTATTCATTAAAAATCAAAATTTAGACTGGGCATAGTGGCTCACACCTGTATTCCCAGCATTTCAGAAGGCCGAGGTGGGAAGATCACTTGAGATCAGGAGTTCGAGACCAGCCTAGCCAACATGGTGAAACCCAATCTCTACTAAAAATACAAAAATTAGCTAGGTTTGGTGGCATGCACCTGTAATCCCAGCTACTCAGGAGGCTAAGGCATGTGAATCGCTTGAACCTGGGAGGTGGAGGTTGCAGCAAGCTGAGATTGTGCCACTGCACTTCAGCCTGGGCGACAGAGAGAGACTTTGTCTAAAAAAAAAAAAAATCAAAATTTCTAATCTTTTCTTTTCAGGTAAATAAAGCACGTGCTAATTGACTTTGGGAGTTTACACATTTGTATTATAACAAGATGCCATGGAGAAAACACTGGACTCTGAGCTGGAAGATACTGAGATAGAAGATATTGTTCTAGTATTGTGATGTATGGCTATAGCAAAATAGCTTCTGTGTTACTCCCTAGCAGAACAATTCCCTAGCACTTTCATTTGATTCAATATTAAGAATAAAAGCCTGTAATAGTGAACCTTCATAACATATTTGTGATTAACATCCAGATCTCCAGAATTTCTGGCCAGCTAGTTTTGCAGGCTTACTTTGGTTGTTATTCATCTCAAAATAACATTACTTCTCCATTAATATGGTAGTATTTCATTTTTGCACCCATCATTTTAATTATCTACTAGTACATAACTACCACAGAATTTGTGGTTTGAAACAATGACTGGGCTTAGTTAAGCAAGTCTGCTGTTTTGCTTGGGATCTCTTAACTGGTTGTCTTCAGGTGGCTTCTAGAGCTGAAGTCATCTGGAGGATATGGTATAATGCTCTAATGCCTGTGCCTCAATCTGTTTTATTATTTTTCTGTGTAGTCAAAGGGCCTATCAATCTCTATGTAACCTGTTCATATGGTCTCTGTATAGAATCTCTTTAGCAGGGTAGCAAGATTTCTTATAAATGAAGTATACTAAAGTGATCATCTCAGGAAGAAGAAGCTGCCAATCCCCACAAAGTCCAGTCTAGAAACTGGGTCATTGTCCCTTCTCACACAAGGGTTACAGTATTGACCCAGATTCAATATGGCAAGGGCCACATAAGGGCATGAATACTGAAAGATATGGTTCATGGTACGGACATTATTGGAGGCTGTTACACTTACTTTAGAGTTAATATGAGATTTTACTGTACTTTTTATTAAATATCTTAAAGTGTTGTATGGCAACACCGAGATATTTGCATACTGTATAATAGGAAAGGAAACGGTTCTGCAAGAAAAAGCTTAACACCTAGTTAGTGATTCTTCCTCTAGCCTTAGGAACAGCTGAGGAGTTATTTTTTTTAATTGTCTGAAGTTAGTACTTCAGATTTTATTTATAGAAGCATACCATAATCCAAGAGTCATCAGAATTCAGTATAGATAACTACATACTAGAACAAACTATAAATCCTGTAAATTCACATCAAAGCTATTTATTCAGTAATAAGTAATCAGTATTGAGAAAATTCCATTGAACCAAAAAATGCAGCTAGTTCTGTACAATTGAGGGTGGTTTATAAACAGAAAGGTATGAAAGATGATGGGAACACTGGGACTTTCCTGAACCAAACTCAGTCTCATTTCTTACAACCACATGTGTCCAAAGTAAACAGTTATTGGGACACTGAGGAACTGTCTAGAGTTATGAAATGATAACTATGCTGTTCCTTTGCTACTGCGTTGCTGTATTTTGTCAATCCTGTATTCATTTTCAAACCTAGTTGCACTGGTTCCGGATGAAGCCTATTATATCTTGTAGCTTTGCTGTCAGTGTCACACCAAGAACACCATTGTTGAGTGAGTAGAGTGTGTGTGCAAAATTTCAACTCTTTTCTTCCTTTTCTCTGTTTCATTCTCTTAGTATTGGACATGAGGTAGGTAACTAATTGATTAGGTGAGATATTTTTCCTTGAGATAGATACGATTGATAGACTGAGCATCACAAAATCCTCTTGGATGATGGCATGACTGCACTACTCAGGGAGTGTATTTGTGTTAGGGGTGGGGGAAGTGAACTTCTACAGACTTACAGTTTTTGTCACTTATTATGAGGTCCACATCCCATCAGAAGCAGGACAACTCATCTGGAGTTGATTTACTTCCTATTCTAAAAGTAATCAGCACTGTAGAATATCTAATTACTAGCAACTCAACCATTAGGACACTTAGAAAGGGGAGACATTGGTATGTATTGACAAGCCTGCTTCCATTTCCTCTTGGTCAATAGTCACACCATTTCTTTCAACCTTTCACTTCTATGTTCACATAAGCAACAAAATGTTGCTATGGAATAAGAATAAAAATGACATGGCCGGGTGCAGTGGCTCATGCCTGTAATCCCAGCACTTTGAGAGGCCAAGGTGGGTGGATCATGAGGTCAGGAGATTGAGACCATCCTGGCTAACATGGTGAAACCCCATCTCTACTAAAAATGCAAAAAATTAGCTGGGCGTGGTGGTGGGCACCTGTAGTTCCAGCTACCCAGGAGGCTAAGGCAGGAGAATGGCATGAACCTGGAAGGCAGAGCTTACAGTGAGCCGAGATCTTGCCACTGCACTCCAGCCTAGGCGACAGAGCAAGACTCCGTCTCAAAAAAAAAAAAAAAAAAAAAAAAAAAAAGAGACATGTGACTTTCAGAGTAAAACAGTAAAAGACAGCCATAATTTTACTGTCATCTCATTTCCTGTTCTCTAGGTTAGTCTGAAATTTGAAAGTTGATGTTTAAAAGAAACTGTGTCCCTGACGTTTGCTTGCAGGGTATCCCTTCACTCCTACAACCTATATACTATCCTATACTAGCAGTCAATAAAAAAACTAAACTTTTTTTTTTTGTTATGCTACTGAGACTTCAAAATTCAAAATTTATCTCTTATAACAGCCAGCATGTTATACCTTAACTAATCTAAAAATTCATACAAGTAGTTAGAGTTCTGGTATAACAAAAAAATTAAGTATGTAGTTTTGGATTAGAAGCTGGGCAATGGGAAAAAAAGATCAAGAAAACTCAAACAATAAAGAGAAAAATAAGATGAGAGGTTGGAAAGTTGTTGCTACATGTTTTTAAGTTGCAAATATTTGAAAAAAAAATTGCCCGTGGTAATTTAGGAGTCAAACCTCAAGAGCGTAGATCTGGCATCTCCTGGAAAAATAATCAGAACAAAGTTTTAATGTGTTTGAACTATTTTTAGCCGTTTGGCAGGGTTCTAAAAGAAAGAGATGAGCTCAGGGTAGGAACAGTTAATTTCTAAACAGGTATGAAAGTGAATTCATAGAGGTGAAAAAAATCAAGCATTGAATGTTCACAAATCTCCAGAAAGTAAGAAAAAAATCATAAACATAGTCTATTGGGAAAAATGTTCAGAGATGGGAACAGTGGGAGATGAGTCATTACCAGGTACACTCTGGGCAAGCATGGTAGAAAAATTCAGCAGAGCAGTATATCAGACTCCGTGAGATGACCCCTTGACTTTGAGCTGTGGAGTCGACAAAGCACATGATTTCAGAAACTTAATTCCCTTTCCTAATGTGAACACAACCTGAGTTTTAAGAGTGTTTCAAGTTTCTGCCGTGAAACGAGATCAGTGTCGTCCTCCATCCTAGCTCCTCTTCAGCATTCATATTTGGTGGAGCATCAGTCCCTCTCCTGGAGTGATTGGGAATGGGGGTCTGTGTTTCAATTTTTAACTAATGTTGAGAAAAACATATTTTCTCCAATCTTGTTCAAATGTGTCTGGGCCATCAAAGAATATTTCTTTTTCTTTAGCTCAATTTATTTTTTCTGTATCAGCTGACCAAGGTAGTTGAGAATAAGTTATCTCTATTTACAATAAAAATGATATATGTTATAATTTTCACTGACCCTAACAGCAGTAAAGGTTTTCTCGATAAATTAAAAAATACAGTAGATGATATAATCGTTTTTAAATTTTAAAAAATCCATGATATTTCAATAGGAAACATCTAAAATCTACCTTTGAGTCATTTTAGATATTTTCCAGTACTATATGTATATACGTTTACCACTCTCTTTAAAGTCTAAACCAAACAGAGCTTTTTGTTAAAGTTAGTGTATTGGCATTTAATTATTTTGCTATTTTCTTGGTTTATAAATGAATCGTATCAATATAAAGACTCTACTCAAAAGAAATACAAAGGAAGTACAGGAAAAAATTTATATAAGCAATAGCAAGTTAAAAGGCAAAGTTATTTTAGATTACTAAAGTATTTCATGAAACAGAATTGAACAGTCATATTTTAGAAATGGTTATAACTGATTTATTCTTAAAGTCTTCAGTATAGCACATATTCTTGGATGTTACAAATTGTCTTCCAGTCTAAATTTCCATATTCCTGAAGATATTATTGGCTTAGCCTGGATCCTTCTGTCTAATTCTAGAACGAATAACGAAACCATGAATGCTGGAAACCACCCTGAATGGCGGGGCTGGGAAATCCCAAAATAGCAAAACTAAGCATAAATTCCAGTATATGTCTATTTTAGATCCCAAGACAAGGGAGGAGGGGGAAAGCAGAAACAACTCTATGCATTTAATTCTCCAGGGATTTCATATATGAAAGATATATTTTGTTCTGCTTGACCAATTTTTCTATGTAGGAAAAAGAGCAAATACAATATTGACCCATTTGTTGGTTTCATTATTTGTGAGATAATTTTAATCTGGTTTGGAATTGGTCAAGCATTCCAATGTGTGGCGGTGAATGGTTTTCAATGTTGAGATGTTGCTACAATTATATAAAGCAACATTTAGATAAGTTTAATCATTATGTCCCTTAAATGACTTCATTATTATGCTATTATATACTTTCAAATACCCTGTATTCCAGAACTTTTGAAGAAAAAAAGGGGAAGGAGCAAATATCTGACCTTCTAGAATAAATTTTGAGACTGCCTTCAAAGAATTAGACTCGTTTATCATACACGCACATATATACCATCAAAATTGATACCGTAGATTTTATGCCACTGATAGACCACATTGAGGTCCCATTTGTTAAAATTAAAGACGGTTAAAATTAGAGGTGTGAGTCATATTATTTAAGTGTATTACAGTTATTATAACCGTATAAACAAATTTTAAATATTTACTAATTTGTAATCTACATCTCTAGCAGATTGTTGCCATTTAAGGATATTTTTCCAGCATTGACAGATTTCCTTTTTTAAAAAAATGTGATATTCAAAAATATTATGTAAAATATTTAAATGATTAATTAGTCATATTTTAAAAAATACTATTAAGCTAAATAAAACTTCCATATTTTAAAGCTTCTTCCATGCTCTTAATTAAGTCACAATTAAGTGCTGGTATTTTCCACCTTCTCCTTAACATTGCAGCACATTGACTAAAGGGTATAACTGTATACTTACACTTTCTCTACCACATGATAGAATCTATCTGTGTCTATCTGTACCCTCTATCTACCTATCTGTCTGTCATCTTACTGTGGTAAATTACACATGAAATAAAATTTACTATTTTAACCATTTTAAAGCATACTATTAAGTGGCATTTAGTATATTCACAATGTTGTGCAACCATTACCACTTTCTTGTTTTGGAATTGTTTCACCACCCCAAACAGCAACCCATACACATTAAGCAGTCGCTTTCATTCCTACCTTTCCTCAGCTCCTGGAAAATATATTGGTAGACTTGATATTCTGGGTATTTCATATAAATGGATCATACATACAATATGTGGCATTTTGTGTCTGACTTATTTCACTTAGTGTATTTTATTTTTTAAAAGTAGTAAGAGTGAGAGATGTCACTTGATGATCACTGTTGAAATTGAAATGCATTTTTTGAAACTGTAAATCTGTATGCTAAGAAAACCTCTGTTGTATATAATAAAGTCAGTGGCTATAAGAATATGTTAGTTGTAAACATCACTTTTACTATGTGAAGGTAGGGAGGAAACAGTCTTGATTTTGTTTTTAGTAAATTAAAGCAGATATCTTTGCTGGCTATGCCATCTTCAAATTATTTTAATATTTCTTCTTTTTCCCAATCTCATTTTTTGGATTAGGTGGGTAAGAAGGAAATGGAAATTCACTCTCAGAAGGCCTAACTATAGGCATTTTGTAATATTTCTGTCACTGGGAAAGCCTTACCTATGAGTCATTCACATATTAAGATATATAAATAAACTGTTTAAAGATAACAATGTAAACAAAAAACTGATCATTTAGCTTTCAGATAAATGTGGTAGACACGGCCTCAGAAAATAAGCAAAAATGCATATCTATATGAAAAATTAGACAGCATTCTTTGTGACACCACTTGTTTTATGAAAAAGCAGAATTATTTCCTCCAAACCAATGCAGGAGAAGTTTGAGAAGCTTTGTCTTCTGTATTCCCTTTTGTTTGTGCTTGTTTCCTTAGTTTATATCTGAGATCTTACTATATTTATACTCTGTTTATAAAGCTGTAGTAACAAAAGTAATTTTTAAGTAATAATCATATCCATTCTTCTTTGGAATATTACATTTTATAATTAAAATATTTCAAAGGTATTAATATTATCAATATCAGAACAGAAATAAGGCAAAATGGATTATGTTCCTTTTCTTTTAATCCTTAAGTCTACTGAATGTAAGATGATATTTTAAGCATATTTTTTATTTTTGATTATAAAGATAGAAAATAAAAAAATTACCATTTTTGATGGGAGGTTGGAAAGTGATACAAAAGTATCCTCTTGAAGATAACATTTTGGAACCAAATTAATAAAATCAATGTTTAAAAATCCCAGAAAGTTATCTTAATTGATTAAAATTCATGTTATTAGAGAATATATTTTACAAATTAGAATATGTATATTAAAAATACTTAACACAGAATAAATTTGTATTTAAATTTTTCCTTTGGGTAAAAGAAACTTCTAAGTAACAGGTCACATCATCAAATCTTTGGAAACAACACTAACATGATCATAGTTTTTTAGAAAAAGGCATCAAGTGAATAATTTTAACTTATATTTTCAGTAATATTTAGCAATGAGACATCAGTATCTGCAAGCTTTGCAGTTTCTCCTCAGAGAAATGCATTCTATTGTGGAGTAGAAAAAATACAGCAGGCCTTGTCATCAACTGAATGAAATGTGAATCAAGATGGTCTGTTTCTCTTTGTTTTAACTTTTTGCTTACTGAAATGAGCAAGTTAAGATATCTAACCCTCTCTTACATTTTTAATTTAAGCTAATCAGTTTATAAAATTCAAATGTCAATTTATTGACCCTTGATGTGTGCTAAACTTTCTCAATCATTCCATTGGAATTACAATGTTTTCAGGTTTCAAGAGGAGATTTTTTTGTCTTCCTACTGGACATCAATAGGAAATGTGGAAGCCTGAGGGTAGCTTATAGGTATATAAATTTTAGGAAACTAAGGTTATGGATGAAGAAATCATTGAAGGCAAGTGTAGAGACCTGAAAGGATGAACATTCTGTTTGATGCAATTGACTCATAGATCCTATTATTCTTGTGGGCCATTTCTCCTTTGTACTTCGAGCTATGTGAGCTATCAAATTTCATTATTATTCAATTCAGTTTGAATTGGAGATTTGAGTAAATAATTGCTTCCTAATTGGTACACTCATCGTGGCAGAAGTTTTTGGTTGATTGTTGGCTGCAAGAATATCCCATTGTCTCCCTCATTCCATTCACATTTATGCAGTATACCAACATGTTAACTAAAAATGCAATTCCTTGCTTTGCTTGTAGTTATGGATGGACGTATATCTAAGTCCTGGACAATCTGAGAGTACAGAAATAAAGTGTTGGAGAAGAAAGTAAGAACACTTTAAAGATAGGGGTTCTTATTTCCTTTCTTCATTCTCCTAGTTGGAATGTAGATGTTATAGCTTACAGCCTTGAGAATAAATGTTTCAACTTAGTGAAGACATATGGGGAAGTTGGAAGTCATTATTTTGTTGTTTCTGTTCTGAACTGACAAGCTCTTAACATTTTTACAGGATAAAGACATAAAATTCCATTTTGTTTAATCTTTTATTTTTGAGTCTGTACATTTAAATACAAAACTAAACTTAACTTACACTGACAAAAATATTCTTCCGATAACCACTCATTTACTTTAAAACTAGGACAATGATGTTCCACATGTACTAATATATTAGCATTATGAATTATTAGTACTGTACATTTCATTATCATGAATCTGTTCAACTATGGATTTCTGGTAATATTCAAGTTCAGAAATTGATCTCCATAATATTTTACCCGTGTGACTTTAGGAAGATATTTAACTTGATTGAAATTTGTTTCATTACCTGCAAAATGGGACAACAACACATGGAAAGAACTCCTGTCTGGCACAGAGAAATCCTTCAGTGCATGTTATTTCTTAAGATTGCAAAGCTTGGGAAACTGAATGATGCTGACTGAAGTACATTCTTGCCCTTGCTAAGCAACCAATTAAAATCCCAACAGAGTTTTCACAATTCTCAGTCAAGTTAATTCTGAGAAGGGAAAAAATATGTGGCTCTTCAAGTACTTTACTCATAGGTAGGTCTACATATTTCAAAAACATAACCTGATCTCTTAAATAAGTATTCCCAAAATATGCATTGCAAGATGGCCAGTATCTCATCCAGAATGCATAAATGTATGAAGAAATTGAATATTAGTAATAACAAGAACATAAAAACTAAGGAAGGATGGAGAAGCGTGGTGGGCAGAATTCTAAGATGATCCCTGTATTAGTTTGGTGGGGTTGCCATAATAAAGCACCACAACTGTAAGGAAAATGGATGTGCTGCAGTCAAGAATAGGCCTAGGTAAACATCCACCGTAGCATGACTCGGCGAGTTTGGAGTGCAGGCAAACAACTCTGCTCATTATATAACCTGTTTGTGTAAGCTCATACTTGGCTCTGAGCCACCATTGCCTGTAAAAGGTATAACTGAGCTGCCAACACTGTACATAGGGCTTGTGCCCAGAGAGAGAAAAAAAAGCTGCTGACCCTCTAAGGGAGAGCTGGCGGCCTTGCAGGTGAACGGAGGCGAGCCAGGCACGGGCAAGCACAGGGGAATGTAGCTGTAGGTGTGGGAGTGGCAGGGTCCCCCACAAGTGTGGAGAAAGCACTAAGGCACCCGGAAGTGCACAGCACTGAGAAGGAGCATGCTTTTGGCCGGCAGAGTCAGATGGGCGTTTGTGACAGTGCTGCGGGAAGTGCATGCCCAATCTCTATAGGATGCAACCCAGGGAGGTGGAAGAACCTCCGTTACAGGCTTGTCCAATATTCCGCCAGAAAATAGAGCACGAGCAGCCTCTTGCGCCCCAAAGGTGGGCCCCAGGACCCCCTACCGTGGTGGAGCATGCTCATATAGTGGCTACAACTCCACTGAGTTGCTGGAGTTAGGCAAGCAGTGTTGACAGCCATAGGGGGAGCCCCTCCCTGCCTGAATGCTTCATCTCTGGGAGGAGGGAGCTGATGCATTTCCTGCTCTGCCTCTGAGATGGAAAACCTAGTTTCTTTAATTAAAGCGCAGACTGATGCCACTGAAATACTAGGAACTGTCAGTAGAAGGCAGTCATATACAGAGTCGGTGTAAGTCATTCAGGAGAAGGGTAATGCTACGTGACCCAGCCCTGCCAGGACGTTTCAGCTCGAAGACTATGCTGCAGCCAGGTGGAAATATAAAACCTTTTGTGTTTGATTAGGGAACTGGCCGAGGTGCCTGGCTTGGGGGAACACCAGATGACTGGAGGCCACATGTGGACTTGACAATCCACTGTTGCCTGCACCTGGGTAAGTTTCCGGGCAAGGTTTCCGGGCAAAGCTGTATAGACAGCTATGAAGGCTGGTCGTTGAAAGTAAAACCTTTATTTCTGCACCTCAGCATCGGCCACTTGGCCCCCCCACTTATGCACGGTGTATGTCTCTGCCATACCTGAATACATTCTGGGGATGGATGTTTTACAGGCTTGGCAGCTGTGCCATCTATCATGGACTTCACGAACTGCTCAATGATGGAATTGGGCCAGTACCACCATGTGGTGGACTTGGCTAATGCATTCTTTTTCAGACAGCCAGGAACAGTTTGCCTTCATGGAAGAGCAACAATGGACTTTCACAGTGTTGCCACAGGGCTAGAAGCATAGCCTCACCCTATGTCATAGTCTTGTTGATGATTCTCTTTTGATTCTCTTGCATATTTGAAAGTGATTAAGATAGTGTGACTGAGGCCACCTTCCTGGCAGCCAATCAGGCTATTCATCACGCACAAGCCCTATGGGTAGTTGACCAAGGGTGCCCGTTTGAGCTGTATGTGCATGTGACCACAGATGGTTTCAGTGGGGACCTGTGGCAGTGCACAGAGCACTTGAGAATGCCAGTAAAGTTTTGGTCCTAACGATGGTAAGGAGCTGAACTCTGATATACCTTAATAGAGAAACAACTAGTAGCTGTATATGTTGCCCTTCAGGCTTGCGAAAGTGCGACAGTACGGGCTGCAGTTGTCACGCTGATGACTTACCGGATAGCGGGATGGGTGCATTCATAGGTAATGACCCCCTGGACTGGGAGGACACAGACATCTCCTTTAGCAAAGTGGGGTGCCTACTTAGAGTACTCTGAGTACAAGTCCTTTTAGCAGCAGAGCTGCACAATGTCTTGGGACCTGTAGTCCTAATGCAAGATAAGGCCGGGGGGCCTGAGGCACTCGCCCCGCTCCTGATTTGATATGGTATATGGATGGGTCTAGCTAGGGTTCTGCTACTGCTACCTAGACTGCTGTCGTAGTTCAGCCCAGTACTGACACTATATAGTTTGATACTGGGTGTTGGCAAAGCAGCTAATGAGCTGAACTCAGGGCAGTGTGGAAAGGTGATCACCAAGGAGGTGACCCCAATGGTAATCTGCACCAATAGCTGGGCAATTTACTGAGGCTTAACCTTGTGGTTAACTACCTAGAAGTTACAGAAGTGGCTGGTTAGTCACCAGCTCATGTAGGGCCAAGCCATGTGGCAAGAACTATTGAAGGAAGGATGACTGTCTCTGACCAGGTATGGGGATGAACAGTAACCTGTTGTTGCCTGCCCCATGGCCCTTAAAGGTAGAAGAACAAAAAAATCTGTCTTAATATATAAAGCAACATTGGGGTAATGTCACCATTGGGTAGTTGCCCACATGTGTCAGACCTGTGTGTCCGGGACGTACGTGCCAAGCCTGTGTATTGGTCCTGTGCGCCCAGAGCTTATGTGTCAGGCTTATGTGTCAAGCCTGTGTGTCGGGCCTGTGTGCCCAGGCTTATGTGTCAAGCCTGCGTGTGTGTATTGGACCTGTGTGCCCAGAGCCTATGTGTCGGGCTTATGTGTGAAGCCTGTGTTGGGCCTTTGTGCCCAAAACCTGTGTATCAGGCCTACATGTAAGACCTGTGTGTCTAAGACCTATGTCTCCTAGGCCTAGGGGTAGAGTGTAAGGAAAATAGATGTCCTGTGGTCAAAAATAGGCCAAGGTAAACATCCATTGCAGGATGACTTTGGAGCGTAGGTGCACAACTCTGCTCATTATATCGCCTGTTTGTGTAAGCTCATACTCTGTTCTGTGCCACTATTGTCTGTAAAAGGCATAACTGCATTGCTGATGCGATACATATGGCTCGCATCCAGAGGGAGAGAAAGAAAAGCTGCTGACCCTGTAAGGGAGAGCTGGCCTCCTTGCAAGTGGACAGCAGGGAGCCAGGAACTGGAAAGTGTGCCAGGGAGTTCAGCTTTAGGCATGGGAGTGGCAGGAGCAGCATAGCTGGCTGCTAAGAGGGACTGCGGCTGGAGTGGGCAGCTGAGTCACAGGCAGACGGAGAGAGAGAGAACACAATAAAACCATATTTCACTTGTCTGCTGCCCCCCAAGTATACTTTCAGCTACCTGCCACCCATCCTCCCACTCCCCTCAGACCTCCGCTCGGGCTGGAATATAACATTTGGTGTGACAACAACCTTGGCAGCTGAAACAATAGGAATTGCTTTTGTCACAGTTCTGAAGGCTAGAAGTCTGTAATCTAGGTATTGAAAGGGTTGATTATTTCTTTGGGCCATGTCTTGGTTTCAGAACATGTAGATGACTATGCTCATGTTTGTCTGTCTTCATGTTCCTATGGCATTCTCTCTCGACATCCAAATCTCCCCTTCTTAAAGGATCACCAGGCATATTGGATTACAACTTACCCTAATGATCTCATTTAAACTTGATATCCACAGTAAAAGCCCTCTCTCCAAGTAAAGATACATTCTGGGGTATAGGGGTAAGACCTTCACCCTACAGATATAGAGGAAGAATTCAGCTCACCAAATTCTAGCCCCCTGGTGTATATTCTCCACTTTAACACATCCTTTGAGTAGGTGCAGGACTTGTGACTAGGAAGGAATTTCCACTCTCTCTATTAGATCCTATTGTATGAAAAGTGAAAACATTTTGCGTATGTGTTTAGTTCTCTAGTCAGCTGACTTTAAGTCAGTAAAAAGGGAGATAATCCTTTGGGGTCCTGACTGAATTAAGTGAGCCCATTAAAAGAGTGTCTGAAAGTCAGAGAAAGAGGATGCTCCCTTATGGGTATCTTAGATTAATTGAGAAAGAAAACTGCCATGCTGTGAGAGAGGGCCAAATAATAGAAAATGGTGGGCAACTTCTAGGAGGTAAGGGTCTCACTCCTGTGTCTGCTAGAAACCGAATTCTGCCAACCAATGAGTTTAGAAGAAGATCTCCCGCCTTAAATGAGATACCAGTTCCAGCTCACATCAGCCTGGTTAGTTTCTGTGCAGAGTACCAGTTAATTTTTACCTAAGTGCCTGACTTATGGAAACTGCGAGATAATAAATTTGTGTTGTTCAGGCTGCTAAATTTGTGGCAATTTGTTAAGAAACAATAATAAAAACTAATACAAGATAAAATATTTAACAAGTACATAATGGTTGAAGGATCTCTTTGGAAATAGATTTTACATCAAACATGGGTATAACTGATCCAGCAAAGTTTACGTTAATATTTTCAGCAATTCTGATAAGCCTACAGATCTGTCACAGCATAGGAGCCTAGGTAAGTATGTATGGAATTTAATATGTGAAAAAGAGAGTTATTGGGTATTTATATAAAACTAGATTTTTGGCTCATAAAACATGTTTTATAATTATATCATACATATGTTAGATTATGCATAGAAAAAGGGTCTGGGATGTTACATGCCAACATGTAAACAATACTTATCTTAAGAAATGGAGTAACCAATTGGGTTACTGTGAGAAGGCAGAGGGAAGCCAAAATTATTATTATTATGTTTCTCTTTGAGGCTTCGTTATTTAACTGGTTAATAGAACCAAGATAAACCAATTTAAGTGCTGACAAATCAAAGGAAAGCAAAATTATAACATTAAAAAGCAGAATCTGTACACAGTCATTAAGGAATTAGACTTTAGAGTGCTATATTCCAGTCATTGGGTGATATGAAATGTATTTTTATCTATTGTCAGAAGACTGAGAAATACATGGGATTCTAAGAAGTCTGGCAGCCCTGGGTTCAAATCATGATTGGCCATGTTACTTAACTTCTCCATCTCTGAAATCCACAATTGGATAAGTCATGTCATTTACATTTACCCTTCTAACTTAATGAAAGGGGTTTATTTTCAAACTATAAATGTACTATTTTGATAGGTCTTGATCTCCCCAAAAAATTTAAAATATGAAAATTTCTTTATTCTCTAAATTGATGTTTCTATCAGCTCCTGTACTTTTAATCTTTCTCAGGGTGGTTGTCGTTCTGGTTGCCAAGTTTTCATTTCACTCTACGTACCACCATGAGTTTGCAGTCTTCAACTCCTATATATTCCAAATTCGAATCAGAGATCATGAATGTCTTAGAATGGCATCTTCCTCCCCTGCTTCAGCCATGCATTACTCTATCCTCACTACCAGAGCTAAATGGAAGAGTATACGACCCAATTATGCATAAAGAGGTTTAGAAGACTTTGAAGTGATTGTTAACATTTGAAAGAGAAAATTAAAACTTAAGTAGAATCCTTTCAGGATTTTTTCTCACTGAAAACCCCTGCCTTCTGTATTTTCTCAAGTATTGATTCTTTTAAAAATTAGTCTCCCTCCCCTATAAGCAGTCATAATTTTTGTTTGTTTGTTTATTTTTGAGACAGAGTCTCACTCCAGTTACCCAGGCTGAAGTGGGGTGGTGGGATCTCAGATCATTGCAGAGCCTGGACCTCCGAGGATCAGGTGATTCTCCCACCTCAGCCTTCCGAGTAGCTGGTACTACAGGAGTGTGCCACCATGTCAGCTTATTTTTCTTTTCAAATTTTTAGTAGAGACGTTTGCCATGTTGCGCAGGCGCGTCATGAACTACTGGACTCAGGCAATCGACCCGCCTCAGCCTCCCAAAGTGCTGGGAATACAGGTGTGAGCCACTGCATCTGGACTAGCAGTCATGTTTTTGACCTTTGGTTTTAGAACAGCATTCTGTGATAATCTCTTACTTTCCTTATAATGTGTGTGTACTAGATTCCATGAGTTCCTCTTAAAATTCTACATTAATGTTCCACAGAATTTCAATTGAGTTTATGTTTATCATATTTCATTATAAATAGAGACTCCATTGGACTAATTTAAACATTGTTTTTTAAAGAAGTTGAAACAATAACTAATGTATACTTTTTTAAGCATCATCTTTCAAAATGGCTGAAGCTATTAGTTGTTAAAGCTTTCCAGTCAAATTTGAATTTCTATTACACAAACTGAGAACTACTACATTAAAACAACCTCTTGATTAATAAACTGACAGTAACTGGACCTCTCTTCTGTCTCATTCTGAATTTAGCAATACTTAATGTTAATCTACTTGTATTTGTTCTTCATTTCTAAAAGGATTTTGTTGGCTTGCTTTATTCTCTGAATTACTACAATGTATCTTTGGAAAACATAAATACGATGTCCTTACAAATACAAATATAAAAACTCAAGTGGTTACACCATATTGTCTAGTTAAAAGCAGTAGTAGGAAGCATTTGTCTCCAACTTCCATAGTCTCTTCTATTTCATGAGCGACAATGGAATAAAGATAGTCCAAAAACATTTCGTTTTTCTTCCTTTTTAAAAATCTGTTCAGTTGACGATATGATTATTAAGAGTATAGCCAAATCTATAACACTAGAGCTATGCAAGTGGTTTATCACCTCTAAACTCTCCCCCAAGTGAACCTGCCCAACCTCCAGGACTTGCTGCCTAATGACCATATTTTGTTTGACATGAACTTGTGATGATAGCTAAGTCAACAAGGAGTGACATATTTCCCAAGGATGGCCAAATGAAATCTCATGAAAATTAATTTGTGCTGATAAATGAAGAACTGAAGTGGAAAAATCATGATCCTTAATGAGCCAGGGAGGATATTTTGCAATTTCTTGTAATTAGAGCACCTAAATTAAATATTGAATGATGCCAGTATTATTTACTTAAAATAATGAAACATTTAAAATAATTTGCTTCATGAAAAGTATTAAAACTCAAAATATTGGGATGTTTAATCCATTAAGTAGAGTTCAAGTACTTCTGATTCTTTTAAATTCGATACTGAAAGTTTATACATTTCATTAGACATATAAAAATGAATATGCAATAACAAATATAAAACTATTACACACAAATTGGTACAAGCTATATGTCATCAGTAGTTTGAAAAGAAAAGCTGTGTATAAAGTATCCATAGTACTATAGACCTACATTTGCAAGCTTTGTTCATTAATTACTTCTAATTAGGATACATATTTTGCTTATCCCAGAAATACATTGTCATTTCATTTAGAATAGTGGTCTATTTTATTTAAGGGCAATGTTTTCTCTAGTTTCCTTCCTTCCCTACCTCCTTTCCTTTCTTTCTTCCTTCCTTCCTTCCTTCCTTCCTTCCTTCCTTCCTCCATCCCTCCCTCCCTGCCTCCCTCCCTCCCATCTTTCTCTCCTTCCCTCCTTCCTTCCTTCCTCCCTCCCTCCATCCCTCCCTCCCATCTTTCTCTCCTTCCCTCCTTCCTTCCTTCCTTCCTCTCTTTCTTTCTTTCTTTCTTTCTTTCTTTCTTTCTTTCTTTCTTTCTTTCTTTCTTTCTTTCTTTCTTTCTTTCTTTCTTTCTTTCTTTCCTTTCTTTCTTTCTCTTTCTTTCTTTCCTTCTTTCTTTCTTTCTTTTCTTTTCTTTCTTTTTCTCTTTCTTTCCTTCTTTCTTTTCTTTCTTCCTCCCTTTCTTTCTTTCTCTCTCTTCCTTTCTTTCTCTCTTTCTCTTTCTTTTTCTTTTTTCATCTTTCAGTGTTTCTTTTCTGAAAATGTATATCCATAATAATTTTGTCAGTCAAAGCAATAATGTCATAAGATAAACTTATGGAGTTTTACAGTCTTTCTCTTTTCATATCTTATACCACATATGGTATGTGATGACTCTGACAGTCAGCTCAGAAATTTGGAAGCAAAGAGACCAATCAATCAAAGATTGTGGAAGTACGTCTGTAAACCACGTTTCTAGTAAATCTGAAAATTCTTGGAGTGAAGGAAACAACTGCGTTGGGACATGTTTGAGATGTTAGGCTGGCACTAGAGAAATTAGTGGGACATTATTGGCATAGGCTTAAGGGTTTAAATAAAACAAAATGCTTATATTATTCTATAATGTGTTTTTTTCCTGCAGATTTCATTGTTCATACGTAAAAGCCTTCTTTGTTGTTTTGACTGCATATTGGCAAACAGTAATTTTATCAGCAATCCTCTTACTGATGGACATTTAGAGGGCTTAATCTAAATTCAAATGTTATGATGAACTACTGCATATTTTTAACTATGCCTATGTTTACAGCAATATGTTCACATTTATGTAAATATTACAGTAAAAGGATGCACATGACTCATACTCCATTTCTTCAAATTTTCCTTTTGCCCTTTGTTTGCTGTATTGAATTTTGGGCTTCCCAAGCCTGTTTCTTTCTTTAAATAATGCTATTCCAGTACTTAGTCTTAAAATTGCAGGTACCTCTACTATATGGTTAAAGAAATATTGACAAGAGAATAAACAAAAATATATTTTACAAAACTACTAGAAAACACTATTCCTCAGAATAAAACTGTTCTCAGAATATAATAATTCATGAAAAGAGAATATTATAGGACATGAAGACTTGCTAAATTATGTTCTGTAAAAATATACTTTAAAAGTCTTTCATTCCTACTGATTTGTTACCATGGTACTAATACTTAAATTGGCATCTATATTTGCTGAAATTATCATTTGTTTCTTAAGCCAAAAGGGATCACTGGCATTTTCCTCTTCTTCATATGCATGGCATCTGGGGGTATCAGGTGCATAAAAATTAGTAATAAACATCTAGAAGACATGCAGTTGCTAAGAAAAGTAAATATAATTAAATTAAGATAGATTGATTAATTTTTTACAAAATGGCTTAAACCTACTCCTACTAACTGCACAAGAGGACAACTTTCTTCATGCTCTTGTCAGCTTTAGATATTGTCAATATTTCCACAGTCTGAAAAATGAACGCTAATTATTCATTGTAGGAGTTTTGAGTTGATTTTGAACCGACTACAGAAGTGTGCGACACTGGTATTTCTTCATCTATATTTGACTATTGACAGTTTTATATATTATTTCTTGGCTGTCTTATAATTTATATTGTATTGTATAATGCATTATTTAAGTTATATATACAGTCGTACATTGCTTACCAGTAGAGCTATGTTCTGAGTAATGCATCAGTATGTGATTGTATTAGTCTGTTTTCATGCTGCTGATGAAGACACACCTGAAACTGGGCAATTTATAAGGAAAAAGAGATTTAATGGACTCAGAGTTCCACATGGCTGGGGAGGCCACACAATCATGGCAGAAGGTAGAAGGCAAAAGGCACATCTTATGTGATGGCAGACAAGAAAGATAATGAGAGCCAAGTGAAGAGGGAAACCCCTTATAAAACCACCAGATATTGTGAGACTTATTCACTACCACGAGAATAGTGTGGGGGAAACCGCCCCCATGATTCATTTACCTCTCATCAGGTCCCTCGCACAACATTTGGGAATTATGGGAGCTACAATTCAAGATGGGATTTGGGTGGGGAAACAGCCAAACCATATCAGTGATTTTATCATTGTTTGATAGAGCGTATTCCCACAAACCTAGATGGTATAGCCTACTACACAACTAACTATATGATACAGCCTATTGTTCTTAGGCTACAAACCTGTATGGCATGTTACCGTACTGAACACTGTAGGCAGTTTTAACACAGTGTGAAGTATTTGTGTACATAAACATATCTAAACCTAGAAAAGGTACAGAAAAAATATGGTATTGTAATCTATGTGATCACATAGATTATGTAGTCTATTGTTGAATGAAATTGTTATGTAGTCATATATGTAGTCCATCGTCAAGTGAAATTTTCTTATGTGGTACATGACTATATGTTGCAAATATAATTATATGTATTTATTGTAAACATATTGTTAAAATTGATGAATATTTGAATGCATAAACTAAATCAACAATGTTAAAATTTTATGTAGTAAATTTGTCTCCATAATTATTATCAAATCTATAATAAGAAATTAGTTCCATATTTAAAAATTAAAGAAGTTTCATCACATTATAAAGTGGTAGTGCTGTCAACAAATAAAATATTTATTGATATTGGAAGTATTGTCTATATAAAGATCATTCATTATAGAATGAAAGTTATATTGGATGACTCAAGAATTTCTTAAGTACTATTTTATATAGTTGCATAGGGTAGGAATATCTTCCTTATCGAGGTAATGGAGCAAAGCCTTCTCATTAACATTAAAGTGCTATTTGAACTTGAACAACTCTTTTTGGCAATATATTATTAGAGACTGGGATATATGCATAGCACTGTGGGACAGTGATTATAAATATAGTTATTTCTCTAAAAATTATATATGCCATTTAAATACATAGATACAGCTTCATTGTATAAAAATTTGCCCATTTTTCTTCTTTGCTAGTCAAAGTCCAGCCAAACAACCAATTTACAACAATAGGAAAGGATGAAGAGTACTCTCTGGATAAATCGAGGATGGTTTTCATAGAAGATATGAATTATGTTTATATTTGTGAAAGGCCTCTAAAATAGATACTTTATTACAAATAAGAAGTGATAAGAAGTAAATTTGTAAACATAATATGATAGAAACCAAAAGAAGAGAAAATTTTAAGAAAAAAGTGCATGAGACAATGTAGTAGAAGACATAAGTGGATGAAATACACATTAAGAAAATTACAATGAATTTATCAGTTTTTAGGCTATTCATGAACTCTAAGGGAGTATGTTTCTTCTGACAAGCTTGACACTGAACAGAAAGAGATTAAGGACATATTGAAAAGCTAGACAAATGTATTTACAAGAAAGCTTTTTATTGAAGCATAACATACACAAAAAATTGCACAAATTATATGTACAGCTCAGTTAACAATGTGTTCTCAATGTGAACACACCCATGCATCAATTATGCAGTTAATTAATTTTAATGTTACCAATATAATCAGATAGACTCTTTTGTGTCCCTGTAATCATTACCAGTTTTTCCTCTCAAAATTTGACCACTATCCTGACTTTTAATATCATTGGTTTGATTTTTTTCTTTTTGAACTTCATACAAATTGAAAAGTCTATGTATATTGTTTGGTGTTTGTCTCCTGCTACTCAATATTATGCTTGTGAGACTCATCAAAATTCTTTTAAGTAGCAGTAGACTATTTACTTTTATTCCTGTATAGTCCTCCATTGTATGAATATTTTATAATATATATTTTCCTTCTAATATTGATGGACATTTGAGTGTCGAGCAGATGCCTACTATTTCCCTTCAGGCCATCTAATTTTCCTTGTGCCTTTAAACCATCTCTGGAATGCTAAAGGCTCCTTAACTTGTCCTCCTGCAATGTGTATCTCTTCTCTACCAGATGGCTTTATCTGACACTGAGGAACCTTGCACAGGTATGTGCAGCAACCAACCAAATCATAATGTGGGAAAATTTATGCTCCTGGGAAAAACCCTCAAACTATGGGGAATGAAGTTAGGGGATAAATGTACTGGTTTTCTTGTCTTCCCACAGGACAATTCTGGGCTGCATTACACATGTATTGCAGAGGGCCCCAGACAATTGGGCTCTGGTTGCCCACTGTTGTAGACTGTATATATATATTTTTCTTTTTTCTCTCATTTTTCACCATTTTCTCACTTGTGAAGAAGAAGTGATCTGCCTCATCAAAGTCTTTTTCTTTGTGTCTAGTTTGTGGGGAACCAAAACTGAAGCAGCTAACTCCATAGGTCACCCTAAAAAGAGGACCTCAGTGTTTGATTTTCAAATTTTGATGATCAGATGGTAACTAAAACCACACTACTGGTAGTAAATAGAGTGACCACAACACCTAGCATGCTGTAACATTACAAGTACTGAGACTTTTACCTTTGGTGAATAGCGATGAGTGGTAGGTAGAAGGGCCAGCATTTGTTATGCGAATGTTCCGAAACTTGAAAGAGGTTGAGGGCAAAATTATGTGTAAACATTGTAGATTTGTCTGGCTTTTGTTAACTTCTCTGGAATCTTTGAAGGAGGTGAATAACACATGTTAAAGTTTTTTCTCTTACATTATTTTTTATATTTTCCATTTTAAAAAATCTCTGATTCACTATTTTCTTCAGAAACATCTTTCATAGGAATACTTTCTTTAGCTGTGTCTTAGAAGTTATTAAATACATTTTACTTATTATAAATTAGGTTTTCATTCTTAAATTTTCATTTGATTTATCTTTATATTTTCTACTTTACTCTTGAAATGCTCCATGTATGTTTCCTTTCCTTGGACATGTTATTCACCATAATTTTAAAGTGCATATCCTATTAGCTTTATTTCCTTTGAGTGTCCTCCCTCTGCTACTCTCTCACTTTCTAAGTCCTCTTGCATGTCTCACGGTTTTTTATTGGTTATTGTATAAAATCTGCAATGAATTTTACACATTATTTTATATAATGGAGAAGTTGACTTAAAGGAAGAAACTGAGACATAAAATATAATTTTTAAAGAGTTTACTCGAGCTCAGATGAGGACATCTGCCCTGAAGACTCAGACCTAAGTAACCCTGGGTATGAGCTCCATTTGGCCTTTGTTACAAGCAGGTTTTTAAAGGCAAAACACAAGACAAAGAGTGAGCTGACTGAAAGTTGTTTGCCAGGAATTCTCATTGGTTTACAGAAACAACATTGATTAGTGATTGGCTACATTGTTGAACTATATGAAATAAGTTAGAGGGTCCAGCGTGCAGCATTGTTAAGTTGATGTATAGCTACCTGGGGCAGCAAGGAGTCTTCAGTGCATACGGCCAGCAGCTTCAAGAGGTGGTTGTCTAGCTCCAGGCAGGCGGGAGGTGGGATATGACTGCTGTCTCATCCCCATGTCTCTCTGGACCTGATCATTTACAGGAGCCTTGCATTCCTGAGATAGCAGTTTCTTTTCTTTCTCAGAAGGATTTTATTTTATTTTTTGTTGTGCAATTAAGCTAGGTGAAAATCACCTCAAGTCAGTCGTGGATTGAAATGTTGATACGCTGGTTTTCAGTTCTTGTGAGAAATGGTCTATTTTATACCATCTCAGGGGCATTTCTCTTCTGGGTTCATATTGAAAATGTGGCATGTTTGCCAGCTGCGTGGCAGGGCTTACACTTCATTTCCTATTTCTCCAGCTGTGTAACAAGTACAGAAATACCTACTACAGGTCTGTTTCTCAGTAGGACTTTGGGAATTGCCGCTCTTTTATAGGGTAAACACAATGGCAAATGCTATGCCCATCTGTCTTATCTTCAGT
Organism: Macaca fascicularis; assembly: GCF_037993035.2. Classification (NCBI taxonomy): domain Eukaryota; kingdom Metazoa; phylum Chordata; class Mammalia; order Primates; family Cercopithecidae; genus Macaca; species Macaca fascicularis. Next base: position 68,774,606 of record NC_088389.1, on the reverse strand, counting down.
GTCTTTCCTCTCCTTCAAAATTTGCTGTTTGTCAGCTTCTTGATGGCTTCAACTTTTATCCATGCATTCTATTTATTCCCTTAAAAAGTGTTCATTTAAAACAACCTACTTCACCGTTGCAAGAAACAAGGTTCCTCACAATGATTTTCTGGATCAGTAGCTGGAATATTAAATTTCTTCTATTTTAGATCCTTTACTTTTATTGCAGGTATTTTAGACTGGTAGTATGCCTTATTCATCTTTATAAATTTTTTTGTATGTTAGGCTTCTAATACTAGTTGTTATATTAAATAATATAGAAATATGTTGGGATTTTTGATATTTATCAACCAATGCTAAAAGTGGATCTATCCCAACTTAGCTAAACTTTATTTTTTGTCATACAAATGATTTGTTTTTATTTCATTCATCATTTCTCATTTCCTGGTTTGCACAGCAGTAGAACCACCTGTTAGTTATTTTATCAAATTATGAAATGGTTTTAGGCGTCAATAGCATTTAACACCCTACCTTGATATCTAATAATATATCCACCTCATTTGACTAACTTGCAAATTGTTATACTTATTTGATAGATTTTATTCCTGAAAAACTACTACACCCTGGGCGGTACAATTTAAGGGTGATTGTTTTGTTTCTTGAGAGGTAAAATTACCGCACATTAAGATTCTAGCCAATGCCTGATATAATTACCTGAAAATTTACTACCAAGTGGGTTTTATTATTGACAATATAGATGCATTTCTTAAATATTTAGAAGAATATAAATGTAACAAAGTTAGAAATTATAATTGCACAGTTCTAAGGAGAAGCAGCTTCTGTTACTTGCCAACAAAGTAACATATCTATTAGGATGATATACTGAAATAACATTAAAATAAGACTAATATAATCACACGGAAGATGTAGTATTACACAAACTGAATAATTTTAAGAATACTTCAAAATGCTGTTTTTATAAGTTTCTTTGTAAGAAAGATAGTTTTGAAATATTCTTTTCCAACCATTTTAAGAAAAATATTTTTACACTAATTTGTTATACTTTAGATCTGAACCTAGCCCTTTTCTGCCTTAAGACATAAACTATGTTTTCATGTAGATTTTTTGTAATTTGAGTTTAGATATGTATATATTTTTTTCTCCTTAAAGATCTGCTTTAAAGGTAACATTTAATTACTAATTATTTTATCCCAGCAACTCTATCTTCAAGAATAAAAATGAGGTAGGTTACCTTGATATAATTTTAAATCAACTTTTTTGAGTTGTAATTTATGTACAATAAATGTACTCATTCTACATGTACAATGCGATACATTTTGACAAAGGGATTTACCCCTGTTACTACAACTTCAATCACATACAGATATTTCATCACTCCCCAATGTCCCCAGCCTACCACTGACATGCCTTATGCCACTATAAGTTAATCATCCTCAGTAGAAGTTTATAAAAATCTAATCATAATATCCACTCTTTTGTGACTGTTTTCTTTTTACTCAGCCCAATAGTTTTTGGATTAAAAATTTGTTTCAAAGGTATATCTATTTTAAAATGTGCTCAAAAATTTGTCTTAAATATAATAATTATTAACATGTATCTTTTTATGCTCAAAATACTAATTTTATTTAGATATCCAGGAATCAATGTTTTCAAGAATAGAATAAGAGCAGGAAAACTATACTTGTTCTCTATTGTTCCGGAGGACATTCTATTACTAGTGGTCAGAAATTACAAGAAAAAAAATGATAGCTCAAGAGACACAAGTAATGTTGCATAGTTGGAATCATGTAAAATTTAGTGAGATTTAACTGCCATGGGGAATTCCTAATTACTCTAAATATTATAGTCAATGATAACTGATCAGTATAATATATGGCTGTCATTTTCTCAGTGAGGGATGCATTAGTCTGTAAGATTACAACTGCTTTTGTATTTTGTTATCCTATGGAAGGGGTTAATGTAGGTCAAATTCTTTGAAAATTTCAAAGCCTACATACACAAGTAATGACATGCTTTCACACTTTTAATTTTGTTGCTCGCTCCCACTATCATCCATATCTATCTGATATTTCTTGTTAAAATAATGCCCCCTCAAAATGATGCATCACTTTTTGAGTTATTAAGAACACTCTATAGCAAGAAGATTTAATTGCCCTGAAGTAGGGTTGCCAAAATTTGTAAATAGAACTGCAGGATGGGCTGGGTGCAGTGACTCACACCTGATCCCAGAACTTTGGGAGGCTGAGGCTGGAGGATCTCTAGAGCTCAGGAGTTCAAGACTAGCCTGGGCAACATAATCAGATCTCATCTCTACATTTTTTTTTAAATTAGTCAGGCATGGTGGTAAACACGCCTATAGTCCGGGAGGCTAATGTGGGAGAATGACTTGAGCCTGGGAGGTCAAGCCCACAGTGAGCTACAGTCATACCACCGCACTCCAGCCTAAGCAACAAGGTGAGACCCTGTCTCGAAAAAAAGGAAGGAAGGAAGGAAGGAAGGGAGGAAGGGAGGAAGGGAGGAAGAAGAAAGAAAGAAAGAAAGAAAAAAAGAAAGAAAGAAAGAAAGAAAGAAAGAAAGAAAGAAAGAAAGAAAGAAAGAAAGAAAGAAAGAAAGAAAGAAAGAAAGAAAGAAAGAAAGAAAGAAAGAAAGAGAAAGAAAGAGAAAGAAGGAAAGAGAGACAGAAAGAAAGGAAAAGAAAAAGAAAGAAAAAAGAGAAAGAAAGAAAGAAAAAGAAAGAAAGAAAGAAAAAGAAAAAGAAAGAAAGAAAGAGAGAGAGAGAGAAAGAAAGAAAGAAAGAAAGAAAGAAAGAAAGAAAGAAAGAAAGAAAGAAAGAAAGAAAGAAAGGCAGGCAGACGCCCAGTTAAATTTGAATTTCAGATAAACATTTTTTTCAGTCTGTATTTACCATGCAATATTTTGGATATATTTATTCTACAGATTTTCATTTTGTATCTGCTATTCAAATTTAAGTTGGCATCTTGCATGCTATCTGTTGATCCTGTAGCTGAAGTGAGCAGGGTAGGACACAGCTGGGAATGGATCCTATGTATACATAGTAAATATCTCCTGCCATTCTTGACCACAGACATCTGTCATGAACAATAAGGCCAGCATTCAGTGGCCCTACCTAGCACATACTTTTTCATAGACTGAATGTATCTGTCTAGGTGTTGAAATGAAAGAGTGTCTTAGTAGTCTATTCCATCATTCATAATGTAAACTATATAATCTCTTAAAATCAAAATTCAAAATCAATAAAATCCTACATAACTATTCCCAAGCCAACAACCTTAAAATATAAGCGTCATTTGCAATACTAATCTATGGAAGATCTGAATACATTGCATATGGACTAAAGAAAGTAGGTTCCAGTTTAACTGGCCCAACAAATATTCATCAAGTGCCCAGGATTGGCACATTTATTGACTTGCCATGTTGAGTCATGTTCTGTTTCTTTAATTTCTTTATCGTGATATGCCAGTTTGGGCCCAGATTCTTGAATAAAATGTTTAATTAAGTACACCTGGTTTATGCACAATCTGAATTGATATTGATGAGTAACTTTTAATTTGGGATTTATAGAAGCACACCAGTTATAACTGACAGAATTGGATTTGCTCACAAATTCAAGAGAGTTTTAAACAAACAAATTGTGGTATGGTCAGAAATTTACTCATGCAAATACACATGATGATCAAATAAAATCAAAAAGTGCAGGCCCTGAGCTCTGTGCCTTTCATTATTGGCCTGAGAAGTTGTTTTCATCCTCTTGCACCTCTTTCCAGGGTTTTCCACATATGAGAAAATATGACTGATAAGGTTTTAGTTTTTCTGCGTTCCATGTTAAAAGACTTGGGGAAATAACTTTTTTTTGGACCAGTATGGCTCAGCACACACTTCTGGCTATGTGTTGACTAGCTATCAGATTTGATTTATGTGTGAGAACATGGCAACTCTAAATATTAATTTGGTACTTTGTGAATGCTGAGCCCTGTTCCAGGAACTGAATGTGAATAACCAAACAAAATTTTCACAGCTCCTGCTGTCATGAAGCTTAAATTTTAATTGAGGGATGTGATGATTCAGGTGGAAAACTGAGATGGTTTCAGGAAGAAATAAATAGATGCTAAAATGCCACATAAACACTAGTAAGAAAAGTAAATAAAGATAAGGAGAATGGTAAAGACAGTGTGGGTTGGGAAGGACATGGATGTACCAATTAAAATAATGTGGTCAGGGAAAAATTTTCTGACACATTAGTATTTATGAAAATATTTAAAGGAAGGATCTAACCACACAGGTATCTTGATGTTAAAGTTTTTATAGAAATATTACTAGGAAACTGGCTAATTAAGGAAAGCTGAGTTTATTAATCTTATTTCAAGAACAAACATCACATTAATGGTGTCAAGATGCGGGAGTTGGGGAAGATTTTTGAGGGCCTGGACTATGTGATGTTAAGGTCGGTCTTGTAAGTCAGAGAACTGGTTGGAATTGGGCAGATTTTAGAACACAGAGCTTTAGATTTGTGGCAAAAGTAAAGCAAGGATCTTGAAGCACATCATGATGAACAAGCTATCTTGATAATTAAGTTTTTTTTCATTTTTTCAATTTTATATCTGTGAACAAATATTTCCTGGAACAAGCAGCTACATTCCTCTCATTTATTTTAAGCTGCATTAGCCTATGGACAAGTAAATATGTCACATCTCAGTAGTGTTTAGTACACGGACAGGAAACTACCTACTTGGTTTAATTTTTTTTTTTTTTTTTCAGTGCAGGAACTTTTCCAAACAGGGAAATACATGGATAGCAGTTCTAACATGGAAGCTTGCAGGATGTGTTGAAGAACAACCAGCTTGCCATTTTGGCTAGAGTAAGTGAGTCAGGAAGAGTGAGAGAAAATGGAATCACAGAGGGAGTGGGGAGTCAAGCCACATAACATCTTACAGAGCCTATCAAAAGTTTGAATGGTATTCTAATTGTATTGTAGGCACTGGATGGTTTTGAGCTGAGAGGGACATGATCACTGTTAGGAGTATGCACATGTCCACTACAGAGTTCTACACAGAATCAAATACAATATACAGTCACATCATGTGACCAAAAGCGTATGAATTTTACTCAAAACCCTACTTAAGTCAAGTATACATACAGTAAATGATAAATAATATAAAGCAAAGTATAATGGGATTATTATTTTTTCTGATACCTTCTCATTAAGATATAGGTAAATATATCTATAAGATAAATTCTTATCTGTATATAAAAATATTTGGATCTTTCAAAAATTTTTTCTAATTGTTTTCTTATAGTTTGAGACAGCTGGCTCCTCACATCTTTGTGAAGCAATTTCTGTAGAGAGTTTCCTATCTGTTTGTCTGCACTTTGTCAAAGTTTTTTTTATTAACCATGCATTTCAACAATATTGTTTTATATAGGATCAACTATTTTGGTCTTTGAGTGCTATTAAGCGTATCTATGAATCTTAAGAAGTTATGGCTACATCAATGTAAACTGTGCAACTAGGGCCGTTTGCTATAACTTTCTATAAATAGCAATGGATAGTTTGTTCCCCTCTGCATCTTAGTAATGGATTATTTCATAGCTGAACATAGCCATAGCATTTTCAGAAAACAACACGACCGGTGAGTGCCACCTCAAAGACCTATTTCTATTCAGGAAAGCAGCAACCAAACTGCTTAGGAAAACCCAAAAGGCCCCTATGCCTTCAGTGAGTTTTAAATTTAAATCAGTGAGGAAAACAAACTCAAGCTGAATTTCAGGACAAAAAGTGGTAATAATGTAAAGAAAGACAAAGAAGGAAACAGATTTCATAAGAGAAATATTCATCCTCTCTGTCATAGAAATAGGGCCTTAACACTTTGGTAGGATTTCATCAAATACAGACTGAAGATGAAGTAACAATTTCAGACTGAGGAAAAAATATGAATAAAGGAAGAGAGATAGGCAAAATGTTCAATAGGTTAAAATATCACTGTTTGGGGAATAGAAAATGAAGTAATGGAACATTTGGCTAGAAATGTAAGTGGGTCAAAGGCAGATCATGGAAGTTTTCAGATGCCTCGTGACAATGTTTCTTTAAACATTAGCGAGATACTGAAGGTGTGGGGTTATTCAATGGGATGTTACCTGGTATCTGATAACACTGATGAATGTTCACAACATAATATATTATATAGAATTGAAGATAGAATTCTGGCTAATGTCTGACTTTAGCAGAAGAAATATGCTTGTCCATCGGCTGCTATGATTCTAAATAGAATTCATGTGTGTATAGATGTATATATGCATGGATGTATTGTGTATATATTAAGACAAATCTATTAATTTTTATTTCTTGAAAGTTTTCAACATTTATAGAGCTTGAACAATGTTAGATACCCCTGATGTAACTGAAAATTACTATCTGATTTTTTATATACCTTTAATAATGAAATTGATTATATCAGTGTGTTTTCTTATATGGAACCACACTTTGTTTCCTGGAATAAACCTCATTTAGTCATTTAGTCATAGTGCTCTGGGTTTTTGTTTTTTTTTTTTTTTGTATGCTCTTGGCATGTCTGCAAACATATATATGATTTTTTATCAATATTCATAATAAAGTTTGTAGCTTTCTTTTATGGTGCAACCTTTTTATATTTTAGGATCAATATGTAGTAGCTTTGTAAAACAAATATAGAAGTTTTTATTCTACTTCTATGTTCTGGATGATTTAGATAACTTTAAACACTATCTTATTCTTAAAGATTTGGTATAATTCTGTGAAGTTTTCTGAGTCTGATGATTTCTGTCGGGATTGCATTTTTTTAAAACTTGAATTATATTACAGTATTATGTTTATTTAGATTTGTTATTTATTTTCCCATTGTCTTCTTTTGTATGGTATTTGGCCTGTTTAGATTTTCTATCACCACTGAAGTAAATTTTGGATGGTTTCACCATTTTTTAAAAATTACTGTTTAGTTAGATTGTAAAAGTAAATTTATAATATCATAATTTCTTCTTTTTGATTACTATTCCTTCTTGCCAATCTCAAGTTTCTATCTTGCAGTTTATTTTCTTTTCCTTTTTCTTTTGTTTTTTTTACACTTGAAGTTGTAAGATACATGTACAGAATGTGCAGATTTCCTACACAGGTATACACGTCCCATAGTGGTTTGCTGCACCCATCAATCCATCATCTACATTAGATGTTTCTCCTAATGCTATCCCTTCCCTAGCTCCCAATCCCCCAACAGGCCGTGGTATGTGATGTTCCCCTCCCTGTGTCCTCATTGTTCAACCCCCACTTATGAGTGAGAACATGCGGTGTTTGGTTTTCTGTTGTGTTAGTTTGCTGAGAATGATGGTTTCCAGCTTCATCCATGTCTCTGCAAAGGACATGAACTCATCCTTTTTTATGGCTGCATAGTATTCCATGGCGTATATGTGCCACATTTTTGAACCAGCTAGCATCATGATGACAGGATCAAATTCACACATAATGATATTAATCTTAAATGTATACAGGCTAAATTAAAAGACACAGATTGGCACATTGTGTAGAGTCAAAACTCATTGGTGTGCTGTATTCAGGAGACCCATCTCATGTGCAAAGGCACACTTAGACTCAAAAAACAGGATGGAGAAATATTTACCAAGCAAATGGAAAGCAAAAAGAAAAAAAAAAAAAAAGCAGGAGTTGCCATTCTAGTCTCTGATAAAACAGACTTCAAACCAACAAAAATCAAAAAACACAAAGAAGAGCATTACATAGTGGTAAAGGGATCAATGCAACAGGAAGAGCTAATTATTTTCTTTTTTGAATTTGCTAGCGATTTGTTGAGTTTGCAGAATTTCTTAAAAATTAATTGATTTTTGGATTTATATTAGGTTGTCAGGCAAATTACAGATTGCCCAGTTAAATTTGAATTTCAAAAAATAAACACTGAAAAACAACACGTAATTCTTACAACATATAATTTTTTAGTATAAGTTGTTCCAAATATTACATGGAGCAAACCTATACTAAAATTACCTGTTGCTTATCTGAAATTCAAATTTAAATGGACATTCTCTATTTTAATTTCCAAAATATATCAATACTATTTATTTGTTCAAAACTTTCCTTATTTTTATTTTTTTATCTTTTATATGTTTTTATCTTCGTTACTTCCTTGCTTCTGTTCTCTGGTTTTCTATTATATTATTTTCCTTTGTTTTTGAGATAGTTGTTTTATTGAAGTATTTTATTTACTTTTACTAATAGAAGTACTTATGTAGATAAAAGCTCTTTAGTATATCATGTTTTCATTACCACTAAATTTAAGAAAATACCAGATCATATTTTTAAAATTTCCTTTTTGGCCCAAGTTTAAAAAACTACATTTTAAAAATACCTTTAACTTTGTTATTTAACTTTTAACTTTGTTATTAATTTATAATTTTAATGCATGGTGATAAAAATGCTGTTTGGACTATTTATATGATGTTACATTTATTGCATGTTTCTTTGTCATCTAATTTTTATCAACTTACTTTAAATGTATGATGTATATTTTTAGTAGAGACGGGGTTTCACCATATTAACCAGGATGGTCTGGATCTCGTGACCTTGTGATCTGCCCATCTTGGCCTCCCAAAGTGCTGGGATTACAGGCGTGAGCCATCTTTCTTATCAATTATGGTTCTTTTAATTTTTACTGGTTTGTTTTGTATATTTTATATTACTTAATTGAGAAGATTTAGTAAGTTTCTTATTACTGTATTTCTATTTGTCTTGAATCTGCTGCACTTCTGTTTTATGAAAGTTACTGCTTTATTACTGTGTGCATACATATTAGTGCTGTCATGTAATATGACAGCATAACTTTTTCTGTTTAAATCCTTTTTTGTGTGAATTCTATTTAGTCAAATAGAAAGATTGTGACTTCTACTTTTTAAAGTATGTTTGTATTTGTCTATTATGCCTTTGTTGATCCTTTCATTTTGAACTTTTTTTTTAAGGGGCTGGTTAAGGACATATATTGATATGTTTGATCTCAATTCTGTATTATTTTTCTATTTAGTATTAATAGTCTAGTCTTTCACAATGTATTTTATTTTCCTTTAGGTCATTTTTTTTGTTATTTAGAAAGTTTTAAAATGTTCTGTGTATATTATGTATATACATTTGTTATAAATATACAAATTACTATTACACATTATATTTCTGAATTATTTAAGTAAGTTACAGACATATGCCCATTTGCTATATGATCAATCAATATATATTTACTAAAATGAGTATTTTCTTTTATATAACCACAGTAAAATTTCTTCCATCAGAAAATTAACTTCTAAATAAAATAATACTGTTACTAAATATTGATCATAACTAAACATGGCCAATTGTCACAATAATAATCATGTCATAAATGACATTCAAAGTATATTTATAGTATACTAGTTTTTGCAAGTACAAAAGAAAATTTAGAAACATCCAGTGTATCTTCTCATTTGTACAAGAAACACAGAAAGGATTGATTAAAGAAAATAATGAAGTTGGTTTAGATGCAAAGAGTAGAAAGGAATGGTATTGAAGGCATGGGATGATGGAAACAGGGTAGAAGGGAAGATAGGATGATGGTAACAGGAAGATAAAGAAGGATAATTTTTAATATGTAACTTTCTATGTATGTTTCATTTTTAGAACCATGGTAATATTTCACATATTCAAAAACAATCAACATCAACAATGATAGGTTAGATAGAACAAAATTGAGAACAAACAAAGCAAATGAAACTAAGTGTAAGGAGGAATAAATAACCTAAATAAATTGAAAAAAGTGGTTTGACTGTACACATCCTAAGGGTTATGAAGCATTTTCAGAAATACTCTATGCATATTCTGAAACTGGGAGAATGAGTAAATGTGTTGTTGATAATGAGAGTCAGGATTCACATCTGTAGAATAGTGAGTTATAAATGTAGAAAGAGGGAAGGCTAGAACAAAAGTTATTACACTTAACTGTAAATGGAGGTACAATTATGAATTCATTTAATTAATGTAAATATATAGGTAGAAACATATATGGATATATTTATATACACACATAAAGTCACACACACCTATTTACATTTCAAGGTATAGATATGTAATTACACATGTTCACATATATGTACACATGTATCTGTATAAACATACATGCATATATGATATGAGAATAATGAATATTTAGAAATTATTGCTGTATATTTTCAATTTTCTAAGCCTGAGTGTATCTGAAATTAGAATGCTTAAATGCATTCTATTTCCGTTGCCCTTATCTCAAAATTGTTCCAAAATTTTTTTTTTTAATGCAGAATCTTAAGCTAATTTGAAACATGATTCCTTATTTCTCAGTATTTTGCCTCTTGAGGTATTTTCTGTGATGAAGCATTTCCAGTATTTTCTCATATTTGTGTTATTTTTCTTTACACATTTGGTGAGCTCAAGCAAAATGAGTGATTGAGGTTATAAAATTACCACCTTGTCACAATAATTTTTACTTACTTATCAATAGAATTACCATTAGCATCTTCTGCTACATTTTTGCTGTACAATTTACTCATTAAATTTGATCCATGTCATATTTGTGACCATTAAAGTGAAGTATACTTTCTGTCATTCAGTGAAGATATGACTTTAGAGCCCTAATATCTTTCCAAGTCGGTTACCACAAAAGTGACAATACTAAAGATGTGTTTTGAATGGATAGTGCATTTGTCTTTCTGATACAGTTCTCCACACTTCATAAATATTTACAGTCTCTGTTGTTTGTCACTAGAAATTATGGTACTCATCCAAGGGTTTCATTTATTTTAAATGACAATAATTGTACAGTTTTGTATTCTTCCCTGCATTTATGAAAGTTTATAAGTGGAAATATTAATGCAATGCTGTATTAAAGCTGGCTCATATTGGCTCTAAATAGTTGATTTAGTATAACTATTCAAACCCTACATTCAGTGATTTCACACTGATAGCTTAAAATAATGGTAGTGTGCAGATCTACAATATGGAAACTGGTGAATGAAAGCAATCAGCCATCTCTTCTCCCCAGAATCAAGGTGGTATTTACTAAATTTATCATCACTCCACTCCTCTAATGTTCTCTGGGAACATGGGACATTCTACATTGATAAAACTTTAATTGGAGATTTGGAAATATTTAATAAGAGTTAGCTAGTTGAATGTGGGTACTAGGGGGTAATGGGTGGATAAACACATGCTTAGAATCCACATACATGAAGGACAAAGACAAACGCATGCCATACAGAAAGAAGTGAAAAATGCTATGGTAAAAGTATGACTCACAAAATTATACAAAATTAAGGTATAGGCTGAAGAAATATTATTGTAACCATGTAAGAATTATGGACTTTGGATAAGGACAAGAATTTGGATATATTCTTGAAAGATGAATAATGTCATAAGGATTTAATCATGTCTATTCAGTTGTTAATGGATTAGATAAGAGACATCAATTAAAGATGTCATTGGGGCCATGGAATATCAAGCAGCAGGATCTGGCTACACTAGCTAATAGGCAACACACAACTGTGACCCCTGAAAGAGGGAAAATAATGAGATGAGCCCTTTGATCACTCTGGCCGTCTGTCTAAAACCAATTTTTAGAATGTGAGTCTGGGAAAGGAACCCAGTCAAAACTTGGCATTCTCACTTGGTTGAAAAGGCAGGAGTTCAGGGTTAGAACAGACTTAGCTATCCAGAATTTATGGCTCATATTTGCAGCAAGGTAGGAGCAGAAAAGGAGGTCTAAAAATCTTCTTATATGAAATCATTTTATCTCTTTAGTGGAATAATATCTTAAAAGCTTGAAATTAAAACCCATGTTGTTCAGCTAGGAACAAATTATTAGGAAAGAACTAATGAATATCAGAAAGCTACAAACAAAATACACAGTCTCCATAGCTCATACAAAAATGAGAAATATTTATCTTTCTAATATCCATTTTGAAGAGGGTTCTTTGAATACACAGGACAATCAGTAAATAGCTCAGGAATGATCCACTTGGACATGAGAATAACCTAACTCTAAAGTAAAGCCTACTCTAAATATGTCCTAAAATCTTAAAAACAAGGCTTATGACATTGTTTGTTCAAAATTAATTTAACTGTCTGTTAAACTCTAACACTCTTCTAAAAATACAAAAATTCTAGAATTTATCAATATAAACTTCACAATACTTGGCATCCAAATTAAAATAGTAGACACATGAATATGCAAAACAAAAGACCTAAAACAAATAGAAAACTTAGTCAAAAGATAGACACTCTAAAAAAAAAAAGATGATAAAATAGGCAGATAAGTTTAAAGTTACTGTAAATATGTTTCGCAAGCTCAATTATGTAAAAGATAACATGATCATAATGAGCAAAGTAATGAAAGACAAGAAAAAGAACCAAATAGGATTTCTAGAATTAAGATGAAATTTTTCTGGAATTGAAAACCACAATCTTAAGTGAATATTTTATAAAATGAGATAAACAGTATTCTAGGCATTGAAGAAGATCGCTGAACCTGTAAATAAAACAATAGAAACAATTTTTTTTAAATAACGCTAAAGTAGAAAAGACTAAAAAGCAAATATGAACAAATACCTATTGATTAGATGAAAAATATCAACCTGTTTTACACACATGCAATTGGAAATCCAGAAGAAATAAAGAGGACTGGGGGGAAAAAACGTTTGAAGAAGGAATAAGAATTTTCCAAATTGTTAATCGGTAAAGCCACGGAGGCAATTATCTCCATGAACAAGAAAGTGAATAAATACAAATAAAACCATGACAAGGCATATAATAATCAAATTGTTGAAAGCCAGTGATAAAGAAAAATAACATAAAGAGTTCAATAAGATTAGACATGTTAGTTACAAAGAAACAGATTTAAGACCCTCCAGAAGCTATACAGGCCAGAAGACAATGGAATGGTATTTCTAAAACATTAGAGAAAATCTGTCTACATAGAATTCTGTACCCTGGAAAAATATCTTTCTAAATGGAGTATAAGATAGAGACTTTTTAACATTATAAAATAAAAATAATATAATTTCCCCCAGTGAAAGTATGTTATAAAAAAATGTTAAAGGAAACATTTTAGATTAAAAAAATACAAGATACAAATTTAGATTTATAAAAATGAAGAGTACTGGAAATATAAATGTGGGGGTGAGTACAAATTAATTTTATTCTCATTTTCTAAAGTAAAAGATTAAATATTTAAAACAAAATTACTAAAAATATATTTTTGAGTTTTATAACATGTAGTAGCATAAACTAGGATAACCAGTACAAAAATGGGGAAAAAATAAAATTTACTTTTGTTAGCTTAATATATTATATGTAAATTAGTATAACAATTGTTAAAGATATATTTGATAAGTCAAAAATGCATATGACAAATCACACAGTAATCACTATGTATTCCTTAAAAGGTATATCTAATAAGCCAATATGGAATCATCAGAAATTCTAACAATATTTTTAATCCCAAGGAAGGAAGAAAAATTAATAGGAATGTAGAAGACTTAATACCATCAACCTACTTGATGAAATTTACATTTATAAATACTACAACTGAAAACAGGAGAATAAACATTGCTCAGGTATCCATGGACTTCTGATGGAATATATCACATGTTATGCACTAAAATAAGCCTCAATAATTTTATAAGGATTAAAAACAAAGAATATATGCTTAATATATATATAAATAAGTGTTAATATGCATAAATATGCAATTATAGACAAATATCTAAAATATTCCAAATATACATAGCTTGTGTAATATTTTTCATAAGTATAGGAAACCACAAGGTAAATTAGGGAATATTTTATGATAAATGAAAACATGATACATAAAAGTGGCCAGGTGCCATGGCTTCTGCCTCTAATCCCAGGACTTTTGGAAAGCTGATGGTGGGTGGGTGGAGGGGGGTGGATCACTTGAGGTCAGGAGTTCGAGACCAGCCTGGCCAACATGGTGAAACCTCATCTCTACTAAAAATACAAACGTTAACTGGGCGTGGTGGTGCACGCTTGTAATTCCAGCTACCCGGGAGGCTGAGACAGGAGAATTGCTTGAACTCAGGAAGGAGGTTGCAGTGAGCCAAGGTTGTACCACTTCACTCCAGCCTGGGTGATACAGCTAGACTCAGTCTCAAAACAACAAGAACAACAACAACAACACGTTATATATTATATAAATTTCCTTGAAGAAAACCATTAAACTTAATGTTAGTGAAATGAGTGAAATATTAACAATAAAGGAGAAATTCAATTTATTAAATAGCAGGCAAGCGATAGAGAAAAATCAATGGAAAAATAACTTGGTGTTTCAGAATACTATTAAAGTTGATAAATGCCTAGCTAGCCTAAAAAAGAGAATGAGAAGGAATAAATAATCAATGTCAGGGATGAGAGCGTGTTCAATACTGCAGATGAAATATATATCAAATGTATAATTAGGATCATGTTTTACAAATCTTCATCACAGACAAGTGGTATACCTAGACAAAAGGGGCAAATTATTTGAATGCAAACATTAGCCAAATTGGTTGAAGAAATAAAAAAAAAACCCAGAATATCCCAATATCATTTTAAAGAAATTTTCTTTAAAATTTAAAACCTTCTTATTTTAGACCCTTCATTTCAACTGGAATCTCCAATCAAATCCAGTCTCCAAAACTGCTACTTGTGATTCTTTCCTCATCCTCTCACTGTATGACCAGATATTTTTGTCCCTGATTTTCTATTTAACAGTTTCCTCCTTCTCAATATCATTGATAATTCTTTCCTCTCTACGTAATCGTTTTTTTTTTTTTTTTTTTTTTTTTTTTTTTTTTTTTTTTGAGACGGAATCTTGCTTTGTAGGCCAGGCTGGACAGTGGTGCGATCTCGGCTCACTGCAAGCTCCGCCTCCCGGGTTCACGCCATTCTCCTGCCTCAGCCTCCCGAGTAGCTGGAACTGCAGGTGCCCGCCACCTCGCCCGGCTAAATTTTGTATTTGTAGTAGAGACGGGGTTTCACCATGTTAGCCAGGATGGTCTCGATTTCCTGACCTCATGATCCGCCTGCCTCAGCCTCCCAAAGTGCTGGGATTACAGGCGTGAGCCACCGCGCCGGGCCCTCTACTTAGTCTTTAAATGATTATCTCCTTCAGCACTCTACCCCAATTCCTCACCTGCTCACAAACTTCCATTATAATCTATAAACCAGTGGTTTAAAATATACACTTGCACCTCATACTCCTATCATGACATCCCAAACTATACACACAGCTGCCTAGCCTATTTAATATATTTTTATAGATGAATCGAGACAATTTAATCTCCGTATTCCAAAACTGAGTTCCACATGTTGCCCCACCTGCTTCTTCAATTATGCTAAATACTTCATTGGAAAGTATAAATATTTCATTCAACTTGATGTTGCTGTTTTATAATCTGATAAAAAGAATGCTTATGCTTTCTGAAGAAGACAATAGTTTGATTCTTTTAGTGGAAGTGAGAAGAAAAATTTGAACACAAACCATAGGTATTATACATTCTTTACACACATTTTTGCTCAAATTATAGAGTATTTTTGTATTCCCCACACAACCTTCATTTCATACAAAAGTGTGAATATTTGTTAATAAAAAAAGTTATTTTTCTCTAGAAGTGGCATTTTTCACTCAGAAGACGGATGCCTGTGCCTTAGAACCAAAATTATGCAAGGTCAATCAAGACTTGCTTATGAGATGGTGAAGACCAATTACAAAAATCATTTGTCATGTTTTTTTATAAAGAATATTTAGATTTTTCCTCAGGGATGTAAATGAGTAGACATTACTCATTTCCCTCCATTCATACATGAACTATTTTACCAGAAATCTGTTATAGCCTTCATAGGAACATCTATAAGACCCTATCTGTTCCTGCGAGAAGCCAAAAGGACCACGTAGTTGTACTAGGGCTGAGTATTTTGTCTTGCCCCATTAAATAGGACGTTATTTGTAGGTACATCAATGCCCTATATCAGTTTAAGAAAGTTTACTTTTATTTCTAGTCTAATGAGAGGTTTTCTTTTATCTTTAATGAATTAGAGTAGAATGTTTAGTTTAGTTGTATGTGTGCATGATAGGGTTTGGCTCTATGCTCCCACCCAAATCCCATGTTAAATTGTAATCCCCAGTGTTGAGGGTTGGGCCTGGTGGGAGGTAACTGAATCATGGGGGTGGTTTCTAATGATTTAGCACCATCTCCATAGTGCTCTCTTCTGATAGAGTTTTCATAAGATCTGTTGTTTAAAAGTGTATGGCACCTTCCCTGTGGCTTTCTTCCTCCTGCTCCAGCCATCATGCAGATGTACCTGCTTCCCCTTCACCTTCTGCCATGATTGTAAGTTTCCTGAGGCCTCCCGAGCTGTGCTTCCCGTACAGCCTATGGAACTGTGAGGCTGTTAAACCTCTTCTCTTTATAAATTACTCAGTCTCAGGTAGTTCTTTATAGCAATGTGAGAATAGACTAATACAGTGTGTGTGTGTGTGTGTGTGTGTGTGTGTGTGTGTGTGTGTGTGTGTGTGTGTGTTCATTTGGTTATAGGACCCTGAAAATGCTGGCTTCATAAAACAGTATTTGAAGTGTTTCATCCTCCTTTATGTTCCAGAAAAAAAAGTTGAATAGAAGTGGCATTGTTTAAAAAAACTTGGAAATTGTATAAAAGATATTTATACTTTGCATTGAACTGTTTAGCATAATTGAAGAAGCAAGAGGGGGCAAGATGTGGAACTCAGTTTTGGACGTACTGAGATTAAGTTGTCTGGATTCATTTATGAAAATATATTAAAATAGGCAGCTATGTGAATGGTCTGGCATGTCATGATAGAAGTATGAGGTGCAAGTATATATTTTAAACCACTGGCTTATAGATTATAATGGAAGTTTGTGAGTGGGTGAGGAATTGGGGTAGAGTGCTGAAGGAGATAATCATTTAAAGATTAAGTAAAGAGGAAATAATTATCAATGAGATTGGGAAGGAGGAATCTGTTAAATAGAAAACCAGGGACAAACATATCTGGGGTGAGGGGATGAGGGAAGAATCACAAGCATCAAATTCTGCCTTAGATTTCAAGCAAGATTAAAAATGAAAAGCAATATGAATACTAATGATGGCATTCCAAAAGCAATTCAGAGTACAGAAATAGATTGTAGTAGATTGAGAAATGATTAGAGGCCTCATCTGCCTAATTTCAAAATCAATATTTTTAATTTCTCCAGGTGTGCTACATATTTGCCGCCAAAATGAGATAAGTATATTTACTATTTCTTCATTTAAAAATATGAATGAATTATATATATTGATGGTTGTTGACAATGTTAAATTTCCTAAGCTATTTTCCCACTAAACAAGTTCTTCATATGAAGATGAAAACGATGGCCCAGGCAGGGCGCGGTGGCTCATGCTTGTAATCCCAGCACTTTGGGATGCCGAGGCGTGTGGATCACAAGGTCAAGAGATCAAGACCATCCTGGCCAACATGGGGAAACCCTCTTTCTACTAAAAATACAAAAAAAAAAAAAAAAAAAAAAAAAAAAAAAAAAATTAGCTGGACATGGCGGCATGAGCCTGTAGTCCCAGCTACTCGGGGAGCTGAGGCAGGAGAATCACTTCAACCTGGGAGGCAGAGGTTGCAGTAAGCTGAGATTGTGCCACTGCACTCCAGCCTGGTGACAGCGTGAGACTCTGTCTCAAAAAAAAAAAAAAAAAAAAAAGGCCAAATATGATTATATGCAGTTGCTTAGACAATTATTCCAACAAAACTAGACAGTTAAGAAGTATTGAGTGAAACAAACACCAGTGGGGACAAAACAGTGATCTGGGGTACTTAGTAACAGATGATTCATTATTTTTAGATATTTTCTTCCAAGCATATTTATAGTATAATATTACAATTATCAAGACCTGCTATGACAATAATCCTAAATCTCAGTGTCTTCATATAATATGGTTTATTACTCTCTCACTTTACAATTATACTAGTTGATCATGGGTGAGAAAGACTATTATTCTTCAGTAACTCTGTCATCCTGTTATCATCTAGGTCTGGTTCCATATTGCATATAAGCGAAGAGAGTGAAAGATCATGTATGTGAGTTCATGGCCAAAACAATAAAGGACATAACATCACTTCCACTTCTGTTTGATTGGATAAAACTCTATCACTTTCCTCAACCTAACTGCAGTGGTGATTGGGACAGGTAGTCCTCAGGCAAGAGAAACAGATCACAGTTAATACTTAGAAGAATCTGATTCAGAATGCCTGAGTTACTCATAACTATTGGCTTTACATACAATATACAGTAATAATCAGAAAAGAAGCGTCAGATGAAGTCAATTAGTGAATTTCTTTCTCCCAACACATCCAAAATTTGACCACCTCTCTTATTCTCCACTCTTATACCTCTGCAATAAGGCTCTGTCATCTCTCTGGTGTGTATTGTATTATTCTTTTTTGTTTTCCTCTTTCTTACTTGTGCCCTCTAGGCTTACTATTCTTCACACAGAAGCCAGTATCATGGTTCTAAAATAACATTTCAAAAAAGTCATCAGGGTACTGTTCTACCGAAAATTCTCCAGTGGCTATCTATTCTACTCAGAGGATCTCTGTGATCTGGATTTCCTTTACTCCTTTGACATTGTGTCCCCTTCTGTCATTCAGCATCAGCCACAATATTCTTCTTGCTTTCCCTAGACAAGTAAGCTCTAAAAGCAAGTCTTTTGCACTTGCTGCTTTCTCTACCTGGAATACTATTTGCCCAAATGGTTGCATAGCTTGTTCCTTCATTCCTTTCAATTATGCCTAAAAATTAATCAATAAAATATTTCTTGATAATACTTTATGAAATAGCTCCCCGTGTACATACCTCTAGTAATTGCCTTCCCAAATAACACATAGATTTATTTTACTCAATAGCACATATCACTATCTGAAGTACTGTTTATTTTCTTCTTACTCGATTACTGCCTGTTTACAACTGATATCATGCAGTCTCCATGACAGCAGGCACCTTGTCAATTTTGCTCAGATTTCCTATCTTCAAAATCTAAAATATTTGCACACAATTGACCTTCAAAATGTGTGTTGAGTGAGTAATGTTGATGCAAATATGTGTCAATAGTATTTTAAAAATATAAATTTTATTTATTTTGGTGATGAATAGTTTAAAAGTATTTATACTATAAAAAGCAGTGCTGTCAACATATATATAATTTCTGTTTCTTATTTATCTCTCAGTGTCATAATATAAAGGTATATTCTTTAAATGTGCCTTTAATATGGTTTTTAAATTCGTATTACTGAACATTTCTCTATAAATAGATTAGTTATTATAGATATAAGATTGAAGAACTGCTTTGTGTATAAACACGTATGTATTTGTCTTAGTCCATTTTGGGATGATATGATAGAATAAAATATACTTGGTAATTTACCAAAAAAAGAGATAAAATATTTATTTCTTATATTTCTGGAGGCTGGGAAGTCCAAGGTTGAGGGCCCTGAATCTGGTAAGGGTCTTCTTACTATGTCATCCTGTGGCTGAAGGTAAAAAGCGAAGAGAGTCCACAAAAGTGAGAAAGGGGCCTCATCCTTTTATCAGAAAACTACTCCTGCAGTAACTAACCCACTCCCAAGATAATGGCATTAATTCATTCATGAGGGCTCTGGCCTCATGAAGAAATTACCTCTTAAAAGCTTCCCCTTTCAACATTGTAGCATTGGGGATTAAGTTTCCAACACATGTACTTTGCCGGACACATTCAGACCATAGCAGTATTTAACAATGATCACTTACAGTAGCTTCCTCCTATAACTGGATTTGTATTGGCAAACGGCAAAGACAGTTTTAAGTATTTTCATAAATGTTGATAAATTCCTTTCTAGAAAGGCTTTACCTACTTATACTCTCAACAAATGCTTGCTATCATTTTAAATTGTTTGCTAATGTTATCAGTGAAATTACATAACACCTTATAGTATAGCATTTTATAGTTCATTAATTCACTTAAACTCTCATTGATTATATATTTAAACATAAATTCTCTGTGCTTGAAACGTGTTGATATATATTTATTTGTATTTTTGATTAGTATAAACAATATTGGGACATAAGTTGAAAATATTGGACAGTCACTGCCCATTGTCATTACCATTTAGACTTGTAATTACATTACTTATAACAAAGCCTGAGTCTGGACAGATCCACAGTAAATGAATAACCTGCTTAGGAATGTTTTAATTAGCTTTCTGTGCATCTGATTTGCAGTACTGGTGGTGAAAATGAGTGCAAAAGAACAGAGTGGAGAAAATATACACAGGTCTTCAATAGATAAGAATAATGTTTATTTCCAGCTCTGCCACCTACTTGTGTGATTTGAACAAGGAATTTGCCACTTTGAGCCTCAGACTCCTTGTCTATGATGTAATAATTTTGAGCAACTATCTTTCTGAAGACTGAGAAATAATTTTCCATAAAATTTAACTGAGTGTGCAGTAGCCTTTCTGACCACTTAGTAGGCACTTACTAAATTTTGGTTTAGATCCTACCTTCTTCAACATTTTGACTAACCTCAGAACTCAAATTTCCAATTGATTTTAATTTAGTTCTAGCTTAAAAGCATACTATTACAAAAGGCATGCTCATTACAGCCAACAGCCAACACTACAATTCCGCAGGAGACACTAAGAAGAGCCACAGGAGACAAGTCTTTCTAGGTTATAATACAGACTAAAATAAACAAAAAATATTTTACAGAAAATATGTAAAAGAAATATCTCAATGACTTTATCAGAGAAGAATGTACTAATTTGCTTTGGAAAAGCAATTCTTTATTGGATATGCTTTTTTTCCCAGTGCAGCATCTTCTTCCCTAGCAAAGATACACAAAGAGCGTGCCAGTTTAATACTCTGGAAAAGACTGTCAGTTCCTCCTGAGTTCAGCTCATGCATCTTAATGCAGCATCGGGTTTCCTGTAGACGACCACATTTCAGGCCCTTTGACAAAACTCATATAAAAAAAAGACGTGATGTTCAAGAAACGGAGGTGGCTTGAATAATTTAACAGCTACATATAGCCCTATGAAATATTAAAGGCGCAATAGAGTACAATGGGGAGTTTTACAGAGATTGTAGCATGGCACGTCTCCTTCTGGCACAGTCGGCTCCTTGGTACTAGTGATAGCTGATGTGTTATGATGGTGAAGTAATAATTACAATGAAGCTAATAAGTACTTTAATAGAAGCTAAACCAGCTTACTGATATTCAGGCCTTTAAAAAAATAAAACGGCTCAAATAACTTAAACATTATTTGGAACATTTAGCTGACGTTAAAAATCATTTTCTAGAACATCCCATCTTTGCTACTTTAAAATACATTTGTTATGGATAAGAACTGTTCAGTCAGCTATTTATTTCTTTCAAAAATATGATAGGTTTTATAATCGCTTTCCAAAGTGAAAGGTAAAAAGACAGATGCAAAGTCTCTTAGGTTGTGCTTACATGATTAGAAGAATCAATGTTTATAATTCCTCATATGGTAAATACACATACCCAATGTTACATTGTAATAAGGCAAATCTCAGCCAGAGGCACAGATTTTACTGCCAATATCCATGTAAGTCAGGGAGGCCCAAACAAGGGCATGCATTTTGTTTCATTGCAAATCTTTGTTCTTTGTTTCTAAAAATATATTTTTTCTTTTTTCTTACTTCATTTGATATCCCAATATGCTTAAGAAAAAAGCCTGTAATTAGCTAGAGCTATATTTTACCCACTTTCATTGAAGGATATGTTTGAAATACCTTGCCTAAAAGAAAGCACTGTACTGTTTTGCTACTACTTCTAAGAGGTCTCTTGCTTTTGCATTTTCTAATACTGTGCACTGAGTTCTCATTTTGAAGAAATGCCTAAAGATGAGGAAAATTGACAAGGAGCTTATTTTCCTACGAGAGCTACGATTCTGATCTCATTCTCAGATGAATACTTTAAATAAGTTGATCAGTGATGTTGAGATCTCTCTGAATACTCCAGATGTGTTTTATACACTTTCAGTTCTCAGGAAAATTCACAGTGTATCCAAGACTATCTATGGCTCATTTAGGAGAGCCAGTGGGTCCACAAAATAAAGATTCTTACTTTCTGGGTAAATAATCTGAGTGGTCAAAAAGTAAACAGCTAAATGGTGAGGTAACTGCTATTCATATAGACCCTTCACAATGTTTTACAGTTTTTGAATTGCTTCTGTATACATAATTTTATAGGAAATATACTTTGCATCATTCTGTGAGGAAGATTTGGAAAGAGGGATGAATTCCAAGCAGAAACAAGCTAGACACTGAAGATACACTTAAGAGAACTAAGAGAATCTGGAGACCTAAGACATGGAACATGACTTTGTGCAGAGTCTCAGTTAGAAGAGAAAATTACCTTTGAAGTTATAATTCTGTTTTCTTGCAAAGCATGGCCAACTTTCCTGTTTTCTCCCAGCTTTATTGAGGTGTAATTGAAAAATAAAACTTATTTATATTTATGGTGTACAATGTGATGTTTTACTATATGTGTACATTGTGAAGTGATTACAACAATTCAAGCTAATTAATATATCCATCACCTCATAAAGTTGTTTATTTTATGTGTTTATGTGTTTGTATGGTGAGAGTTTGTGTGTATATGTGTGTGAATATATAAAACCATTGAATTTACTATGTTTTCTCTTAAATGATAGCTAAAATAAATATACATGCCATAAATGAATACTATTTATAAATTATCAGCACATATTTGAACATCTACTGAGTTAATCACTGTTGAGCATTTCAAAGACTATGAAATGTGGTACCTAATACATCAGTCTGTTGTATGAAAGAGAAAAAATGCGACAAGCAATGTTTTCCCTGTTCAGTATAGTTTTGTCTTTTGTTTTCAGCTTTCCTTTTCCTTTACAACTATCTTCAACACTTTTGAGTGGGAATGGGTCCAATGTTCTCCAGATTTAAGTGCCACTAAATCTTGGATTCTAATCTCGGCTCTGCATCTATTAATGCATTTTAACTGTCCTCAAAAGTTTTTTCTAAGGATCACATAACATAATACAAACGAAAATGCTTTGAAAATTTTGAAGTTCTGAATGTATGTACTTGTTTTCATTACAATAATATACTCTACAGCATATTACTTCATAAACATATATTTAATCAGCTATCTTATATCTACAGATTTTCTGCTCTGAAAATGAGGATATCTGTATTTTTACACCCAACAGTATTACTCTAAATCTTTCAAACTGCTTTGATCTAGACATTAAGCAGTCAGTATATGGGATGCCTGCTATGGTTCTGGAGCAAGACCCCTGTATTAGTCTGTTCTCACACTGCTGTCAAGAACTACCGGAGACTGGATAATTGATGAAGAAAAGAGGTTTAGTTGACTGTAAGTTCTGCAGGCTTAACAGGAAGCACGACAGGGAGGCCTCAGGCAACTTATCATTATGGTGGAAGTGGAAACAAGCACGTCTTACCATGGCAGAGCAGGAGAGAGAGAGAGCGTGAGGGGCGATTGCCACACACTTTCGAACAAACAGATTTAGTGAGAACTCACTCACTATTACGAGAACAGAAAGGAAGAAGTCTGCCCCCACGATTCAATCAGCTCCCACCAGGCCACTCCCCCGACATGAGGGAATTACAATTGGAGATGAGATTTGGGTGGGGAGACAGAGCCAAACCTTATCAATCCCATTTAGCTACCAGATCATAGAGGAACAAGGAGTCCTACAGCAGATGCTAGGGTGGCTGTGTTTATAAGAGGGATGAAATTAGCAGGCTGCACTTGCAAAAAATAACAACTGGCATGCCATAATGCTGCAAACTAGCTGAATATCAGCCTTTCTAAAAATGTCCTTGTAATTCTACTTTTACAACCTAAAGTCCAGTTTGATCCTTTTCAGTATTATTCTGAATACTTCTAATGATTATCTCCTCATCTTCAAACAATTATCTAAAATTCTATTATTTAATTTTTGAGTTTTAACTAAAGCGATTGATCCTCTTGAAGTAGAAAGTGAGAACTATCAGATCACTTTCAGCACTCCAGCAATGTCTTGCATTTTGCACATTCAGCTATACTCCTAAGTTATTTGTAATTATGTAATCAGATTAAAGCCAGGACTCAAGTTGTCAAGTGTATTTGTTCTTCTTTCACAGTTAAACAATGATGATAACATGGCACAGTCTCTAAAAAATAATATAAACATTACAGAAATTTTTCATTTGCATTTTTTCAAACCCCACAAAACAAACATAATTTCACAGGATATTACTACAGTTCTGAAAATGTTCCTTTATCCACCATCAACTTCTATCACACTTCCACACCTATTGTAGCACCTCTGTTTACCACACTTCCTGGTACTTTTCTCTTTTATCCTCAGATCGTTTTTCCATTATTCTTTGTTTTCTTCTTTTAAACCCAACTTCTCTCCAAAGCCAAATCCATGTACCTATCTTTTTTTCACTTCCTCATTAACTTACGCATCTCCAGTTTTTTTTCTTATTTTATTTTGGATAGTGTTTGTTGCAAATTACCAGGAAATAGTTAGGCATGTTTTCCATAAAAACAACAAGGGAAAGGACTCATTTTTTGTAAGCAGAGGAAAGAGAACATTTAAGAAAATGCATTCAGTGATGGTTGTTATCTAATCACAAATACATTATTTCTAAATTATAGGTGTATATGTATATTTGGATTACATTAAATTTGGATAACATTTGCTCAGTGATTGAATAAACAGTGTTTATTAACCTTTATGTATTTTAATACTCAATTATTTTATAACAGTCAATTCCTTTTTTATTCAATAAGCATTTATTTCATACCTTAATTAACTGAAGCCCATCTTCAGGAGCATTTTTCTCAGGAAGTATGCATGCATGCACTAGTCCTCACAGATGCACATGTTAGAAAATGTAATCTGTGTGATCTTGATAATAGAATGGCAACACTACTAGCTATCAAATTTCTGTGTCAGAATTTTATTTTCTCTCTTTTAAAAGTAAGTCTTTGGTGACTTTCCAGTACTTGCTTATAGACATAGTTTTCTATGGAGAGAATAACAAAAAGTTAAAATAATTTTTCTTTCTTAGAAAAAAGTATTTGGGGGGGTTTTGATTACCATGTGAAACTTCCATAAACTTCCCAAATTAGAAATTAGGTATTGGAATAGTTTTTTATGTTAGTAATTTTTCTACAAAGTTTCTTTAAAAGTTTTTCCTTTACATCCATAGATTCAGATTTATGATTCAAGGGGAAAAAGTTTTTTCTCTTTTATTTTAGTATACTGACTTCAGATTTTTTCTGTTCTCAGGGTATACCAATTATGCATGCATGAATCCTTCTTTATCATTATTTTTGTATCTGTTTTTTATCTTAAAACCTATTTATTCTTTTTCATTTTATTTGGCTTTGCTCTCCTCAAGACTTCTTTTAAGCTTTTATTGTGTTTCAGTATATTCTTTCTTCCATTTTGATTCCTCTTATGCTTTGCTCACTTTTGTATTTTTGTATGTTAATTTTTTTCTGAGTTCTGTGACTTAATTGTTCTTTCTTCTTTTTGTACTAACCTTTCTTGTTTGATCTTTTTTCCCCTCTTTTTTGGATATGTTTCAAAAGTCTTTACATAAATGTTCTTTGTTTAATGGTAAAATATCTTGAACGTGCAGCCATTCTCAGCATACTTTTCTTCATTTTGTCATGTTTATTACCTTAGAGTGTGTTGTAAATGGGGAAATTATTTTTAAATGATAGCATGTGGCAGGGGCAATGTATGTTAAATAAGACTTGGGGGGCTAGGATGAAGGAGTTAAGCACTTAGACTTCAGGAAGATATTTCAAATATTTTCTTACAATCTATCTTGTGTGTCAAGAATCTCTTATATGGCAATATAGCTTATATTTTATTTCTTATAACCAAGAGCCAAGTACACAGGTTATGACTATAATTTTTTCTTGTCTTTTCATACTTGCAACATGTTTGTGCAATGATTGGGGATGAATATGTCCTCAATTAGCGCTGACATTTTTACCGCTTCATGTTTTCAGTAAGGTACTGGGGATATTTCAGTAGCCCACTGTCATAGGCTAGTGTAGATACTCCAAGCGTGGTTAATTAATGTAAATCTATAAAGAAGATTTCTCTTAAAGTACGAGAAACTGCGTTTCTGATCTACAAAGGCTTCTACATTTCTTTAACCAAGTTCAACGGTCACTGTATTTAACGACCTTTCTTTTCATACCTTTTTACCACCTGAAAGTTCTTTTATTTTTCCAAAGGTATAATTTTGCCTTATTTTGCTTTTTCTTACATGTTATCTGAGAGAGTGAGGCAAGGATGGATTTACTCAGTCTTCTTTAAAAGGAATCCACACTGAAGTGTTCTATAAACACTAATTAGCATCCTGAACAGAAAAGGTAAACTACAATTTAGTAGTAAATTTGGTAAGTCTTAAACCTGGAGACACTTCTTCAGATTTAAAAAAAAATGACAGAGGAATCAGACAATAATATAATCATTGATAAATGTTTGGAATTTAGATGAGTAGAGAGAATGAGGTAGACTCTAGTCCTAGGAGTCAGTAGGTCACCTAGAAAAAAGTTTAGCATAGTCTTGAAAGCTGTTCCTTGAGAAAACATGTGGTTTTAATATGCAGATTGCCAAATAAATACACATTCTGAAGTGTGTTTGACCTTTTCATTTAATTTCTCATGAGTGAATTTAAACATAATACCTTACATGTTAATGGCATTTATTTTTGAGACCTCTTTTATATGTTACATAAATACCTTCTCTGTGGAACAGATATTGAACTTGTATATTTTATTACCAACAATGATAAATAATCAATGTATTTTAATGTTTCAATGTATTATTAATCAATTATTATGGTCAATTAGTAATCAACATATCATGTTAATCATTGTAAAATAATTTGCTAAAGTTAAGGATGTCCAAACACGAACTGCATTGTACATTGGTAAGAGGTTTTCCACAAAGATGATCACAATGACAGGAAATTTCTGGAGGAGATTCAGGAATCAGGTAAGTGATACAATATCCAGTCATGAGATAAGATGATCACAATTGCAGTCACCTTTAATCACCAGGAAAGCAGGAGTTCATGGAAGTTAAGTAACTTGCTTAAAGTTATCAAGATTGAGATCATGAGTCAAATCAACACGGGCTATGGCACAAATGAAAATGAAAGCCAGAGCATCATGAGATTATTAAATTGATTCCTGGATCAGTTTACAAATAAAATTAAACAATGAATTAAAAACATGGACACACTAACTGCACAGATACTTTAAAATATTAACATGCAGAGCACTTAACTTTGTTATGATGTTAATGATAGGATAACAAATACCTAGGAAAAGCAAGAATATGGTATGACATCAAAGGGTCTCCCAAAGACATAATTTGTTTTCGATAGATTTTGAAATTTTTAAATTGTTCCCAGGCTTTTGTTTTATGCACTCAGAACTCCTGGCTGTAGTCCACTGCTACTGCAGGTTCAAATACCACCAGTTACATTTTCAACTATTTCTTTCACTGATCTCTGGAAAGTCTCACTGTCAAACGCATCTGTTTTGACTATTCTTTGCCAGCAGGAATTAGCCACTCAAAAGTATTAAACTCCATTTCAATTTTGAAATAATATTTTGAACATGACTTTTAACCTAAGAGATACGTTTGTCTTTTTTCTTAATTCCCTGCACCTCATTTCCCGTCAAATAGTTACTTTCCCTTTAACACAGACACATGTTTTCACTACATAATTTTTAGTGCAAGCCCATAGCTCTTTATATTCTTTTACTCCTTTCTTGTAAATTCTGTCCCTCTTTGTTTCAGCCATCCATTCAGGTGGCAATTCAGAACTTTGTGTTTAAACTACAGGCTAGGAAATAAATTTTAAGCTTTGCAAATGATTTATTAGTCATGTAGTAGAATAATGCACACTATTGTGTAGAGAATTCAGGGAAAGCCATTCATGTACAACGAAGGACAAACAGGTGTAATTGCCCCCTCACACCTTGACCTTTTCTTCTTTAACCTTCTGAAAGTCATTTTGTAATAGTTCACATTTACCTGAGGAAAAATATTAAGTCACGTAACTGGGTCATAACATTCAAATGATGCAGCTTTTTTTAAACCTCTGTGATTTATAGTATTGTATGCATTCATAATAGGTAATTTATTACACATGAGACAAGATTTTATGCTAATTGTACAACTTATTTCATAATCTTCTTCATTTTTTTTTTTTTTGAGATGGAGTCTTGCTCTGTCGCCCAGGCTGGAGTGCCGTGGCACGATCTCGGCTCACTGCAAGCTCCGCCTCCCGGGTTCACGCCATTCTCCTGCCTCAGCCTCCCAAGTAACTGAAACGACAGGCACCCGCCACCACGCCAGGTTAATTTTTTGTGTTTTCAGTAGAGATGGGGTTTCACTGTGTTCGCCAGGCTTGTCTCGAACTCCTGACCTCGTGATCCACCTGCCTCGGCCTCCCAAAGTGCTGGGATTACAGGTGTGAGCCACCGCACCTGGCCTATTTCATAATATTGAATAGGGGCATAGAAATTGATTGTAGAGAGTAGACAGTTGCCAATTGTTTCTTCATGACATCTCTAGAAGGCATCACTTATTTTCCATTTTGAAGCTGTCAACCTAGTTACACTTTTTACTTTCACATAGAGATTACTACAGAAGTACCAAGTGTCATGTTGCCAGTTTATGTTGCTTGCAACATATCACACTCATTACTTCCACGTTGCCACCACCACAATGTCTTACATTTTATAGTCCTTCACTGTTTGAAAAAAAAATCACGATTGAGTTTTATTTGTTCCTCCGGTTGGGAGCCATTATGTCCTTTACGTGTCCTTTTCTCACCCTCTGATTAGGAAGCAATGACATCTTTTGAGCTCCTGTGGTCAGTTATTTTCATGTAACCTCTGCTACATGCTGATTACAAGAAAGGGTATATAAATAATGTAATGAGTGCTAACAGAGAGGGAAAGCACCATGAGCAATAACTCAATCATCAAAGGTTTCTTAATCCATTATAAATATTTGTCTACATTGATTACTATATTTAAATAGACGGCTCAGCAACACTTTTTATTAATTGACTTATTGAAATGTAATTCAAATACCATACAATTCACTCTTAAAATGAACTATACAGCAGCCTTTAGTATGTTCTCAGTCCTACAACCACAAGGAAAATGCTCTGAATGAAGAAGGAAATTGCTCCTTCTCTAGAAGTTCCAGAATGGAATACTGCTTGTCAACCCCTTGAGTTAAGTCAACGAGAACTGCTGAGCTATAAGACAATGTATTTGTGCTATTTTAAGATACTAGCCTGTGGTAATTAGTTACAACAGAGTGGAGATAGAGAAGGTAATACAGCTACCAAGGTAAAGGGGACAGGCATTGTGTCCAATTGTCCAAGCGTAAGCATAACATAAAGTTAAAAGTAATTAAACAGATTCCTTTTAGATTGTAAAATTCAGATGTAAAAAGTGGGTAAGAGGAATTTGGCAATGGGTAAAACTGGAGACAACACGTAGGCGTGCTTTTAGACTATGAAGTTTGCACTATACTCTGAGCAATGGGAATATGAAACAGGGTAGTGAAATGGTCAGGTATTCATCATAGAAGGATTAGACTTTTCTGCTAGGATCCATGCAAATGCATTGGAGAAGAACAAAGCAAAGGTAAGAGATACCAACTGTAAAACCTTTGCAATAATTCCAGAGAGAGCATGTTACCCTTGATGTAAGCAGCAGAAATGAGTTGAGAAGAAATAGAATAATAAGAGAGAAGGATTTAGTAAATATAATTAACAACTCGTGGTGCCTAAGTAGGGATTATGAAGGATAACTTTTAACCTATAATGTCACCTATGTTTTTAGCTTGGCCAAATTAATACATGTTAATGGCAACATTATTGGCAGAAATTGGAATATCAGGAAAAGAGACATGCTTGATACTGGACAATGGTGAACATTGTAAGATTCCATTTAGTTGTGCTGAATTTGATGTTTCTGTGAAAGTGAATGAAGTTAAATGGAGGATATATTTGATGGAGAAAAATGAACATGTTATAAAAGGAGCAGGGATGAGAGTATATATAATATTCCTGATTCTATTTATTCTTAAATCTCAGGCATTTATTTGAGTTCTGTGAGACACCCTGTATCTTCAAATTAAATTCCTCTTTTTGCATATCGTCATTTGAACTGAGATTGCATTGCTTTTTTTACCAAAGGGGATTCAGGTTATATGACAATCATTTTTATTGACACTGACTATAGTGCTAACACAAAGAAACATTATATGTTTAAATGGAAAATGAGATATACACTCTGTTTAGGTGAGAATAATGATGAAAAATGCAAGTAATGTGGCCCTATATTTTATATAAAGACACCCTATGATTTATACTAGTGAGGAGCCATGGGGATGTATTTGTCTGTTTTCACACTGCCATAAAGACATACCCCCATATGGGTAATTTATAAAGAAAAGAGGTTTAATTGACCCACAGTTTTGCATGGCTAAGGAAGCCTCAGGAAACTCACAATCATGGCATGAGGGGAAGAGGCACATCTTACATGGTGGTAGGTGAGAGGGAGTGAGCAAGAGCAGTGAACACGGCTTTACAAAACCATCAGATCTCATGAGAACTCACGTACTATCATGAGAATGGCATAGTGAAAACTGTCCCCTTGATCCAATCACCTCCCACCAGGTCTCTCACCTGATATGTGCAGATCACAATTCAAGATGAGATCTGAGTGGGAACACAAAGCCAAACCATTTCAGGGGGGTAGTAGACATTTTTGCTTGACCTGAAATAAAGATTGGGCCTAATGATAGAACACATGAATTACCAAGGGGAGAAGTAAATATTGTTTGCCCCAATTATTATTTTGTCTGCAGGCAAATAACTCTGCTCAAGATATTTAGAATAAAGTCAAGTGTCAAAGATATTTCAAGTGATTAAGGACTAGGACTCTACCATCCTGTGCCTAAATTCTATTAGCAGCTGGACTGTAGTAGTGCAATCTGTATAAAGGGAAGGTTATAGGCACTGGATTAGTAGAATATCTGGTTCTGGCTTGGGAAACACCCCTGTGAAATATGTGAGCACTCTGTGATATCTACAAACCACATATGGTTAATAGAGATTCCATTTATTGCATAATATCA
Source organism: Macaca fascicularis (assembly GCF_037993035.2). NCBI lineage: Eukaryota > Metazoa > Chordata > Mammalia > Primates > Cercopithecidae > Macaca > Macaca fascicularis. Next base: position 68,743,239 of record NC_088389.1, on the reverse strand, counting down.
CCCTGAGTATATGGCAGTATTTAGTTGTTAATCTAATTTTAATCCATCAAATTTGAATATTCATTAAAACATGTCAACAAGACAAAATGCAAATAGAAAAGAAGACAATTTGAAAGGGTGTTAATAAATGGATGACACTGGTAAAATAACAACACAAAATTTATTAAGTCAAGCTTAGATCCAATTAAAATCTTTACTAAGAGTTTCAACTTTATTTCTCAAGGTATTTCTATGTTCTGAAGTATACAAGTATATTTGTTTGGGTTTCCATTTCCTTCTTGGAATCTGTGTTAATATCTACAGTACATGATGCCTTTAGGAAGAATTTTTTATCTTTATGAGCTATCATTATGCAGAAAACACTCAGGTTTATATCTCTCTATTTGATCATTTAGCTTTGGCAGCAGATGATCTGATTCCGAGTCTGTCTACAGTGAATAATTGAATGTCAGAAATGTTTTAAATTAAATTCTGACAAAGATGAAACGCTTTGTGGGGGAATCTAAATGTTTGTTAAGTTCTTTGTCCTCTTTTTCATGGCCTCTTAATGGTTGCAATCTTGTATCTGCTTTTGCAAAGAAGAGTCTGTGTGCTATTTAAGATTCTGTTGCGGGAGCCATCAGGCACATTAAATCTGTTCCTCTGTGTTCTTTCACCATCTTAAGTACATTGTAAGTGTAAAATAAAAGGATTAGCAATGAAACAGAATTTCCTTCAGAATAGCATAATTAGTATCAATGTATATTTTATTTCCTGTTAACAGTTATAAATATAAGAAATAGGGTTGGTTAGTGATTTCAAACTGATAAATATAAAGCAGATTTTTGTTGTATTTAAGAGTAGTGGCCCTCTACTATATGAAAGAGTCAAGGGAAAAAACAGTTGAGGATACTGCAAAACAAGCAATAAATATTCAATAGTCTTTTTTATATGTTATAGTTTTAGGTATATTATAGACCCTCAGGAAAATAAAGTGCAGAGGACTTTCACCTTTGCAGGCAGTAATTGCAAGCAGTATTATATTTGGAAATATAAGATAAATGTTACTTTGAGACTGGTTTGGGCTGAAAATCTATCTATACTAGTTATTTGTGTACATTGGAGCAGTTATTAAATCATCAGCTTCCATTTTCTCACCCATAATTTGGGAATTCTGTTCTGCTCATTTAATAATTCAATCAATATATATTTATTGTGTACCATAAAAACTGCAATTACTTTTGCACCAACCTACTAATATGTGCTGGTCATAATCTAGCCATGGAGGATAGAGTCGTAGACAAAACAGAGAAACTTCTTGCCTTCATAGACCTTAAATTCTAGTGGGATAAAGTAAATGAAAAAATAAAACATATAAAATTTTAGATAAATTTAAATGCAATAAAAGTAAGATAAGCAGAAAGAAAATGAAGTGTGTGTGTGTGTGTGTTTATATTCTGTGTGTGAAATGTACAATTTTAAGATGGCATATACATACCTTCCCCCAATCATTCAATCAAACAGTGATAGACAGATCAATGAAAATTGTAAACAGAATATTAAACTTTCACTTTTTAATTGCTGAAACAAATACTAACTGCTAGAATAATGCCAATAATGCTTCTTAAAAAGCTAGAAGTAAGTCAGAAAGGAAGATACTAAAAAGTAGATAAAAGTATATTCTGCTTAATTATTGAAATATATGCAGAGGTATATCTGTGAAGAAACTACTGAAAGCAGAAGAAATCACCAAATCTTTGTGACTAAAGATTCTTATGCTAGCATTTGTCATGATGCTTTTCACAAAGAGGATTTTCAAGAAGAAAGTTTGACCCTCTCTGCACTTCCTCATCTGCTTCTGTTTCATCGCTGTTCCCACAAAATGTGATTCCAAAAAGCATATCCTTATTGTGTGGTATAAATAGAATCTCTATTTATACTTGATGGCTGCTTAAAATAAAAACCAGTCTCTTTTTTTCCCCCAAGAATCCACTAGCAAGCAGTGGCTAAACTGTTGTTACTTGTATTTTTTACAAAAATGTCACTGGTACAGAGAATAAAATAAAACTTCAAAGTACTCATTTTAATTGTCAAGGAATCTGAATAACCTATTCAGATGTAAATTATATATATTTTATATATATGTATATTGCTTTCTTATTTAACAAATTCCAGTAAACAACCAGACACAATATTTATCACTAGAAACCCCTTCATTTTTTCTTTCTGCTAGCGTCTGGAAATATATTTAGGTTCAATGTGCTTAAAAGTCACAACATGTAGAATAATCTTACCTATATAAACCTACATGTGGAGAAAAAGTCCATAAGTAGTAGATATTATGGATGATGTTTTAATTTTTATTTTAATATTGTTCTGTATTTTTCATTTAAAAATGAACATTACATATTTAAAGTTTAGGTTAGGATACTTAAGTTTAAACCAAATAATCCAAAATGAATATTAGCAGACACTAAGATAAGAAACACTATTGATCAAAATGAAATCTCTGGAAGGACTAGAAGTGGTCACTGCTTTCACTATTATTTCCCTAGTATTTTAACTTCTCCATAGTGGGCTCATATTGCCTTCATTTAAAAAATAAGTTTCATTTTAATAGCAAGTGTTATTTCAATATTATTTATCTGGGTAAATATAATGTTTTAAATTAGTTATGTTCAAAAATATCTTATGGCGATTCTTCATCAAGTAAATGTCAGGTCTCAGAATTAATATTTTGAACTTTGGCATGTTATTGTCGTTCACTAATAATTACACTGATATCTATATTTTAGTTATTATAGTTAGTATAGATTCCCAGAGGCAGAAACTATGTCCACCAGCAATTCCAATGCCACTGCCACCTAGTTAACTACTTGCTTCATGTTCAACAGTAGCTATCTGCTGGTTGACCTCAGCCAGTATCAGCAATAAATAAACTTTGAATCCCAGATTCAAGGACAATAATCAAAACCATTATCACTCCACAGTCACTATTAGCTAGCTACATCCAGGCTCTAGAAATGATAGGTATATAGAGCAGCTGGAGGGTCTTGGTAGATTGAGTGTCTGCCCCAAAAGTCTGGGAAACCTTCCTTAGTAACTTTTGGATCCAGAGATTCATTTAAGAGTGGACAATTCAAACAAGACCAAGTCTGACATACCAGGAGGAGCACTAGAATGCAATCATTTAGAAACAGTGACAGCAGCCAGCTACAGGTAGGGTTGGTGACGTTGCAACACTTATCTATGTTCAGGTTTCATTGAGTTAGCCTCCCATGCCTTCTATTTTCAACAGAGTTGTCGCATTAGTGTTTCTGTCTAAATCAGACTTGCCTGGCATCCAGAGTCTATTAGGGATCCACATGGAGACAGAACTAGAAACCTCCTCCTGGTAGAATGAATGGATGAGTTTTGATAACATTATTTGGGGATATCTTCTAACAGCTGCTAATGCAAATGGTTCTCTAAGAGTGGCCCCTTCTAAGCTGGATCTGTCCCTGATTCTAGGTGTGTGAATTAGGTTCTGAAAGGGCATAGAAGGTCCTAAGCCAGCTGTTTCCATAGGATATTTGGTTGCTTTGGCAGCTCCTAGGTTGCCCAAATGGCTTTTCCATTCCTGGGAAAAGACCTAAAAATCTGAACACTTGCTAAAGAACTTACAGGCAGATAAAGGCTGCCATCAAAATCTACCTATTCTCTTGCCAGGTGTTTCCCAGCTCATCCCACATTTGGACCCTTTCAGAAGCTGGATGTGTGGTGTGGCACACCTCAATAAGGTTAACTGGGACTTTGCTGTATGGGGGACATCTCTATATGACATAAAAAAAGGTACTAGGATTAAGAATGAGCCACATTTTCTTACTTATATATGGATTCTAGAATGTTTTCTTTTTCTTGTTATTCTGTTTGTCAATGACTAGACAACTAACTTTCTATTTAGGGACCTATTTTTATGGTACCTGTATGTATTTGATAGAGAGGGATCAATTTTAGAATCAAATGCCCAGGTTTCATTTGTAAACATCTTTAGTATTTTGATTTTGCTTATAAATTGATTTAGACAGAATTGATACATTCACAATGAAGAATGCTCTTTTCCAGAAACTTGGCATGTTATTCCATTCATTCAGCCCATTTATGCCTGAGGTTGCGATTTTTTGAATATTTGCAATCAAACCTTGGCCATGACCTTGAGGAATAGGATATAAATAACTCCCACATGCTTAGCATTCCAATAATGGAACACTAGGCATATGTGGGTTAATTCCTCTTTAATGCTTTTTAGAAAACCTTTATGGATTTACAGATTTTATCACAGAGATCTTCCAGAATTCTTGTTACATTATTCCAATGAGTAATTATAATTTTTTTGCTAATGGTAATATGATTTTTTATTTATCAAGATCCATTATCTTTTAAAACTGTGTTTAATTTTTAAATGGGTTATGTATGTCACAAATGTTTTAAAACATTCTTCCATTTATAGCTTCCATTCTGCTATAGTGCCTATTCTTTCTTTTTTACCTTCTAACATCTTTTTTTGTAAATTTGAAGATTAATTTTTGTATGTAAATTTTATACCTCTAAGTTATTATTTCTTTCTTTTATCTAATTGCATTGACTAGATATTCCAGTAAAATATTCAAAAACTTTTAATAATGGATACCTTAGTCAGTCTTCCTGACTTTAGTGGTTAATTCCTTTGTTACTGTACTATGCGTGATTCCGGCTTATAAGTTAACATGTTGTGACATTTATATACCCTTTATTTCTTATTAAATATTTTAAAATTAAGACTACATTCATTATTTGAACTTTATCAGATAAATTTTCAAAGAAATGGTTTAATGAGTTTTATATTAACCTATTAATATGGTGAAGTATATTAATATAGTTTCTCATATCCATACATGTTTAAATTTCTCAATTAAATCTGCTTGTGGAATTTTTAATAATTTTCACCAATAAAAATAATAAGATCAGTTTTAGTGTTATATGCTGTAATAAGTTTGTGAATGCATTATCAACATTTTCTGGTTTCAAAAAAACATTTTGGAAGCTTTTAATTATTTTGTTTCTCTAGAAAAATGAAAACATACTGGAATTAAATGTTTCTTAGAAGTTTTTTAGTATTAGGAGTGAGGCACTTTCTTTTACTTGTGTCTAGATTTGTATCTTTTTATAAAACCCTTTCTTCTGTTATTCTGTTTGTCAATTACTTGACCACTAACTTTCCATGAAACTTAATTTTATAGTATATTTGTGCATTTAATAGGGAAGGGTCAATTTTAGAATGAAGTTTCTATGAAACTGCCTGTATCTAGTGAATGTTAAACTTTTATATACAGCCTTTATAACTCTAGTTATTATGAGGTCACTTTACACAAGTTATAATTGCCTAGAAAATGATCTATTTAGTGTAGCTTCCCAAAAAGTGAGTATAGAATGGAGCATATAATTTACTAACTGCATTTGTAAACCAGAGGCTTATTTATTTTCACTTATTTCAGTTTTACATGGTTATAAATAGAATTGCTTGTTTTATTATTTTTATTTTTCTATCTAGTCACTGAGTTCTCTAATAAATAAAAATATCTTGCTAAATCCAGCTCATTCCTGGTTTTCATCACTGGTGTGTTTTCTTCATTCTTAGTATTTTCAAAGTGTTTTAGTAGGAAATTGAGAATTGCAATTTAATTCAGAGCATTTTAAACCAAATTTTTAAAAATGGATATTAATTATTATTATTTATTAATTCTTAAGCATGCTATTTATTTAGTAAATTGAGATCCTTCACCTATAATTATTCTCTGTAGAGTTTCAGTATTAACTCTAATGCTTATTTTCATGTGGATTTTAAAGTTATTTTCAAGTCATATAATTTTTTGGACTTTAAATATGTATATTTCTTTTCTTATTTACTTCTAAATAAATCCTAATTTGTATTTTACCTAGAGCATTTTAAAGTCATTCTCCTCAAAAGGAAGTAGCATTATTTATTTGCTTGTATCTCAAGGAGGCAAATTTTAGGAAGGAAAATACATTTTAGGAACTGTTGCTCTTCTTGCAACTACTTAGGATCAATGCCCAGAAATTTATAGGTTGAATAAAATAGTTGTGGGCTACATAGGCCACTATATTATTATACTTTCCCAAAGATACTTATTTTGTACACACAAATCAGTATTTTTTTATATTTTGTTGAATCAATATTTTGGAAAATCTATCCCAAAACAAAATATAAAAAATAATCAGTACTCTAATACAAGTTTCAGGAAGGTTTTTACAATTTTAAATACAAATTTGTAATTTTTTATGGTATCTTTAAAAGCTGAATTATATTTAGTATGATATTAATTTTGGTTTTTAAAATTGTCTTTTTATTCTTGGCCAACGATATAATAGATTGCACTGAATCCATAACTTTGATTATGAAACAGAACAATTAATGACTAAACAGGGTAGGATACAGACAGATAAAGTTTAGCCTGGAATGGATGTGCCATTTATTTGCATTACAAAATATAAACTGAAATATTATTTCAGTCTAGGGTGATATTCCTTGCATGGTGCAATTCTCAAAGTTGTCAATAATTTTCTCTTTGAGAGATTTGAAAGCGGAAAACTTGTAGGAGAGGTCATTTCAAGCAGAGATGAACTCATAGGCATTTACCACATGTAGTTATAATCCCCTCTTCCCTATCCTGATAGGAAACAGGTTAGCTAACTTATAACGTTCCTCTTTTTCAGAATCCACTTTTCAGTATTGAAGAAAACAGAATAGACACCTGAAGGAGTCATATGTTCAGTCTTTAGTCTCTCAAACATTCCTAGAATAGCAACTTTAGCATTTGCTGTGTGTGGTTACTTGTAAGATGAGTTTATTAATAGGGTAGAGTGTATGATTTTATATCTCATTTCATTAGGACATTGATTTGCAAATAAAATTCCATTTCTATAGGTCCTAGATGACTCACCTGTCTACTCTCTTGGGAATGGGCTATTTATGTCTACCTGAGAGAATTTCTTAAGAAAATTATTTAAATTGCTAGCCATGTTCAACTACAGAAATTGTGGAGATTTATAAACCTTTGATATTTTCAGGACTGGGTTAATTTACAGGAGCAATTTTGTTTTCACCTAAAAACCTTATTCACATTTTCTTGTTTATAATCTGCTATTTAAGCACAGAGTCTGTTAATACATGGAGATTTTCTTGCCTAGTGCCTTTCCCAGTATAGATTTTCTTGCATGATGGCTTACATACATCCCCATTCATCCTAGGAAGTAAGAATTCTAGACATTTTGCTTAAGGCACTACTTATAGCTCTTTCCTTAGAATTCTACCAGATAGGTTGTGGTTAAATCAATTCCTGGTGAAGAAGGGAGATGATGTGAGTTACTGGTGCTTGTCACCAGCACACAATTGGCCCGTGTGCTGGCTGCTGATAACAGTGACTAACCAGTTGAAACAGATTTTTTTTTTCTCGTATTTTTTTTTTTTTTAATCTTGAGCTCAGTGGTCACTGAAACACCTGTGAGGTGAAAGCAAATATAATTCCAGAGTGCTAGCTCTAGATTATTAAATACAACAGATTTCCACAGCTTAAAATTATATTTAATTTCACCTTTCCAGGATTAATATTATACTTCTTAGTGAGTATTCTTTTTTTTTCTTTTTTAAATTATACTTTAAGTTCTAGGGTACATGTGCACAACGTACAGGTTTGTTACATATGTATACATGTGCCATGTTGGTGTGCTGCACCCATTAACTCATTATTTACATTAGAATGCTATCCCTCCCCCTTCCCCTCTCCTCACAATAGGTGAGTGTTCTTCTAAGCACTAGTGTATGATATCAGTAGAAGTACATTTTAAAATTTAATTTTCTTACTATTCCTAATAATGCTCAGAGTGTACTAGTGAATCCTGGCTAATATTTATAATAAGTATGTAAAATAATTTTCTCTGAAATTCTATAGCATGTACCAAACACTTCGATACAAATCTCAAAATTCCATCTAGTGGTATACTATTCACATTGAGGTTATGAAAATGTGACTTAAATTTTTAAATATAATTTAATGGTGCTGATAATACATTTGGAAGCCCTTCCAATGAAATACCACTATTTAAACCCAGAGCCTAAATACTAACTCCTCTTGTAAATTGTAAGGACTTTTTAAAATGATGAACATAAGACCAATCTTTAAAAGACTATTGTCTATAATAAATGAACACGTTTAGGCTTAACAGACTGGAGGGTGAGATATAAGTGTGCAGACAACAAAACATCACAATATGTTTAATTTAACTTAAGGAAAGTTTATCACTTTGGGATTCCATTGTCTTTATTATTCTCTCAAGTTTGAAAGAAACGAGTCAAAATATAGCTTATCACTGGCAAAGATCAGGAAACAGATTGACTTTTATTCAAAAACACTCCCCATGCTGCATCCCACACATTGATAAATTTTATAGTATTTGATTAATTAATATCCATTCAAACATAGTCTTTCAAAAGGTGACAGTGTTGAAAATGTGCATACTTTCAGATCCCTCTGGAAAAAGAAATATCATTCACATGTTAATATATTGAATTACTCATGAAGCTTGAACACTGAACACACTCCATTTTCATAGTGGCTAACAATTGTTTTAAATGTCATTCTAAGGAGTAAATAAAATGCTTTAAAATAATGCTGAGTTATTTGAGTTGTTTACTATAATACTGACATGATGTATAATATCATTATACTGTTGTACAATCAGATAATAAATGAAAAGTGATCCTTTAAATTGATTTTCTAGAATGTATTCTCTGTATTTGCTGCCAATCCTCATTAAATAAGCAATTTTTATGGTACATTGGTGATGGGATAAAAATGACAAAAATATTGCTTCCCATCTTCTAATGACAACTTCCTTCCATCTTGAGGAAGAACAAATACTCATAAACAAAAATTAGCATGTGAAAAGAAGATGCAGGATAATGAATGACAGTAAAAGAAAGGAAGAAAGAGACAAGAACAATGTTGATGGAAAAACTGCAATTTAATATCATGCACTAATACCTGACACATCAAATGGAAAATATAAAAGCAAATATTAAAATGTCTTTATCCTAATATGAAATGACAAAGAAAAACATAAGTACCAGCCTTAGCAAAAACGGCAACTTTAATAGTTAAATTGAAATTATAATAGCTCATATAAATTCTTTTTTTTTTTTTAAATCAGTGTAACTGTTATTACTATAGAGCCAGCCTATCCTGAAAACATTCCAGTTAGCCTCTGAATGTCAGGAAAATTAGAATTTGTTTTATGAGTCTTCCAACAGATATTTTTGCTTTTAAAAAGACTGTTGGTATTTAAGTATCCAAAGTATTAGTATCTCTATTACTTTCTGTATTTTATAAATTGTTCATTTATTTGATTTTTTGAAAGACTAATGTTATATTCAAGGGTTTATGTTTTCTTTATTTTTCAACATATTTAAAAATTATGAGAATTTAAGTCATTTTAATACTACTGAAAAGTCTCCTTTTCACTTATTCTTTTAAAGTTTTTTCAGGAGTCACATAGAATAAGTATATTCATTCTAATTTTGAGTTAGTAAAGATTTGGTCATTTTTTCCCTCTAAGGGTTTCATGCTTTTATATAAAGTTTTCTATTTCAAAAAACTAATTTAAAATTTTCAACTCTTGTCATGGATGAAGACAAGCAATAATTTATTATACTAAAAAATAGAGACATTTTGGAAAATAATTAGATTGGTTTATCAACACTGAATAAACCTTCTACAGAAACTCTTGAAAATTGTCTAATATTTTATTGTAAAACTGCGTCTTCCTTGGTGACATAAACTATCATTTTTCTAGTCAGCATTCTATAAATCATCATAGAATGAATTTTGTGATCATGAAGCTACTCTTACCATATTTTTATTAGCATTTCTAACTCTTGTTTGAAAATATTTTCTCAAAGGCTGAGGCTATTCAAAGTTTTTGAAATAAATGTTCTACTTCCTGAATTGTATTTCTCCAAAATTCATATCTTGATGTTCTAACCTCTAATGTGATAGTATTTGAAGACTGGGCCTTTGGGAGATAATTAGGTGTAGATGATGACATAAAGGTGGGGCCCTGATATGGTTTGGCTCTGTGTCCCCACCCAAATCTCATGTCAAATTTTAATTCCCAATGTTGAGGAAGGGACGTAGTGGGAGGTGATTGGATCATGGTGGCAGATTTCCCTTTGCTATTCTCATGACAGTGACTGAGTTCTCATGAGATCCGGTTGTTAAAATTGTGTAGCACTGACCTTTTAACTCTCTCTCTCTCTCTCTCTCTCCTGCTCTGCCATATGAAGATTGTGCCTGCTTCCCTTTCACCTTCCGCCATGATTTTAAGTTTCCCAAGGCCTCCCCAGCCTCCTGTACAGCCTGCGAAACTGTGAGTCAAGGCTCTGTTCTTTATCAATTACCCAGTTTCAGGTAGTTCTTTATGGCAACGTGAGAATGGACTAATACAGGCCCTCATGATGGATTTAGGGCTCTTATAGGGAAGGATAACTGAGAGCTTATTTTCTTCCTCTCTCCCTGCCTCCCCATCCACATGCACCAAAGGAAGGCCATGTGAGCACTCAGAGAAATCATAGTCATCTGCAACACAAAAAGATAGTCCCAACAAGACAGTGACTTTGGTGGCACCTTGATCTCAGATTTCCAGTCTCCAGAACTGAGAGAAATAAATTGCTGTTGTTTAAGCCACCCAGTTTATATTACTTTGGTATAGCAACCCTAGCAGACTAATACAATATGTATTCTTATAAAATCTGTAGAAGTACTATTTATACTCACAAATCTACTGTAAAGATTTTTGTGTTCTGCCTCATAAAAGTTATCTCTTAACTAACAATTCTAAATCTAAAAAGATATGCTGTAGTTTGAATGTTCCTATGGGAACAAGTTATAATTGACAACTTATATAGCAACCAGTGTGAGGAAAAGTCTATATAAATATATATGTATAAATGCTGATCACAGTTTCAACCTTTTAGCTCTAGCTCCGTTTGTAATTAAAATAGGATAGAGAATATATATACACACACATATAAACATACACACACACATACTTACATACACATATAATATGCACAGACTCAGTTTAAATTTTAGTTCTATAGAGGTCAGCATTTCTTGTAGATTATATATTTTTTGGGGATATTGATGAAATTATTCCATAGATATTAAAACTAGTTACTGATTTTGGCTATTTTATGTCAACTACTCTTAGCTATTATAACCCTTGTTATAACCTATTTCAAACAACTATTAGAAAAGTGAATAAATCAAATGAGAAAAATACTACAGTTTCATATTCCTACCTACCTGGTCAGATAAACTGAGTATCTGGGAATATGCCTACTTCTTTATCAATCAACACATATCATGCATCCATCTTGCTACTGTAAAAGAGATTATGTAATTACAAAGCATAACTGTTATAGTCAAAGTTCTCACAAGGTAATTGATGGAACAAAGGTATATAAGACAATTAAATTTTAAACTCTAGTCTAACAAAATTTATAACAGCAACAAGGTATGGGAGAGTTATTAGATTCTTCAAGTAGAGTATTAGGAAAACTGTTTTATGGAAGGGGTGAATAATGAAGAAAATTTGATATTTTGGAAGAAAAAAAATATATGTTCTGTAACCTCTGATGCCATTTAAGGAAAGTGTGACAGTTAAATATTTAACAATAATACATCATAGGCACAAATAAAAATAGCCAGTTAGTAGATAAATCTTTATGTGCTATATTTAATTTCTTTATTTCCTGGATGAATTACTTTGTAGTGTTATTAGTAACAAACTTTGCAATGCTTTGGCTAATATCGACCATTAATTTGAACACATTTTCTGTGCCAAAACTAATATGAAACATATATTTTGAATCATTGCTCATTGTTCCATTTATAGGGAGCATTAGATTTTTGTTTTATGTGTAGAACGTTGCCTTTCCTTATCTAAGAGCAAGGGAATTTTACTCAAGGTATTAAGGAAAGATATTCAACAAATCAGATAAAATATGATTGATGAATTTTTTAAATAATAGTTTATGTTTAGTGACCACTTACTATAAACCAGTCATTTTTCTAAGCATTTGACCTGTCATTACCCCATTTTGCCTTTACAAAAACACATTAGAAATTATTTTAGCCAGTTGAAAATAGTGAAACAATTTTAAAGTAAAGAAATAGGCCTTTTGTTATGGAGTCATGGTTTATATTCAGCTTTGACTCCACAGCATGTTATATAGCAGAGAAGAAATAACACAATAAGATTAAAGTTTAGGGTTAAAAATCTCTTAAATATCTGCATTCTCAGGGTTATGTCCTAGACCTCATTCAGTGCCAAGATACAATTCAAGAATTCTGCAACCTATCTATTGCCCAATAAAGAACGTTTTCATCATCGACTTATCTTTGTCCACCATTTTTACTATATTTTTGACTGCAACTTATTTTATTGATTTTTCTCATCCTCTTCATTAAGACAGCAACTACCCAACTTGTTTAGGTCATTAATACCTGTGGTCTGAAAAACAACAGCTGACTACAATTCTGCTGTCATGAATTCAAATTGAATTCAGGAAGACTTTTCTAAAAAACATTAGATGAAGTTATTCTTTGATTTAAACCTTTCCAAAAGCTATCCTTGTCCTTGGGAAGAATTCAGTTCTCAGAAGGTTTGCAAGATTCTTCATAATCTGGTCCCTGATATCAGTGTACTTCTTGTCTTGAAAAATTCCATCTCCAATGTATTAAACTACTTTTAATATGTGGAATATGGCATGTTCTGTCTTCTTTGCATTATTTGAAATATGATAATTTCTCTACCAATGCCAGACCCTCCTTCCTATTTCCTACTCATTGTATTAGTATACTATTACTACTGTAAAATATTACCACAAAATTGGTAGTTTAAAATAAATGTATTAATTTACAGCTCTGGAGAGCAGAAGTCTGAGATGGGTCTTACTAAATTAACACACTGGGAGGGCCACACTGCTTTTGGAGACTGTAGTAGAGAATCCATTTATTCACTTCTTTGAAGCTACTAGAAGCTGTCTGCATTCCTTAGTTTGGGGCCCCTTCTGTCTTCAAAGCCAGAGATGGCTGGCCCAGTCTTTCTCACATCACTCTGACACTGACTCTCCTGCCTCCCTCTTTCACTCATTAGGACCCTTGTAGATACATACACATAGTGCCATCCAGATGACCTAGAATAATCTCCCAAACTCAAATTACTTCTTTTAAACCACATTTTCAAAGTCCCCTTTTCCAGGTAAGGTAATCTGTCTACAGGTTCCCAGGATTTTGATGTAGATGTGTTTAAGTGACTATTACTCTGACACTACATTCACTCTTAGGTTTCTAAATTAAGAGTAAATTCTTCCAAAAAACCCCATATCAAGGTTATGCATCACCCCTATTCATTACCATAATATTTTACATTATTCTAATCATTCAAGGATAAACAAGACAATCACCGACTTTACATGGTTTAATCTAGTAAATGATAAAGAAGACCCAGCAAGTATGCACATAAGGAGTTGAAAGCACTCTTGTATTCCCAGTGACTATCAAAATTCCTGCCATCTAGTAAGTAGTTAAACATATTTTGAGTGAATGAGTGGCCAATTAAGTAGGAAATTGTTTTCCCTTACATAGATATATACTTTTCACAAAGTATCTTCTAATCATTAAGCTCATATTTATTTGCAAAGCTAATTTTCAACCACAGTCTTATTTTACTTTCTCTTACTTTGCCTTATTTTCATTCTATTTCTCCATAAAAGGAAGTAGCACCAAAAACACTGATAACTTTATAGTACATCTGCTTTACAGAAAATAATGCAGTAGGCAAAAATAGTCATCTAACACAATCTTTTATATATCTGCAATGAAAAATCTGAAGATGAAATTAAGAAATAAATCCTTTCACAAAAACATGACAAAGAAAAAAATACTGGGAATAAATTTAACAAAAAAGTACAAAACCTATCACCTGAAAACTACAAAACATTGTTGAGAGAAATTAAACAATATCCAAATAACTGGAAAAAGCATCTGTGTTTATCATCAGAAGACCCAACCCTGTTAAAATGGCAATACTGTATGCCTCTTCAGCTGAGGCAATCTGTAATAAGGACTGACAGGTGAGTGCTGGTTGCCAGCTGCATTCCCAGTAGCTGGGTGAATAAACTCTTTATTCCTGAATAGAGATAAAGGCATTGCATCTAAGTAACCACAACTGCTGCTAATCTATAGGTTTACCTCATTCTACATCAGAATCTCAGCTGACTCCATTGTAAAATAGACAAGCTGATTTTTAAAATCATGTGGAGTGGTAATGGACCAAGAATAACCAATCTATCTTGAAAAAGAAAAAAAAGTATGCAACCTCACACTTCCTAATTTCTAAGTTTACTATGAAGCAATGACAATCAAGACAGTGTGGTGCTGATAAAATGATAGACACATAGATCAATGGAATAAGTTGGAAAGTTCAGAAATAAGCCTACACATATTTTGGCCAACTGATTTTCGACAGGAATGTCAAGACAATTCAATGAGATAATAACAGCTAACGGTGCCAAACAACTGAACAGACACTTACAAAAGAAAGAATTGGGATCCTTATCTCACACCATGTACAAAAATTAAGTAAAATTGATCAAATACCTAATTTTCATTGGTAAAACTACAAAATTATTGGAAGAAAACATAGGATAAATCTTTATAAATTTCTGTTTGACAAAGGAGTCTTAGAAACAACATGCAAAAATATGAGCAACAAACAAAAATAAATAGAATTCACCAAAATTAAAAGGTTAGTTTTCAAGAGACACTATCAAGAAAGTAAAAAGACAACCCATAGAATAGAAAAAAGTTTGCAAATCATATACCTAAGTTACTTGTATTCAAAATACATAAAGACCTTTTACAACTTAGTAATGAAAAAAAATGAATTAAAGGATAGGCATATGATCTGAATAAACATTCTTCTAGGAGGATATGCGAATGGACAGTATACACACGAAAAGCTGCTTAACATAATTAGACATCAGGGAAATGCAAATCAAAAACATGATATCATTTCATACCCATTAAGATGGCTAAAATTTTATCATAAGTTATTAACAAGTGTTGGTGTGTATTTAGAGAAATTGGAACTCTGACACACTTCTGTCTGGTATGTAAAATATTACAGCCACTTTGGAAAACAGTCTGGTAGTTTCTTTAATGGTTAAACACAGTTTCATTGTGATCCAGCAATTCTACTACTAGGTATATATCTAAGAAAAATGAATGCGTATGTTCACACAAGACTTTGTACATGAATGTTTCTAAGAGTGTTATCGTAATAGCCAAAATGTGGAAACAATCAAAATATCCATCAATGGAACAATGGATAAACAACACTTGGCATGCCTATCCAATGGAATATTCAGACATAAAAGGAATGAAGTACTGATATATTCTACAGGATGGATGACTCTTGAAAACATTATGCTAAGTGAAAAAGCCAGTCACAAATACTACATATTATATGACTGCATTCATATGAAATGTCGGAAATAAGGATTTATAGAGACAATGTAGATTCGTGTTTTTTTTTTTTTTTTTTTAAGGATTGGGTGTATTAGGGGAATAAAGCTGTGACAGCCACAGGGTAAGGATTTATTTTTGATATAATAAAAAATGCGCTAAAATTTACTGTGATTATTGTCCATATCTGCAAATATACTAAAAAGTTGAATTTCGAGTTTTGAATGGGTGAATTTATGATATGTGAAGTACATCTGACTAAAACTGTTAAAAATAGGAAACTAATATGAACTGAATTGTAAAAATAAAAATAAAGTGTGTTTCTCAAATGCTAAACAATAAAGAGAAAAATACATAATACCACTATCAAAAGTTAAAATAGTCTTCTAAAATGATTATGTCGTTTAACTTTCTCTATGCCTGTGACATCATTAGTGAAATAAAACATTCCTTAGTGGTAGTCAAAATCTTCCTAAAGCTCCATGTACAGACTTGTAAATTAGTTTTCTTGCCTCTTTTACCAAATGATATGCACCTGATCCAGGAAGCTATCCGAAGGTGAATAAATATTCCAAATCAAAGTTTTCTCTTTTGCCTTTATTCCTCCAAAACTCTTTCTTTTATTCATATTTGATTTAATACTATCACTTGTGTATGGAAATTTTATTCTTGTAGCTATACAAAATGTCTAGTATAAAATATCTTAAATAGTTTGAGGGGGAAACATGAAGCAAAATTTAGTTCAATTTAACTGAGAATAAAACTTTGTTTCAATGGTTGGAAAATAAAAGTATGGAACCTACTTGTCAGGTTGATTTCCTCAAGAAATAGGCCCTGAGGAAAAAATCAGAGAGCAGGAGGTGTACTAGGGAGTGCGCCTGAGATCTACAGGTGTGGATGAGGAAAGATGAAAGCTGGATAAGTCGGAGGTAGAAGCCAAGATGAAGTGCAGTCGATGAAATGGCTCAGTCATCCCTGCAGTGAGTACTAAAAATTAGCGAACCCCTCAGAGTTGTCCCAAGTTGTACACAAAAAAGGTTATTTTAACCCTGTGTCAACCCTGGATGAGGGCCAACCTTGCATGGGTTCATGACCTTTGGTGATGATCTTCATCCAGGGCAATGCTGGGGTATTAGCATCTTCAACTGAGGCAATCTATAATAAGGACTGACAGGTGAGTACTGGTTGCCAGTAGCATTCCCAGCAGCTGGGTGAATAAACTCTTTATCCTTGAATAGAGATAAAGGCATTGCATCTAAGTAACCGCTACTGCCGCTAAAAGAAATACTGACTTACTGCCTTCAATAATAAGGTAATTAAAATTAATACTTAAACTATTTCCGAATGAACCATAATAAACCATATGGAAAAATTACTCCATGTACAGATATGTCTCTCAAAAATTCAGCTATTAATCTTATTATTGCTCATTTGATGGCAGTGTTTCTTTTTTTCTAGTGACTTTTCAGATTTTCTCTTCTGTTTTACCATTTACAATGGTTTTTCCAGGTGTGGTTTTCTCTGTATCAACATACTTGGAATTTGTAGCTCCTCCTGAATCTTTCTCTTGATATATTTCTTCCCTTTGCCTTGCCACATCTCACCCTACCGTGCCTTCTGGTACTTTACTTAGGATAATTGACAATTTTATTTTTGTCTCAAATGTTTCTTATACTCTTTTATCCATTTTCCATTGCTTTTCCCTTCCTGTGTAACGACCTATGTTATAGTTTACTGATTCCGTCAGTTTGTTCATGTAATTTTCTGTTAAAAAGTCCATTTTGATTAATTGCTATATTTTATTTTCTAATTTCTAGATTATCCACTTTGTTATTTTCTATATTCCAGTTTGCTTGTGAATTTTGTCATTTGTTAGATACAGTTAGTTACAGTTGTTTTATTGTTTACAATAATTCTAGGATTTTGATCACATGTAGATCTATTTTTATTGAATGTTTCTAGTCAGTCTTAGACAACTTAGTACTGTATTTAGGTGTATCTAGTACTTTTTTATAATTCTGTTCATTGTATTTGGAACATTTTAGAAGCTCTAAATGGTGTTATCTTCCTCCTGAAATGATTTAATTTTTAGTTGACAATGATATGTAGTATGAATACGTGTAGGAGTGCCTGGGCTTCAAACTTCAGAGGGACCAGTCTGTTTCTTTCTTTCTTGTTTTTTTTCTTTTTTTTTTTTTTTTTCCAGTAGTACATAGCTTTTCAGAGGGCTCAACTAGAGACCTAGAATATTTGCTTTTGTTATTCATACTGGGCATGCCCTAAACTCCATGTTTTAAAACCGCAATACTATACGACAACCAGACACTCTACTGAGGTTTCATGACTCAACTTCAGCTTTCTGTTTGTTTTCTTGGTCTCTTATTTCATGCAGATTAAGAATATGAAAATAATCTTGAGATGATAAATGGCATAAAATATTGGGTCGTCTTTTTTGTTTTCTCTTTTCTTCAGAAACTTGGTCTCTCAGAGTTTGCCTATCTTTGAAGCCCTGAACTTCAATATTTGGATTCTAGCCCTGTGACACTACTAAGAGCACTAGGCTGCTACTGTTTGCATTGTTGCTGTTGTTATTGTTTTTATCTGCTCTCTGCTTATTTACAGATAAGCACATTTATCAAGGGGAGAAATTATGTCAAATGTCTGGTGCGTCTCAATGCACCTTCCACTAAAGGAAACAAATACTCACTTTGGCCCTTTTTCTGATACCAGAGTGAGTATTTATGAGCTATCCTCGGCTTTGAATCAGTACTAAGTGATGCAAATAGGTAGAGAATACTAGGAAATGGGAGTGATAGCCAACCAGGCTATGGGGCAAAATGTTAATTTTATCACATAATTTTCCAGCATCATTTGAAATGATTATCTGTTTTCTGTTCCTCATTCTGTTGATATGATGTATCATATTGAGTGATTTTTACTGCTGAACCATTCTTGCAACCCTAGGATGAATACCATTTGGTCAAGATAGATGAACTTTTCAATGTGTTGTTGAATTTGGTTGTTAGTATTTTGTTGAAAAATGTTGCATCAATATTCCTCAGAGTATTGGCTTGTAATTTTCTTTTTTTGTTGTTGCATATTTGACTTTGGTATCAGATTAATAATGGCTTCATATAATACGTTTGGAAGTATTCCCTCTATTTTTTGGAATTGTTTTTGTAGAAATCATATTAATTATTTTTTAAATGTTTGGTAGAATTTAGCAGTGAAGCCATCAGGTCCTGGGCTTTTCTTTGATGGGAGACTTTCATTATAGCTTTGATCTTGTCACTTTTTATTGGCCTACTGGGGTTTTGGTTTCCTTCATGGTTCAATCTGGGTAAGTTGTATTTATCTGGAAATTTATCCATTTATTCTAGGTTTTTCAATTTATTGGTATATAGTCGTTCATAGTAGTCTCTAGTGATCCTTCGAATTACTGCAGTATCAGTTCTAATGTCTCGTTTTTCATTTCTGATTTTATGCATTTGGGTCTCCTCTCTTCACTTCTTAGTCTGCCTAGGGATTTGTCAATATTATCTTTTCAAAAAACCAAATTTTGTTTTGTTGATTTTTGTATGTTTTTGTTTTAATTTAATTGATTTCTGCTCCAATCTTTATTATTTCTTTTCTTCCACTAACTGGGTTTGGTTTGCTCTTGCTCTTCTAAGTTCTTTAAAAATGTATCATTAGGTTCTTCATTTGAACTTTTTATTCTTTTTTGATGTAGGTGCTTATTGCTATAAACTTTCCTGTTGGCACTGCTTTTACTGTATTCCATAGGTTTTGGTAGGTTGTGTTCTTATTTTCATTTGTTTCAATAAGTTTTTATATTTTCTTCTCAATTTTTTCATTTACCCACTCACTGGTCATTCAGGAATACATTGTTTAATTTCCAAGTGTTTGTGCAGTTTTGAAAGTTCCTCTTGCTACTGATTTCCAGCTTAATTTCATTGTGTTCAGAGAAGATACTTGATATGATTTTCAACTTTTTAAGTAATTTGAATACTTTTTGACTGGTTCTATAGGCTAAGATATCATTTACCATTGAGATTAAACCATGTGCTGAGTAGATGAATCTGTATTTTGCAGCTGATGGACAACATGTTCTTTAAATATCTATTAGGTCCCTTTAGTCTACAGTGCAGATTAAATCCAACATTTACTTGATTACCTATCTGGATGATCTGTCCATGTTGAAAGTGGGGTGTTGAGGTCTCTAGTTATTATTGCACTGGGGTCTAACTCTCTCCCTAACTCTGATAACATAATGCTAAAGAAGATTAAGCAAGTATGCACATACAGGTAGGAGGTAAACAGTACCAAAAACAATGATGTCTTCATAATCATTTGGTGGCATCATGTTTTCTTGGATGTTCCTGATGCTTATGGGTGTTTGTCAATGTCTCGGCATTGAAGAGTTAGGAACTTATTCTAACCTTTATAGTCTAGGCTTGTTTGTGCTCATCCTTCTTGTGAAGGCTTTCCAGGTATTCAAAGGGAATTAAGTGTTTTGATCTAAGTATTTTGTCACTACAGCCATATCTGCACTAGAGTGTCCTGGTAACACTGCAACTCTTGCCAACTCCTAGAGGTACTGACTTGGTGGGCTTGAGTAAGACCCAGGAGAATTCCCTGAATTTCCAGTCAGTGTTTCTTTTCTTCTTCCCTTACTTTTCCTGAAACAGAAGGAGTTTCTTTCTCTCCATGTTGGGTTACTTGGATTTGGGGGAAGGGTGAAGCAAGAACTTCCATGGATACAGCAACTGGGACTGTGCTGGGTCACACCTGAAGTCAGCATAGTTGTGCGTCTCACCTCAGGCTCATGACAACTACTGCCTTGCTACCACTGTTTATTCCAAGCCTAAGGCCTCTATAGTCAGCAGGTAGTGAATCCTGCCAGGAATGGGTCATTCCCCTTAGAACAGCAAGTTCCCTTCAGACCCGGGGTGGATATAAAAATGTTGTCAAGGGGCTAGAACCTGAAATTAGGGATTTCAGAAATCTGATTTGTGCTTTATTTTACTGTGGCTGAGCTGGTAGCCAATTCCAAGACAAAGTCCTCTTTTCTTTCTCCTTTCCCCAAGCAGAAGGAGTCTCTCCTCCAGCTGAACTTTCTAGCATTGGGAAAGGGGTAGCACAAGCACTCACGTGGCCACCACAGCTAGGACTTCTCTGGATCACACCTGAAGCCAGCACCGTTGTGGGTCTTGACTGTACCCCGTGGCATCAACTGCCTGGCTACTCCTGACATTTATTCATGGCCCAAGGGCTATTTGAACAGCAAGTAGGAATCTTATTAGGACTGGCTCCTTTCAGGAGAGTGGGTTCCCTTCTGGCTCAGCCTGGGTCTAAAAATGCCTTCTCAGAGCTGGGTCCTGGAATCAGGGACTTCAGGAATCTGCTTGGGGCTTTATTTTACTGTGGCTGAGCAGGTACCCAAGTTGCAAAACAAAGCCCTCTTTATTGTTGTCACTCCGTTTTTGCAGGTGAAAGGAGCCTGGAACTAGCGATTTCAGAAATCTGCCTGGTGTTTTACTGTGGCTGAGCTGATATCAAATTGTAAGACAAAGTCCTCGTTTTTCTCCTTTCTGCAAGCAGGGGTCTCTCCGTGAGCAGACTCCCTGGGATTGGGGGAGAGGTGACACAGACAGTTCCTTGGCCTGGACAGCTGGTGTCTCTCTGGGTTATGTAAACCCCACTACCTCTGAGCCCAGCACAGCACCAGGACTTGCCCAAAGACTACAGCTTTTGTGGCCTGATTGCCTTTCAAATTTATGCAGGACCCCAGGGCACTTTAGTTCACTGGTGGGGAGTGCTAACCAGAACTCAGGTTCCTACCGCTGAGCTAGAACAGTGGTCTAAATGCTCCCTCTGTGGACACTGAGGGAAATCTGCCCTGTGTTGTGTTCCATGGTGGCAGGTCAGCACAGAGTTCCAGTATAAAGTTCAACAACCACTTCACTGTCCCTCCCACACACAGATTCTGTCTCCACATGTAGCCTGAGTACAGGGGAGAGGTGATGTAGGCAGTGAAAGACTGTCTTTCCTATTCTCTTTCCTTGACAGGATATTACAACCAGGTACTGCGATTGCTCACTTGATTTTTGTTTCTTATCAAGGTGGTTTCTTATATGGATAGTTGTTCAATTTGGTGCTCCTGGCAGGGCAGGGAGAAGGTCACTGGTGGGTTCTATTTGGCTACCTTGCTCCTGAATGTTTTTCAAAGATATCTCTACTCCTTAATGAATTACTAATAGATGGTACATATGCTTACTTTTTTTTATGTGTGCTCTAAAGTCATTTCGATATTATATTAATGGCAACATAATTTGTATTGTATTTTCCCATCTTAATGTTTGCACACTGTTCAAAATCTGAGTACAATATTGACCACATCTCAATTTTATTCTTTCCACATTGTTTTTTTTCGTTTCCCAACACTTCTAATGATCACACTAAACTTATATTATGACAAGAACCAAGGCTATAAAATATTTGCAGACAGCTTATTCTTTTGACAATATGATTCTTATTGGCATGATCTATGCTTTTTCCTTGGACAGTTGCATTCATGTTTCCCATATTTAGAGAAGCAAAATAATCTAGTGACCAGCAGGATAAGATAATAGTTCCTCCTCTCAATTCATACATTAAAATGCATTTTTACGTTTGGTTAGGAGTCTATCAGTATTTTTGTTTGGGGTTTTAAGAAAAAGAAAGTGTGAGGAAACATGATTTGGACACACTGCTGAGTGTGGAAGGAAACACATGTTTTCTACTTCTCTTGAGAATCATAAGTTCCTGTCTTCCTAGGAAAAGACTGATTGTTTTTGGTCATACCAATAAGTAACCACCTGAGTCCATTTTAAACCCATCGTATTTGATCAATGACAACTTCCTCTGGTAGCATATTTCTTAAAGTCTGTCTGGCAGCAACTGCCTTTTCCACTGCTTAGGTTTTTAAAAGTCTGTCAATCAGAACTAATCTCCATGTGATAACCTTTCACAGCTATAGTTCAACCAATCCCGAAACACATTCACTTCTCAAGGTCTGACAATACCTGAGAGCTCTATTTTTTTTAAACCCTATATAAGATTATCTCTTTACTTTTCCTCTCTTTCTGTCTTCCTAGGAAAAGAATTATTGTTAAACAAAACAAAAAGCTTTTATTTCAGGCAATGAATGATGGTCTCTTTCCTTTGGCAGCCTTCAATGAAAACACAACTAAATAGTCTCTACTTTTAGTGTCGTGTTCTACAAGAAAAGGACACAGATTTCTTGAGTGAAGGAATCTACTCCATGCCTATATTTGTTCCTACATAATTTGGAATAAGTTATTGCACATATTAGGCTTTCAGTAAATCAAATGATTTAAAGATGTTTCAGTTGCAAGCTATTTTATGTTTATACAATCTATTGTTGTTAAACTTTGGATTTTAGCAGTAGACATTTTATTTAAAGAAAATTTGACACCAAATCTAACTTTTAACTAACACAGCATAATGGTTCTGGGTGAAGATATAGATGTGGAAACTAACTTTCTCCCATTTCTTCTATTTGTTCCTTACCTCCCTCGGGTCTCTATGATGCTTTACATCAGGTGAAACTTCACTAAATAGAGTTTTAAGCCACTAATCTATTCCTATTCTCTAATTCAAAAGATGAGAAAGATGAGGGAAGTAAGGCCACAGTGACTTTCTCAGAACCATCTTAATTATGTACAAATTGAAATCGTTCTCTTCCATGACTGGCTACATTTCCACATATGCAATCCTTTTGATCTTCTAAAATGCATTTTCATTTTCATTCATGTGAGTTTATATGAAGTTAATTATATTTTGCAGTAAAATATTAATTTTTGTTTTTCCTGAAAATAGGAAAAATTGTAATTATTTTCTGCTAATATCAAGTAGCACTGTTTGTGATATACTTTTATATTATTTCTAGAATGTTTATTGACTTCCTCTATGTACTCACATATCTTTAGTAGGCATCTTGTTATTTTTAAGTTTTCATTTATATTATCTAAAATTAAAATTTATAATAATTATACATTTCTGTTATATGTTATTACACTAGAAAAATCACAATATTAAAACAATCATAACAAATTATAATTTTATTTATAATTTGAGTAGGAAATATGCCTTGGCTTTGTTAGATATACATTCATTATTTTGTAGAAAATATATATTTATTTTTCTCTTAGAGAAGAGTTTTATTAAGTTAAATAAAAATTTTAATTAATTTATCAAGCAAATACATATTGATCATCTCTCATGCACTTGGTATTATTACATGCTCTTGAAATATACCCAGGAACTAAACAGACAAAGATTTCTACCCTCATTTAACTTAGATTTTAAGACAAAAAATAAATGAATATAATAAATAAAATATATGAAATATCATAAAATAATAAGTATAATAAAAAACAAAAATAAAAAGAGTATGGGGAACTGGTACTGTTTTTGTAAAGGCACAGATTATAATTGTAGTAGAGTGGAGAAGGCAGAATGAAATGAGAGGTGGCATTTTAATGAAGATCTGAGAGATATGAAGAAATTAGCAGAAAAATACATGGGTGAAGAGTTCTAGGAAGAAAAATAATCCAGTATATAAGGATACTAAAACAGAACACAGGAAGATTGTTCAAAGAAGAGTTAGGAAACCAGGGTGGCTCAGTAGAACATATAAAGGACAGAAATGTAAGATGAGGTCAAAAAGATGATAAGAGGCTAGACTCAATAAGGTCAGAGCATATGAGGCTTTTAATCTGAGTAAAATGAGGAACTATTGCAGGGTTCTAACTGAAGAGTGACCTGTTGTACTCAGATTTTAATGCGATACCTCCTGCTGCTGTGCCCTGAATATTCTTTTAGAATCAAAGAGCAAAATCAGAGAGATGTGTAGGAAGTAATTAGAGTACACTAGTCAAGAGATGATTACTTGTACCAGAATGGCCAATAGGTTTTGCTCCAGAGTTGGGTGAAGAGAGAGAAAGGAGGAGAAGGAAAGAGTGGAGGAGAGAAGGAGAGCAGAAGAGAGAGATAAAAGGTGGACCTCAGGTTTGGGGTTTGATTAAGTTGTGAACAACTGAGACAAAGTGAATTGCAGGTGGAACAGGTTTATAGCAACAAGATTAACATAGTTCAGCTAAACATGTTGTATTGGGGTATCAATTACACATACAAGAGGAGATGACAGTTCAAAAAACATGTATTGATTTCAGGCTAGAGATAATACAAAATCTACAAACAATATATAAATGGGATTTTAAATGATCATAGTTAAAGAACAGAAAATGTCCAACAAATGAGCCCTGAGACACTTCAACTTTAAGAGATCTATGAGAAATCAGGAATCTGCATAGGAGACTGAGAAGAAATGAACAGGGAAATAAGAAGAAAACCAGGAGAATGAGTCCCAGAAGCCAAGTGAGGTAATATTTGTTTTCGTTTTCATGAAATAAGTGATTGAACATGTTAGATGGGGCTTAGATGTCATAGAAGATTAGAGAAATACATATTTAACAACTTGAAGGTCATTGATGGCTCCCACAAAAACAGATTCGATGGTCTGATTAGAGAGAATGGGAGTGTAAATGGCTCCTTCAAGGAGTTAAAGGTGGTATGAATAAAATTATTAATTTGTGAATTTTAAATTATTAATCTGTAAGTTTGAGCCATGCTCTCCTAAGTAACATTGAACATGTCTCTTTTGAATAAGCCTAAACAAGCCTAATATGCAAATGTTTGGAGCTTTCTTGGATCATATAGTATGCTGTTCTAGCCAATCTTAATGAAAAAAGTGTTTTATTTTCAAAAACACTTGTAGAATTAGTATTTTACGCATTTTTTAAACATAGGCTTGTGGACACTCCTGCCTCTGGATTTCAAGAGAATAATTTAAAAGGATTGGTAGAATAAGACCAGTTTATATGCTTAATGTTTTCTAATTATTTTCATGGGTTATACTTACATGTTCTTAAGATAGTTTGACAAGTTTTATTTAGTTCATGCAATGGTGTGGGTTTAATTTCTCTAAATAAATTATATTCTTGTTCTTCAATTCCAGAATATAAATAAGACCTTAGGTGTTACTAAGTATAGGTATCTAAGCAAAATAGAAACAACCAGATTGAAAACAATCTCCTGGTTTCTCAACTGGGAAGATAGCTAATCCAATGCCTGACAAAACAACATTTCACTGCCCACAAACTGTCACTCCAGCAGTCCTTCACAAAATTCCTTAAAACTTGATACTATCAAGTCCATGGAATTTTTTCTTCTCTAAGCTAAATACACACAATGTATGACTTCTCATTAGATGTAGTAATTTTGAAACAGCATTTCTATTATTCAAGACAGGAATTCAAAATTGTGTTTCTAACAGCAACAGCAGCCACTTTCTGGTGTTGGCACCAATCTCTTTTCAGTTCGTGTTCCACTCGCTACATAGTGGAACATTTGCTATGCATCCTCATGGGTGTACAGAAGTATCAGGCTACTTTAGAACCACCTGTCTTCATGGATGATAATAAAACTAGGCCCAAGTGAATTTTTGCAGCAGGATAGCAACCTGTGCTTTCATGTCACAGCTGTTTCAAAATGAAAGTAAATGACATAAATAAAATTTGGCATGAAGATAAACTTGCCTTTTAGGTATATTTAAGGACCTGGGGGATTGTATGGAAACAGAAGGATGTGCAAATTGAGAAAATGTATTCCAAAAATTACCATATAGCTTGTTATATCCTAATATCTCCAAGAGAGTCCATTTTTACCAGTTTAGAATAATTGAAGTAAAAGCCAGTCTCTATTAATAAATAAGTCAAAAATTATTTATTCATTTATTCATAAATACATGCCATGCATGCATGTATAAATTCATTTTACATATATAGATCCTCCTTAGGCACACTAAAAATCACACTACCCAATGTAATAATCAAATAACTCTTTAAGGTAGGCATAGTTCTCCTTTAACATGTAAGGACACTGAAGAAAACAGAATATTTAAATTGTGTAATGCTCAATGTTTTATATTTCATATTCTTGTTTCAGCAGACATTACTGGTTGCCTAATAATTAGGCTCCTCCAACAAAATTCCTTGCTTACAAAATGCAACTATAATTTTGTTTAGTTATTGGAAGATATATTTTCATGGATCCCTCTCCAAACCCAGGGGTTAAATGTTAATTACTGTAAATCAATCTTGACAATTCTATTCCTCTGCTCAAGTATCATGAAGATGGCATAACCTAAACTAGTAAAATAGACAGGAGACTCTTACTACTGTTTTCTTTTCCCTCATAAAGAACACAAGATAATGTCTTCAAGCCTTTGCACATGTTTGTGTTATGACGTGATACTGGTAGCTGCTATATCCAACTAGCAACTACAAGTGACATGTCAAGAGAAACCCGTAAAAGTTAATCAGAACACTTGCATCATTGAGCTGCTACATTAATTCACCCTATAACAGCTTACCTCTGGACTTGCAGTTAGGTGAGATAGTAAGTTTCTTAGTTATATTACCAGAATTTCTTTTACTTGCTATAGAAGCATCTGATGTAGCTAGTACATATTGGAGTAGTAATTTAAAAACCATTATTTGTGATTCAAAACAATGGGTTCTTGCCATTGTAAACCTGACATTATTTTAAAAATGTAATACTTTTACTAAATTGAGATGGAATATTAGTAAAATATTTTTTCTTCTTTTTAATTCATATAGTGGAACTACAGAATTTTGGTATTTAAAAAGTGCATACATATCAAAAATGTCAGCTTCTTCATTTTAATTTACAAAAATTGATACCCAAAGCTAGTTAGTTGCAAATCCATCTCTTCAGTCACCTATGCAATTGTATTAAGTAAATCCCGCATTTAAACCCCACTGCCATTAAAAACAACTATGGCTTATCAGGGGAAAAATCTTGTTCTCTTTTAGCCTTATTACTATTAAGTGCTAACTGGGATAAATAATACATTGTAATACTTTAGTGAGGATTCAATTATATTATGCATATAAAAATACTAGAACATATTAGCTACCAGTCAATATTGACTTTTATGCACACCATCTTCTTATGCAGAGTGTTTTACATATTACAAGAAATACAGTTGAGAAATGAGTACTTTGGTTAAAATTATTTGTATTTCTCAGAGTATTGTAAAACTTCCTTTAAATTGAAATACACGTTAGCACATTAAAGCCTTTGGGAAATTCTGGAATAAAATAATCTGCATTTTTAATGTAGTGCTACATAGAAAATTACTTCAAAAATTAGAATAGAAAATCAATAAACATGTATGAACTCACATGCATAAGCTCGCCATCAGGATGCTGGCTAGGGTTTGCAGTTACCTGAAAGTTTGACAGAGATGAAGATCTGCTTTCAAGATGGCTCACTCACTTACCTGGCAAATCAGGGCAGATTATTGACATAAGGATTCCATTACTTTTCAGGTGTACCTCTCCACATTGCTGCTTATGTGTCTTTATGAGATAGTAGTTGGAGTCCACAAAGTAAGTAATCTAAGGAAAGGAACCAAGGAGGATGCTTCAATGCCTTTTATAACTTATTTTAGGAAGTTACACAGGCTACCTTTTCTATGTGTTATTTATTAGAAATAAGTCACTAAGTTCATTCCATTATTGATGAGAAGAGATTTCAGATCCATCTCTTAAAGGGAATAATAACAAAGGATAATAAATATATTGTTAAACCACCATGGAATATTTGTAACTTTATTTAATCCAGATTTTCCTGAAGTTTTTTTTACCATAGAAATCTATATTAAAGTAACATGTTTCTAAGGATTCCCTAAAAGTACCCATGACATAACCAAATTCTATATGGTTTTATTTGAATATATATATATGAAGAAACTTTTTCATGAGAAAAAGCTTGAGTATTTCTAAAATATTCAAGCAGCTTGACAACTGTTTGTTTTCAAATACTCCCTTGAATTGTATTTGTGGTTTTTGCTTGCTTCTAATAATTCATAACTGTTGATCATGATCTAAATTGGCAATCCTAATTTTGGATTATACAATGGCACATAAAAATGTATGTCCCGGGCGTGGTGACTCACGCCTGTAATCCCAGCACTTTGGGAGGCCGAGGCGGGTGGATCATGAGGTCAGGAGATCGACACCATCCTGGCTAACATGGTGAAACCCTGTCTCTACTAAAAATACAAAAAATTAGATGGGGTGGTGGCAGGCGCCTGTAGTCCCAGCTACTCGGGAGACTGAGGCAGGAAAATGGAGTGAACCTAGGAGGTGGAGCTTGCAGTGAGCCTAGATCACACCACTGCACTCCAGCCTGGGTGACAGAGTGAGACTTCATCTCAAAAAAAAAAAAAAAAATTTATATATATACATATGTATGTATGTTTTGGACAGACATTTTCTATCTGTAACTTGGCATATACTGTTGTCTTTTAAAGTTTAAGTGGTGTTATTAAGGGTGCTGACTAGGATCGCTATTCTGCAATGTGAAGCTGTTAGGAGGAATGAAATCAAGTTTTTAAAGCAGTGTTCTATTTTTTCAACAACCAACAGATTGGTAAAATGGAACATTTGTAAAATATCCTCCACAATCTAAGGGTAAGAAACACCCAAAGGAGTGAAATTCTAAAGAGTTCCTTATGCTTAACTGTAATCTAGAAGTTTTTAAGCATTGCCATAGAGTTTTCCTGAAGTTGCCACATACCTGCCTAGTTCCTTAAAGCAGCTGGGTATATAGGAACTCAAACAAATGTCCTAGTCATAGATAATGAATTTCCAGCTGCTGGAGTACCTCATATCTCTCTCTTTAAAATGTGAGTATCAGCCAAATCAAAGAGTCATTTGGGATCTGAGACCATTTAGGAGATACATGATATCTGCTATAATCAGTCAAATGGGAAAGAATAGCTTCACTGGAAGAGAAAAACAAGATACATGTTACATGAACGTAAGCATGCACAAACACAGGATGTTCTCCCAGGGACACAGATTAAATGAAAGAGTTCTATATTTTGTTTTGTAGAGAAAAAAGGACCTAAGAAAATCAAGTGTTGCAATGTAACTGTCATGAGATGGCAGTTGCTTTACCTACTGTTTTGTTTCTTACTGAAGGTTTCAGCTATTCTGTGCCCCATGCAGCCCCATCACCAAGAATTGTACCTCTGGGAAATGATAATTATCATCTTGCTCCACAAGAGCAACTTTTATATCTAAAAGATAAGGGGAATATGAGAAGAATGGTTGTTGCTGTTAAAGTATGTCCTCAGGATTATAAACTGCATTATGCAGTCATGAACTTCTGTATTAATGTCATTTAACCTTTGGCAATATTAGTCAAGAGAGGATCTTGTGAAGGATGGTACATTAACTTTTAGAAGTGATGGGCTGTGATATTCCTGCTGTGATATTGAATGGCACTGGATGAACTTCAGCACAGTCTTCTAAAGATATAAGATATTTTCTCTCTATAGGGCAAAGCTTACATACATGAGGGCAGATCTGTGAATTCATATATTTCAACCTGTCCTTGAGTAGTAAGACATAATGGTGCCATTTGAAAATAATTCTATAAAATAGCTCACTTTTCTGGTTCCTGTCCACTACATTTTTAACTGTTTCATTATTCTATTTGTTCTATAGAGAGATAACTGGAAGGTCATTTTGTATATATGTGTCTTTATGAGATTGGAGTTGGAGTACGCAAAGTAATTAATATAAGAGAAGGAATCAAGGAGGAAGCTTCAATGCCTTTTATAACCTATATTAGGAAGTCACACAGGCCACCTTTTCTATGTGTTATTTGGGTCAATTATATATATATAATATATATCACATGCACTATATATATATTATTGAGCAAATATATATATGTATATATATGTGTGCATATATATTTGAGAATATACATATATATATTGAGAATATATATACGTATTATATATATATACACACACATATTTATTCTCAAAAATTCTAGACACTTTCAAACTATTTAGGAAAAAATCTCTAAACAAATAGTTGAAACAATGAACTTAGGCATTAGTAGAAGTTTATACAAATTGCTGAGAGAATAAGGTAAGTAATTATCTGGCTGAGTTAAGCCATGAGGAAAAACATTCCTTCTAGGGAGATTAAGGGCCACCTTCTTGGGTGGAAAAAGAAACAAGGCAATGAATACAGACCTGGAGTCAGATCAAAATTACGTCCTTGGACTTCTATGTTTTGAATGACTTTTGACATATTACTTAACTTCCTGGTATTTCAGGCACCTAAATTATACAGTACAGATATCTCATATTTCTAAAAAATAGTCTGTTTCTTCCTTTTTATGTACCAGTGGCATATAAAAATGAACATGTCAAAATTTAACCTATTATATTTCCTGTGAAAATGTGCCCTTCCTGATGCATTCCTGATAAGTTATTAATGTTTGTGCCCCACTGTCATCCTCCCCAGCTAGATCTCTATGTTAAAACCTAATCTCTAGTTTCAGCTTTCTACATATGGCTAGCCAGTTTTCCCAGCATCATTTATTAAATAGAGAATCTTTCCCCATTGCTTGTTTTTGTCAAGTTTGTCAAATATCAGATGGTTGTAGATGTGTGGTGTGATTTCTGAGGCCTCTGTTCGGTTCCATTGGTCTATATATCTGTTTTTCCAGCTTTGTTCTTTTTGCTTGGGATTGTCTTGGCTATGTGGGCTCTTTTTTGGTTATATATAAAATGTAAAGTAGTGTTATTCCAATTCTGTGAAGAAAGTCAATGGTAGCTTGATGGGGATGGCACTGAACCTATAAATTACCTTGGGCAGTATGGCCATTTTCACGATTTTGATTCCTCTTATCCATGAGCATAGAATGTTCTTCTATTTGTTTGCATCCTCTTATATTTCATGTGGCCAATTGTGAATTGGCTACAAAGAGAATAAAATGATTTGGCTCTCAGTTTGTCTGTTATTGGTGGACAGGAATGCTTATGATTTTTGCACATGGATTTTGTATCCTGAGACTTTGCTGAAGTTGCTTATCAGCTTGAGGAGATTGGGGCTGAGACGATGGGGTTTTCTAAATATACAATCATGTCATCTGCAAACAGAGACAATCTGACTTCCTCTTTTCCTAATCGAATACCCTTTATTTCTTTCTCTTGCCTGATTGCCCTGGCCAGAACTTCCAACACTGTGTTGAATAGGAGTGGTGAGAGAGGGCATCCCTGTCTTGTGCCAGTTTTCAAAGGGAATGCTTCCAGTTTTTGCCCATTCAGTATGATACTGGCTGTGGATTTGTCATAAATAGCTCTTATTATTTTGAGATACGTCCCATCAATACCTAGTTTATTGAGAGTTTGTAGTATGAAGGGCTGTTGAATTTTGTTGAAGGCCTTTTCTGCATCTATTAAGACAATCATGTGGTTTTTGTTTTTGATTCTGTTTCTATGCTGGATTACATTTATTGATTGCCGTATGTTGAACCAGCCTTGCATCCCAGGGATGAAGCCAACTCGTTAGTGGTGGATAAGCTTTTTGATGTGCTGCTGGATTCGGTTTGCCAGTATTTTATTGAAGATTTTTGCATCGATGTTCTTCAGGGATATTGGCCTAAATTTCTCTTTTTTCGTTGTGTCTCTGCCAGGCTTTGGTATCAGGATGATGCTGGCCTCATAAAATGAGTTAGGGAGGATTCCCTCTTTTTCTATAGATTGGAATAGTTTCAGAAGGAATGGTACCAGCTCCTCTTTGTACCTGTGGTAGAATTTGACTGTGAATCTGTCTGGTCCTGGACCTTTTGTTGGTTGGTAGGCTATTAATTATTGCCTCGATTTCAGAGCCTGATATTGGTCTATTCAGAGATTCAATTTCTTCCTGTTTTAGTCTTGGGAGGGTGTATGTGTCCACAAATTTTCCCTTTCTTCTAGATTTTCTAGTTTATTTGCATAGAGGTGTTTATAGTATTCTCTGATTGTAGTTTATATTTCTGTGAGATCCCTGGTGATATCCCCTTTATCATATTTTATTGCATATATTTGTTTCTTCTCTCTTTTCTTCTTTATTAGTCTGGCTAGCGGTCTATCAATTTTGTTGATCTTTTCAAAAAACCGGCTCCTGGATTCATTGATTTTTTGAAGGCATTTTTGTGTCTCTATCTCCTTCAATTCTGCTTTGATCTTAGTTATTTCTTGCCACCTTCTACCTTTTGAATTTGTTTGCTCTTGCTTCTCTAGTTCTTTTAATTGTGATGTTAGGGTGTCGATTTTAGATATTTCCTACTTTCTCTTGTGGGCATTTAGTGCTATAAATTTCCCTCTACACACTGCTTTAAATGTGTCCCAGAGATTCTGGTACGCTATGTCTTTGTTCTCATTGGTTTCAAAGAACATCTTTATTTCTGCCTTCATTTTGTTATTTACCCAGTAGTCATTCAGGAGCAGGTTGTTCAGTTTCCATCTAGTTGTGCAGTTTTGAGTGAGTTTCTTAATCCTGAGTTCTAACATGATTGCACTGCGGTCTGAGAGACAGTTTGTTGTGATTTCTGTTCTTTTACATTTGCTGAGGAGCATTTTACTTCTAACTATGTGGTCAATTTTGGAATAAGTGCGATGTGGTGCTGAGAAGAATGTATATTCTGTTGATTTGGGTGGAGAGTTCTGTAGATGTCTATTAGGTCTGCTTGGGGCAGAGCTGAGTTCAAGTCCTGGATATCCTTGTTAATTCAAGATGGATTAAAGACTTAAATGTTAGACCTAATACCATAAAAACCCTAGAAGAAAATCTGGGCAATACCATTCAGGACATAGGCATGGGCAAGGACTTCATGACAAAAACACCAAAAGCAACGGCAACAAAAGCCAAAATTGACAAGTAGGATCTAATTAAACTAAAGAGCTTCTGCACAGCAAAAGAAACTACCATCAGAGTGAACAGGCAACCTACAGAATTGGGAGAAAATTTTTGTAATCTACTCATCTGACAAAGGGCTAATATCCAGAATCTATAAAGAACTGAAACAAATTTACGAGAAAAAAAAAACCCATCAAAAAGTAGGCAAAGAATATAAGCAGACACTTCTCAAAAGAAGACATTTATGTAGCCAAAAGACACATGAAAAAATTCTCATCATCACTGGTCATCAGAGAAAAGCAAATCAAAACCACAATGAGATACTCTCTCACACCAGTTAGAATGGCAATCATTAAAAAGTCAGGAAACAACAGATGCTGGAGAGGATGTGGAGAAATAGGAACACTTTTACACTATTGGTGGGACTGTAAACTAGTTCAACCATTGTGGAAGACAGTGTGGCGATTCCTCAAGGATCTAGAACTAGAAATACCATTTGACCCAGTAATCCCTTTACTGGGTATATACCCAAAGGATTATAAATCATGCTACTATAAAGAAACATGCACTTGTATGTTTATTGTGGCACTATTCACAATAGCAAAAACTTGGAACCAACCCAAATGTCCATCAATGATAGACTGGATTAAGAAAATGTGGCACATATACACCATGGAATACTACGCAGCCATAAAAAAAGGAGGAGTTCATGTCCTTTGCAGGGACACAGATGCAGCTGAAAACCATCATTCTGAGCAAACTATCACAAGGACAGAAAACCAAACACTGCATGTTCTCATTCATAGGTGGGAATTGAAAAATGAGAACACTTGGACACAGGGCGGGGAACATCACACCTTGGGGCCTGTTGTGGGGTGGGGGAAGTGGGGAGGGATAGCATTAGGAGAATTACCTAATGTAAATAACGAGTTAATGGGTACAGCAAACCAACATGGCACATGTATACCTATGTAACAAACCTGCACGTTGTGCACATGTACCCTAGAACTTAAAGTATAATTAAAAAAAAAAAAAAACTCCAATGCTGTAGTATTGAGGTGTGGCTTTGGGAAATATTAGGACATGAGAGTTTCATCATCATAAATGGGATTAGTCCTTTTATAAAAGAGGCCTGTCTGACTCTCTTCCCATAAGAGAACACAGCTAGAAGGATCCATGTGTGAAGCAAAGAGCTCTCACCAGACACTGAATCTGCTATTACTTTCCAGCCTCCAGAACTGTGAGAAATAAACTTGTTATTTACAAATGACCCACCATAGGGTATCTTGTTATAGCAGCCCAAATAGATGAAGACAGCTCCCTAATGTAATATAATGCATTTCCATCCACCAGTTCCATTAGCCCCATTAGCAGGACTGATTATTTAGTGTAAATTGGATGGGCTCTTGAAACCTGGCAAACCTTGGCTCAAATTTAGGTTGTATCACTTAACAGTTATGCATATTCATGTATAGGTATTAGCCCCATTGAGCCTCTATCAACTATAATATGGTAATAAGGCTTGTTTTGGATGATTCTTATGAGAATTAGTTACAGTGTATATAAAGAAGTTATCACATGGTACTTTCTGAATAAATAATAAATATTATATTTACCAATGTTCATTATTTTCTTCAACTCCTCACATCTTCCGAAATTCAATGAAATGCCAAGTATTGTAAAGTGTGTCTCCTAAATATTTCTCCACATATCCTACTTTCTGTCTCCATGGCCTATGACTTAGGATAGACTCTCAACATTTCTACCTGTATTTAGAACAGATTTCCAACTGGGTACTTTGGTAAAAGCCATACTACCATCTACCTCATTCTCCACAATTTAATTCACATGATTTCCCTGAGAAGCATGTCAGATATATAACTTTTGCATATAAACTATACATGATTGTACTTGTCATCATGATTAAGTCAATACTTGTCAACACAGCAAACATAGTCATTCCTAGATGAAGTCAATACTTATTAAGATTGTAAACACAATCATTCCCAGTTCGATCCTTCCCAGTTCTTAAATCATCTTTTGTCACAGACATTCCTCATTGCATTAGCCATAATAATAAGTTATAATATCTACTATTTATTGATTGCCTTCTCATTGCCAGGAACTATGCTAAGTACTAAATCAGCATTTCATCATCAAAAGGAGCTCACAGGTTAGTAAATACACTTATTTTAATTTCACAGATGAGAAAACCAAAGTACATAGATTTAGTAAGTGGCCAGAGACTACCCAGCAAGTAGAGAATCCAGAATTTGCAAATTTTATCTCTAGAGTCCTTAGTTTTACACTATTGTAAATAGACTGATTTGCAGTTCTTTGAATGTACTTTTTAAAACATCGATTCAATTTTTCATATGCTCTTCTTTATCTGTGTTTATTTGGGTTCTATTCATTCAAAAATGTAAGGGCTTGGCTTAAGTCCTTTTGTCTTCCAACAAGTCTTTCTTCATTACTGACCGACTGCATTCATAATACGATCTATACAGGTCTCTACTGAAAACTGTCTGTAATCATCTGTCTGTAATCATGACAAGAGTAGGAGTGCTAAATTTTCATCTCATTATTATATGGTCAATAGTCTCTAAATAATTGAAAAGTCAATTTAGTAAAGGTTTGTAAAACTTACATAGAATCATGTTAATTCATTTATCCAGTCAGAAGTCAGACCCACATATTTATCAATTATCTTCTATGCATGCTTGATTATCTCATCCAGTCCTTTTTTCTATACTAGATGGTACTTATAAAGTATAAGTCAAATTCTATTTCTCTATTATTTAAAATATGCAAAGGTTTACTGTTACATTTATATCAAAATCTAAACTTCTCACCTAGTCTTTCAAGGATTAAAACATGAAGTCTCTACCAGTCTCTAACCTCATAATGCTTCCGACCTTTCATTACACTCTGGATATCCCACTGTTTCTACTATTTGACTAATATAAAGTTTATTCTGTCTCTGGGCCTTTGCTGTTTCTATCTCTCTATGAGAGCATTCTTCACCTACATCTTGGCATGACTTCACCTTTATCATTTAGGTTTCAAGTCAAAAATCACTTTCTTATAGAGGTCTTCTCTGACCTTCCTATGGTAATAGCTTTACACTCACCACATCCACCATCAATCTTTATTCAATCACCAAGACTTCATTTTGTCATAACATTTATCCTTATCACTATCTGAAATCACTTTAATTTTAGTGAATAGTTGTTCTTGGTTTCTCCCTGGAATATGAGCATGATAAAGATAGAGAATATATTTTTACCATTCTATCTGTCATGGATTTAGAATAGTGGTATGTATTCAATTAATATTTTTTGAATGAATAATGAAAAACATTCATGTGTATATGTATGAATAAAGCAGAGAAAATAGATACATTTCTTTTTAGGAATAATTTTCTTTTTAGGAATAATATAAAATAATTGCACAATAAGTTACAACATAAATGATAAGTACAGAATTATCCACAAAGAGTAATTGAAATTGGTCAAGTAAGGGTAACATAGATGGAATATGTTCAATATCTTAAAGCTATAATGGCTGGAACTTAGAAACCTGTTTATACAGAAAAGCAGAGTTTGCATATCAATGATTTTTTTGTCTTGGGTGACTAAATTGGTATTGTTACTAATAAATCTTATATAATTTCAAGAAGAATGATATATTTTAAAGCTAAAGTTTGAGGATAAGATTATTTTAGAGCTGTTATATTCTAAGTGTTCATGAAGCATCCTATGAAAGACAGGCAATCTGAACTTGGCCATATTATTCCAGAGCTAAGAAAATATACTGGAGTGAGAAATATATTTGAGGCATTTGAAGTAGATGAGATTGTCCCAGAAAAACATTAAACATAAGAGCAAAGTTAACAATAGTCCTGGGAGAAGTAATAGGAACAAAAGAGTCAGTGGGAAAGATGAATCACACACTCCAAAAGGCAAGTATATATAGTGTTCAGAATGAGGAAGATATAGAAATCAGGACGGATTTTACCTGACTACAAATGTCCACTGCTGCGTATTCCTATGCTCCACTCTACAATTTCAAGTCTCACAAGAACAAAAGATTCTAAAATACAGGCAGGGCATGGGGGGCCACTTGTTTCCCTCTACCACCCCAAAGCCAGTCTTTTATTATTATTATTATTATTATTATTATTATTATACTTTAAATTCTAGGGTACATGTGCACAACGTGCAGGTTTGTTACGTATGTATACATGTGCCATGTTGGTGTGCTGCACCCATTAACTTGTCATTTACATTAGGTATATCACCTAATGTTATCCCTCCCCACTCCCCCATCCCCACAATAGGCCCCGGTGTGTAATGTCCCCCTTCTTGTGTCTAAGTGATCTCATTTTTCAATTCCCACCTATGAGTGAGAACATGCGGTGTTTTTTCTTAATGCAATTCCACAAATACTTGATCACTTTCAATGCACCCATTAGAGAGCTACAATTGTCCCTTGGTATTCTCAGGAATTTGTTACAGGGTTGCAGAGATACCAAATCTATGGAAGTTGAAGTCCCTTTTATAAAATAGTGAGGTATTTGCATATTTGCATCTTCCTGTGTACTTCAAATCATCTCTATATTACTTATAATACCTAATACAACATAATGATATATAAAGTTATTATAATTTATTTTTAAATTTTTATTATTGTTTACTTTTGTATTCCTATTTTTATTGTTTTATTCTGAATACTTTTGATCCACAGTTGGATGAATCCATGGTGTGGAACCTACATATGGAGGGCTCACTGTACATACTGACACAATTGGACTTTGTGTCAGAATGTCTCCTCTGGTCCCAATGTTCTTTATGTATGATGGCTTGACTTTTACTGTATCTATTCCAGGTGCTAATGAACTCAGTGATATTTTGAATCTAGGCCAGTGTTTGCCAGACTAGATATTTACACACAGCCTCTCTTGAAGGAGCCACAATTTATAAAATGTTACAAGTAAGTTTCACCCTGTTACTATGCAATTTGGGATAGTAATGGCTAGAAATATACAATCATGGAAAATGATATTGCTTGTTTCATTTTTAAGACAGGCAATAAATGTAAAAGAGAATAGCAATTACTGACATCACAAAATATACAGGCCACTCTAAGCCTCAAGGCTCAAACAGATATTCAAAGTAAAGATAATCTTGAAAGACAATATATTCTTATATTGCTGTGTGTTAAATGTAATGCTTATGAATGATTTTAGTCAAAAAGTAAAATAAAAATAAAGAAAAAAGTAAGAAAAATATGATCCATTATCATATCTAGCAATTCTGCTACAAACATTATTGTAAGGCATATACATTCAAGTTGAAAAAATAATAATTAAAACACAAAATTACCCTTAATAAAGAAAAAAGTGATTTCATTTTAAATCAATTATTTGAAATGAAAACAAATCTGTATTACCTGAAGACAGTATCCATAGTCAAGTACAGGAGTGGTACTCCTACTTGCTATCTTGAGCTGTTGACAGGTTAGCTACATTAATGTTTAGTGGGTCACTGTGGTGAAAATTGATGTGTAACTAACCTAACTTCTGAATAACTGCTTCTAGAGCTTGAAAGCAGTTGAAAACTTAAAGGGAATGACACAACCTTCACTATTTAGTGTTTGCAAAGTGCTCCCTAGAAATCAGGGCTCAGACCTCAGTTTCCTCTGTGGTGTACAGAATGTCCTGTGGCTCCACTTGTGAGCCCTGCACAGGATGAAGAACCAATGTTGAAGACATAAATGTTATTTAATTACAAGTCACAAAATCTGTTTTAATCGATGTTGTGGTTTGCTCTGTTATGAATCAGTCATTGTGAATCTAGCAGAGCTGTATCTAGAGATTAACTCTCAAGTGATTCTTCTTGGAAACTGAAAGAGCAAATTTCTTTTCTTTTCTTTTTTTAAATTTTCAAATTTATTTTGAACTCAGGGGGTACATGTGCAGATTTGTTACATGGGTAATTGTATGATGCTGAGGTTTGAAGTACAATTTGTTACAGTATTCCTTCAATGCTGCTTTGCCAGCTGGAAATCTTTGCACCCACCATCTCCTCTGTCTGGGCCTTGCTTGGGCCCACAGGGCTCACTCTACCCACTTGGTACAGAAGCCTGCGCTGGGTTCTCAACTGCTCAGCTCTCGCACCTGCCATGGCTCCATGCTCATCCCACAGCTGGCCTGGGGATACCACAAGTGGCTTCCATGGTGGGTGCCAGTGTCTAAATGAGAGGAACACGGTGGTACCTGCAAACTCGAAGATGCCAGCAATCTCAAGCTCCAAGGGGTGTTACAGCTCTTGCTCAGGCAGTTCCAATGTCTGGACCCCCAAGAAATATTGGAACTCTTCACTCTCATAGCTTGCCAGGTGGGAGCATGTTATAGCTCTCTTTCTCCCATAGTCTGTCGAGCAGGAACATGCAACAGCTCGTTCATTCCTGCCACCTGAAGCTCAGCAGGCAGAAAAGAGGATCACAGCTCATTCATTTCCGCTTCTCTCAGTTCAGCAAATGAGAGGGTTACAGCTCATTTGTTCCTGATGCACGCAGTTCAGCAAGTTCTAGGTTCTTGTCCTGCGATGAAGAGGAATAAGATTTGCGGACACTAGAGAGTAAGGCAGAGAAGAATCTTACTGAGTGACAGAAGGAAAGCTCCAAGCAGAAAGGGGATCCTGAAAATGGGTAGCCATCTATGAGGCTGAGGCTGAGATTTTATAGGCTTAGTATGGGGGAGTGTGTACTTATTGATCTATGGGTATTCTTGGATAAAGCACTATTTGATTGGTTCTACCATCCAGATGGAACCAATGAGCTGAAATGAGTTCATTTTGAGTGTATAAGACAGGATACAAGTTCTCCCTCCAGTGGTGGATTCCATTCAGAACTGGCAGTTTGGTTTTCAGGCTTCAGGGTGTCTTTGGCTTAAAGGTCAGGTTTCACCGGGGACTTGTCTCTGTCTGCCTAGAACTCTGTCTGTCTTGTGTCACTATCAATCCCCCATCTGAAGAGGTACATCTAACTGCCATTCGGATAGGGACGGTGACCGAGCTAAGTGTTTCATTATGACGGGGGCACGGTGTGGGGAGAACGGAAGTCAGATCTCTCTCCGAGGCCTATCCAAAGGTCCCAAGTAAAAGGAAGTCATTGTCTGAGGCTCCATTACGTGACCATTTGGAGTTTGATGACCTCTAGGTGAGCAGAAACACATTTCACAAGGAGGTTAAGTATTTGTGGGCCAAATATGAGTATTATACAAAGAGGAAGCAAAAGCAAAAAATCCGTACCAGTGGCAGAGACAGCAAAAATAAGAAGTAAAATAAACTATCATTCTGAAAACAATGTGGCCAAAGCTGTGTCACCTTGGTGAAAGAAATTCCATATTGTATGGTGGAGGGGAGTTACATTTTAGAAGAGACATAGCTGCTTAGGGGAGTAGATAATCGCACGGGTGTTCAGGATTATGGGGTCCTTGACAAAGACACCTTATGCTGAGGAACAGAACGAAGGTGAGAACAGCAAGCGTAGGCAAGACTATAAAGGGGATAGCCAGGGAAAGTTAATTATTGACACCTATCTTTTGTGATCTTTAACTTGAGGTCTCCAATTTCTTCACACTTGTGCTTCAGGTGCTCTTCTGGGTCAACAGAGGAGATTCTATCAGTTTCCCAGGCCTTTATTTGGGTATAATGAATCCAAGAATCTATTCCAGTGACCTTCACTGCTGAAGGAGTAGAAAGAAGTACAGTGTAATGCCCTTTCCAATTCAGAGCTAGAGAGAAAAAAAGAGAAGGAAAAGCCTTTACCAGTACAAGTCCCTTGAGTTGAATAGATGTGGTTCTAGTTCACAGGGTTGGGACTCTGACAGTTGTTTCAGTTCCTGTTGGAAATGGCCCAAAGAAGTTATATGCTTAATCAATCCAGAGGTTTCTTTGTCTAGCAAGAAATTATTGGTGAGAAAAAGCTGTCCATATATCATTTTGAAGGGACTTAAATCCAGCTTCAAAGGGATGTTTCTGACACGTGTAGGGCCCTGGGGAGAAAAGTAATCCAGGGGAGGTAAGTCTCTTGAGACAGTTTTTGGAGGTGCCTTTAGATAATATCATTTGTCTTTTCTGCGTTTCCTGAAGATTGTGGTCTCCAAGCACAATAAAGATGGTATTGTATACCTAGGCCTTGAGACCCCCTGGGTGACCACTGCCCTAAACAAGAAGCTATTATTGCTCTGGAGGTACTTAGGGAGTCGAAAGTGAGGAATTATCTCATTAATTAGTACCTTTATCACC
Organism: Macaca fascicularis; assembly: GCF_037993035.2. NCBI lineage: Eukaryota > Metazoa > Chordata > Mammalia > Primates > Cercopithecidae > Macaca > Macaca fascicularis. The sequence continues at coordinate 68,701,461 of NC_088389.1, read as the reverse complement.
TAGGCTTTCTCTGTCTCACATGGGAAATGCTTCTACCCAGTTAGTAAAGGTATCTATCCATACCAGGAGGTACCGGATACCTTTTATCTTCAACCTATGGATAAAATCCATTTGCCAGTGTTCCCCTGGGTAGCTTTCCATTCTTTGAGTTCTAGGGAGGAGAAGCCATTGATTGAGGGGATTATTTTTAAGGCACGTCTCACAAGCTTTAACAACCTGTTTGATCATTTTTAGCAAATTTTCACTTGAGAACCTTTGGGTCAGTTGATAGGTTTTATCCTTATCTAGGTGAAAGGTTTGGTGAGGGATTTTAAAACCTTTCCATTGGCTGGAGGCTAGTAGATGAAGTTTGCCATCCTCCAACTGTAGCTATCCTGAGGGCTGAAACGTGCATCCCTGAGAGGTGGCCCATTCTATTTCCGCAGGAGAATACTGAGGTTTTATTTCTTTTATGGGTCACTCCCAGATCAGAGGGGCCTCAAGTGGATAAGAAATCTGGGGCCTTCTCATTGCTGATTTAGCTGCTTGGTCTGCCAATATTTTCTCTTGGTTATTTTATTTGTTCCCTTTTGGTGACCTTTACAATGTATTACTGCCATTTCACGTGGAAGGAAAACTGAGGTTAATAGTCTGTCAATTTGCTGATGGTATTTAATGGGAGACCCATGAGCTATGAGGAAATTATACTTTTTTCCAGATAGCAGCATGGGCCTGGAGGACTATGAAAGCGTACTTAGAATCAGTATAAATGTTTACTGCTTTCCTTTGCTTAATTCAAGCACCCACAAGAGGGCAATTAGCTCAGCTAGTTGAGCACCTGTGCCCGAGGGGAGAGGCACACTTCGAATAGTGTCATTCAGGGTGACTATTGCATACTCTGCCTTATGAATCCCTTGTTCTACAAAAGAACTTCTGTCCAAAAAGAGACTCCAGTCTATATTCTCTAAGAGGGTTTGTTTGAGGTCCTCTCTGGCCACAGAGATTTGCACTATTATCTGTTCGCAGTCATGTTCAGGCCCTCCAGCTTCCTCTGCGGGTAAAGAAGCTGGGTTTAGGGAGGGATAGGTTATTAACGGGACTGCAGATGCCTCCAATAGCAGAACTTGATATTTGAGGAGGGAGTTGTTTATTAGCTACAGACCTCCCTTAGAAGACAGCAGTCCTGTCATATTATGTGGGGTATAAATGGGTAAGTTATTCCCCAGGGTTAACTTACTAGCCTCTACCATCAGCAAAGTTACCACAGCAAATGTCCAGAGGCAGGGTGACCACCTAATGAAGCTCCTTTATTAGGTAGCCTGTGGGCTGGACATCAGGCCTGGGTTAGAATGCCCAGGGCCATTCCTTTCCTTTCTGATACATAAGTATTGAACATCTTCCCTCTGGGAAGACTAAAGCTGGTGCCTTAAGCAAGTTTTGTTTCAGTTGGTTAAAGGCCCTTTTAACCTCTGGTTCCCATATTAGGGAGTGAGTCTTAGCTGCCTCGATTTACTTTATTTGTTGATGTAAGGGACAAGCTATCTCACCATACCCAGGTATCCATAAGCTGCAGAATCCTGTAATGCCCAAGAATTCCCTCAGTTGCTAGACAGTTTTGGGGAGGGAGAAGGAGGAGGTGGGCTTAATCCTTTCTTTGCCTAGTTCTCTGGTCCTGTCTGACAAGATTAGAACTGGGTACTTCACTGAAGTCTTACAGAGGTCAGTCTTAGATTTTGAGACCTTATACCCTCTGTAAGCCAGAAAATTAAGAACAGTCTTACTGCTCTCCTGAGAGATATACTCAGTTGGGGTACAAAGGAGAATATCATTTACATATTGTAAAACTGTAACCTGAAGATAAAGGAACTCAGAGAGATCTTTTGACAATACCTGCCCAAACAGGTGGGGGTGTCTTAGAATCCTTGAGGTAACACAATTTGGCTTAGCTTGATGGTTTGGTTGAAGGGATCCTCAAATGCAAACAAATCCTGGGAGCTGGAGTGTAACAGTATGCAGAAAAAGATATCCTTTAGGTCAAGGATTGTGAACCATTTAATTCCCCCAGGTATTTGAGTTAGCAGGGTATAGGAGTTGCAAACCACTGGATGAATTGGAACCACAGTTTCATTAATGAGGTGGCGGTTCTGGACCAGTCTCCATTCCCCATTGGGTTTCTGTATGTCCAATGTCAGGATATTTCAAGGGCTATTTCAGGGTTTGAGGAGGCCCTGCATCCTCAAGCTATTGATGATGGTTTCTAGTCTTTTCTTAACTTCTGGTTTTAGGTGATATTGTCTCTAATCAGGGAAGGAGGTAGGATCCTTAAGGTGGATCTGGGCTGTATGGTGGTTGTGGCTCAGCCGATTTCCCCTTGAGTTGCCCAAACTTCTGGACTAATATTGGACTAATGTTGGTGTCCACTAGCAAGAGACAAAAGTCATCCTGGAACCATAAGGATGGTGGTTCCCATACAAACTAAAATATCCCTGCTCAGCAGAGGAGTTGGGTTTTCAGGCATGATTAAAAAGGCCTGAGTAAACAACAGGTCTCCTCAAATGCAACTATGGGGTTGGGTAAAATATTGCATTAAAAGTTTTCCTGAAACATCACTCCCAGTTATGCTAAAGGAGAAGGAAAGGCCTGATTGGAGAGAAGAGCAGAAATAGTGGCTCTGATATTCAGGAGGAAGTCCATCTTCCACTCTTTGACCTCCAGAATCACCTGGGGCTCCTGGATGGCCATGGTCATGTAAGCCATTGGAGCTGGTCAGAGGAGCCCTAGGACCCGTCATTCCTGCTGGACCATGGGGGAGATTGGCTCTGGACTCAGTGACCTGCAGCTCCACGGGGAGGTCACCCTCTAATGGTCCCCTTCCTCAGGTTGCCTGAGCAGTCCTTCTTAAAGTGCCCTGACTTGCTATATTACTGGCAACTAATAGGTGCACCTCAGAGATTCTGGGGTTTGTAAGCCTGCAAGGTGGCCATTAGAGCCTCTGCCCTTTTCTTGCATCTCTTCTCTCTTTCTTGAGCATCCCCCCAATCCCTATTGTAAAATTCCGAGGTATTTTACACTCCGTACTTTCAGGAGGTTCTTTAAAGTACTGTCTTTTTCCATGGCCTGTTTCTGCAGCTTCCTGCTGATAACAAGGGTCACCTGAGTAATAAACTTCTGCTTCAGGTGTTACATTTCTTTGTCATAGAGCCATGTGTACATGAGGTAATCTATTACTTAATACAGAAATTAACAAAATGTTTAGAGTCCCTATGTCCAAATACTGTAGAGGTCATTTTTAGATAAAGAAATATATGCAATTAATAAACATAGTTTCATGAACATAATAAGCATTTCATGAAGGTCTGTTTTAGAAATTAATTGCTAATAATGCTATTTTAGTTATTCCATTAAGTATGCACATGAAATAGAGTACATTTGTATTTTTTAAAGATATGGAAATTGAGTTCAGACAAGCTTAAGTAAGATTATTTTAACCCTGTGAGCATCCAGCTGGCATTGAATAGATGCAGGATTTAAACATCAGCGTAATTTTACAGTCTGTATTTGTTTTCCCTGTAAGTGTTCTTGACCAATGACATTTTCCTCATTTACATTCTTAAAGTAAAAATGGATTTTCCACTAGAGACCATCTTATGTTTATACAAAGTAAACTTCTTATAACTTTTCTTTGTCACTTGTTTTTTCATGTTATAAAATAAATGTTTCAAATAAGAGGCAGAGAATATTTGTACTAGAGAGTGGCTGCATTTTTTTTCTCCCTTAAAGTTTAACCTGATTGTAGGGTTCAGTCATAGTTTAGTCCATTTAGTTAGCACTGAAAATAGTAAGGTTTCATCTGAAGAAATTTCAGAGAGGTTAAAAACAGGATGGATATGAACAATGAATATCGTCTACCTAAAAAATTTTAAATCAGAACCTTTTATTTGGTGCTAGTAATTTAGCTTTGTAAATGCTGACATTGCTAGTGAATTTCCTCCACACTTTGGAGGATGTGTGGATCACCATAACAAATAGGGAGAATGTTTTTCCAATAGGACCTTCTTTTTAACATGACAACATTCAAAGTCTGTCTAATGGACTTCAAATTGTGAAGTCCTTTGTATTGTATATTCTAGCTAATCAGTAGTATCTGAAAGATTCAGTGCAATTCTTTCTAAATCTGACAATAAGTAAATGTCTCTGTTAGTATTTCCCAAAGATGATCCCATAATAGATTGCATTTTAAAATAATTAACATGATCAAATATATAATGTATAATTATTAATAACAATTATCAATTATATTTTTCATATTATGCCACATATCAAAAATTATTAAGCACTTTACAAATATGGTCTAAATTTTACTAGCTCTATGAGATAGCCATTATATTTCTTAATTCATTGCAGAAACTGAACTTTATTTTAAAATGTCTAACTCGATATTTGACAGAACCTAATCAAGGACCATATTTGTTGACACATGTACCTGAACTCTTATCCAGTTGTATATGCTATTTATAAACATAGTTGGGAGAGTAGGTAGAAAAAGTAGATGAAAGAAGATGATGAAGGCAAGTAATATCTTTGCAAAATGCAGTCTCAGCTAAAGTCTTAGTTCTGACTCATTACGTTGTTTATCTACATAATTCCACTGAGAAAAGCAGGGCAAATTCTGCAGCTTTCAAGCATTCTTTTCCTTAGAACACTCATACACTAGCAAGTCTGCCAAACAGCTTTCATCTAGTTCCCTGATCTTTGGGATTTCTGAGTCTATTGTGCAGAATTCTCTGTCTTTTTATTAGAAATATGGGAAATTGAAGATTTGGGTTTTTTTAATCAAGTGAGATCAAAGGTATTGAGAAGCATAGGATTTTATTATGTTTTCCTTGAGATTTGAGTCATAGTATCGGTCACAAAATAAGAACTTTCCATTCTAAAGTAAGACATATCGGACAAAACACCACACAAATCCAAAACAAACTAAGGAAGCAAAGTTTTGCCTTTTTCTTCTATCCACTATTGTCATATTGTAACCTTTGTCTTCAAAGAAAAGCACCAATATATAGTTTTCACTCCTGATGCTTACTCAAGACATAACTGCGTGCCTTGGCTTTCCACAGAGCCAATCTCACTCAGAAGGGATCAAAGTAAAACTGGCTAAATGGCATGCTTCAAGATCTGTTACAGGTTTCAATTAAGCAAAATCATCACATTTTATCTCATGTTTATGTATAAATACTAATGTCTAATTTTTCCAATCACAGTCTGGAAAACCACTTAAGAGATTTCTATGAGTCCTACCCACGACCTAAAATGCTCATCAATAGGAATACTGTTCTCAGCTTTTTTCTTTATGAGAACTTAAAAAACACTGCACTTAAGGGAAACATCAGTCTAGAAAACTCACTTTCCTGAATGACTATAACTGTATATATTTTTGTAGTTTTATGCTTATATACTGCTGTCATATTATTTATCTCATTTACTTATCACACCAGACTGAGTCAGATGAGACATGGCTCAGAATAATTTTATAGTGACTATTTATGTTTAAATAAGCTAATATACATAAGTTGTATATAAAATATTGACTTCAAGGGCCAGTGGTTTCCACCTCTTTATGATTCTAGTGCCTTTATCTGACTATTATCCAACTTTAGCCTTCTAAAGGGTAAATTCTTGATAGTGAATCTGTAATACTTACCTAACTTGGGGTATCAAAATATATAAATTAAGCCTAAGTTATTTCATAACTTCTTGCATGCTATATACATACTAGTTCATAGTATGTACATGATTCAGGGTCAGAGGAATAATCTTTATAGCTTTTTTTCAATTTGAAAAGAATGTTTATCTAATTTCAGAATAAGAGATGTCATTGGCTAATTTATGTTCCAGTATGGCCACAAATCATGCTTTATTTATAAAAGTTAATCTATTTTATGCTCTATCCAAAATAAATCAATAATTATTTTGAAGCCTCATGGCCATAATAATTTTATATATTCTTTACCCAGTTTCTGGATCTTAATAGTTGCTTAATAAACATTCATCTTCTTTCTTCTGTATTATGAAAAGAGAATCACATTGCTTTTTTAAAAAGTAGTACTCTGTGCTAAATAAATATAGTCTGAAACTTTATTAAAGAATATCAATATTCAGACACAGCAAGAGAGGCATAGATGGTCCAGTAGGAGCAATTGTAAATGTCGGTCATTTATTTAACTGTTAAAACTAAAATGTAATGTAATTTGAAAAGTAAGAGTTGACTTACATTTTTGGGTTGATGGAATAGTTGTGGCAGAAAAATGAGAACATTTTAAATTTCTATTTTAAAAAATTATTTAAATATATCAGAAAACCAAGGAGGCAAAAAGGCAAGAGCTAAAACAACACAGAAGACAAAACTACAGAGAAGTGACTTATGATTAGCAACTGCTTTTTCATTAGGGCCATTTGCAGATTACAGGAAAAGATAAGATGCTGTGATGTTTTGCAGAAATAACGGGGAAACTGCTGCAGGATAGGAAACACTGCTGAGTGTGTGGGAGACAAAGTTTAGAGTTCAGGACCCATCAATAGGATGGGACGAGGTGAATAAAACAAGTTTCTCACCTAAAAACAACTTTGGAGAATTACGAACTTCAGAAAAGTTGAACCAGAAAAACAATAAAAGCATAGAAGGAATACTGCTTTCAGCCAAGTTGAAATAATGACTAGATTTCCTCTTTTCTCTGAAACAAATATAAAAATTTACAAACTTAATTTTTATATAAGAATACATGAAACAAACATTTTCAGATATTAGATGAGCTTCAGCAAACCCATGACCAATGACCCTGAAACAGGGGAAACAAATGTGCTAAACCCCACTATTGCCATTTCTTACTTAAGAACGTTTCCAGGACACAGTACAGGAAGGTAAACCTAGTCAGAGTCTGGTTGAGTTGAGAAGATAGTGAGGATTTCAGGGAGCCCAAGTAAATGAAGAGAGAGAGAGAGAGAATGAGTGAGAGTGTGTGCGTGCATGTGTGCGTGCGTGTGTGTGTGTGAGAGAGAGAGAGAGAGAGAGGGAGAGAGAGAGAGCATGCTCTTGATAACTGCTTACGGTCTCCCTGAGTCTTCAGTTGAGTACTAATCAGTACATATGGGAGAGGAAACTACATAACATAATTGAAAAGAAAAACAGAGACCTATCCCTGGAACTCTATGGGTTTAAGAATAATTTGTATTTCCACTATATAGAGTAAAAACACACATACACACATAGAATTCCCAGCCCATTAGATAGAATATTAGAAAGTTAACGCTTCAGTAGCAAAACGAAATTTGATTAGACTCCAGGCTTCTGAAAATGCTCAACTACATTTCCCAGAACTCCCTTTCTAGTATGTTTCCTATTAGGATAGGCTCTAAGGCTATTTATCTCCTGAGAGCTACAGGGCTAAAGGAAGGGAGCAGCCATTCTTAGCAAACACACATGTTATTGCTGATCTGCTGACTCACCTCCCTGCCCAGAGTAGCAGCTGGAACTACAGTGGCCCCTCAGGACCTTTACTGAGTTTCTCTGATTCCTGGGCCAGGGCTGTATGTGTTCAGCTACATACATGGCATTGATCAATGTAGCATACCTTTCTCCACTAGGTCAGAGACAAGGAAGGAGGACATGAGGTCAGTCACTTCTTGTGAGGTTTCAGGTCATGGGATTCCAGGCTGCTCTTAAGCTTTGCATATAACTACCTGTCTTGTGAACCTTGGGCTTAAGGCTTGAGGAAACTGCTTAGCTAACCCCATAATTGAGTGAGTCAATTCCTTCCATTACTTGTGTGTGTGTGTGTGTGTGTGTGTGTGTGTGTGTGTGTGTGTAACTCTTCTAGAATGATTCTATTGGTTGCTGCTTCTCAGGTTGAAACCTTACTAATATATCCTTAAAAAAATAAAATTTTTACCAAGTAATTTAATTACATCAGGGAACAAACATCAAGCATATGTATAAGAATAAAAAAAAGATCTAGCACCCATCAATACCAAATTCACATATTTTGTCATGCAATAAAAAACTTGCCAGATATGCAGGCACAGAAAAAGTCTATTGAAATCTACAAGAAATAACATAATGGATAGTGATCCTGTTTATAAAAGATATATGAAATAAACAATATAGAGATGAAGAACAGATCAGTAGTTGCCAAAGCTTAGAGTTTGAGGAGCAAGGAAGGCAGTGAGGCTATAAATAAGTTTTGTATCTTGATTCTGGTGATGCTTACATGAAGCTACACCTGCTAAAATTGAGCATGATTCTATACATACACATGGAAACACAAAAACGAATACATGTGTAACCAATGAAATCTGAATAAACTCTGTGGTGGTCAATTTCCTGATTTTGCTATTGGAGTATCAATTTCAAAGTTATGCAATTTATCAACATTTGGAAAGGCAGAACGAAGGGTGCCTAAAACCTCTCTGTACATTTTTAAAATATTCCCTGAAAACCTATAATTATTTCCAAATAAAAACTTTCAAAAGTGAAATGCAGACAGAAATAAGTAAACTACTAGTGTCCTAAATATACTCCTAATTGGAAGCTCTGATGGAAAGTAGGAGCGGTGTTTGAAAAACTAACACAGAAAACTTTCCAAAATATATAAAAAGCAGAAATCATGACTCAAAGAAGCTCAACAAATTCTCAGAAAAAAAAATATATATATAGACATTATAAAAATTGTTAAAAGCACTCCTTCAGGCATAAGGAAAATGATAAAAGTTGGAAATCTGTAAATCTGTGTCTACACATAGGAAAGAAACAAGAAGCACAACAGAAATCGTAAATATGAAGGTAAATATAGAAGACTTGTTTCTTATTCTGTAAATATCTTTCAAAGACAATTGTCTGTGTAAGCAAAAGTAATAATATAAATGAAATAAAATAAATAAAAATTTGAGGTTGGGTTTTTTGAGAGTGAATCTTAACAAGTACTTTCCTGCATTGAAAGCTTTCTCTTATCCTGCAGATGAAGGATAATTTGCCCTTTACCATGATAACTTAATTTCTGTATAAAACCAGCTTCTTTTTCTGCTTCTGTCATTCTTCTTTTTTTTCTCATTCTCTTTGAAAATCTTGCAGAATAATTGATCACAAAAGAACATACATTGTGTGATTATGGGCACACTTTTAAAATATCTAATTGAAATAAAAAGCTACAAATTTCCAAAAGAAAAATTTTATACGTTTAAACTGAGTTTATTTTGTATTAAATATCTTGATTCTTTAGAAACTTATTTTTTAAACAAAAATGTAATTCAGAAAAAAATTCTAAATATAGATTTTAGTAATATACATAATTGCCAAATAATAAAAGCAAGCCACTTAGACTTTTTGTCATAACTTTGAGATTTTTAAGCATTTGATATAAACATTTGATCCTTAAACATTTGATATATTAACACAGGTATATAAATATTATTGATCAAGATTTTTTTTGAAATATTCCTGATAAATTGATAATTCAGCGGGCAAACTAGGTAATTTAAAGTTAGTTAATCCTTGATTTTGCAACTTTGAAAAATAACATTCATGTAATATTTTTATTAATACTAGAACTATATTTGATTTATCAGTTTAAAAAATGTATAATTTTTAGACATTAGTTGTATGGATCAAGTAAGTTATTATTGTTGCCACAAATTGCACATTTGTTTAATAACTGATTCCTTTAAAAATTGATTAATCTGTTTTGTTGATACATTTTCATATTGCTAAAAATCATATAGCCTTAAATGTTAACTTAAATTGTATTTTCAGATTTTTAGCCAACTTTCAGAATTTAGACTAATATTAAGTTGAGTTAATTGGTAAATAACATTTACATGCCTGGATAATATATAAGTAAGAAAAATATCTGTCACTAAACATGATTATGAATTTAGTTGTTTCTTATTTTTATACATTATGGGACAGCTACAGATTTATAGGTTAAATGTTTTACATGATGTATAAATGCTTATTTTATCGTCTTAGAATTTGTTAAAGTTATAGAAAATGTTTGCATATAAAATATAGATTAAAAAGTTATAGTTTTCTTAGTTTATAGTTTTCTTTTCCTGGAACAAGATAAAATTTGTTTACTTTGATTAAATGTGATAGTAAGTATAAGTGTTTGAGACTAGATACAATAGTGACACAAAAATATAAACATAGATACATCAAAAATATGGTTTCTCTGCTTGTTTCTTGATAGCATTACTGAGTAATATAACAGAATTTTACAAATTTAATGTATGTTAAATCATGTTTTTTAAAGTGTATCTTAAAGCTAAAAGCAAATATTTAACTTTATCATATATTTGTATATTTACATATTAGTGAATATCTAAACACAAAAAATGGTATAGTAGATTAATGCAAAACATTATTGATCATAATAAAATTTTAAAAGTATTTCAATAAATTGATCTCTGGCTAGATTTATAATACTGCAACTAATGAATTTGAAAGAAGCTATAAACACTGCTAAAATATTATTAAGTGGCTCAGTATATTAGTCTGTTTTCATGCTGCTGATAAAGACATAACACGAAACTGGGAAGAAAAAGAGGTTTAATTGGACTTAACAGTTCCCCATGGCTAGGGAGGCCACAGAATCACGGCGGGAGGTGAAAAGTACTTCTTACATGGCGGCAGCAAGAGAAAATGAGGAAGAAGCAAAAGCAGAAACCCTTGATAAACCCATAAGATCTCATGAGACTGATTCACTATCACAAGAACAGCATGGGAAAGACCGGCCCCCATGATCCAATTACCTCCCCCTGGGTCCCTCCCACAACAAGTGGGAATTCTGGGAGATACAATTAAAGTTGAGATTTCAGTGGCACACAGCCGAACCATATAATTCCACTCCAGCCCCTCCAAATCTCCTGTCCTCACATTTCAAAACCAATCATGCCTTCTCAAGAGTCTCCTAAAGTCTGAACTCATTTCAGGATTAACCCAGAAGTTCACAGTCCAAAGTCTTATCTGAGACAAGGCAAGTCCCTTCTACCTCTTGAGACTATAAAATCAAAAGCAAGCTAGTTACTTCCTAGATACAATAGGGATACAGGTATTCGGTAAATACAGCTGTTCCAAATGGGAGAAGTTGGCCAAAACAAAAGGGTTACAGGGTCCTTATGCAAGTCTGAAATCCAGTGGAGCAGTCAAACTTTAAAGCTACAAAATAATCTCCTTTGACTCCATGTCTCACATCCAGGATATGCTGATGCAAGAGGTGGTTTCCCCTGTCTTGGGCAGCTCCAACGCTGCAGCTTTGCAGTGTACAGCCTCCCTTCTGGCTGCTTTCATGGGCTGACACTGAGTATCTGCAGCTTTTCCAGGCACACATTGCAAGCTGTCAGTGGATCTACCGTTCTGGGGTCTGAAGGACCGTGGGCCGCTTCTCATAGCTCCACTAGGTGGTTGCCTAGTAAGGACTCTTTGTGAGGGCACCGACCCCACATTTCCCTTATTCACCGCCTTAGCAGAGGTTCTCCATGAGGGTCCCACCCCTGCAGCAAACTTTTGTCTGGGCATCCAGGTATTTTTATACATCTTTTGAAATCTAGGTGGAGGTTCCCAAACTTCAATTCTTGACTTCTGTGTATCCTCATGCTCAACACCTCTTGGAAGCTGCCATGGCGTGGGGCTCCCACCCTCTGAAGCCACAGCTAAAGCCGTATGTTGGCCCCTTTCGGGCATGATTGGAGTGGCTGGGACATAGGGCACCAAGTCCCTAGGCTGCACACAGCATGGGAACCCTAGGCCCAGCCACAAAACCACTTATTCCTCCTGGGCCTCAGGACCTGTGATGGGAGGGGCTGCCAGGAAGTTCTCTGACAAGGCCTGGAAACATTTTCCCCATGGTCATGGGGATTAACATTAGGCTCCTTGCTACTTATGCAGATTTGTTCAGGGGGCTTGAATTTCTCCCCAGAAAATGAGTTTTTCTTTTCTACTACATTGTAAGGCTGCAAATTTTCTGAACTTTTATGCTCTATTTCCCTTTTTTTTTTATTTAAAAAAATTTTTTTATTATACTTTATGTTCTAGGGTACATGTGTACAATGTGCAGGTTTGTAACATATGTATATATGTGCCATGTTGGTGTGCTGCACCCATTAACTCGTCATTTACATTAGGTATATCTCCTAATGCTATTCCTCCCCCCTCCCCCTCCCCCTCCCCCTCCCCCACAACAGGCCCTGGTGTGTGATGTTCCCCTTCCTGTATCCAAGTGATCTCCTTGTTCAATTCCCACCTATGAGTGAGAACATGCAGTGTTTGGTTTTATGTTCTTGGGATAGTTTGCTGAGAATGATGGTTTCCAGTTGCATCCATGTCCCTACAAAGGACACGAACTCATCCTTTTTTATGACTGCATAGTATTCCATGGTGTATACGTAAAAACAGAATGATTTTAACAGCACCACAGTCACCTTTTGAATGCTTTGTTGCTTAGAAATTTCTTCTGCCAGATACCCTGAATCACCTCTCTCAAGTTCAAAGTTCCACAGACTTCTAGGGCAGGGGCAAAATTCTACCAGTCTCTATGGTAAAACATAACAAGAGTCACCTTTGTTCCAGTTCCCAACAAGTTCCTTATCTCTATCTCACCAGACCACCTCAGCCTGGACTTTATTGTCAGCATTTTGGTCAAAGCCATTCAACAAGTCTCTAGGAAGTTCCAAACTTTTCCCCATTTTCCTGTCTTCTTCTGATCCCTCCAAACTGTTCCAACCTCTGCCCACTACCCAGTTCCAAAGTAGTTTCCACCTATTCAGGTATCTTTTCAGCAATGCCCTACTCTACTGGTGCCATTTACTGTATTAGTCCATTTTCATGTTGCTGATAAAGACATACCTGAGACCAGGAAGAAAAAGAGGTTTAATTGGACTGATAGTGCCACATGACTGGAGAGGCCTCAGAATCATAGTGGGGGGCAAAAAGCACTTCTTACATGGTGGCGGCAAGAGAAACTGAGGAAGAAGCAAAAGTGGAAACCCCTGATAAACTCATCAGATCTGGTGAGACCTATTCACTATCACGAGAATAGCACAGGAGAGACCAGCCCCCATGATTCAATTACCTCCCCCTGGGTTCCTCATCCCTCACACAACACATGGGAATGCTGAGAGATTCAATTCAAGTTAATATTTCGGTGGGGAAACAGTCAACCCATATCACTCAATATTAATGGATTCATTATGTAAATAAAAGAATGTATAAATATCTTACTATAAATTGTAATATAGGCAATGTCAAAATTGAGTAATTATTCAACCATTTATCTGCCTTTCTACATTTAAATTAGTAAATCATCATTCACTAAAAACATTGTGTAGCTGCTTCTTGTTTTTATACCAATATTTGGTGTTCTCCAAAAGAAAGTGAATATAAATAATTCTTACTGGAAACCAAAAGTCAGAGAAAACAATAAAGCAGGCATAAGGAACATGACTATAAATAAAATGATTAAGGCCCATCAACTGAGGAAATTTACTGTCATTTTTGTGAAATAAAAACCATGTCAGTGGAAACAACAGAAATTATATCATTCGTGGAATTTCATAAACAATATATTAATTTTGTGATATCCAGCTTCAAAATTTAGAAAATCCTATTACAAAAAAATTCTCTATTTTTTTTTAAAAATTGCATACTGAGTATACTTTAATTTTTTAATGAGGTAATACAGATAAAGAACATAAACATGAAGTGGAGGGTCCATACTAATTGCAGCTTTAAGCACTCAATAAAAGGTAACTGTAATAATAATACTTTTATTGTTGCTAATACTATTCATCCTTGAAAACCATTCAAATTGTATTCTTATAGGACCTGTACAATTTTATAAATTTATTCTTGGATATTTAATATCTTTTCTACTGTAAAGGGTATGTCTTACCATTTTCTTTTCTAAATGGTTATTATTTAACTCAAAAAATACACATTTATTTTTGTATATTAACAATTCAAATAGTTTTCTTTATTGCTTCTGCTGTGTTTAGCAGTATAGAATTATTTCACTTAGAATATAAATATATAATTAATTTGCCTTTTTATTTATATGTACCTCTTTTTTCCTTAAAAGCTAAATAGTAATCATTATAGCAAGTATTCCTTCTCATGATTAATTTTAACAGTAATGACAACTAACATTTACTGAATACTGATAAAGGTGATCTGAATGTTTCCCTAGGCTTGACTAAGCTAAAGACATAGTTCTTCCTGACAATAGGGTCCTTCCCTCCCTTAGAGAATTTACTTCAGTGAAGTTTCCATTGTAAATTCTTTCTCTGCCCCACTGACATGTAAATCTTCTCTCAGTCTCTTCCCAGTTTTCTACTCAGAGAATTTTTTTCTCAAGAACCTGAAAGCTAGTCCTTTGAAATATGATTTAAAAAAACGTTATTCCTATCTCTCAATTTTTGTGAAAGAGTAGGAGCCTAACTTCCAAAAGCAACAATTGGCAAATATAGATGACCTAATTACATTGACCAGCCTTCCTTCTAATGTCTTCCAATACTTTGCTACTAGCTCTTTAAAGCTCTGAAATCCTCCAGCCTTTTGTTTCAGTGGAGTTGAGTTCAATTTCTCTCTCTCATTGCAATATTCTTGACAAAAGTCTTCCTTGACTGTTTAACTCTGTCTAGTGCAGCTTTTCTTTGAGAATATGTAACTCTCTGTTTCATACACTGTGTATGGGAAACACTACTTTGTTTGCAACCCTCCAGTTCTGATAGATACCACATAAGAATTTTGATCTCTTCAGCTGAGTGTTTGGCCTCCCGAAGCCAAGCATATTAGGAAAATACTAGAAAAATATTTGTGTGGAAATTTTCAAAGTTGTATAATCTCTATGTAAGCACAATGAAAGTCAATAAAATAAATGATACATATAGCAAGGTGTAGGGTGTGCTTCTGCTAAGGGATGATTGATTTGTTACACAACACATTATGTGATGGAAGATATTCAAGAATTCTGGGCCAAATTGTGTTTAATAGATTATCAACAATAATATTGAAACTGCCATACATAAATCCCTGGGTAAGGATTAAATATTCTGAGTCATATGTTAATAAAAGTAGATTATGGCCCAATGATTATTTTGTGCTAATCATTGTTTTAATTACTTTCCATGAATTAAGTCCATGTGTGTTCTCACTTCAGAAATGAGAAAGGGAAGCAAATGAGAAATTAATAAGTCCAAACAAGCAATACTATTCACCTCACACTATGTAATAGTGAAGGTGGAGGTGATGCATATCAATAATGTGAAATTAGAACCAATAAAACAATATAAAAATTGTCATTCACAAGAGTGACTAAATTTCAAATAAATCTCAAATTTCGTATTTTCTGGGGGAGGAGGGATAAGAAAAAATGAAGAAACATTCAAAGAAATAAATAACAAGAAAAAAAGAGATTTAGAAATTAAAATACAAGTTTAACTTCTTCAAGTCTATGAGTCTTCAACTTTGGGTCAAATTTTAGGACCTGAAACTGAGAATAGATATCAGTATTTGTAACATAATTTTGGATGTTGTCTGTGTAAACAACATGTACTCTTTTAACCACTAGAGAGAACAATTTTAAATTATGTTAAAGTTGGTATCAATGGCAAAGGAAGATTTTAAAACTACTGCTTAAATTTCCATTTTTCCTAAATTCTCAAGAATCACTTAGTGTGAAGTTAGCAACAGCTGCCAATACAGCAAGTATCACCTTTTAAAAAAATTCTACCTAGTTAAAATATTCTCAAAAATCAATTCACAAATAGAGAATAAGGCTTGAATAAACTTAAAAAAATAATTTAGTAGGTTTGTCTTGAAAGAAAAGTTTGATGAATATATGACATTGGCATAGGAGTATCTTTTAATGTAATCTTCACTGCAGAATACCTAACAATTTATCATATGATGTGTGTATTTTAACACCACATCTGGCCTGCTGTGGTTTCCTCTGCAAATATATGCAATATAAACAGTCACAATAGACACAATAATGTAAGACAGAAAATAATTAACAGCTCTAAGCATATGGGATTACAAAAAGTTATGTAAGAGGTAAAAGACTATAAAAGCCATAACACCTGTTGTTTGGTCTTTCAAGTTAATCTTTATGCTGAATCATTCTGTAGGAAAGTTATTTTCTTCAAGATCAATGGTGGCTCCATTGAAACCATAATATACAAAAATAATTTGAAAAATGACATTGTTTATGCTTACCAAAACTACCAGTAAGTATTTGTCAATGGCTCATTATGTGTGGAGAACTACTCAAGAATCTGAATTCTTAACATTGAACAAATTGGACTTGGACTTGGTATCAACTCTCCAGATGATTGCTTTGGGAAAGCAAATAAATTCAGTAATCACATAAAAATAGATATAATTATTAGAAATTGCCTTTAAAGGAAACAAAATTGCATGAACATAGTGTCTTACATCTTTTAGGATGATATGTATTTTCTAATTTTTATTTTTGAAAGCAAGAGCAGTTTCTACAATGTTGTTCTGGACAAACTTCATTCCAATGCTCAGTACACCCACAGAGTCAAGGAAGCAAACCATCATTATGATCATGCTTTTGAGAAACAGAGAGTAGGAGGGAAAACAGATACAATTGGATATGACAAAGTACCTTGGAAAAGGAATCCACACTTATCAGCCGCAGTATGACTGATATCTCATTTCAATATCTCCTTTCTGCTCTATTTATTTAATTTTGAATTTTGGGACAACGTTATCTGTTAAAAGTCAAGATAGAAAATAGACTTCTATCTGTTTGCTTTTT
Source organism: Macaca fascicularis (assembly GCF_037993035.2). Taxonomy (NCBI): domain Eukaryota; kingdom Metazoa; phylum Chordata; class Mammalia; order Primates; family Cercopithecidae; genus Macaca; species Macaca fascicularis. The sequence goes on along the minus strand of NC_088389.1, from coordinate 68,684,653 downwards.
CCCATTTCTAGAATTAGGTCATTTGCTAATGGAGACTTTTTATTTGTAATCACTTTTTCTTTCCAATTTGTATTTTAATTTTAAGAAATACATGTACAAGTTTGTTACATGGGTATATTGTGTGTTGCGGGAGTTTGGTGTACAGGCAATTTTTCACCCAGGTAATCACCATAAGATCTGATAGGGCATTTTTCAATTTTCATCCTCCTACCACCCGCCACCCTCAGGTAGGCCCCGGTGACTATTGTTTCTTTCTTGGTGTCCATATGTACTCCACATTTAGCTCCCAATTATAAGTGAAACCATCTAGTATTTGGTTTTCTGTTCTTGTGTTAATTTGCTTAGGACAGTGACGTTCACTCCTATCCATGTTGCTGCAAAGGACATAATCTCATATTTTTTATGGCTACATAGCATCCTGTGTGTACGTGTTCCACGTTTTCTTTATAGGATAATCAAATCGTTTAAAATATGAAGGGAAGAATTTGAGAGAGCAAAACATGTATAAAGGCCAACCACGTGTTAATACTTTGCCATATTTGAAGATCTGACTGGTAGGCTGCAGGAAGGACAATGGCTTAGAGATGAATGAGTGAGAGGATAAAAAGAGAGTCAGAGACAAAGACAAAGGACTAGAAAACGGGAGCAAAATCATTAAGGACCATGGTAACAAGTTTGAATTTTGCATTAAGCACAACTAGAAATCATTGCCATAAGCTTTCTTGGATCTTCACTTTGCTTTGTCTCTCTCTGTCTCTCTCTCTCTTCATACACACACACACACACACACACGCACACACACACTCACACTCACACATTCTATTCTGATTTTTTTTTTTGAGAACTCTAATATAGATTTTGGTATCCACAGTTGTTGTAGATAAATAGGCTTTTAACAATGAGTTTTCTTAATTACTTCTAGGGTTTTGGTATTGCTTTTCTAATATGATTAGATTTAAAAATGTGATATGACTCCATTTACAGTAGTAAAGAGAGCACTTATAGTCTATGATCTGTTATAAATAAAGAAATACACAAAAATATCATTAATGGATACTCCTAATCACCCACTTATAAGAGGCAAGGATCTTTGAAACATTTAAACATCTTTCAACAAATATAATGAGAGTGGCTGTTTGTTCCTAATGTTGTTGGACCAAGTGAGTAAAGTAAAGGATGCATTCAGGGATTTGAATTCCTAGCTCAACCCATCACATTAATTATCTAAGATTTTATAAATGCCTTGAGGGAGTTTCTTATTTCTTGTAGTTACACAACTTAGATTTTTAAAAAGATAAAAGAAAAAAAAAGCTCATCACGTGACTAACTGAATTAAAATGCAAGTTGAACTCTGGATAGTAAGAATCAATTCATAAAAATGGCCATACTTTCCAAAACAATTTATAGATTCAATGATATACCTATTTACCATTCAGATTCTTCACAGTAGAAAAAATTATTTTAAAATTCATATGGAAGCAAAAAAGAACCCAAATAGCTAAGGCAATCCTAAGCAAAAAGAAGAAAGCTGAAAATATCACCATCTGACTTCAAAGTATACTGTTGCGGAATCACAGGAGAGGACACACGAATTTGTGGGACAGAAGGATTTTATTAGGTGGCCACCAACTCAGCGGATGAACATCCAAAGGCTGAGCTCCGAAAAAAGACAGGGCTTGACTTTAATACATGCAACTGGAGGGGGCTGGCCAGCTAGTGGCATGAAACTTGAAGGGCAGACAAGCAAGCTTACAGAAGCAGAACAATGACAGTTTATTAAACAGTGACAGATGTTACAACTCAGGTATGTCTTGTGACCACCATACTATACAGATGGGAAAACAGGAACTTACAAAATCCTTACAAACTTGTAGAAACAGTTGTAAGAATAGTTATAATAGTAGAACAAAGAATAATGGTATGGGGAAAAATGCAAAAAGGGGAAAACTGATAAGAACAACTTGTTTTTCTCATCCCTGCTCATGGAGCCCATTCCTTCTGGGCCCTGCCTGCCTTTGCAGATAATGTTATCATAGTCCCAGCAGGATTTCAGAGTGAGTCAGCATAGGGAAGTCTAGAGTAGTTGCTATTTCTCACTCACTAGGTCCTATCATGATAATGTCATCAGTGTCATGAACTAGTGTGACAACTTGTGGAGAGGAAAGATGATCAAGAACTTTGCAAAATGAATTATGACATAGGGCTGGAGAGTTGATGTACCCCTGAGATGGGACAGTGAAGTTGTATTGCTGGCTTTGATGGCTGAATGTAAATTGCTTCTTTTGATCTTCCTTGATAAGGATGGAGAAAGTGTATTTACCAGATCGACGGCTGCACCAGGTACCAGTAGATGTGGTCATTTTCTTAAGCAATATAACCACATCTGGCACAGCAGCTACCATTAGAGTCACCACCTGGTTAAGTCTATGATAAATCACTGTCATTTTCCAAGATCTGTCTGTCATGTGCCCAGGCCAAATAGGAAAGCTAAAGGGAGATGTATTGTAGTCATCTCCCCTTCATCTTTCAAACTAATCCTCGACGGCGGCACAATCCTAAAAGGATAGCAGTATTGCTTTTGGTTTACTATTTTCCTGGGTACAGGCAGTCATAGTGGCTTATGCTTGGCCTTTCCCAGCAAAGAAACCTTCACTCCACACATCGGGAATTTAATGTGTGAATTCTATCACCTCTTGAGTATTTTTATTCCACTTATGCATTTCAGAACTGGAGGAAGAGCCACAGGATAAGTTTGAAGGAAAACCTAGCCAACAGCTAGTGAGAAACTGTATATGTCAATCTATCAATATACAAAAAACTGAATCATTCCCCAAATCACAGGAGTTAGTTTGCATGTAGATCCCTGACAAGTTGAGCATTTAGATGAGACCAGAGCCCTGGCCAACAGGTTGGTTACACTCTTATGAGATATCTTGAAACAGAGTGATATGGTTTGGATCTGTGTCCCCAAACAAATATCATCTCAAATTGCAATCCCCATGTGCTGAGGGAGGGACCTGGTGGGAGGTGATTGGATCATGGGGATGGTTTCTCCTGCTGTTCTCATGATAGTGAGTTCTCACGAGATCTGATGGTTTTAAAAGTGGCAGTGCTCCCGCACTCTTATTCCTCCTACCATGTAAGACATACCTTGCTTTTCTTTCACTTTCCCCCATGATTATAAATTTCCTGAGGCCTCCTCAGCCATGTGGAACTGTGGGTCAATTAAACTTCTTTTGTTTACAAATTTTCCAGCCCCAGGTAGTATCTTTATAGCAGTGTGAGATCAGACTAATACACAGAGGCATCTACTACGCTGTACTTAGTCATCTTCTTTTAGAAAACTATAAGAACATCAAATATGTTTTCAACCCTCCTAAAATTTTGGGTAGTTTGTTATGCAGCAATAGACAACTAATGCACCAGCAAAAAACAAACATACAAATAAGAATCTAAGAAATATCACATGATGATAAAATGGTAAATTCACTAAAATTATAATAGATATTAATCCTAAATATATATGCAAATATAGATTGCAATCTACTCATCTGACAAAGGGCTAATATCCAGAACCTACAAAGAACTCAAGCAAATTTACAAGAAAAAAACAAACAACCCCATCAAAAAGTGGGCAAAGGATATGAACAGACATTTCTCAAAAGAAGACATTCATACAGCCAACAGACACATGAAAAAATGCTCATCATCACTGGCCATCAGAGAAATGCAAATCAAAACCACAATGAGATACCATCTCACACCAGTTAGAATGGCGATCATTAAAAAGTAATGAAACAACAGGTGCTGGAGAGGATGTGGAGAAATAGGAACACTTTTACACTGTTGGTGGGATTGTAAACTAGTTCAACCATTATGGAAAACAGTATGGCGATTCCTCAAGGATCTAGAACTAGATGTACCATATGACCCAGCCATCCCATTACTGGGGATACACCCAAAGGATTATAAATCATGCTGCTATAAAGACACATGCACACGTATGTTTATTGCGGCACTATTCACAATAGCAAAGACTTGGAATCAACCCAAATGTCCATCAGTGACAGACTGGATTAAGAAAATGTGGCACATATACACCATGGAATACTATGCAGCCATCAAAAAGGATGAGTTTGTGTCCTTTGTAGGGACATGGATGCAGCTGGAAACCATCATTCTTAGCAAACTATCACAAGAACAGAAAACCAAACACCGCATGTTCTCACTCATAGGTGGGAACTGAACAATGAGATCACTTGGACTCGGGAAGGGGAACATCACACACCGGGGCCTATCATGGGGAGGGGGGAGGGGGGAGGAATTGCACTGGGAGTTATACCTGATGTAAATGACGAGTTGATGGGTGCTGACGAGTTGATGGGTGCAGCACACCAACATGGCACAAGTATACATATGTAACAAACCTGCACGTTATGCACATGTACCCTAGAACTTAAACTATAATAATAATAAAAAAAATATATATATATGCACCTAAAATATAAGCTATAAATATATACATTCATAGAATAGTATTCAGTAATAAAAAGATATGTTATTATGGATGAATCTGAAAGGCATCATGGCAAGTGAAAGAAGCCAGACTCAAAAAGATACATATTATATGGTTCCTTTCATAAAATAGTCTGGAAGGGGAAAAACGAAAGGGATAGAGAACATATTAATGCTTTCCTAGCACTGGGGGAGAGGGGAAATTGGGGCTTAGGAGATTGATTATGAAAGGGCAAGAAAGAATATTCTAAGATGATGAAAATATTCTTTACTTTGATAATAATAATGGCTACATGAATGCATAAATATATCAAAACCCTTAAAAATTTATATTCAAAATTGTGAAATCGACTTTATGATAATTATAGCTTAATAACCTTGACTAAAACCAAGGCAAATATAAAACAATAAGTAGTTGATGCCAGCATTGTGTGAATGGTAGATAAAATATTCATTGTTCTGATGAAGGGTACTGCATGTTCAATGTGTAATTTTCACTATGTTCAGGCTGTAGCCAATAAAAATGGGAAAAGAGTGAAGAGGACACACAAACAAACTTGGGGCTAATGTTCTTAATTTCAATGGAGATAAATTAGTCACATAGCCATATATAACTGCAAGAAAAACTTGAAAGAAAATACAGTCTAGCCATATTGTCTAGAAGTGAGACAGAGGATATCTTGGTGGATAGCAGATAATCTCAGTCACAGAAAACTATTTGTATTGACAAGGAAAATATTTAGTTAGATTGTCATTAATGTAATTTTCATTCCTGAAATGATTTATTTAATTATATAATCATACATGATTTTCTGCTATGTTCCAAGTAACCCAAAAATTATATTAGTAGAATAAATAATACTTGAAGGCTTTTTCCAAGTTTCTTTTTAAAAGGAATTGAAATTTCAAGTAACTATATTCTCTCCTTCCCCACACCGATCTCTAACATATATATATATATAGTTTTGTTATATATATATAACAAATATATAAAATATATATATAAAACAAAACTACATATATACTCAACTAGTTTTCTATCATCTAAAGATAAAAAGGAATATGTCAAAATATTATCTGGCTAAAATGATACGGGCAATAGTATTTAAAGTATGCCAGTTAACCTCACGTGTCATAATGAAATATCCATAGTAAAATTTAGCATACAATGAAAATCATCTCATAGCAACCCAATTTTAAACTGCTTTGCATTAAACTAAAAATAAATGTGCAAGATGTTTGTAGGAAAGCTAATAAAATTTTCTGTAGGACATAAATGACAATATATGAAGAAACAAAAATTATCTGAATAAAACAATATAATTTTAATTACGTTAGTTTTTTCTCATGAATAAATTTAATGCAAGTCCAGTCATTATTAATTTTTTAAAAACCACGTATTATGTGGCCCAGCAATTACATTTTCAGGAACCTAGATTACAGAAACTCTTATACAAAAAACGTGTGTGTGTGTGTGTGTGTGTGTGTGTGTGTGTGTGCGTGTGTGTGTTTGTACTTCAGCAGTTTATTCATTTGTCACAGTGGCTTATTAGAGATATGGTGAAACACATTATGGTACTTCCATTGCATTGAATAACTTACAGCCATTTAAATCATCGAATAACAATAGAAAAGGCTATAATACTACATATACATATATAAATATAAAGAAGGATACATAGTAAAAATCATTAATTAATTGCACCAACCAAACTGGTAGGTTTTAGGGGATGTGAAATTGCACATGATGACTGAATGAGAAGAAATTTAACTTTTTAATTTACACAGCTAAAATCTGTTAAATGAATCTGTATTGCCCTTAAACTTAAAAACACTGTATTTGGAAGAAGACACAATGTCTTTATTAGTCTGTTACTGTGTTGCTATAAAGATGTTGCTATAAAGAAATACCTGAGATTGGGCAATTTAGAAAGCAAAGGAGTTTAATTTACTCCCCATTCTGCAAGCTATACAAACATAACATTGGCATCTGCTCAGCTTCTGGAGAGGCCTCAGAGAGCTTTTACTAATGGTGGAAGGCAAATCTGGAGTAGGCATTTCCCATGGCGAATGCAGAAACAAGAGAATAGGTGAGGAAGAGCCACACCCTTTTAAATGACCAGCTATTGTGAGACCTCATTCACTATATCTAGCAAAGCACAAAGACGTAAGAGTTCTGCCTGCATGACTCAAACACCTCTTGCCAGGCCCCATCTCCAACACTGGGGATCAAATTCAACATGAGATTTGATGGGACACATATTTAAACTGTATCATTCTGCTCCTGGCCCCCTAAATCTTATATCCTTCTCACATGGCAAAATACAATTATGCCTTCACAACTGTCCCCTAAAGACTTAATTCATTCCAGCATCCACTCAATCAAAAGTCTGAAGTCTAAAGTCTCATCTGAGAAAAGACAAGTCCTTTCCACCTATGAGCCTGTAAAATGAAAAAAAACATTTACTCCCAAAGTACAGTGTAGGTATAGGCATTGGGTAAATATTCCCATTCCAAAGCAGAGAAATCAGCCAAAAGAAAGGTGAAACAGGCCCCATGCAAGTTTGAAATGCAGCAGAGCAGTCATTAATCCTTAAAGTTCCAAAATAATCTCTTTGATATCATGTTCCACATCCAAGGCACACTGGTGCAAGAAGGGGGCTTCCAAGGTTTTAGGAAGCTGCACCTCTGTGGTTTTGCAGGGTTAAGATTGCATGGCTACTTTAATAGACTGGAAGTGAGTGGGTGCAGCTTTTTCATGCTGAGATATAAGTTGCCAATGGATCTATCATAATGGGATCTGGGGAACAGAGACCCCTTCCCATATCTCCACTAGGCAGTGCCCCAGTGTGGGGTCTCGAAGCCCACATTTCCCACTCCAAACTGCCCTAGTAGACATTCTCTGCGAAGGCTCTGCCCCTAGGGTAGGCTTCTTTCTGGATATCCAGGCTTTTTCATACATCCTCTGAAATCTCAGTGGAAGCTTCCAAGCCTCAACTCTTGTACTCTTTGCACCTTCAGGCTTAACACCATGAGGAAGCTACTAAGGCTTACTGTTTGCATCCTCTGAAGTGGTGGCCTGAGTTGTACCTGGGCCGTTTTTAGCCAAGGCTGGAGCTGGAAACTCCAGGATGTGGGGAGTGGTATCCCATGCCTGCACAGGACAGTGAAGCCCTGGGCCTGGCATACAAAACCATTCAATACTCTTAGCTTCAGGGTTTGTGATGGAAGGGGCAGCTGTGAATATCTCTGAAATGACTCCAAGGCCCTTTTTTTCATTATCTTGATTATTAGCACTTGAGTCCCTTTGACTTAGGCAGTTTATATAGCAAGCACTTTCTTTGCAGCCTGCTTAAATTTCTCTCCCAAAAAACTTTTCCATTCTCTGTTACATGGCCAGACTGCAAATTTTCCAGTTGAAGTCATTTCTTTGTTCCTGCATCTGAGAATAGGCTGTTAGAAGCAGCCAGATAACTTCTTGAATGCTTTGCTGCTTAACAATTTCTTCTGCCAGATAGCCTAAGTCATCCCTCTTAGGTGCAAACTTCCACAGATCCCTAGGGCATGAATACAATGCAGCCAAGGTCCTTGCTAAGGGATAGTAAGTGTTGACCCCTGCTTCAGTTTCCAATAATTTCCTCATTTTCATCTGAAACCTCCTCAACCTGGACTCCACTGTCCATATCACTGTCAGCATTTTGGTCACAACCATTTAACCAGTCTCTAATAAGTTCCAAACTTTCTCTCATCTTTCCGTCTTCTGCTCAGCCCTGCAAGCTCTTCCAACCTCTACTTGTTACCCAGTTCCAATGTTGCCACCACATTTTCAGGTATCTTTATAGCAATGCCCCACTCCTGGTACCAATTTTCTATATTAGTTTGTTCTCGCATTGCTTTAAAGAAATACCTGAGATTTGGTACTTTATTATGAAGGAAAGACATTGAATTGGCTCATGATTTTACAGGGTGTACAAGCATGGCTCCAGCCTCTTCTCAGCTTCTGGGGAGGCCTCAGGAAGTTTTTACTCATGGCAGAAGGCAAAGCTGGAGTAGTCACATCCTGTGGCAAAAGCAGGAGCAAGAGAGGAGTTGGGAGGAAGCCACACACTCTTAAATAACCAGATTTTGTGATAACTCACTTAATATCTCAAGAGCAGCATGAAACCATGAGGGATCCAACCCCATAACTCAAACACCTCCTGCCAGGCTCTAGCTCCATCACTGCGGAGTACAACTTAACAAAAGATTTTATGGGGACACGTTTTCAAACTATGTTAATGTCAATTATCCATGCACCTATTTAATAAGTTCTTTTTTAGTTTCCTTCAAGCAAATACTATGAATAAGAAGTCATCACAGTTTAAAACCTAAGGTTATATTTTTATGACAACAAAGATGATGAATTAGAAACCCTTCTTTATTTGATATATAGTTATTTGAGAAAGAATATAGCAAATAAAAAATGCATATTATTTTAAACTTTGTCCCTTTGTAACTAACACTTGGCCAGACAAGAATGGGAGTCTATTATCTTGAGTTGCATTAGTACTACAGATCACCTAGATAATGTGCCAAAATTAAAAGTGAGAGAGAACAAACAAGAGGGTTTTGTTGAATAGTGAAGTTCTTTCGTACCCCTCACATATACTAGATGTATTTACAGTAGTATCATGATCAGGGCTTTATATTAGAACAGGTTCTGCTTGATCCATAAAGTCCTCATTGCTTCAGTCTACTGCAGCACTTAATTTCTTCTGAAAAATTTCAGTCTGTCCATGTACTTCTCCAACAAGTATTCTAATTTCAAACGGAGGCCAGGAGAAAAGAAAAAGTTTGAAAAAATAAAATGTTTGCAAATGTAAGGAAGAAATGTACTTATAAATAATGGCCAAACAATTAATACAGCACTAAATAGGCCAAAGGGCTACAGTATTGACCAATTATTACTTAAATAGTAGATACTGAAAATGGCCAGATGAAATTATATTCTTTAGAAGATAGCTTCACTCTTAGATTTCCTGTAAGTATAATGCACTATGATTAAGGTTTGGGATTAACCAAAATCCCTTTCCCAGTATGTTTTCTTAGAGAGCTAATGTTGGCCACGTTGGAGTTATTATACACAATTGAATCAGTATATTTCTGCTAATGTGGTGACATTAGGGACAAGGAACAAGCTCATTTACCAGACTTTGTTCTGGGTTTGGAGATATGGAGAAAATTAGGCAATTTTCAAATCAATTTTCATTATTGATTTCAAATCTTTCTTATTTTCTACTGCATGTGTTTCATGCTATAAATTTCCATCTACGAAGAGTTTTTGTTACATCTTATAAATTTTAAGTTGTATTTTTATTTAGTTTGAAATGTTTTAACATTTTATTTGAGATTTTTAAAATCCAGGTGTTATTTATATGTGTTTTCTATAATTCCCAAATATTTTTAAAATTTACAGTTATCTTTCAGTTTTTCATTCCTGGATTAATTCCACCGTGGTCTGAGAACATATATTGCATGATTCCAATTATTTTGAATGTGTTGTGTTTTACATGGAATATGATCTTTCTTGGTAAATGTCCCATGAAAGTTTGAGAAGAATCTGTACTCTGCTGCTGATGATTGGAAGAGAATTTTATAAATGTCAATTAGAACACATTGAGTAATATTTCTGTTCAGGTCAACTATAGACTTTCTTGTTTTTGACCTACTTGATGTAAAAATAACTGAGGTGGGTGGGCTTGAGCCTTCAACTATAATTTTATGTTTATTTCTCTGTTTATCAATTTTTGCCCTCAATTATTTTGATGGTGTTAAGAGTATATACACTTAAGATTCTAATGCCTTTGTGAAGAGCTGACTTATCATTATGTACCTCTTTTTTATTGCTTATAATTTCTTGCAAAGACTGAATTGTCTGAAATTATTATTATTTCAGTTTTATTTTGATAATTTTTGGCATGGCATGTCTTACTTTAAGTTTTGGTCTGGCAGAGTCTTTATAAATAGGTTGAATTTTTTGTTAGACCACATATAGTTGGAACTTGTTATTTTTTAGCATTCATTATGGAAAACTTTCTATTTTAATTGGTGTATTTAAATAATTTACATTTAAAGTCATACTAAATTTGAAATGTACCATATTTATAACATTTTATTTATTGCTTGAGGTTTTCTGCCTTCTATTGTTTCAACTGATCATTTTTTATGATTATATTTTATCTCTTTGCTAAGCAGATCAATTACACATCATTTAAAAAAAAGTAATTGACCTAGAATTTATAATGTGTATTTATAACTAATCTATGACCACCTCTAATTAACACTATTATTCTTCACATATAATGCAAGTTCCTCATAATAGAGTATTACCAATTATTTTCTTCTGCTTTTTTTGGTGGGGTTGCTACCAGTTATCTCACTTTTCCAGATGCTATACTAACCCAATACATTGTTACTCTTACTAATTTAGATTAATATATTTGTCTAAAGTCAATTTTTTAATATCAAATATATTTTACCTTCACTTATTCATTTTCCAGTGCCTTTCTTTTCTTTATGTAGATTCATCTTTCTCTCTTATCTATTTTATCTCTGTTTAAATAACTTCTTTTGACTTTCCTGGAAGGGCAAATGTTGTGGCAATGGATTTACTCAGTTTTTTTTGATGCTGTTGTTGTTGAGTTGTTGAGAAAGTGTTTTATTTCTCCTTCAATTCTGAAGGTTAATTTCATTGCTGATAGAATTATAGGTTGGCAATTTTGTTTCCTGTTATTCTCTTTTAACACTTCAAATATTTTACTACACCCTCCTCTTGCTTTCATAATCTTTCATGTAATTTTGATGAAAAGTCTAACATATATCCTATCCTTGCTCTGCTATGGATGTGGTTCCCTGTGTATCCACCAACCCCCAGCTTCCTTCAGGTTTTTGTCTTTTTGTTGATTCATTGTAACTTGAATTGACTAGATTTAGTTATTTTGGTGTTTGTTTTTTTTTTTTTGTATTTTCTGAGCTTTCTTGGATCTTTGTTTTTACATCTGTCATTAATTTTGGAAAGCTCTCAGTCATATAACTGACAAAAATATTGCAAAGATGCCATTTTTATGTATTTTTCTTCTTTTTCTGATATTTCAATTAGGTGTGTGTCACATTTTTTGAAATAGACTCACAATTTTTGGGTGTTCCATTTATGTTTTGAAGTTTCTATTAATCTGTCTTTAAAAGTTCATTGTTTATTTCCTCAGCCATATTCCATCTACTAATTAATCCATCAATGACATTATTAATTTTTGTTTGAAGTTTTTTGATTTTCAGCATTTTCTTTTACTCCTTAGCATTTTTATTCTTCAGCTTATATACCCATTTGTCATTGCATATAATCTATTTTTTTTCCATTAGAGCTCCTAACATAATAATCATACTTAGTTTACATTTACTGTTTGATAATTCCAACATATGTATCATATCTAAGTCTGGTTCTGATGCTGATTTTGTCTCTTTAGACTGGTGTTTTTTTTCTGACTTTTAGCATATCTTGTTATTATTTTAAAAAACTGGACATGTTGCTTCAATAATAATTGAGGAAAATAGACTTTTCTACTTGGGGAATTTATGTTGACCTGACTAGGAGTTAAACTTAGTTTAATATTTGCTGTAGTTATGGATGACAGAGGCTTAAACTTCCTTTGGTGTCTTTGTTTTCGTCTACTCTGTTGTATTTGAGATCCTGTAAATACTCCTTTGCAGAGAGTGTCTATATCTTGCAGTCCTGTCAGTTGTGATCCCTATTATAGTTAAGGGACACATAACAATGTTTCAGTCAAGGATAGACCACATATATGACAATGGTTTCATAAGATTATAACAGGGCTGAAAAATTTCCATCACCTAGTAATATTGTAGGCATTATAACATAATGGTAGAATGCATTACTTACACATTTGTGGTGATGCTGGTGTAAACCTACTACAATCGTATAAAGGTCCGACATACACAATTATGTACAGTACATAATACTTGATAATAATAATAAATGACTGTTTCTGGTTTACATATTTACTATACTATACTTTTAATCATTATTTTAGAGTGTACTTCTACACACAAATATATATAACACAAATATATATTACACAAATATATATATATATATATATATATATATAAAACTGTGAAATAGTATGCTGTTACAGCAGCAGAAATCTCATACATCTTCTGTTCACATTGTTTCCTGATTGCATTATTTGTCTTGTGCTTGATTTAATCTTCTGCTTATTCATCATGGTTCCTATGCATACAAAAATTTACTGCTAATGTTGCTGGTAAGTGGTCATGGCAAGTGATTAATCTGAAAATACAATTAAAAGGGATTACAGACTATGATGGTAGAAAACCAGTGAAGATTTCCCTGCTCACTCATCAGGCATGTCCCATTCCACTATAGTTGCTATCTTGAAGAATGAGAAAAAAGTCATAGAAGCTGTTAAAGAATTTACTTCATTGAATGCAACAAGACTAATAAAATTTTGAGAAGGGCCCATGTTAGACATAGAAAAGCATGTAATGACCTGGGTTAAAGTCCAGACACAGAGGCATATCCCTTTCAGCACAATGATGATTAGTGTAGAAGCAAAAATTTGTAATGTTGAAAGAAAGGCAGGAGCTGACTACTGCTAGATCTGGGTAGTTTAAATGATTTTAGAGTTGTTATTCATTACATAATGTGAAAGTGAGTGGTGAGCCTGTGAGTGCTGATGTGAAGAGAGTTGAATAATTTTTGGAAACTCTAGACAAATTGATTGTGGGGGGAAATTACTTGCTAGAGGGAATCTTTAATATGGACAAAGCCTCCCTATTCTGCAAGCAGATGCCTGAAAGGACTGTAATCCATAAAGAAGCCAAGTCAATGTCAGGTTTCAAGTCTTTTAGGGACAGGATAACAGTCTTCTGACAGCAATGTCGCAGGCTAAAAATCAAAAGCTTTGTGATGTGGCACAGTGAAAATCCCATGTCCACTGGACATATTCATGAGCACACACTGGCAGAGCATAGTGGCTCACACCTGTAATCCCAGTACTTTGAGAGGCTATGGTAGGAAGATTGCTTGAGGCTAGGAGTTGGAAACCACCTTGAAAAGTACAGCAAGATCCTGTCTCTACTAAATAAATAAATTAGCTGGGTGCAGTAGTATGCACCTGTGGTACTAGCTACTCAGAAGGCTAAGGTAGGAGGATCACTTGAGGCCAGGAGTTCAAGGTTGTAATGAGCTATGATCACACCACCACATTCCAGCCTAGGCAAGAGAAAGAGACCCTGTCTCACGATTCTTTTTGTTTTTGAATTTCTTTCTTACTTTTTTTTTTTTTTTTTCTGAGATAGGGTCTTGCTCTGTCATCCAGGTTGGAGTGCAGTGGCAAATTCATGGCTCATTGCAGCCTCGACTTCCCAGGCTCAAGCTATCTCATACTTTAGTCTTCTGAGTGGTTAGGGCCATAGGTACACACCACCAAGTCCAGTTAATTTAATTTTTTTTGGTAGACATGGGGTTTCCCTATGTTGCCCAAGCAGGTCTCAAACTCCTGAGCTTGAGCAGTTCTCTTGCCTCAGCCCATAGTGCTAGAATTACAGACCTGGCTACTGTGCCCAGTCAAGCAAACAAAACAAAATAAAACAAACAAACAAAAAAAGAAGCACACACTGCCAGTGACTACAGGAGCAATATAGAAAGTCATAGATGACCCATTGCTCTTTGAATAAACCATGTCCCCCACAAATTTCCATGCCAGAGAAAAATAGTTTGGAGAATAGCACACTTTTCAAATTTTTGCTTTATTATTATTCATAGTGCTTCCTCACATTATCCTTTAATTGGTGATCTTCATTCCAATATCAGAGTGATGTTTCTCCCTCCAACCACCACCTCTTTGAGTCAATCTATGGATCAAGGAGTTATAATAGCTTTTAAGGACTGCTACCTGTAGATAAGCTTTGCCTAGGGTATTGTGACTGAGAAAGACACGGAGAAGGCATTGTTGCAATGAAAGTGTTACAACATGCATGACTGCATCAAGAACCTTGCTTGGTCTTGGGATGATATCCCCAAGGAGTGTGTGAATGGCATCTGAAGGAAGACACTCAAGGGGTTCATTCATGACTTCAAAGCATTTACCAAAATCCCCTAATGATGTATATCTCAGAACATATTCCTGTCATTAAGCAAAGCATGACTATATATTAGGGTCTTGCTGATGTGGTGATAGGTGGAAAGGAGGGGCCTGTGTTTGCAGCCTATGACCTGTAAAAGCGTTTCGTCCTGCATAGCTTGACTCCCTTCCTCAGTTAGTTGAGAAACGCTTACTAGAGGGGGCTACAGTAAGTGAAATGTTGTTTCCCAGGACGTTTCTAGGAAGGACTAAAGTCTTTCCCCAAGGAAAGGACAAGACTAAAGTCTTTCCCCAAGAGGAGTAAGCCTTTGTAACGGAGAAGAATCTGAAGCTCTGGGGTGTATTTCATGAGGATTACTCTTCCCTGGTCGTTGTCAGTCAGTAGTTTTCTTTCTTGGATCTCTACTGTGAGATGCTAGTGAGATTCCTCAGTATAGTTTATACTCCTTTGCCAGGTGTGAGTTTGTTCCCTCTGAAATTCATGCTGAAATTTGATTTCCAATGTGGCAGTGCTGGGAGTTGAGGCGTACCAGGAAATGCTTGGGTCATGGGGGCACCACCCTCATGAATAGATTAATGCCTTCTCACTGGTGTGAGTGAATTCCCACTCTGGCAGGAATAAATTCATTCCTGAGAGCAAGTTGTTTCATGTGAGCCCAGCCTCCCTGTGTGTCTCTTTCACACGCCCTTGCACCTTTCTACTTCTCTGCCATATTGTGATACTGCATGGGACCCTTACTGGAAGTTGAGCAGATACCTGTCCCATGTTCTTGGGTTTTCCAGCCACTAACATTATGTGCCAAATAAACCTCTTTTGTGTAAAAGTAAATTACTGAGCTTCAGGTTTTAGCAACACAAAACTGACTAACCCCTCCCCATCCATGACTGCAGCCCCCAGGAATTTTCCACTCTTACTTTCTCGTTCTCCCACTGGTCCATGCTCAGCTTCCTGCAATTTGTCATTACCATTTAATTTTTCTACCAATTTATTTTTCCAACAACTTCTACTCCAGGTAGGAATATCTTAGCTATGAGTTTAAATTTGCCTATCTCTCCAGATTTGGGGGTAGCATTTTGCCTTGTAAATTCCGTTATTTAAAGGTTCCCACAAAATTCCTTAATTTTTAGTTTGTCCACTTCTTTATGGTGTAAGGATGGGAATGACAACTTTCAGTCTCTACATTTTGGAACTGAAACCAAAAGTCTCACTAATTTACCTCTGAAGGTCAAGAAATCCCTAATTAAGTAGGTGTCATTTAATTTGAAACCTTTATGACAAGGCAGTACTGACCTGTGAGATTAAAGGTGAAGAATATTCCATGCAAAGCACATATTATACCAAAGGCCTCTGAGAAGGAAGGACTTGGCAAGTTTAAGTTTAGTGTGGCTGAGAAATAAAAATGTGAGTGGGAGAGTGTTAAAGAATGAAATAAATGATGTAGGCAGAGACCAGAAAAGATAGGTTACTCTATGTCAAAATAAAAAATAAAATTGCTTTCTAAATTTATTGGAAAGTTACTGAAAGTTTTATGCAGGAGAATTACATAGTCTTATTCACCTTTTAAAAATGGCTCTGGCTATTTTGTGGGATAACAATTGTACTGAGGTAAGAGTAGTTGAAGGAAAACTAATTGGAGTCTACTGAATAACCTAAGATGCAATTTAACTATAGCTGTAGCAGTGAGGAAGAAAAGGAGATAGATTAGGAATTTATTTTGGAGATAGAATCAAAAAGACTTACTGATGTAATTGACTGGGAAGAGTACCTAAAGGTGGAAGCTAACTTATGAATATTATTACAGAAAAAAAAACCTTAGATAACTCCCAGGTAAATTAATTTATTCCCACATGAATCAAATAAACTAACAAAAAGATCCAGAGAAACTCTAAAAATGCCCAAAGTAATAAATCTAGCATAGTCACGACTAGAAATTAAAGTATCTTCTTTGAGTGTTAAACACTTTAAAGATCATAACAGTCTGATTCACCCACTTATTTCTACCTAAAGCTTATCTATATATGGTATTTCCTTTCCACTTTACTTTATAGGAAAATCTAAAAGCCAGGCTATGATTTATTTAACAGATTGCCAGTGGTGGATAATCCTATCATAAATCACAGCTAGGAGCTCTTTTTTGGCTAAAATTAAGTTGAAAATAAGACAAAGGCTCAACAAGATAACTCTGTTTAATTTGGCATTGTAATAATTACTCAGCAAGAAGAGAAAACCTACAGTATAGCATGAGAAAATTGTCTTTAAAATACATCTGAATGAAGCTAGCCAGTTAGTTTTTAAAGAAAAAAACATATCCATATCCCAATGCAAATTCAAATGTTGTAATAAAAGTGTATGCAAAAGTAGAATTTCAAGATATATAATTGCAATGCTATTTTAAAGTATCTTTCCATAAATTTTACTAATTCTTGATTCCTATCTTATGGTTTGACCCCACTATTATAGCATTTTAAGTGAAAAATACTGGCATAATTGTATTAATGTAGAAACATCTAGAAATAGTCCTTAATTTTATAAACAAAAATAGTGATTCTTTAGGATAAAGGACTATTGATTGGTTTACAACTTATCCATTTACCTGTGAAATTTATTATTTTAATTTGAACAGAATTAAAACTTTTTAAAAATAAGAAGTAATAGTTTAGTTATAAAAATAGCTACTATGTATAGTATGCTATTGGCCAGACAATTCCTTAACTATTTTACAGGAATTATCTAATTAAAATCTAAATTATGTGTGGAATATTTTTATTATCCTTATTTTACAAATGGAAAACTCGACTACCAACAGGTTAGGTTACATGTATATAGTCACAATGCCAGTAATTGTGAGACCCACAATTAAAACCAAGATAATTTGCCTCCAGAATCTGAGCTCATAATCACCTGCTTTTCTGCCTTCTTGTTACACAATACTGCCTTTTCTGCTGTTCTATACTAGATATCATTATATTATTCTACACAAAAGCATTGATAAATGGCACTCACTTAAGGTACAACTTTTAAATTAAATCAGAACAAGGAGGATACATTTTCACTTATTATTCACCTGTTTCTTTAATTACTATTATTGTTCAACCAAAAATTTTTGAGCAGCTCTCAGGTATTATAATAGGATATGAGAACACTGAGATTAAAGACAAAGTCACTGTCCTCAAGTATTTTAAAGTTGATGAGAAGTCTACAAAAATTTGCATAAACTTTGTAAAATTTTAAGATGATTAAGGGGAAGAAAATTTAATAAGGGAGCAACATAAAATATTAAGACTTTGAAGGACATAGAGTGTGACAGAAGTAAATTTCACCACTCATACGATTGGAGGAATGATAAGAAAGATTTCAGTGTTATTTCTTTACTTTCTTCTGAAAGGAATTTCAATGTCTTGTGGCCTTTGGATTATCAGCATCTATATCACCTGGAAGTTTGTTATAAATGTGCAATTTGGACCCCAGTCCAGATCTACAGAGTCAGAATTTGCATTTTACCAAGAGCCCAGGAAAATTTGTATGTTTTTTACAGTTTGAAAAGCAACATCACAGAGACGTAGAACCTCAATTTCTATGTTTTCAGAGCCTCACCTGCATTCTACTTGCTTATTAAAACTCCTCTTTGTATTCATTCCTGTCGTTAATATTTCTCTGGAATCCACAGTCATGGTAGATCCTGCTCAGGGAATTCCTGATACATCACGAGTATAAATTATTAGAGTCAGGACAGTTTTTACCAAGCACCTAGTCTAACTATGTTTGGGTTTTGTGATCAGAAAATTTGGCAACATGAGAAACAATAAAGAGGTTATGTAGGAGAGATGTCAACTTCTAAGTCAACAGCCCTTTGATAATGTGATATTTGACTTGTTTCACTTACCTAATAAATTTATAGAAATAACAAAAACTATTTGAATTAATCAGAAAGCCAACAGAAGAAGCAGAAACTCTCAATCCATTAATAATAGGGCTCAGAAAATTATACCCAATGAGTTATCATAATGATGACAAATGTACAATAAATGTGAATATGCAGATTCTAGTACCCCAGGAATTTCATCCTTCAGTCCAAGATAATAAGATACAATAGGGCATATGTGAAATTATGCAATGAGCCACTTTAATTATTAGAGCTGATAATTATAGAATGTAGGTTGTTATGTGATGAAAGGGACTAAGATTGAGATAATTTTAATGTTGGTAATACTTACGGTATACAAAATCTTGCAAAAATTTATTATTAATACTATGAACTGTCTTTGGGTTGCTTTGATAGGAACAGCCATGTTATCTGCATGTTCAGGGTCAATAAAAACTATTTTCCAAATCAGTCTGATTTTTACCATTACTGAATTATGCTATAACCTTTGAACCTGGACAACAGCTTGAAAGGTAAAAACAACCAAACCTATTCAAGGTATTTGTTGAGAAATTAATCTCTACAGAAACAAATAAACTGAAGTCATATCTATGTCATCTAGTCCCTAGATTAGCTTCTCCTATCTCTCAGATATTTTCATAAAAGACTCTATTCTGGAGCAATACAATAATTCCAGTTAAACATTGTAGGTTTATTAGGATCAAAAAGTCAGAATCTTAGACACAAAAGGGATGAAGCATGGTCATGGACTTGGGGTTTGTAAGAGAAGCAGGGGATAGTAAGCTGTGGAGAGCAGACCCTGGTAAAAAATAGAGTTCATAAGGACTTTAGGTGTGAAAGTAGAGGGCCAAAAACAATTCCAGAAAGCCTCACTCCCCCACTAGAAATGAATATACAATTCTCCAGACTGACGTATTAATAACTTAAAATTCGACTATGGAAAAACATATGCTTAGCATGTTTCATAGCTTACTGAATGTGTTCATGTGGATTAATGCCTTCTTAATTTGGAGGAATAATAAATTATTAACTGTGAAAATAATTAGTGATTTATCACCACTTACGAAATTGTCAATGTATTAGAAAGTCAAAGATTTTGTTGTACAAGAGACCTTAAATTTAATTTCTCACCTGTCATTTTCAGAATATGAAACATTTTTCAACTTTTCTTAGTTTCTCCACCTACAAACTGAGGTAACAATGCTTACTTTGTAAAGTAGGTGTTAAAAATATAAAATAATTCAAAAGGGTTAATAAAGTCAAGCAAACTTTGTATGTAATGTCCTTTTTCAGTTGTTAATTATCATCTGCTAACAAAATTATCATCGTCTGAGGTACCATCTGAACTTCCCCCTTTGATTACAATTAAATCCACCAGTTTCTTATCCCATTCCATATTAGTGGTGATATCTATTATTCTTACTCTTTCATTTTGTTCCTTCCAAAATGACAATGGCTTTCCTTCAACATCTAAGTGGCCATTCACCCTTGGGCCAATAAAATAATGTTCAGTAGAACATTTAGCCTCAGTAGCACTTTTAAAGAGTCTAAGGCATAGCTACCTGTCTGTGACTGAGAAAGTGGATTTATGCAAGAATTCTTACTACTATCAGAGTCATGTCAGAAAGGGTTATTGATTTATTGTCAACAGAAAGAAACTCACGTTGATAGCATCTGGAAACCCATTTCATCATCTTTAAATACAATTTTCAGAAAGATATGTGCAATTGATACAGAGCTCACAAATTATAGAATATGCTCTGCACATACTAACTTAAGACCACACTTTCCTAAATGCCATCCTATTCATTAGTACCATAAATTCCTCCTGCATTACCTTTATTTAAACATATATTTTGTAATGCTCCAAGCCATAGATAAAATATAATGACAAATAGAACTTTTCATTTATCTAGAACTCACATCCATACGTATACTTGCACATGCACACGCACACACGTATGTACAGATATATACACACACACACATATATGCACACATAACATGTACACTATTATACCTGCATACACATATATAAAACAAAAGTGTATTTGTATGTTACTTGTACGCTTAAATATATATATTATAAAATGAGAAACAGGAAAAATAGAGGAATAAAGAAGGAAATTTTACTACAAAAAAAGGGCTTAGCATCTTTTCTTTTTCCTAGTGTGAGGAATAAAATCCTTTAATTTTCAAAATTGGCTCAGAGTGACTGTGAGTTCGTAAAAGGTGTGTAAGAGAATAGTTTCAGATGCCCTACATTCTGCTGAGTACTAAATAATATTTGCATTTAAAGCCCAATGGCCAATCCTCTGGCATTTTGCAAATAAAAAAGGGTATTGATGACATGCTTAGTATATTCAGGTTGGTCATTTCACTGATAATGAATATTTGTGTTCCCTGAAAACACAGATTTCTACTAAAGCACAACTTTCTACTAAAGTCAGCAATATCAAGTATAACCTTTCATATGTGTTTCTTTATAATCTGTACCGTTGATAAAAACTTCTGTACTGCCTGAAATTCGAACAAATGTCAATCAATTCAACTGAGTAATGAATGTGCTTAAATATCTGCCATAAATGTTAACGTTTCTAGGCAGACTATGTGACAAATGTAAAGTACCTACCAAATGCATGTTGAAATAAAGACATAATGATAACTATGATAGAGGATGACTTCAGATAAGTAACACAAACTGTCATGTTTCAAATATTTTTTGTAATATACAGAGTGCAGAGAATATTTTGATAATGATTTGTGAAAACTTGTTATGGAGAAAGAAGCCTAAGTATTCTAAATTTTATAAGATCAAGATTACAGAGAAAAAATTTAAAAGATTCAATTACAGAGAGAACCAAAGTAGCACAACAGCACTATTGCATGGATAGAGAGTCTGCAGAACAGATAAAACAGAAATTTTCAAATAAAGAAGAATTACCAGTATCAACAAATGGCTGCTAATATTAGTCCTGTCATGTTCAAAAGGAGAAAAAAAAATCCTGGTCTCATGCATTGCAATGACTCTCTTTTTCTAAAAGTCTCCCTGTTCAAGTTCACATTTTCATTAGTTATATTTTAAAGCCATTAATAGAGAAAGAAAAAAACGGGTGCATCCCCCAACTGTTATATATATATAGCATTATAGAGTAAGTTAGCACAATTGAACAGAATTATCTCAGGTCTGGGCTGAGAATAAGAACAAAGGATAGGCTACCAATGCCCTGCCCTAATAACTATCTTGAGGGTGGTAAGATTCTGCCTGTTTGAGTGTGTGTATATATTTTGTGCGTACATGTTTTCAGGGAAGTGGGGAATGTGTGCAGAATGATCTAAGAGAAAAGGGATAAGGAGAGACAGAGGAATCTCTGCTATTGTATCTTGGGTCATGATAGATTGAACACAGATATGTTTAGATCATTTGATATATCATTTTACACTAAATTTAGTGTAAAAGAAGCAAAAATACGAAGGGCAACAGTTACTAAAAAATTAAAGGATAGTTAACAGCACTAGAGAAAGCTCAATGTGTAAACTTACAGAAATTTTGAATACTACGACTTTCTATCTTAGGTAACTAGAAGCTGGTGCAAAGTTTAAATGTGTCTAGAGCAATTACATTTGTATCCTGGTCAATGTATTTAGATAATAAGACCAACAATTGATATTTCCATAGTCTTTGTATATGGCAGGTAGTATTCTAAGATTTTTCTTTATACCAAGTAATTTAATCCTTTACTACAATGCCATATATATAAGGGTAACCAAACACTTTAGGTGCTTAAGGCAGTAAGATGATAACTATTCTAAAGTTGAGCAACTAGAAAGTGGCAAAAGCATCACTCCAACACAGGCTGGAAGGTTTCAAGTTCAAGCCATACGGCTTTAGGTTTTTGCTGTTAACCATCATACTTCACTGTAATGATACAATACTCTATTTCCCCACCAGTCCCACTACTGGTAATAGCTTGAACAGATTGGATTTATACTTTTTGTGTATAGGCTTTTCCAAGTGACTAAGGTAAATATTATGAAAGACACAAATATCATAAACCAGCATATATATACGTACCTGTCTACACACACATATGTGCATACATATATGTGTGTGTGTGTATATTGTGTGTGTGTATATATATACATATGCATACACACGTGCAGGACACACACACACACACATATACACATATGTCCTTCTAATTGAGGTAAACTTCATGTAACATAAAATTCACCATTCTAACAATTTTAAAGTGTTCAGTTCAATAGTTTTTAGCACATTCATAATGTTGGCCAACTCTCATCACCATCTAGTTGGAGAACATTTAATCATCTTAAGAAAGAAAACCCCACACCCGTTAAGAAATCACTCCCCATCCCATCTCCCCGCATCATCTGGCAACTACTACTCTGTGTTCTGTCTCCATATATTTACCTATTTTGTGAATTTCGTGTAAGTAGAATCATACAATAGATGATTTTTTGTGCCTGGTTCCTTTCACTGAGCATAATATTTTTAAGGTTCTTACATGTTTTAATGTGTATCAGTACTTCATTCCTTTTATGGCTGAATAATATTTTATTTTACAAATATTTCATTTTAGAGATATACCCCATTTTCTAATTGATTCATCAGTTGATGAACATTTGGGTTGTTTCTCCTTTTGGCTATTGTGAATACTATTACTAATTACAATAATATTCAAAGAGTTTTTTGGCAACAAGTAATCCGTTCTTCAAGATATACATCCAGGGGTGAAGTTGCACAATAATATTGCAATTCTATGTTTAACTTTTTGAAAAACTGCCCAACAGTTTTCTACAGTGTCTGCATTATTTTACATGCCACGGTTTTTTATTTTGTTGGTGACTGATGATGTTGAGCATCTTTTCATGTGTTTTTTGGTAATTTTTATTCTTTGGAAAAACATCTATCTAAGTAAGTCATTTGCCCATTTTTTAATTGTGCAGTTTTGTTGTTATTGTTACGTTGTAAGATTTATTGATACATTTCAGACTTTTATCATATATATGATTTCCAAATATGCTTTCTCATTCTGTAGGCAGTATTTTCACTTTTTAAATATGCTCTTTAATGCACGCCTTTTTAAAAATTTGTATGAAGTCCAATTTATCTAGTTTTTCTTTTGTTGTTTTTGCTTATTGTTTCATAACAATCCACTACAAATTCCAAGGTCATGAAGATTTAGTACTTTGTTTATTTCTGAGCACATTAGAGTTTGGCTTTTTAACTTTTTTGGTCAATTTTGAATTAATTTTCATATATGGTGTGAGATAAAAGTCCGATTTCATTCTTTTTTAAGAATATCCAGTTATCCCAGCACCACTCACTATTATTTCCCTATTGAATGATCTCAAACCCCTTGTAAAAACTCAATAAGGAATAGATGTATGAATTTATTTCTGGACTATTAATTACATTTCATTGTTCTATGTGTTTATCCTTATGCCAATACTGCACTGTCTTATTTTCTGTAGCTTTCTAAGAAAGCTGTTTTAATTTTCTTTTTTCAGGAAAGCTACAGATTCTTGTAACATGTTGTTTAAAATGATGCATTACTTTATTATTACTATTATTATTATATTTAAGTTCTAGGGTACATGTGCATAACGTGCAGGTTTGTTACATATGATTACTTGTGCCATGTTGGTGTGCTGCACCCATCAACTCGTCAGCACCCATCAACTCGTCATTTACATCAGGTATAACTCCCAATGCAATCCCTCCCCCTTCCCCCCTCCCCATGATAGGCCCCGGTGTGTGATGTTCCCCTTCCCGAGTCCAAGTGATCTCATTGTTCAGTTCCCACCTATGAGTGAGAACATGCGGTGTTTGGTTTTCTGTTCTTGTGATAGTTTGCTAAGAATGATGGTTTCTAGCTGCATCCATGTCCCTACAAAGGACACAAACTCATCCTTTTTGATGGCTGCATAGTATTCCATGGTGTATATGTGCCACATTTTCTTAATCCAGTCTGTCACTGATGGACATTTGGGTTGATTCCAAGTCTTTGCTATTGTGAATAGTGCCGCAATAAACATACATGTGCATGTGTCTTTATAGCAGCACGATTTATAATCCTTTGGGTATATACCCAGTAATGGGATGGCTGGGTCATATGGTACATCTAGTTCTAGATCTTTGAGGAATCGCCATACTGTTTTCCATAATGGTTGAACCAGTTTACAATCCCACCAACAGTGTAAAAGTGTTTCTATTTCTCCACATCCTCTCCAGCACCTGTTGTTTCCTGACTTTTTAATGATCGCCATTCTAACTGGTGTGAGATGGTATCTCATTGTGGTTTTGATTTGCATTTCTCTGATGGCCAGTGATGATGAGCATTTTTTCAAGTGTCTGTTGGCTGTATGAGTGTCTTCTTTTGAGAAATGTCTGTTCATATCCTTTGCCCACTTTTTGATGGAGTTGTTTGTTTTTTTCTTGTAAATTTGTTTGAGTTATTTGTAGGTTCTGGATATTAGCCCTTTGTCAGAGGAGTAGATTGCAAAAATTTTCTCCCATTCTGTAGGTTGCCTGTTCACTCTGATGGTAGTTTCTTTTGCTGTGCAGAAGCTCTTTAGTTTAATTAGATCCCATTTGTCAATTTTGGCTTTTGCTGCCGTTGCTTTTGGTGTTTTAGACATGAAGTCTTTGCCCATGCCTATGTCCTGAATGGTACTCCCTAGGTTTTCTTCTAGGATTTTTATGGTATTAGGTCTAACATTTAAGTCTCTAATCGATCTTGAATTAATTTTCGTATAAGGAGTAAGGAAAGGATCCAGTTTCAGCTTTCTACTTATGGCTAGCCAATTTTCCCAGCACCATTTATTAAATAGGGAATGCTTTCCCCATTTCTTGTTTCTCTCAGGTGATGGAACGTACCTCAAAATAATAAGAGCTATTTATGACAAACCCACAGCCAATATCATACTGAATGGGCAAAAACTGGAAAAATTCCCTTTGAAAACTGGCACAAGACAGGGATGCCCTCTCTCACCACTCCTATTCAACATAGTGTTGGAAGTTCCGGCTAGGGCAATCAGGCAAGAGAAAGAAATCAAGGGTATTCAGTTAGGAAAAGAAGAAGTCAAATTGTCCCTCTTTGCAGATGACATGATTGTATGTTTAGAAAACCCCATTGTCTCAGCCCAAAATCTCCTTAAGCTGATAAGCAACTTCAGCAAAGTCTCAGGATACAAAATCAATGTTCAAAAATCACAAGCATTCTTATACACCAGTAACAGACAAACAGAGAGCCAAATCATGAATGAACTTCCATTCACAATCGCTTCAAAGAGAATAAAATATCTAGGCATCCAACTTACAAGGGATGTAAAGGACCTCTTCAAGGAGAACTACAAACCACTGCTCAGTGAAATAAAAGAGGACACAAACAAATGGAAGAACATACCATGCTCATGGATAGGAATAATCAATATCGTGAAAATGGCCATACTGCCCAAGGTTATTTATAGATTCAATGCCATCCCCATCAAGCTACCAATGAGTTTCTTCACAGAATTGGAAAAAAACTGCTTTAAAGTTCATATGGAACCAAAAAGGAGCCCGCATCTCCGAGACTATGCTAAGTCAAAAGAACAAAGCTGGAGGCATCACGCTACCTGACTTCAAACTATACTACAAGGCTACAGTAACCAAAACAGCATGGTACTGGTACCAAAACAGAGATATAGACCAATGGAACAGAACAGAGTCCTCAGAAATAATACCACACATCTACAGCCATCTGATCTTTGATGCATTACTTTTATACATACTGTATGTGGCATCGTGCTTTGGGGAAATAACATTGGTGAGCATATATGTATTCCCTTCATTTCAGGAGGCTCAGAGTTAACTGAATTTCTGTAAAGCAAATATGTGTTAGCTCTCTTCAAGTTATATTTTGATGCACATCATCCTTTTTTGAGTTTTTTTGTATTATTTTTAAAATTAGGCCAAGCCCCTTCTCTCAAAAGCTACTAAAGTTTAAGGAATACCACAGTACTAAAAATATAGCTAAAATTATTTTTGTGATTTATGAATACATTTCCTCCACTCTGTGCTTGTTAGTCACAGTAAATGTTGCTAGAATGATCACAACACAACAGCATGTCCTCTGGGTTTATCTAGCATTAATTACTCAAGTGACCTTCTAGCTCACAAAGTCAAAATGTCACATTAACACCCGGATTTCTTTTGATGTGTTTTCCAGACTTAGAAATGCAAAGTGCTATAAACTGTGGATAAATGTCCTGTATACATGCTTATTTTCAGTATCAGAGTGGGGACAGTTATCTGACATACTGTTAACTAATAAAGCATAAACACAAATTTTCAAAATATAAGGGAAATCATAACAACACATTTGAAATTATTTTCCTTTCCAAAAGAACATCTTCTCAGAGTTTATACCATAAACGACCTTAAACAATAGGAGTAATTTTTAAAAATTATTAAACCTGTTAATTTCTAAATATGTAGAACTTAATAACAAGACTAACTCTAGGAAAAAGGCATTGTTTCAGTACAGAGACAGAAACTATAGCATGCTGGGAAACTTCTTTCCTTGACAATCATGGCTTTAAGTATGGTGCAATTTTTAGTGCCAACAGACAGCTGCTGTGGGATATTTTGCGAAAAGAACAAAAGATGTATTCTTCTTGGAGTGAGTTTGCTATTTCACTCTCATTGTAAGGTAATGACTAAATATATCTCCCCCATTACAACTCAGAATAACTGAAGAATTAACAGGGAATTTCATTTCAGAGCTACTGTAGATGATGGGGATGGTAAGGTGGGTGAGGAATTGTAGTCATCACGACATTCAAAATGAGACAAGATCTCTCAGTGGAATTTTAGGACGTGATGACTCTAACTTTAAACAAGTCATTTTAAAGTTTAAGTCTTCATTAGAATCTTGGAGTTTGAAAATTTGAAAATTTGAACTTTATGCCTCTTTCCACCCTATTATTCAGAAATAAAATGCCTGCACATATTTTTTTTTCATTTAAATCTTTAAAGCTATAAACTGGATACTCCAAAGTTTATCCCCTAATACATACAACTTACATTACATAGCTAGGTCCTAAATAATAAGGCAGGATACCGCTATTTTTTACTGTCATAGAACCAACCCTATTATCAACAGATTAATAGCTGCTAATATCTATATGTAAATAGCACATCACTCTAATAGAGTCTATAAAGAAGACTGGCTAGAGTCAAAGAGAATAAAAGTAGGAAAATTCATGCTGAATTCATTTTTAATGGAATCTCTAGGCCTAAAATTTGTATTATGAGGAAACAGCACAGTAGGATGAAATAGTTCTGGATAAAGTGGCATGTGTCTTTTGGAGTCTGGAGACATATATGAACATGGTGACTGACACCTGCTTTTTGTCTGAAGATTTCTGAAAATAGACGACCAGTAAGAATAGCACCTGCCAGTAAAGCAGACATAAAGCATAGACAGCCTAGGCCCAAAGATGTTACAATCCACCCTATTCTTAGGTTCTGCTGCTATTTGGGAAAATGCAAGATTTTCTCAGTGGTTCTTGTGTTTCCATGTGTAGTATCTTAAAAGAGTTGGGAAGCACATGCAGGGCTAATTAGTTGCCTGTTGATCATTATACTCAATAAGATACCAATGATATATCTTTTTAAAACTTCAAACAATAATAATGTATGTGAATGTACATATTTGTAATAAAAGTATGAAATCACAATCTCTATACATAATTCAACATAGTGATTGCCTCTAGGGAGGAAAAGAGAGGACTGTAAACAGAAAGGTAACACAGAGGACATAAGTTTATCTTCAAAGTTTTATTTATTAACAACGAGAATCTCGATCAATTATAATACAATGTTAACATTTATTTTGGGTAGTTACAAAGGGGCATCTTGCAATTCTACGCTTGATAACTGTTTATTGTTTGAAATATAAAAATATAATATGTACTTTCAGCTTGGGGATAAGATGACATAGACTCATTTTTTCCTGTCCCTCTTTTCTACATACAGCTAAATATTCTGAAAATAATTTAACAATCATAGAACGTGGAAAGGTGGGAATAATCCAAGAAGTAGACATAAGACAGTGGACTGGCTAGGAATTTCAGAATTTGAAGAACAACATTGACATTGTGATTTTATCTATTCCCATATCTCTCAATGTGAGTGCCATGAACTGTAAGTGTAGACCCAAGAAGAAAATAAAGGAAAAAGAAATAGCAAGAGAGAAGGAAGGAAGGAAGGAAGGAAGGAAGGAAGGAAGGAAGGAAGGGAGGGAGGGAGGGAGGGAGGGAGGGAGGGAGGGAGGGAGGGAGGGAGCGAGGGAGGGAGGGAGGGAGGGGGAAAGGAAGGGGAGGAGAGGGAGGAGGGGAGGGGAGGGTAAGGAAAGGGAAGGGAGGAGGGGCGGGGTGGGGAAGGGAAGGGAGGGGAGGACAGGAAGGTGAGAGAGGAGGAAAAAGAAAGACCTGTTTCATCTGGTGAAAATAACAGGAAAGAGGAACTGGGGAGGTGCCCAATGCGGAGACATACACCCAGTGGAGGCAGTGGCCTGATCTGTCTGGAAAATGAGGACCAACCCACCCCTAAAAAGATGTGCAACAATAATAACAGTGGAACCGAACAGGCAAACCCAACTGATGCCTCCCATCTACGGGCAGCAGGCAAGCTCCTCTTCTATTACTGGAGATGAAAACAGGCAAGGTACCTTCTGGCTTTCCAACCAGTGGCAGATTCAACTCCAAAGCAGTGTCTTCTAACCCTTCCTATAAGAGCAGAGGCCACTGAGACCTAGCACATCCTACCCTATACCAGCAGGAAAAGATGATTCAAAGCAGGCAGAAGACAACATTTATAGCATTTTCTGAACATCCACCCAGTAGCGGAGAAGCACCCAGACAACTCCTGACCCTCCACCCAGTGGCAGAAGGCTGTCAGATTGATGTTTCCTCCCTCGGTAATACTGAAAAATAATTGTGTATGCTCATGTAATCATCAGTCAAACTTGAATATAAAACATTTTTATCATCTCCTGGAAATATCTTCATGCCCCTGAGATCTAGGCAATCCATGCTGCACTCAGAGAAAAAACACTGTTCTGATTTGTCTCTTTTTATTCTGGATAATTTCAAGATTTTCTCTTTATCTTTATTTTTTTTTCAGACTTAAATTATGATGTACCTATGTTTTGAATTCTTCACAATTTTTTTTTTTTGAGGGGATTTGGTGAGCTTCTCAGGTCTGCATGGTTTTTTCACCAAATTTAGAAAATATTTATACATTATTTCTTCAAATAATTTTTGCTACATTTTCTTCTTTTCTATCATTCTAAACCTCCTATGTGTGTTATACTGTGTGATATTAAACCAAAAAGTCATTAGTTATATACTGATTATTGATAATGTTTTTTGCAGATGGAATAACTTCTGTTTACATGTTTGCTGGCCCTTTCTCTTGTCAACTTTAATTTATTCTTAATTTCATTCACTAAGCTATTCTAATTGTATATATTGTTCCTTTAACTTCTAGAACTTGTATTTGACTAGTATAGTTTACATTTATCTGCTCAAATAACTTCTGTTTATTCATAATGGAAAAATTTTCCAATCTTTGAACATGTATATAAGGGTTGCTTTAAAAATCTTGCCTGTTATTCCAAAAATTTCCATTGCTTGCTTTTTCTCTTGGCCATGGATCATGTATTTCCTGTTTCTTCACACATCTAATAAACTTTCTTGTATATGAAACATGGTGATACATTAACTTTAGACATTCTGGACACTTCTCTTGTTCCTTGAAGAAATGATTTAAATAGGAACTTAACTTGACTGGATTCCATTCATAACTCTGGGTTTCTGCACAATATTTTCTGCCTTCCAACTATTGCTTTGTACTGTATTTTTGTAGCCTTCTTCACGCATGCACAGTGCAAGGGTCAGCCAGTGGTTGGGGTTTGGTCCATGTGCAGATTTTAGGGATCTTTCCTCAGTGGCATCTTCCTCTTTGGACTTCACCCTTCATTTTCCAGACATTCTGACAGCCCCACACTCAGTCCTCTGACTCCTTAGGTAGAGTGAAGCTTTATGTTTTAGTTCCAGATATCCTATAACAAAGGGACTTTGTTTCACACTTCACTAGCTTGAAACACTGTATGTGTGTGTGTGTGTGTGTGGTTTGTGCTATGGTTTGAATGTTTGTACCCTCCAAAACTCATGTAGAAATTGCTTCCCTAGTATGGCAGTTTTGAGATTTGTGGCCTTTGAGAGGTGATTGGATCATGAGAGTTCTGCCTTGGTGATTGGATTAATTTAGTCTTGTATTAATGAACTTATGGGTTAATGAACTGGTGACTTTATACCAAAGGGAAACGAGATCTAAGATAGGGTGTTAGCATGTTCATCTCCCTAGCTATGTGATACCCTGCACTGCCCCTGGGCTCTTCAGAGAGCAAGCAAGAAGGCTCTCACCATGTGCAGCCCCTTGACTTTGGACTTAGCCTCCATAATTGTAAGAAATAAATATATGTTCTTATAAATTACCCAGTTTCAGGCATTCTGATATAAGAAACAGAAAACAAACTATGGTAGCTTTGTTTCTCTTTTTTATATATTTTATCTAGTGTTAGTAATTGATATCTGATGGATGATAATACATTTCAGAACCAGTCCTCCCTCATCGTTATTGTTAGAAGATATTTCACTTACGTGGAATTCTAGATTGGCACTGATTTTTCTTTCAGAATTTTAAAGATATAATAGATTTGTCTCTTGCTTCCTCTAATTAGAACTCAATGAGAATATTTATCATCATTCATTCCTATGTAATATTTTATTCCCCTCTGGCTTCTTTTAATAGATTTTTCTCTTTTACTAGTTTAAGCATATTTGGCTTTGATATATTGAGGTGCATTTTTAAAAAATGGATGTGTTTTACACAGATTCCAGCATCTTGAATTGATGACACTAATAAATTTGAAAAATTACATCTATGGACAAAATTGTATGCTTTCAAAATTCATCAGTTGAAGTCCTAATCCCCAATACCTCAAAATGTGGTTTTAATTGAAGGCAGATCATTTAATTAGTTTATTAAAATGCAATTATTAGGGTTGTCCCTAATCCAACATGACTGATGTCTTTATAAGATAGAAACATTAGAACACAGACACAGACACAGAAGGAAAAGCATGTGAAGTCACAGAGAGAAGACAGTCATCGACACGCCAAGGAGAGAAGCCTTGCAAACAAACAAACAAAACTCTTTCAACCCTTGGATATCTGACCTCTAACCTCTAGAACGATGAGAAAGTAAAATTCTGTTATTTAAGCCACCCAGTCTGTGCTTCTTTGTTATTGCAACACTAGCAAACTAATAGAAATACTTTAGGAAATCTATTCAAATATTCTTTCAGTCTGTTCTCCCTTCTCTCCTCTAGGCCACCAATTACGTAAAAATGTGGTACAATTCCTACTGATACCATGTTTACTAACCCTTTCCTCTTCGATTGAGGTCTGTTCTTTTTATTTTCCTCCTAAAAAGGATTTATTGAGACACAATCCAAAAATCACACAATTCATTAAGTGTACAAGTCCAGGTTTCTTTGTATATTAACAGAATTGTGCAATCATCACTATAATCTAGAAAATTTCCACCCACTCCCAAATAAATCCTTTACCATTAGCAGCTATTCCCCATCACCCTCTCTGCCTTCTAATCCTGTGCTTCCTATCTCTGTATATTTCTCTTTCAGGACATTTCATATACACATATGAATAAAATATGTTGTCTTTTGTGGCTAACTTCTTTCAATTAGTTTGACGTTCTCAAAGTTTATCCATGTGGTAGCATTTATCAGTACTTTATTCATTTTTATTAATGTCTAATATTTCATTGTAGCAATATGTCACGTTATTCTGCACACGTTTATCAGTTGACAGAAATTGGCTTAATTTCACTTTTTGACTATTATAGATAGTACTGCTATGAACTTCCATCTTTAAGCTTTTATGTGGACATAGGTTTTTATTTCTTTTTTGTACATAACTGAGTATTGAAATGTTGGATTATAGGATAGCTTTATGTTGAACATTTTTCTGAAGGAGATGTACATTTTAAAATTTCTAGCAGTGATGTATTATGTTTCCAATTTTTCCTTGTCTACAACCTTTTCTACCTTTTATAGTGTACACATCTGAGAGATTGTACAGTATCTCTTTATGGTTTTTATTTGCATTTCCTCAGTGGTCAATGAGATTAAGCATCATTTTACAAGGTTACTGGACTCATATACTTTCTTTGGGAAGTGTACATATTCCAATTTTTTACATAGCTTTTAATTGGAATATTTGTCTTTGTATAATTGAGTTGTTTATATGTTCTAGATATGATTTTATATGATATGATATATAATTTTCAAATATTTTATTTCTTTCTGTGTGTTCTCTCTTCATTTTGTAGATAGTATCAAATTGTAGATAGTATCATTTACAGCAAAAATATTTTTATTTTTGGTAGTCTGTTTTTTATATTTTTTCCTTGTTGTTTGCTCTAAAAGGATTTCATCAGTCAAAGAAAAAGAAATTACTCTGTTTTGTTCTAATGGTTTTGTGCTTTTAGCTCTTACATTTAGATCTTTGATCTATTTGGAGCTAATTTTTATATGTGGTATGAAGTAGGTGTTCAAATTTATTATTCTACATTTGAACATCCAGTTGTTCCAACACCATTTGTTGAAAAAAAGAACTATTCTTTCCTCATTGAATTCTGTGGCATGAGGTTTGCACTTAATTCTATCAAATGAATTCTTTATTCTTCTATTATAAGTTTTTATTTCCTGGCATTCTATTTATATCCTTTATAGTTGCCATTTTTTCCATATATCTAAACATGGTGTTCTCATTTTCCAATTAATGCTTTGATATATCTGTAACAATTATGTTAAAGATCGAATATGTGAATTTTAACATCTGAGGTCTCTTTGTATCAGCTGTTTATTGTATGTTTTCTTTCTTAACCATGTATTAGATGTTCTTGCTTCTTCACATCTCATTATTTTTTAATTTATGGTAAATAAATTCATAAGCAAACAGCCACGATTGAAGTAACATTTATCTCCAGAAAATAACACGTTTCTTCTTGTAAGGCTTCTTGTATTGAGTGAAGGATTAATCTCATCTACATTTTTATTTTTCTTAGTTTGAACCATCATACAGCTTTAGATGGTTTTATTTTGACATTGTCTTCAGACATATTGAGAGATTGTACAGCACTATCCATTCAGATATGCTTGGTATCTAAGTACCAACAACACTCTGGAAATCAATTTATCTCTCTTCCTCTCTGTCTCTCTTTGCTTTGTTTTGTTTTAGTTCAGTTGCCAGCATTTTGGATCATAGAGTTTTCTTTAACTCTGCTTTTTAACCACAAGAGATCTTACCATCCCTTGCTGCCTCATCCCCAGCTATCTGGAACTAATAACTTGCTTTCAGTCGGGATCAAAATTGCTTCAAAAGAATTTCTGGAAACTTGTTTTGTATTCAGCCTTCAGCTTTTCCACTAATTTGCACTTGAACAAGTCCCTACACATTTCATATGATTTCTTTCTCATCTCTTCTCTGCCCACAACCTTCGGTGTATACTTGGTGAAGACCTATGGGAAAGATCTGGCAGGTAGGTATAGATTTACTTTGTGACTGAAGTTAATTGGTGTTAATATCTATCAAACCCACCCCTACATTTCTGGTAATGTTTTGGTAGTTGTTTGTTTGGCTAGCATGTCTTATCTATTTATTTTTTAACAAATTTATTGGAGTATGATTTATATACAAAACAGAATATATTCAATGTATACAATTTCATCAGTTTGGACATATTCATGTACCCATGAAGCTATCATTACAATCAAGGTAACAAATATATGGATCACTCCAAAAGTTTTCTCTTTTTTTTTTTTTTTGCATGTATGGTAAGAACACTGAACATGATATCTACCCTCTTAGCAACTTTTTAAGTACACTATATATCACTGTTAACTATAAGCACAATGTTGTTGAGCAGATATCTAGAAATTATTCATATTGTATAACTAAAATTTTATGCCCATTGGACAATCATTTCCTCTCCTCATTTTCCCTCCCCCAAGCCCCTGAAAACTATTGTTCTACATTGAGCTTCTATGGGTTTGACTATTTTAGAAAGCTTATTTGTATTTGGCTTATTTCACTTAGGATAATGTCCTCTAGGTTCATTTGTGTTGCAAATATCAGGATTTTCTTATTTTTTAAGGTTGAATAATATTTCACTGTATGTGTATATCACAATTTCTATATCCATTCATCCATCAATGGACTCTTGGATTATGTCTGTATCTTGGCTGTTATAAATAATGCTGTAATGAACATGGGAATGTAGATATATCTTCAGGATTCTGATTCCAGTTCTTCGTGTTATTTAAAAATCTTTTTTATTTTTATTTTTTCTAGGTACATAGTAGGCATATATATTTGTGGGGTACAGGAGATGTTTTGACACAGGCATACAATGTGAAATAATTAGATCATGGAGAATTGGGTATCCGTCCCCTCAAGCATTTGTCCTTTGTGTTATAAACAATCCAGTTACACTCTTTCAGTTATTTTTATATGTACAATTAAGCTCTTATTGAGCATAGTCACCATGCTATGCTCTTAAATAGTATGTATTATTCCTTCTCCTTTTCTTTTTTTACCCATTAACCATCCCCATCTCATTACCAGCTTCTCACTACCCTTCCCAGCCTCTGGTAACCATCCTTCTACTCTATGCTCATGATTTCAATTGTTTTGGTTTTTAGATCCCACAAATAAGTGAGAACATGTGATGTTTCTCTCTTTGTGCCTGGCTTGAAATATTTATTTTTATTATGTTTTCTAAATGCATTAATAAATATTTTCAAGGTCAAATATTTTTTTCCAGTGGATTGTTTCATGTGCTTCAAGTACAGAGCATATTACCTTGCTAAAAGGCACTCTATTTTTAAATTTCTTCTTTTAGTGTAATTATACTAGAATTACATAAAAAGAAGGTATCTGGGGTTTTTTTATCCTAATTTTAAGAGTAATGCATTCAGCATTGACTTTGGCTGTATAATTACTCATAGCTTTTTAATGTTAAGAAAGCATTCCTCTAATCCTTGTTTTCTAGGATTTTGTTGAGGAATACTTGTTGAGTTTTACTGAATACCTTTTAAGCATCAAAGGTCATGAAGATAATAGTCTCCTCCTGTATTATCTTATACTCTTTGGTTTCTTGGAAATATATTTTAATACACTCTACATATTACTCAGCATACATGCTGAGTAAGTGTTAAGGATGAATGAAGATGCAATTCTTGCTCTCACCAGTAAGACTGAGAGTGTCTCTTTCTCCCATATCCTCTCAAGGTCATTTTAATTTTTCTTATGATTAAAAAGAAGTTTAAACAGAGACAATTTGACTTCATCATGTTTTCCTATGTTAATACCCTTTATTTCTTTCTCTTGCCTGATTGCCCTGGCCATAACTTTCAATACTATGTTGAACAGGAGTAGTGAGAGAGGGCATCCTTGTCTTGTGCTGGTTTTCAAAGGGAATGCTTGCAGTTTTTGTCCATTCAGTATGATATTGGCTGTGGGATTGTTGTAAATAGCTCTTATTTTGAGATACGTTCCATCAATGCCTAGTTTATTGAGAGATTTTAGCATGAAGGGCTGTTAAATTTTGTCTAAGGCCTTTCTGCATCTATTGAGACAATCATGTGTTTTTTGTCATTAGTTCTGTTTATGTGAAGGATTACGTTTATTCATTTGTGTATGTTGAACCAGCCTTGCATCCCAGGAATGAAGCCGACTTGATCATGGTGGATAAGCTTTTTGATGTGCTACTGGATTCGGTTTGCCAGTATTTTATTGAGGATTTTTGCATTGATGTTCATCAGGGATATTGGTCTGAAATTTTATTTTCTTGTTGTGTCTCTGTCAGGTTTTGATATCAAGATGATGCAGGCCTCGTAAAATGAGTTAGGGAGGATTCTCTTTTTTTATTGTTTGGAATAGTTTCAAAACGAATGGTACCAGCTCATCTTTGTACCTCTGGTAGAATTCGGCTATGAATCCGTCTGGTCCTGGACTTTTTGACACAATTTTATATTTAGAAAACCCCATCGTCTCAGCCCCAAATCTCCTTAAACTGATAGGAAACTTCAGCAAAGCCTCAGGGTACACAATCAATGTGCAAAAATCACAAGCATTCCTATACACCAATAACAGACAAACAGAGCCAAATCATGAATGAACTGCTACAAAGAGAATAAAATACCTAGGAATACAACTTAAAAGGGATGTGAAGAACTTCTTCAAGGAGAACTACAAACCACTGCTCAAGGAAATAAGAGAGGACACAGACAAATGGAAAAAGATTCCATGCTCATAGACAGGAAAAATCAATATCGTGGAAATGACCATACTGCCCAAAGTAATTTATAGATTCAATACCATCCCCATCAAGCTAACATTGACTTTCTTCACAGAATTGGAAAAAACTACTTTACATTTTATCTATAACCAAAAAAGAGCCCACATAGCCAAGACAATACTAAGCAAAAAGAACAAACCTGGATGCATCAAGTTACCTGACTTCAAACTATGCTACAAGGCTACAGTAACAAAAACAGAATGGTACTGGTACCAAAACACATATATAGACTGATGGAACAGAACAAAGGCTCAGAAATAATGCCACACATCTACAACCACCTGATCTTTGACAAACCTTAAAAAAACAAGCAATGGAAAAAGGATTCCCTATTTAATAAATGGTGTCGGGAAAACTGGTTAGGCATATGCAGAAAACTGAAACTGGACCCCTTCCTTACACCTTATAGAAAAATTAACTCAAGATGGATTAAAGACTTAAACATAAGACCTAAAACCATAAAAACCCTAGAAGAAAACCTAGCCAATGCCATTCAGAAAACAGGTATGGACAAAGATTTCATGACTAAAACACCAAAAACAATGGCAACAAAAGCCAAAATTGACAAATGGGATCTGACTAAACTAAAGAGATTCTGCACAGCAAAAGAAACTATCATCAGAGCCAACAGGCAACCTAGAGAATGGAAGAAAAGTTTTGCAATCTATCCATCTGACAAAGGGCTAATATCCAGAATCTACAAAGAACTTGAACAGATTTACGAGAAAAAAAAAAAAAAATCAAAAAGTGGGCAAAGGATATAAACAGACAGTTCTCAAAGGAAGACATTTATGCAGCCAACAAACATATGACAAAAAACTCATTATCATTGGTCATTAGAGAAATGCAAATCAAAACCACAGTGAGATACCATCTCATGCCAGTTAGAATAGCGATCATTTAAAAGTCAGAAAACTACAGATGCTAGAGAGGATGTGGAGAAATCAGAACGCTTTTACACTGTTGGTGGGAGTGTAAATTAGTTCAACCATTTTGGAAGACAGCGTGTCAATTCCTCAAGGATCTAGAACCAGAAATACCATTTGACTCAGCAATCCAATTACTGGGTATATACCCAAAAGATTATAAAACATTCTACAATAAAGACACATGCACATGTATGTTTATTGCAGCACTGTTAACAATAGCAAAGACTTGGAATCAACCCAAATCCCCATCAATGATAGACTGGATAAAGAGAATGTGGCACATATACACCAGGGAATACTATGCAGCCATGAAAAAGGATTAGTTCCTGTCCCTTGCAGGGACATGGATGATGCTGGAAACCATCATTCTCAGCTGGAAACCATCATTCTCAGCAAAATAACACAGGAACAGAAAACCAAACACCACATGTTCTCACTCATAAGTGGGAGTTGACAATGAGAACACATGGATACAGGGAGGGGAATATCATACACTGGGGCCTGTCAGGGGGTGGGGGGCTATGGGAGAGATAGCATTAGGAGAAGCACCTAATGTAGATGACGGGTTCATGGTTGCAGCAAACCACCAGTGCACATGTATATCTATGTAACAAATCTGCACGTTCTGTGCAAGTACCACAGAACTTAAAGTATAGGAATAAAAAAAAGAATTTTAAATTTGCCTTTGGATACCATTTGCATTTCCTTTTCAGAAAAATGACTGTTCTTCCCTTTGTCTATTTTTTGCAAATATCTTCTCCCTATATATATCTTTTAACTTTTCTTATGGTCTACATTTTATAGTCAAATATTTTATTTATTATTTGTTCAAATCTATTTCTTCTTCCTTTATGGCTTCTGGGTGTTTTGACTTAAGAGGGTCTGCAACATCCTGAGAGTAAACAAGTATTCTCTTAAATTTGCTTTTTATATTATAAACTTACAGATTATTTTGAAGATATATGAAGTAGAGATTATGTCAATTGCATGATCGTACATGCCATCTTTTCTGTCTGAATTGAATTGCTACTTTTTAAATTATAGTTTAAGTTCTGTGATACATGTGTAAAATGTGCAGGTTTGTTACATAGGTATACAGTTGCCATGGTAGTTTGCTGCACTCATCAAACTGTCATCTACATTAGGTATTTCTTCTAATGCTATTCCTCCCTTAGCCTTCCACCCCGTGACAGGACCCAGTGTGTGATGTTCCCCTCATCATCAGAGTGAACAGGCAACCTCTAGAATGGGAGAAAATTTTTGCAATCCATTCATCCAGAATCTACAAAGAACTTAAACAATTTTACAAGATGAAAACAACCCCATCAAAAGTGGACTAAGGATATGAACAGACACTTCTCAAAAGAAGATATTTATGTAGGCAACAAGCATATGAAAGCTCATCATCACTGGTTACTAAAGAAATGCAAATCAAAACCATAATGAGATACCATCTCATGCCAATTAGAATGGTGATCATTAAAAAGTCAGCAAACAACAGATGCTGGAGAAGATGTGGATAAATAGGAACACTTTTACACTGTTGGTGGGAGTGTAAATTAGTTCAACCATTGTGGAAGACAGTGTGGTGATTCCTCAAGGATCTAGAACCAGAAATACTATTTGACCCATCAATCCGATTACTGGGTATATACCCAAAAGATTATAAATCATTCTACTATAAAGACACATGTACACCTATGTTTTATTGCAGCACTATTTTCAATAGCAAAGACTTGGAACCAACCCAAACGCCCATCAGTGATACACTGGATAGAGAAAATGTGGCACATATACACCATGGAATACTATGCAGGCATAAAAAAGGATGAGTTGATGTCCTTTGCAGGGACATGAATGAAGCTGGAAACCATCATTCTCAGCAAACTAACACAGAAACAGGAAACCAAACATCACATGTTCTCACTCATAAATGGGAGGTGAACAATGATTTCAGTTCTTTTGGGTATATATCCAGAAGTGGAATTGCTGGGTCATATGACTATTTTTTAAAGTTTTGGAAGAACCTCCATTCTGTTTTTAATGGTGGCTGCACCACTTTACATTTCTACCAAGAGTGTAGAAGAAATACATATTCTCCAGTTTCTTACCAATATTTATTGTCTTTTGTTTTTTTCGATAGTAGCTACTATGGTTTATATATAGTGATACCTTATATTGGTTTTGATTTACATTTACCTAGTGATTTGTTAATTTGAGTACCTTTTAATTTACCTGGAACAATTTATCTGTCTTCTTTGCAGAAATGTCTATTTAAGTTCTTGTTCCATTTTTTTGTAATTTGTCTTTCTGCTATTGAGTTGTAGGAGTTCCTCATATATTTTGAATACTAACTCCTTATCAGATATATAGTCAGCATTTTTTTCCATTTCATAGTTTCCCTTTTCTTTCTGTTGATTATTTTCTTTGCTGTGTAGAAATGACTCAGTTTTGCATAATACCATTTGTCTATTTTGTTGCTGCTGTTGGCTGTGCTTTTGGTGTCATATCCAGGAAACCAAGGCAAGACCAATCCCCAAGAAGCTTTCCCCCTAGGTTTTCCTATAGGAGTTTTAGAGTTTTAAGTCTTAGATGTAAGGCTATAATTAACTGTGTCTTAAGGTTTGTGTATGCCATATGATAAGGGGCAATTTCATTCTTTTGAATGTGGATATCCAGTTTTTTCTAATACCATTTATTGAAGAGATTTTATTTCTCGATTGTGTATTCTTGCTAACCATGTTGAAGATCAGTTGACCATTATGTGTACGAGTTTATTTACAGGATCTCTATTCTGTTTCACTGGTCTATATGTCTGTCTTTATGTCAGTACCATCCTACTTTATTTACTGCAACTTTGTAATATATTTAGATACCAGAAAGTTTGATGTCTGTACCTTTTTTCATTTTTCTCAAGATTGCTTATGCTATTTTGGGTCTTTTGTCATTCCACAGGAACGTAAAATTATTTTTCTATTTCTGTGAAAAAGAAAATGTCCTTGGGATTTGGATGGGGGTGGCATTGAATCTGAAGATCTCTAGGGATAGTATGGGTGCTTTAACATTACTAAATCTTCCAATCCAGGAAAACAGAATATCTTTCCATTTATTTTAGGTCTTTAATTTCTTTCATTAATATTATGCAGTTTTTCAATATACAAGTCTTTTATTCATACTTTTTTGCTTAAGCTTACACCTAAGTATTTTATTTTATATTTTATGCTGTTGTAAATGGAATTGTTTTATTAATTATTTTATTACTATTATTATTTTTTGAGATAAAGTCTCAGTTTGTTGTCCAGGCTGGCTCAAACTCCTGGGCTCAAGCCATCTTCCTGCCTTAGCCTCCTGAGTAGCTGAGACTATAGGGGTGAACCACTGCTCCTGGCTGGGGAAGGCTTTGTGAAGACAGGGTTCTCACGTTTGCATCTGTTATAACATAACTATCACAGAAGATTGCAAAAACTGCATCCTTTCTCAAAGCCCATCGCAAACTTACGCACAAAAAAAGTCTCCTTCAAGGACATTTTCTGAAAAACTGCATGTCCAGTCTTGGATTCGTATTATCCTCATTATTGATCCTTGTAACCTGGGGTAATTATCTCAAAATAACTATGTAATCCTCCTGAATTTTTTCTTTAAATTCTTTTCTTCTTTTACCCTCCTGAATACATAGGTGGTCTACTATAGCACCGGCAATTGGATTGCAATGTCCTGTTCTGGAATAAAAATCATTTCCTTTTAGAGAGTATCTATCTGTTTATTATTTGTGTTTAAAATGGTGTCTAAAACAAAAACCTGAAGAAAGATTACTATCAGAAGGAATCAGTGATTCTTTGTGCTGAGACCAGCTCCATCAGGGAGACCCTAACCCAGCAGCGCTAGAGGAATTAAGGACACACACACAGAAATATAGAGATGTGGAATGGAATATAGAGAGCTGAGAGCCTCGAATAGAGATTTACCCACATATTTATTGACAGTAAGCCAGTGATAAGCATTATTTCTATAGATTATAGATTAACTAAAAGTATTCCTTATGGGAAACAAAGGGATGGGTGGAAATAAAGGGATGGGCTCTAGCTAGTTATCTGCAGCAGGAGCATGTCCTTAAGGCACAGATTGCTCATGCTATTGTTTGTGGTTTAGGAATGCCTTTAAGTAGTTTTCCGCCCTGGGTGGGCCAGGTGTTCCTTGCCCTCATTCCGGTAAACCCACAACCTTCCAGCCTGGGCGTCATGGCCATCATGAACATGTCACAGTGCTGCAGAGATTTTGTTTATGGACAGTTTTTGGGTCAGTCTATGGCCAGATTGTGGGGGGCCTGTTCCCAACACTTGGAACTGGTGGGCAGTACACACTTGAATGCTTTGACCTCTCTGCTTCCATGGCTCTTTTTTTTTTTTTTTGCCCTGGTGAGTCTTCTCTCAGGCTAAGCCTTTCTCTTTTTGGTAGATACTTTTTGTTGGTATTCGGTATGGTTGTAATTTGGGATTTAGGATTTGGTTTGGTTATAACCACACCTTTATAAAATACTTTACGTTTCTCCTTGGGTCATAAAAGTCTTTTGTCTTTTCTGTGAAGTCCTTTTTGGTATAAAGACAAATGTCTTTCTGGTTTGAGTACTCTGCTTTCTACAGAACTTTAATTCTTTCTCTGAGACATGCCTTTTCTGGTGAATTCACTTTTGGTTTGCATGCCTAGTTTAATGTTACATTTGATCTGCATACTTTGATAATTTTTTTGTGAATATTCATATCTTGTTTTCTTTTGGTAACACACATCTATAAATAATACGGGTTTTTTATTTGCCTGTTCCTGAAAATCGTCCAATAGCAAAATCAGACATTCTAAACAGTGAACGCATGGTGATTGATTAAAACCATTAGCACAGTTGCCACCATCTATAATATATATCCAAACTTCTAACCATTATCTAATGGGACTTATAGGCTCTTTATTGCTCTCAAAAAACTTATAAAAATGAAATAAGATTCTCAGACATCAAGGCATGCCAAGTTATCTGAGATTTTAGCCACCTATGTTGTGCCGTATTCTCATGAAAATTTTAAAACTGATGGGCAAAGTACATCAATATAAATTTGGAGCACAAATGGTGCTCATTTGAAACTTCCAAAAACAACCTGCAACTACAGATTTAGCATGTAGAGCCTTCTAAATAATCTGTTTAACTCCATTTTTTTTCCTGCCTACTTTGAATGTGGTGACTTTTCTACTAATGTTGAAAACTTACTGGTTATGGCATTCCAGGCAACATTATAAAAAGGTTTTAAAGTGCTTTCTAATTATCGACTTTACAAATTACAACAGCTCCATGGTAACCAACAGCCTAGACACCTTTAGGGAATGCAAATTTAGATTT
Source organism: Macaca fascicularis (assembly GCF_037993035.2). Taxonomy (NCBI): domain Eukaryota; kingdom Metazoa; phylum Chordata; class Mammalia; order Primates; family Cercopithecidae; genus Macaca; species Macaca fascicularis. The sequence goes on along the minus strand of NC_088389.1, from coordinate 68,641,256 downwards.
TTCTGAATAACAATTACTTATGGTGATGAAACAGTTAATTGAAGAATTTATAATCTAGAAAAAAATGAAATAAATGTTTATAAAGATTAGACTCTCAGATCAAACAGATCAAAATCTTGACTTTCTAAATTTTACAAGAAGACTAAATATATTTGGGCTTATTAATAAACGTAAGTATATATTACAGGAAAATGAGTTTCTAAAAAAATATAAAATGGTTCTCATCTATAAAATACTGCTGTGTGATAAATAGTTAAGAATTGGTTGTTAAAATTAATGTTACTAAAAGATAAAATTCTAATTAATACATATAAATCTTTAAATAAAATGTGCCAAAAAAAGTAAGATGTGTTTTTGATTAAAACATACATAAATAAAAAGGTGCTTTTTTGATACAAAATAATAATTTTGCTTAATGTGGAGGTTACTTAAAAATTGTTTCAAAAATGAATTTAGAAAAGAATAAAAACAGGATATAAAGGAATCAGTAAGTATCAGAGAGAAATTTGGAGAAATAGATATAAAAATATCCATTTGGCAAGGAACGTTGAAAATAAAAGAGATTAATTTTGTGTGAAAATCTTGTGTGATCCTAAAGTAAAATGACTTGTTAAGAAAGGAAAAGCATAGGACAAAGTAGAAAGTCTAAGCATGGCATAAAAGGTCTAAGCAGGTAAAGAATGGTTCATAAAGGGTAAATTTATGAAAGGAATTTTGTGTGTAATCAAGTTGGCTATAATTAAGAGAGATTTTAGGACTCTAAAGATTGAGCTTTGATATTAAATTACACTAATACATAAGTAAAACTTTGATCCCCTAAGCTACAGCAAGATATTTTTGAAATACTAATTTTCTTTTAGTGAAATTGAAAAAGGTTCTGATTGTTAACTCTGAAATCTGTTTTTTTAAAGCCATCTCCTAAACTACAGTTTCTTTTTCTGCCACATTTCTTCCTGAGATTCACCTAATTTCTTTCTTTCTTTTTTTTTTTTTTTCTTTTCTTTTTTTGAGACGGAGTCTCTCTCTGTCACCAGGCTGGAGTGCAGTGGCGCGATCTCAGCTCACTGCAACCTCGGCCTCCTGGGTTCAAGTGATTTTCCTGCCTCAGCCTCCTGAGTAGCTGGGACCACAGGCATGTGCCACCACGTCCAGCACATGCCTGCCCACCACGTCCAGCTAATTTTTTGTATTTTAAGTAGAGATGGGATTTGACCATGTTGGCCAGGATGATCTCGATCTCTTGACCTCGTGATCCGCCCACCTCAACTCCCCAACGTGCTGGGATTACAGGTGTGAGCCACCTCGCCCAGCCAATCCAATAATTTTTTAAGTTTTAGGTTGGAAATGCTGTCTTTTTTTCCTCAAATTAAAATTGCATGTCTTAAGATAACATTTTTCTTTTTTTTTTTTTATACTTTAAGTTCTAGGGTACATGTGCACAACATGCAGGTTTGTTACATATGTATACATGTGCCATGTTGGTGTGCTACACCCATCAACTCGTCAGCACCCATCAACTCGTCATTTACATCAGTTATAACTCCCAATGCCATCCCTCCCCGCTCCCCATAATAGACCCCAGTGTGTGATGTTCCCCTTCCCATGTCTGAGTGATCTCATTGTTCAATTCCCACCTATGAGAACATGTGGTGTTTGGTTTTCTGTTCTTGCGATAGTTGGCTGAGAATGATGGTTTCTGGCTGCATTCATGTCCCTACAAAGGACATGAACTCATCCTTTTTTATGGCTGCATAGTATTCCATGGTGTATATGTGCCACATTTTCTTAATCCAGTCTGTCACTGATGGACATTTGGGTTGATTCCAAGTCTTTGCTAACATTTTTCTTTTCAAGCTTCTGAGATTCACATCTCTGAAGTGAAACTTTTGCTGTATCTTGCAGCACATGATTTTTCAGATTATGAATTACTGCTTTCTGTTCTCCTTTTTCTCCCATTGAAAAGATATATATTATGAAGAATCTTCTAAACCAATTTCAATATTTTTACTATTTTTTAAAGACTCTTTTAAAAAACAAATACAAAGCTTAAGTGACAAACTGATAAGAAAAATTAAATCTGCTAACCTTTTGGCTTAGTTAGTATCCTTCCCCAAAGGTGAAAAGCATGTTACATCAGATAAAGTGTTTGAAAAGTTAGGCCGTAAGGTAAAGTAGGCTTGCTCCTTTTTCAGATCTATGTTAAGTCTGGGCAAGGAAAATGTTTTCTTTGCCCTGTTCCTTGATGAGTTCCACTCTGAACTCTGTAAATTCAGATAAGTTAAAAAAACAAAAAGAAAAAAAACTCCCATCAAACTAAAATATATCTTTTATTAATCTTTGGATGTAAAGATTATACGTCTACTCAACACAGAGCCACAATTTTTACACTGGCCAACCTAATGCTATAACTACTTGAGGCAGGCAAGTGTAAACTAAAAGCCTTAAAGTGGTACAATTTTATATAACTTCAACGTTTCAATAACAATATTTTTGTGGCTGGGTGCGGTGGCTCACACCTGTAATCCTAGCACTTTAGGAGACTGAGGTGGGCAGATTGCCTGAGTTCAGGAGATCGAGACCAGCCTAGACAACATGGTGAAACCCTGTCTCTACTAAAATACAAAAAGTCAGCCAGGTATAGTGGCACACGCCTGTAGTCTCAGCTACTCAGAAGGCTGAGGCAGGTGAATTGCTTGAATCCAGGAGGCAGAGGTTGCAGTGAAGCGCTACTGCACTCTAACCTGGCAACAGAGCAAGACACACAAACTAGAAAATCTAGAGGAAATGGATAAATTCCTGGAAACATACAACTGCATGAGTTTGAATCATAAAGAAATAGAAATCCTGAGCATAACCATAATGAGTAATGAGATTGAATCAGTAATAAGAAGCCTCACAATAACAACACAAAAAGCCCAGGACCAGATGGATTCACAGAAGAATTCTACTAGACATTCCAAAAAAGCTTCCCAATCCTACTGAAACTGTTTTGAATATCCAGAAGGAGGGAATACACTCTAACTCATTCTACAAGCCTAACTCATTCTACAAGCCAGTGTTATCCTGATCCCAAAGCCAGGAAAGTACACACAAAAAAGAAAACTACAGACCAATATCCCTGATGAATATTGATGCAAAAAAAAAAAAAAAGAAAGAAAATCCTCAACAAAGTACTAGCAAACTGAATTCTACAGCACATTTAAAAGATTATTCACCATGATCAAGTAGGATGACAAAGATCCCAAAAGCAAATGCAACAAAAAGAAAAATAAATAAATAGAATTTCATTACACTAAAAAGCCTCCACACAGCAAAAGAAATAACAGTCAACTTACAGAATTGGAGAAAATATTTACAAGCTATCAATATAATAAAGGACTAATATGCAGAATCTACGAGGAACTCAAATCAGCAAGAAAAAAAATGAAAAAATCCCATTAAAATGTGGGCAAACAACATGAAAGATATTTCTCAAAAGAAGATATACAAATGACCAACACACATAAAAAGAACTTTCAACATCAGTACCCATCGGGAAAATGCAAATTAAAACCACAATGGTGTCACAGAATCCTTAGAATGTCACTCTTCCAGCTCTAATCCTCTGTGGCCAGTGGTGCTTTTGCCCGAGTTTTGCTTGAGGCTGCTGGGCTCTTTCTGTCCACTTGGCCTACCAGGCTGTGCTCAGTTTGCTCTATTGGCCTGGATCCCATGTCTGCCTACAGTAAACAAGGCACAAAACGGCTAGAAGTGTGTGAGCGAGCATGGGGTCTGGCCACTGCGCACAACCAAGCATGCTGGCTGCAGTAGGCCAGACAGCACCAGGTGCAGGCACAGGAACAGGCTCCCTACGAGGCTGTGGCTGGACCAGGCATAATACAACGGCTTCCACTGCAGGCACCGAGGAACACGGTGGTGCCTGGAAGCTTGGGGATGCCAGGAAACACAGAGCCACAAAGAGGGTGTCACAACCCTGGCTCGGGGAGCTTCTAGGTCTGGGTTCCCCAAAGGGTTGCAGCTCTTTTCTCCTCTCTTCCCTCCTTCTCATCACCTGGAACATAGCAAGAGAGCATGGGCAGTGGGGAAGGGGAGAGAGGAATGAGTGTTTCAGTCCTATTTGTGTTACAGCTCTTTCAGTCCCACCATTCAGTGGGTCCTGAGTTCTTGTTCTGTATCCAGGAATAATGAGGTATGCAGACAACTGGAGGATGAGCAAGGTGGAGAGGAGCTTCATGGAGTGACAGAACAGCTCTGAGGACACCTGAAGTGGGTAGCTCTTTTCCATTGACAGGTTGTCCCAACTTTGAGGAGACCCAAAGTGGATAGCTCCTTCCCATACAACTGGTAGCTCCAACGTCTGTGTGAGTTTGGGTGTGTCTGGGGTTTTTATGGGCATAGAAGGGAGGAAGTACTTGCTGATTGGTCCATGAGTGGCCATGTGCGGCCAGGAAAAAGCACCATAAATTCTCACTCCAGGCTACGAACTCAATCCTGAATTGGCAGCCCGGCTCCTAGGATTCAGGCTGTCCCTGGCTTGAAAGTGGAGTTTCACTGGGGACCTGCCCCTTTCTGCCCAGAAACCTGTCTCCTGCCATCAATATGCTGTCCATGGCACTCAGGCTATTCCTGCTAAGGGGTGCCTGCAGGCCCGGCTGACCTGCCCTCATCACTTTCCCAGCCTTCCTTCCACACTCATCCATGCTCAAAGTCTGGAGGGAGCCAAGGTGGTGATGGGGGCTGACGTGTCAGTGGCATCTCGAGTGTGCACACCCAGCTGAGTTGCCACAATGCCCAGGCTTGGGCACATCTTTGCTGTAAAATTGGAGCAGGTGCTAGGAGTGTGGAGAGGCCAGGGTGTGGGAACAGGCACTACAGAGCCTGTGGGGGTTGGGGGACTTCCTGGAGCCCCTGAGAGAGCAGGGATGTCTTGGGGATGGAGTCCCTGCTGTTTGGATGCAGCTGCCCCTAGGAGCACAGGATTCCTTCCCTGACAACTCTGTAGGGGATGCAGCTCCCGCCTGTTTCTGGCTCCTACTGGCTCATGGAGTGCACAGACCCTGCTGTCACCATCAATGAGATACCACCTTACCCCCTTCAGAATGGCTTATACATTGTTGGTGGGAATGTAAATTAGTGGCTTTATGGAAAACAGTATGAAGATTTCTCAAAGAACTAAAAGTAGATCTACCATTCGATCCAGCAATTCCACTACTGGGTATCTACCCAAAGGAAAAGAGGTCATTATATCAAAAAGACATCTCAACTCATAGATTATTGCAGAACAATTCACAATTTCAAAGATATGGAATCAGCCTAAGTGCCCACCAACTGAAGAGTAAAGAAAATATAGTGTGGAAAAAAAATACATGTCTATGAGAATATATATATATATATATATGTGTGTGTGTGTGCGTGTGTGTGTGTGTGTGTATTATATGTGTATGTATGTGTAAACATACGCCATGAAATACTATACACACAGCATGGAATACTATATGCATGCTATGGAATACTTCTCAGCCATAAAAATGAAATATGTCTTTTGCAGCCACTTGGATGAAATTGGGGCCATTATCCTAAATGATGTAATTCAGTAATGGAAAACCAAACATTGCATTTCTTCATTTAAAACCAAGAGATAAATTATGGGTATATAAAGGCATACACAGTAGTAAAGTGGACATTGGAGACTCAGAACGGGAAAGTGGGGAATAGGGGAAAGGGATAAAGAATTACCTATTGAGTACAATGTACATTATTTGGGTAATGAGTACATTAAAAGCCCAGCCTTCACCACTATACAGTTAATGCATGTAACCAAAAACCACTTGTGTCTAGAAAGCTATTAAATTTTTTTTAAAATTCTCTAAGAGAAAAGGAAGGGTGGGGGTGGAGAATAGTGAAAATGGTCAGCTATCCAGGAGAAATTTTTACTGCATCATAATAATCTCAAATAAAACAGGTAAAAGGCCATGATGGTCATTTTTAAAAATCCCATCATCATCAAGAATATTTTAAAAGCTTTAACCTAAAAAACTATTTTTGTATTGTTTATTGACTGTGTATAGAAACATAACTGATTTTTGTGTTTTGATTTTTATATCCTACACATCTATTGAATTTATTTTTTAGTTCTAACAGTATTTTTCTCTTTTGTGAAGGTTTCAGTAGTTTCTACATATAAGATTATGCAATCTAGGCTGGGTACAGTGGCTCATGCCTGTAAACCCAGCACTTTGGGAGGCCAAGGCGGTCTGATCACCTGAGGTCAGGAGTTCGAGACCAGCCTGGCCAATATGGTGAAACACTGTCTCTACTAAAAATACAAAAATTAGCCGGGCATAGTGACAGGCACCTGTGGTCCCAGCTACTCAGGAGGCTGATGCAGGAGAATTGCTTGAACCTGGGAGGCAGAGGTTACAGTGAGCCAAGATGGTATCACTGCCCTCCAGCCTGGGTGACAGAGTAAGACTGTCTCAAAAAATAAATAAATAAGATTAAAAAAAAAAAGGTTATGCAATCTGCAAACAGATAATTTTATTTCTTCCTTATAATTTGTAGGCGTTTTACTTCTTTTTTCTGCATAATTACTCTGGTTAGAGTTTCCAGTATTACACTGTTGCATAGAAGTGGCCATTGCAAATAGTCCTGCAATAAACATATGTGTGCATGGTATCAGAATTTTAAGGAAATATATATCGGTATTCAACCTAAATATTTTTGAAAACTTTCAGTGTTTTATTTGGTAAAAGACAAAGATTTTCTTCTATCTATATTTTAAAAGAATTTTCCTCCCTTTCTCTTTTTAAAAGTATCATTTTATCGTAAAATAAAATGGAAAGAGTAAAACACACACACACTCACACACACACACAAACAAAAAAGAAGCTGCCTCTCCCTGTTTAGTAAAATAGGAATCTAAGTTTAAAGTGTTGCTATAATCAAGGGCTTGATTGTAAAAAATTACCTCTCAGAATCTTCATAGATTTGTTCAGATACAAATAGATTTGTACAGAAAGTAATATAATAATTATATTGCTATTTATTTATTTATTAGTAATTGAATTCTACTTAACTATCCAGGATTGCATATTTAGCTTAAAGGGAACATTAGTTTTTGTTTTGTTTTGTTTTTTGAGATGGAGTCTCACTCTGTTGCCCAGGCTGGAGTGCAGTGGCGTGATCCCGGCTCACTGCAAGCTCTGCCTCCTGGGTTCACGCCATTCTCCTGCCTCAGTCTCCCAAGTAGCTGGGACTACAGGTACCCGCCACTACGCCCGGCTAATTTTTTGTATTTTTAGTAGAGACGGGGTTTCACTGTGTTAGCCAGGATGGTCTCGATCTCCTGACCTCGGCCCGCCTCGGCCTCCCAAAGTGCTGGGATTACAGGCGTGAGCCACGCGCCTGGCCGTGAACATTAGTGTTTTTGTTTGTTTGTTTGCTTTTTTTGTTTGTTTGTTTTTTGCTTCAGCCACGTTAAAAGCATCTGGAAATTTGAAATAATCTGAAAACAAGAATATATTATTCCTATTTTATTTATTTATTTATTTATTTATTTAGATGGAGTCAACTCTGTCACCCAGGCCAGACTGCAGTGGCACAATCTCGGCTCACTAGAACCTCCGCCTCCTGGGTTCAAGCAATCCTGCCTCAGCCTTCTAAGTAGGTGGGACTACAGGCATGTGCCACCATGCCTGGCTAATTTTTGTATTTTGATGAGGTTTCACTATGTTTGCCAGGCTGGTCTTGAACTCCTGATCTCAGGTAGTCCACCCGCCTCAGCCTCCTAAAGTGCTGGGATTACAGGCATGAGCCGCCCGGCTTTCATATTGTATTTAAATATTATCTGTGATCAGCAGCCCAGATTACAGATGGGAATTATTAATAAATTATACTTTTGGAATCTTAAGGAAGAAGAGCAAGCAATTTGAGAATAATCAAAGAAACGGTTCAAGTCTCACAGTTTACTATGGTCATGCATAACCATCTATTGAGCAAATGAGAAACCACCCAGCTGAATTTTAGAAACTCATATTCCAGATATACATGGCTGCTTCAACCTCATCCAGACCAGCTTCATGACCATGTGACGTGGGCAATAGCACAGGGCTCTGTGCTCAAAAGGGTCCTATACTTGGTTTAATGCTCTACTTTCACTATTTCGAACTTCTTAATAATTTAATCTTTGAACGGTTTTTTGCCAGTGCAGTCTATTTGGATGATGAAGCAAGAACATGAGTACAAGAGATAAGTGCAAAATGTGTCAGCCACATATAAAGTAACTCATATTTCCTTTTTCTTTCAGCCTTTCCATACTCATTAATATAATGAAGGTAGACTATGAATGTTTAATTGAGCATAAAAGACCCCCAGCATGTGCTTTATATTTAAATGATTCAGGTGTATATGGTTTTTTGACACTTCTATAATTACTGAAGTCATTTAGTCAAGAATAATGCATTGTGAAAATTTAAATTGGCAAATAGAGAAAAATTTTGGAAGCAAAGTAAAAAGATTAAATCCATTGTTTTATACAACCAATATGCCTATATTATCAGCTAGAACACAGCACAAATTTTGGTCATGTGTTTTAAACAATAGCTGTTACAATTCCTAGGAATCTTACTTGCTTAGCTACAGAAATAGGTTTAGAGTGGTCTTCTGGCCATTCCTAGTATCCTGGCAACTATTATTTTAATTATATCATATCTAAGGGTTTTTAAAATATTAATACAGAGATAACCAGACAGCTCCTAGCTGCCAAGTGAAAGAAACCTACCTAAGAGAAGGAAGTCAATACACCAAGAGAAGATAGAGAAATGGAGGAAACCTTGCATGGTAGTGTGCAGTTTCTACCAGTATTATCTGAAGTCCAGTTCCAATACTCTACTTAGCAAAATAATTCCGTGATATTTACTTTTAACTGTAGTTCTTGATAAGAATTTTCAAACATATAAATGTAGAGTGACTTAATAAAGAGAGTACTTTGTATATCACAGGATGAGGTCAAATGGAGGTAACCTAAGAAAATTGGGTGAGCATTAGCTATGAAGTCAGACCAACTTGAATTTATATCTAACTAATTTACTTATAAGCTATTTGAGCTCATTTAGGCTTATGTCATGTTAGTCAGTCTCTCAGTTGCATCTCCCCTTATTCTCAATGATAATCCCCTTATTCTCAATGATAATCACCTCATACCTCTCCCACCCTTATATAGTCTTATCTCAATTTGGATATAAAAACTTGTGTGGTCATAGAATATTGTAGAATGATGGTGTATGGATTCTAAAATTCCTTCAGAAAATACATGTGGTTTCTGCCTTGGTTCTTCTGACAACACTGACGTGGGGTAAGCTAATTGTTACAGTGAAATTGAACACCCCTATAGAGAGGCTCATATAGTGAAGAAATGAGAACCTCTTTCAGTGACCAGCAGCTGAAGCCTCTGTCAGTAGCCATGAGAGTGAATCAACTAAGAAGTGAATTCTTCAGCCCCAGTCAAGTTTTGAGATGACTAAATTTATAGCTGACAACTTGATTACAAACTCTTGACAAATCGTAGAGCCAGAACCACCCAACTAGGCCATTTTTAACTTCTGACTCAAGGGAACTTTGACATAATATGTGCTTATCGTCATAAGATGACACATTTAGGGGTAACTTGTTAGGAAATAATAGGTAACTGGTATACAAGTTATTTATAAATATAATAAAAATTACAATATGAGATAACTGGAAAGAACAGGATTAATGATTTTAAAGCAACTAGTAGAGTGATTAGAGCAGAATAGATGTTTAAAAAAGAGGTACATTTTTGTAAGTGTTACTATAATTATTAAATGTATTACTTAATATTATAGTTATAAAATTTTGAAAGGAGTGACCATGTTAAAAAAAATACAACTTAAGATATTGAATAGAAAAAGTGATTTTTTTAAACAAATATATCATTTTTTTAAAATTATGGATTTGACAACAGAGTGTATGACAGTGTGTTAATTATACTTTTGTTGGTAAAAGGATAAATTTTGAGAGTATCATTTACACTTTCTTTCTTCACCCAAATATTTTATAAGATTTAAACATACTTTATGTCATTTAATAAATGATTTATACAGTACATATTCATTATTTTAAAACACATAGTATACATTTTATGTACAATTAGTATGTAGAATACTACAAAGAATGTCACTCCCACTTCAACAATGAAAAAATTGAGACAAGCTAACATGTTAAATGAACCATCTTAACTATAGTAGAACATGGGAGGAAATGGTATCATGTGAGTCTGTAAGAAAAAAGTAGCTAAAATTGTATCAAAGTACCAAAGGCCGAGTTTGGGCTGCTGTGCAATAGCTGGAGACCCAGACAAATGGGATGTTGACCCTCATTCACAACTCTTCCCTATCGGCCTATGATAGATGCTAATGAGAAAGACTGGGAACAAGGAAGGTGAGCAGAGGGACCCACCCCATCAGTGTAGGCTGTAGGCATTAAAAGGGAATAAACTAACATGTGCAACAACATGATAAATCTCATGTGCATTAAAAGAATGAAAAAGCTAAACTGAAAAGGATACATAATGTATGTTTTTTTGATATGGCATTCTGGAAATGGCAAAATTATGAAGATAGTAAGTAAGTCCATAATTGCCAGGAGCTTAGACTGGAGCTGCCGGGATTGATTAATTGGAATGAGGCATAAGTGAAATTTCTAGGGTAAAGAAAATATGCCCTATCTTGATTATAGTGGTGGATACTGAACTATATATTTATTAAAGTTCATAGAAGTGTAAAGCTAAGGGTAAGTTTTAGTGTATGTGATTTGTACCCAATAGATTTGATGATCTTTCTGTACATACATATATGTCTATATGACACTACCTGGACATCATATATGTATATATGAAGCTCTCTGTACATACATATATGTATAACAAAAATATACATATCTAATAAATATAATAAGTAAAATATGATATAACTTATAAAAATGGAAAAATTTACTCACTGTTGAGTGCCCTTAATCATTGGCATGTCATTGATATATCAACTCATTATTTATGAAATACATTTCCAAGACAACATTTGAAAGTTATATGTGATGACTCTCTTATATATTTTTAAAAATAATTCTATTCCTCGAGGATTTAAATGGGAACGATGATTTGCAGTTCTACTTGTTTACGATTATATCTGGATGACTATAATTTAGGATCAAATAGGGCTCTGTCTTAAATGGGTCTGCAAATTATTAAGGTATTTTCTCTCAGCGTCAAACCCACCCTTGTATCCTCTGGTTGGTGATGCTGGAGGTAGAGATCTTCAAGCCTGTTTTTCCTTTACCACCTGATTACTAAGTCAAAAGAGGAGACAGTGAAATTTGTAGAGGACTGAGATTTCATTTCCTGCTTTTGTCATCATTCCTGTAGCCATGGTTTTTTATCCTGGTAAGGATCATTGGTTTTACTACCAACTGCTGGTGTCAGTTTGGAATTCTGTGACTCCTACAACAATCCTTATTAATTCTATCAGTTGATTCTCTTTGTAAAAGTTATCACCCATTTACTTCATTTGACTACATAGTGAAATAGTCTAAATAGAAAATAATAGCTTTCTAGTTGCAGAAACCTTAGTGTTACAATATAACCTTTTATGCAGTATTTAGGAGGTCTCCTTATGGTAACATGCCCTTTACACTTATATAAAAATTATTTTAGGACTACTGTACGTATCCTTTTATATTTGTACAATCTCATTTTAGGGCACTCCAACTTACTAAAAAAAAGTCACTCTGCAATAGCAATGCCTTTTATTAGTGTGGAATCTCATACTTTCAATATACTGTACTTTTAACCCTTTAATAGTCTTTCAATTTATTTTTAATTATAATAAAACTTCTGTAGTGTGACAGTGTTTTGAGGATGCACCCAGTATCACATTATTTACCAGGAAGTCAAGGGTCAGGAGCTAAATGAGTTGAATGCCAGTCTTATGCGAGATTGTGGTCCCCCTTTAATGTTTATGCGATGAAAGTGAGTGTGGAAAAAGGCATCACTCACCAACTGTACTGTCCATATTTTAGAAGTTGGAAACAAGAATTTGGTCACAAAAAGACAGGTTTACTACTACCAATTATTAATTACTAGTAGAGAATATAATTTATACTAATTAAATATCAAAATATTTATTAATATTTGTAGAAAATCAGGGTATAACATGTTACATTTAATCCCTCAGATATATAAGGCTATATTTGTATATCGAATGTTAAATAGCAGCAGAAATTATAACTGATCCCTAGATTCATTGTTACTCTCTTAATGCCTAGGAGTATATTATACAAGTTCAGAAAACATGTGGATACCTGAAAATCTTTTACCTCAGCATAAGGACATAAATATGTTATTCAGTCACAATTTGAGCTATGTTGGTGCACTATCGGGTACGCTAAACAAGGTCAAAGGAAATATAAATTCAGCTAAAAATCTTTATGTAATAATATCAGGAGTAATAACCTTACCTAAATTTACATGGATATGCAAAAAGTGCCATAACACAAGTATATTTTGCTTTCTCATTTCCAGCTTTCAATTTTAAAAAAGCATAAAATCTGACAGTCTAGCTTCCTCTTGCACTTGTTTTTTTATCTTTGCTAAGTTTAGGATATTTATTCCTACTAGTACATTTATAAAATATAATTATGTGTTTGTGTGGGTTTCAGGCTTATTTGACAGACAAGTTTGCCATTCTTGGCTTTCTAAGTTTATTTCCCTTCCTATTTTCCTACTACAGTGCAGGTTCACCAAAGCTGTAAGGCAACAAATGTAAATACATGAAGATTGATCTTTAATTACTATTTGAAACACAAGGTTCTTAAGAGCATCTTCTTTTTAAAAGCAGACAACATTAAAATACATAGATACATGCACCTGTGCAACATCTGTAAGTAGCCCTAAGTCTCAAAGAGGCTTGCATTAATATTAATCCCAAAGAGTCTCAGAATAGCTATAAAATTTCCATGGATATATTTACATATGGATATATACAGCTCTCTGTTAAATTCCTCAGAATTTACCTGGTGGCTTATATTGGTACAAGAAAGTCCCAAAATCATGATTTTGCAGTTGCTGATGGTTTAGTCTCCATTGAAGTTAAAAAATAACTTATACATATTAAATTCTACAGAACAATTATATGAAATATTCATATGATATTAGTGTGGCTACCAAAGCTTTATTTTAGTTATGACATCTTCATCCTTTAAATTCTGACATTTTTATGGCCATATATTTAAAGTTGGTGTGTTAAAAGCAATGTGTGTGTTTGGGGGTACCAATATGTTATCAATATTCTTTTTATTTTGTGTATTAGGTCTATTTTTATTTAATGTATGTTCTAATGTGGTTGATTTATATCAGTTTAATTTTCCATTTGAATCACATTATATTTTTCTTCATTTTTTGCTTTATTTTTATTAAAAGGATATTTTTTGTTACTCCATTTTGCCCTCTACTAAATTATTAATTTTATATTATTTCATCACTTTGAGTGGTGATACAAGTAATTATAACAGCACACTTGACCTATTATTAATTACAAATTATTTTTACCATTTCCCCAGTAATGCTCAAATCTTTGTAGACTTCCATTCCATTTATTCCTCTCATAACTTTCTTGGATATTCACATGAATCTCAGTGCACCTGTATTCTGAATTATATAAAGCGGTACAGTTGAAGTTTGGTGTAATTAATTATCATTGATGATTAATGGCATATTTATACCTTTGTGGTATTTGTCATTTCCTCCTACATTTCTGTGTTTCTCTCTGATATAATTTCCTCTTCCCAAATAATTTCTTTTAGCATTTCTCTTAAGTCAAGACTATTGGTAACAGTCTTTATTTTGTTTGTCTGAAAATGCCTTTATCAGTTCTTTATTTGGGAAATATATGTTATTCTAGGTTGGCAGGTATTTTCTTTTAACAATTTAAATAAACGCTTCTATTGACATCTGGCTTTCAATGTTTATTATAAAGTAAGCTACCAGTCTTATCTGAGCTTCTTTAAATGTAATGTGTAGTTTTCCTCTGGCTGATTTTAAGACTTCATCTTTTTAATTTTGTTTTAAATGATCTCCCTGTGAAGTACCTACTGAAGTAACATAACGAAGTGTGCTATCCAGTAGAGCAAGGAAATATTATTTTCCCCATTGGAAGGAAGAACTAATAATTGGCAGTAACAGTACAATCTAAAAGATCCCATGTTCTTTATCGTATTCACTTTCTTCCATTTTGCAACCCAAATTTATTTATTCCCTCACCAAGATGATATACCAAATGGCCTGTGAAATCTTATCACCAGGCTTAAAGTTCAACATCATATTACAATTCTTTCACATAGCCAACATACAGTGGTGGAACTAAGGCAGGGAAACAGAAATAACATTCTAATTTGGAAAAGGGAAAATAGGCGGCCAGTGATCTATAATGATGCTTTAAACAAACTGGGCAGGTAACCTAGGAATGTAGAATGTTCCTTGATTAGGTTTTGGTAATGTTCCTTAGCAGTGACAACAAAGTTGATTCTTCTAAATGTTTGCTCACTCCTCCTTCTTTTAGGCCATTCCTGTTCCATTTTCTTCTGTGGCCATATCTGAATAGGACATTGGAGAGAGTATCCTCTTTATCAGGTGAGTACATTTCTCATTCTTCTTATAGCTTTTATTTTTATTTTTTGGTGATTTTTCCCTCCTTTTTTATTTTTTAAAGGTTTCTTTTTTTCCCATAAATTATTGGGATATAGGTGGTATTTTGGTTATATGAGTTATTTCTTTAGTGGTGCTGTGTGAGATTTTGGTGCACCCATCACCTGAGCAGTATATACTGTGCCATATTTGTAGTTTTATATCCCTCGCCCCCGCCCTCCCATTTTTCCCCCCAAGTCCCCAAAGTCCATTGCATCACTCTTATGCCTTTGCGAACTCATAGCTTATCTTACAGCACTTAGAAGGTTAGGCCCACCCATCCTTTTAAGGTTCAAAGAGTCACAGTTTTTTCTAATGCAGGTTTCAGCCTCTTTTAGGAATAAACACTTTCAAAAATTCAGTTGTCTTCTCATCTTTTTCCCATGTCATAATAGCTATGCTTATAATTCTTTTTGAGACACACCTGTCCCTCTTAATTTGATTTTCAGTATATTTAGCTTACAAGATTTCCAAAAGAGAGCTATGGTTCCAGTCTCTTTACCCTGAGATGTACTGTTAAAATAAAAATATTTGATGGGCAACTTAGTAATTGATTCAGAGATTACAGTAAGGTTATTATTTTTACCTACATTGCTGATTTTGCCATAATCATAAGGCGGAATTTACTTAGCTTTTGTCACAAAAAGCTTTATTAACTGATAGGAGCTGAGAAATACTCACATCAGTTACAGTACTTACACAACAGCCTATTGTTTTCTGAGCTCACTGTTTCTTGCAGAATTTATCCAAAGAGGCCATTAGAGATAAAAATCTAATAGCAGTCAGGTTTCGCATTATTTTAATTTTTTGAAAAACACATTCATTTATAAGCTTTATTTGTTGTATTTCTAATGATATCATTATATAATGTTATCAAATATGCTCTAACTGCATAACTTGGGTTATTCTTTTTCAAGCTAAATTGTAAGTCTTATTAAGCTTTCTACCAGAAGACAAAGTCACATAATTTAGGTTTTATATTACCCAAACACTCCACTTCTACATATTACTTTCTGTGTTAGTTTTTGCTAGATTATGCTGTAGTAGCAAAACCTTTCTCAGGGAGGAACGTGTTTCTCTCTCACTTGTATGTACATGTTAGTTTTGAGTGAGTTGTGGTTTGCTCCATTCAGAGCGTTAAGCTGAAGAGGACAACCCCGTTTGGGACATGGTGTTCTCATCAAGGAGGGAAAACAGAGATGGTAGAACCATGTGATACTCTTGAAGCTTTTCCTCACACAACGCACAAGTCACTTCTGCTCTTGCTGTTTTGGCCAAAAGAAATATGACCATTTAGAAAGAAAAGAAATACAATTATCTCCTGGAGAAAAGCAGCAAGTAACTGAAAAATAAACAATCAACCAAAATTGGGAGTGTAGATTTTTGCACTATAATTCTGGCTAATGTAGAATTTATTGGTGAGATACATTTAGATCTTAAACTAATTTCTGCTGGGATACAATAGACTAAATTTAATCTATGGCAGAGGCCTTATCTAATATAATGAGAGAATTCTTCTACGTTAATTCACTCAGAAGTTATTCATTGCATTCATATGTTTGACAATCAAAATTATTCATACCATGCTTAAGAGTGATTCCAAAGTAAAACACATGGACATTATTCCTCACTTGTGAAGCCTGCATTTGTTTTCTATTGTTGACATTACAAACAACCACCAACTTGATCACTTACACAACTTAAATGCATTATCCTACACTTCTGGAGGTCAGAAGTCTCACACGGATATCAGTAAGAAAGAGATCAACAGGGCTCCATGTTCTTGCACTTCTAGGGGAGGATATGTTTCCTAATACATTTAAGTTGTTGGAAGTATTTACTACCTTCTACTTGTAGCCATTTTCTTGCTGGCTATGATCTTGGGGCCTTTCTCTTTTTCTAGACCCACCCGCAATTCTGGACTCTCGGCATTTTTTTCTCCATCATAAAATCAAAACTAAACAAAGACTTCAAAGCCAAAAACAGGAAAGAATATAATTTACTGAGTACTCACTTTATCTGTGCCAAAGAACTGTACCTGACATTTCACATCAACTATTTTTATCTGGTTCTTACTCCCATTTATTGTGACATGCATTTTTTAATTTGCAGATGAAAAAAACTGAAACTTAACATGGATATATGACTTGATTTAGGACTTTTTAGCTTCTAAACAGATGCAATCACGTTGAGACTCCAGGTCTGATTAACATCTGGGCTCTTTCCATTTATTACAGGGTTTCCATTCTCTCTAGAAAATTTTTGTTGTTATTGAACTATTTCTGCATGTGAAATAAAGCCATGATAATCATGCTTGTCTTTTAGAATGTTGAATTGTTACCTAGAGTGATTATTTCAGTCAGATATGCCTGATACAACAGCAAGAAGAGACAGTTAGGTGTACAATCTTTCATCAATACCTTAACTCTCAAATGGCTCTTTTTTGTAAAAGTTTTGGAAATAGTCTTAGAGTAACAAAATTGTTCTACTGGACTATCTTGTAAAAGCATCATTATAGACCTCCAGTGTCACAGGGTGCAGATGTGGCATAGAGTTTATTAGGGACATTACAAGGAAGAAAGTGGAAGAGTACAGGCTCACCCTCCAAACTTTCAACACTGTATAGTATAGCATGGATACAGATGTTCTGTATGCATGTCCAGAATTCCAGAAGGTAGGGGCCTGCCTGAATGGCATGCTTGACATGAAATTAAAAGCACTCCAAGAGAACAAGTTCTGTACAAACACTGTGTTACATATGTAGATGTTAGCTCGAGAGGAAAGGGAGCAACACAAAGTTTCTATAAGAAACAAAAATTTTTCAGTACCAGTAACTAAATAGAAAGTATGCATACTGAGAACCAAGGTTTACATATGGAGATGCTAGGAATAGCCTTGTAAGTCAAGAATGTTGACATCAATCTAAGGATTTGCTGTCTCTCAGCAGACTGGTTTAACCCAGCTCATTAGCTTTTTACTAAGTTAGAACAAAAAAAGAAAATGATCCTCCCAGGCCATATGAATTTTTATCTCTTCAAAAAATATAATTTTTCATAAATATACCTATTTATAATGTATACATGAATAATTCAAATATGCATATTTGGATTGATACTTAGTAATACCAAGTAATTCTTAATTATCTAAATTGTCTATCCTTTGATATTAAGATAATGTTCAGTAAGCACTAAATTAGAATGAGAACACCAGATGGAAAAGAATTGGACAAGTAAAGCAAAGTAATTTGTATGTGTGTGTTTGTGTGTGCGTGTATGTTGGCATTTCAGATTTATAACATGTTTGTACACTGAAACACTGCCAGATCCCTTGAATATGGCACATCAGGAAGCAATCCAGATTTCTATTCTCTTTCTGTTTTCTATAGTTTTCCTTCCTCTTTTCAAACATACATCTATCTCCTGATTCAATACTCACCGTTTTTTATTTACATTTTACTTTTTCATAATCTTTCTTATTACTATCATTTATCAATTAATTTACATATGAAAGTGTTTTGTACATAATGCCACATGAAATAGAATATTAAAAATTTAATTTAATACTCTTCCAAATTTAGATATAGAATTAATGCAGTCAAAATACAAGTGGGTATTCTGTGGGCACTGTCTAGCTGATTCTAAAATTCACTTGGAAACAAAATGATCCAAAAAGAGCCAAAGTGATCTTAAAAATGGAAAATAAATCCATGAAATTTAGCTTACCATATATGAAGATTAATCATAAAGTTCCCAATTCCAGTGTCAGTGAGTGAATGTATTTTCTAAGTGGAAAGAAGGAACCTTGGCCTCCATTTTACTCCATATACCACACCACCAGATGAATAGTACTTCAAAATTAATAATCAATAAACTTTCTGAAAGAACACATTAGGAAACCACCATCATGCCCTTAATTTAGAAAAAATTGTTTTGTGCAAGCAAAACAAAGCTCTAAATATAAAGGGATACGTGATAAAATAGACTCTCTTAAAATTTGGAACTGTTCATCAAAAGGCACAACGAAAAGAGTGAAAATGAACTTCAATGAAGTAAATGTATCTTGAATAAATATTCAAGAGAAGATTCATATACTGGGACATAAATAACTCTTAAAGGTGATAAAGAGAAATCAATAAATTGTTTATCTTTAATGCATGGTGGATGATTGTCTTAGAGCTATCTCCCAGTGACCTACCCTAACTCGAGAATGAGTTAGAATTAGCCATGCCTAAAAAGAGAAGCAGATTAGGTAATCTATGAAAATTAATAGATGTACAGTGTAGATCAGTAAATAGGTAAATACACATAAAGGTAGAAAATGACTTTATTAATAATTCACCATTAATAAAACATATAATTAATTATAAATAAAATTGTTGACAATTATAAAGCCATTACTTATTCTTATACCTTCTCTCATGTGCATTAAAATATATCTTCTAATAATTAAAAGCTTGAATCCAGTTTCTATATGGCACCCAAGTCACTTGTTGTCTGATTTTCTAGTCTCCTCTTGTACCTCCCTGTTATCAAATTAGTGGTGTTTGATTTCTGATTATAGAATATGGAATGTTGATTAGTAAAAATATGTGCATGACATTTTTCCTTAGGCTAAATTTAAAAAATTTCAACATGTGAACTTCTATGAAATATTCTTCACAGTGTTTTCCATATTCATTGAAAAATTTTTAAAAAAGAGGGAATCTTTCCAATGGACTAAAGGGATTGAATTTTACATGCAATTCCAAATCTGCATACATACCCTAGTATTCCTTATTTTGTCACATTTTTTACTTTCAATGTCTTTGGTAGTATAGTGTCTGACAACTCGATTGTTCCTATCCTACCTCACCTACACTTATTATAGTGGAAGCCAGCTCACATAACTGTCAGATGAAAACCTTAGTGCTCCTTTGTTCTTATACTCCTAAAATTAATAGTGGTATTAACCTTGCACTATCCCAAGGACCCTCCAGCAATCATGTTTATTTAGGAACCATTGGGTCCAGAGAACCTTTCACTAAGTGCCATTAAAATATACATTTAATGGAAGTCTACCTGGAAGCTGTCTCAGATTAATTCACAAGTAATACAAATACCATACTATTTTAGTAAAATTTGATCAATAGATTTTTTAAATATATTTAATGTTAATAAGAGCTTTTCCAGCTGATTTTATCGATTTTTATCCATTTTGAATTTCATATTTTTATTTCTTATTTCAGGGGAAAATAATCTTCTGAAATATGCCTCTGTGGTAATATACTTTTTTGTCTGTTTTCAGCTAGAGACATGTAGCTTTAGACTCACACAGTTGTGGGAAGTCAGGGACCCCAAATGTAGGGACGGGCTGAAGCTGTGGCAGAAGAACGTTGTGAAGATTTCATGGACATTTATTAGTTCCCCAAATTAATACTTTTATAATTTCTTATGCCTGCCTTCACTGCAATCTCTGAACATAAATTGTGAAGATTTCATGGACACTTTTCACTTCCCCAATCAATACCCTTGTGATTTCCTATGCCTGTCTTTACTTTAATCTCTTAATCCCATCATCTTCTAAACTGAGAAGGATGTATGTCGCCTCAGGACCCTGTGATTGTATCAACTGCACAAATTGTTTGTAGAGCATGTGTGTTTGAATAATATGAAATCTGGACACCTGGAAAAAAGAACAGGATAACAGCAATGTTCAGGGAACAAGGAATATAACCTTAAACTCTGACTGCTGGTGAGCCAGGCGGAACAGATCCATATTTTTCTTCTTTCAAAAGCAAATAGAAGAAATATCAATGAATTCTTTTTCTCAACAAGGGACATCCCTGAGAAAGAGAATGTGCCCCTGAGGGTAGGCCTCTAAAATGGCCGCTTTGGAGGCGGCTGTCTTTTACGGTTGAAGAATAAAGGGTGAAATAAGCCCCGGGCTCCTGTAGCACTCCCAGGCTTATTAGGACAAGGAAATTCCTGCCTAATAAATTTTGGTCAGACAGGTTGTCTGCTCTCAAACCCTGTTTTCTGATAAGATGTTATCAATGACAATGCATGCCCAAAACTTCATTAGCAATTTTAATTTTGCCCCATCCTGTGGTCCTGTGACCTTGCCCTGCCTCCATTTGCTTTGTGATATTTTATTACCTTGTGAAGCATGTGATCTCTGTGACCCACACCCTATTCATGCACTCCCTCCCCTTTTGAAAATCGCTAATAAAAACTTGCTGATTTTATGGCTCAGGGAGCATCACAGAATCTGCCCACATGTGATGTCTCCCTGGACACCCAGCTTTAAAATTTCTCTCTTTTGCACTCTTTCCCTTTATTTCTCAGACCAGCTGATGCTTAGGGCGATAGCAAAGAACCCACATTGAATATTGGGGGTGGGTTTCACCCAATATCACACAATTTACTTATTTATTTTTTCCTTCAAATTTTCAGTTACTTTTTAAAAGCTCTTTGAGATATGACTCATCTTTTAAAAACTAATTAAAATATGATGCTTTGAAAAATTCAGTGAACATGCAATATGGCAAGTTATACTTCTGATTATTTAAAATGACTGTTTTATAGTTTTAACGTTTATAATAATGTAGATGATTGTTATGGATCGAATACATATGATATACAAAGAACTACACTAGACAGTTATATAAATATTTTACTTAATGATCAATTAATGACTCAGGGAAAATCAAGATAAGGCAACTGAAGAAAATTTCCTATCTCACATTACTAGAGAGCTGAGCTGAGATTAAAATCTAGGTCCTTATTAATAAAAAATATTATAAGCTTAGCTTCTACAGATGATTGTCTATTTTTGAAATCATGATGGTAATAATCTAATGGAATTGAAATTTGTATTTAGTGTTAAATACTTTTATAATATAGCTTGAGCAGTGAAGTGATATTTCTTGTGACGTGAAGCAAAAATCTGGAGGAGTGTACAACCAGATGTTTCAGTGTAAGTATTACAGATATTAGTAAAGTGGAATGTGTACTCTAACAAAATTGTATAAAAGGAAAATATTTAAGCATTTTAATTAATACTTATTTGAATCTTTGTGCTGTAGCTTCTTTGCAGGAATAGTAAATGTGCCTAGAGAAAGGAAGTGCCATTGAAAAAATTACTCTGATAGAGTCTTAAAGGGAAATGTATTAGATGGAACATACAAAATGAAATATATTTTTAGAGCATGTTCATGGAAATATTTCTAAAGTAAAAATGCAGGCTCCTTCATTTAAAATATAGCAAGATAAGGTTTTGGAGTAGATCTTGTATCCAGTATTATTTGTTAATAGTTTTTCAATTTTGACAAATTTTAAACATATCCCAAAATAAAAAACAATTACAATGAACAAGTGCATGGACACCATCTAGTTCTACCATTAATGGCTTATCTGTTTTATTACGTAGGTATCCATATATCCATTTTCATAGACATCTATTTATTTTATATCATGATGCATTTCGAGACATGTTACAGAAATCTGTACAACACTCCATGCATGCATATTATTAACATAGTTCAGTATTCATTTACTTTTAGTTTTTTATTTTTAAAAATGTTTTTAGAGATGGGATCTTCCTGTGTTGCCTAGAAGTTTTCAAACAGCTGGGCACAGTTGATCTCTTACCTCAGCCTGCCAAATTGCTGGCATTATAGGTGTGTGCCATAGCACCCAGCTCACTTACTATTTTGATGTAAAATTTTTGTTGAAAATGTGCAGAAATGACAGGTGTGCATGCACTGAGCTCTAACAAATGCATACGTCTATGTAACTCAGATGTAAATGGAGATATAAAAAATTGTCACCACCCAAAAGTTTGCTTATGCTGCTTTCCAATCTCTACTCTTACTAAGAGGCAATGATTATTTCATATTTATCCTCCATAAAATAGTTTTCACCTTTCTATATCTTCATAGAAAAATACTCATTTTATAAAAATTCCTTCATTTATCATTTTTCTGAGATTCATCAACGCTATGTATCAACAATTTATTCTTTTTTATTGTTGACCAGTATTCCTTTGTAGGAATATACTACAGTTAATCTCTTATTACTGACGGGTACCTGGGCTATTTCCACTTTGAGACTTTCATGAATAAACTTGCTATGAACATTATCATATTAGTCCTTCTAAAGATATATGTTTTCCTTTCTCTTGGGTAAATACCTAGCATTGAAACTGCTATAAAATAGGTGAATGCTTAGATTTATAACAAAGTAAAATTTTCCCACCGTAATTTTTTCATTTTATGGTATCATCAATAATGCATCAGAATCTTAGTTACTCCACGTCCTCACAGATATTCGTTGTAAGTTTTTTTTTTTTTTGGACATTTAGTGAATGCTATTCTACTGCACTGTGGTTTTAATTTGCATTTCACTTATGAGTATTTTTATGTGTTTATGGACCATTAATCTATTTACTATTTTTTTCTTTTACAAAACATTCAAGTTTTATTTTAGGTTCGGGGGTACATGTGGAGATTTGTTACATGCATATATTTTGTGTTGCTAAGGTTTGGGGTATGAATGATCCTATCAGCCAGGTAGTGAGCATACTATCTAATAGGTAGTTTTTCAACTATTACCCACCTCTTCCGTACTCCATCTAGTAGTCCCCAGTGTCTATTGTTTTCATCTTTATGTCCATGTGTACTCAATGTTTAGTTCCCACTTATAAGTAAGAATATATGGTATTTAGTTTTCTGTTCCTGCATGAATTTGCTTAGGATTATGGCCTGCAGCTGAGTCCATGTTGGTGAAAAGGACATAATTTCATTCTTGTTATGGCTGCATAATATTCCATGGTGTATATGTACCATATATTCTTTATATAGTCCACCATTCATGAGCATATGAGCATGTAGATTGATTCCATGTCTTTGTTATTGTGAATAGTGCTGTGATGAATTTATTAGTGCATGTATTTTTGGTATAAAGATCTGTTTCCTTTGTGTATATACCAGTAATGGGATTGCTGAATTAAATTGTAATTCTGTTTTAAGTTCTTTGAGAAATCTCCAAATTGATTTCCACAGTGGCTGAACTAATTTGTATTCCCAATAGCAGTGTATAAATGTTTCCTTTCTCCACAACCTCATCAACATCTGTTATTTTTATTTTTTAATTTATTTTTTACTTTTTCATAACAGCCACTCTAACTGGTGTGAGACAGTATCTTGCTGTGGTTTTGATTTGCATTTCTCTGATGATTAGTGATGCTGAGCATTTCTTCATATGTTTGGTGGCAGCTTGTATGTCTTTTTATTTTTTGGAGACAGACTGTTGCTCTGTCACCCAGGCTGGAGTGCAATGGCATGATACTGGCTCACTGCAACCTCTGCCTCCAGGGCTCAAGAAATCATCCCACCTCAGTCTCCCAAGTAGCTGGGACTACAGGCACACACCACTGCACTCGACTAAATTTTGTATTTCACTAAAAGTGACAGGGTTTTGCTGTTGACCAGGCTGGTCTCAAATCATGGGCTCAAGTGAACTGCCCGCCTCAGCTTCCCAAAGTGTTGGGATTACAGGCAAGAATTACCATGCCTGTACCCTGTATGTTTTCTTTAGAGAAGTGTTTTTTCATGTCCTTTGCCCGTCTCTTAATGGGGTTGTTTAATGCTTGTTAAATTGTTTAAGTTTCTTATAGATTCTGGAAATTAGACCTTTGTCAGATGCATAACTTGTGAATATTTTTCCCCATTCTGTAAGCTTTCTATTTTGTTGATAATTTATTTTGCTGTACAGAAGTACTTTAGTTTAATCAAGTCCCACTTGGTGATTTTTGTTTTTGTTGCAATTACTTTTTAGGACTTAGTCATAAATCCTTTGCCAAGGTCAATATCTAGAAAGTTATCTCCTACCATTCCTATCTGGGTTTTTTTCTAGGACTTTTTATAGTTTAAGGTCTTACATTGAAGTCTTTAATCCATCTTGATTTAATTTTTGTAATGTTAAAGGTAGAAGAGTTTCACTCTTCTGCATATGGCCTGCCAGTTATCCCAGCACCACAGAAATGGAAAAACATTCCATGCTCATATATTGGAATAATGAATATCACTAAAATGGCAACACTAGGAACCAAAAAAGAGTCTAAATAGCCAAAACAATTATAAGCAAAATGAATAAAGTAAGATACATCATATTATCTGATTGCAAACTGCACTACAAGGCTACAGTAACCAAAACAGCATGGTACTTGCACAAAAACAGCCACAGACCAATGGAACACGATAGAGAATCCAGAAATAAAGCTGCACATCTAAAACTATTTGATCTTTGACAAAGTCAACAAAAACAAGCAATGGTGAAAGGACTCCATAAATTTATTTTTTAAAGTGACTATTTAAAAGGTTTGCCCATTTTACTGTCTCTCCCACCTATTTTGTCTTTTTGTTATTCAATTGTATGAGTTCTTTTTCGCTTCCCTTTTCAACTTCCTACCTTTGGTTAAGAATTTTTTGTCAGATATAAATTTTGAGAGTCTAATTATTAAAGAAAGGTCTACTTCTTGCTATTTGTTTTGTTTCCTGACATATGTGTCAACTCTTAGGTCAGTACAATAGCTTTATCATAAAACTGGATGTCAAGTAATTTAAGTTCTCAAACTTTGCTCATTTTCAAAATGATTTCATATATTCTAGGTTATTTGTATTGACATATATTATTTTTAACAACCTTGCCAACTCCTACAAAAAGTGCTCCTGGGATTTTTACTCAGATTGCATCACAGCTATAGATCAATTTAGAAATAAATAACATATTAACAACATTGAATATTTCAGTTCTTGTCTTTTCTTTTTAATTTGCCTGATACCAATACTTAAGATTTCCACTAAAATGTTAATATATGTGGTGAGAGTGAGGTTTCCTGCCCTTTTCCCCAAATTTATAGGAAATATGTTTAATACTTTGCCCAATGTATAATGTCAGTTACACATTTATTATAATGCCCTTCATGAGATTAAGGGTCAATCCTTCTGTTCCTAGTTTGCTTAGGGTTTTGTGAATGAATGTGTGTATATATACATAAATGTGTGTGTATATATATTTAGGATACATATATATATACCTGTGTGTGTGTATATATATATATTTAGGATCTACTTTTAATTTTTAAGTATACAATACAGTTATTAACTATAGTCACCATGCTGTATAATTGATCCCCAGAACTCATTCATTCGGCCTAACTGTAACTTTGTGTCCTTTGACTAACATCTCCCCATTCCTCCACCCCAGCGCCTGGGAAAACCACTATTCTGTTCTATGATCCTATACGTTCATTGTTTTGTAATTCCATGTATAGGTGAAATAATTTATTATTTTTCTTTCTGTGCCTGGCTTATTTCACATAGCACAAAGTCCTCCAAGTTCATCCATGTTGTCACATATGACAGGATTTCCCTTTTATAAGGCTGACAACTATTTCATTGTGTGTGTGGGTGGGTGTGGGTGTGTGTAACATTTTCTGTATATGCATTTATCTGTGGATGGACATTTATCTTGGCTATTATGTGTAATGCATCAATGAACACAAGCTTACAGGTATCTCTTGGACATACTGATTTAATTTACTTTAGATATATGCCAGAAATGAGATTGCTGAATCCTATAATTCTACTTTTTAAATATTTTGAAGAATATCCATACTGTTTTTTATAATTGTTGTAGCAATTTGCATTCTCACTAACAGTGCACAAGTGAGCCCTATTCTCCACATCTTTGCCAACAATCATCTTTTGTATTTTTGAGAAAAGTCATTCTATCAGGTGTGAGGTGATAACTCATGGTAATTTTAATGTACATTTCTCCGATAATTAGTAATTTTGAATATTTTTTCATATTCCTATAGGACATTTGCATGTCTTCTTTTAAAATGTCTATCTAGGTCCTTTGACCATTTTTTAATTGGGTTATTTGCTTTATTCTTATAATGATATTTAAATTACATATTTTGAATATTAACCCCATTTAGGATATATAGCTTGCAGTTATTTTCACTTGTTCTGTAGACTGTATATTCACTATGTTGCTTTTTTCTCTTGCTATGCAAAAACTTTTCAGTTTGATGCAGTCAATATATCTAATTCTGCATTTTTCCTATGCTTTTAGGGGAACATCAAAAAAAAAATCATTCCTTGGACTAACTTCAAGGAATTTTTTCCTCTATGGTTTCTTCTATGGTCTTATAGTTTTAGGGCTTACATTTAATTAAGTCTGTAATAAATCTGAGTTGATTACTATATATGGTATGAGATAAGGATTGAATTCATTATGTATATGGATATCCAGCTTTCCCAACATCATTTATTAAAGGGATTGTATTTTCTGTCTTGAGATTCATGTCAACTTTGTCAAAGATCAATTGATCCTAAATGGATTGATTTATATCTGAGCTCTCTATTGTGTGCCATTGGTCTATGTAACTGGTAATGCCAGTAGCATGGTGTTTTGATTCCTATAGCTTCATATTATATATTGAAACAACATCGTGTAATGCTTCTAGCGTTGCTTTTCTTTCTCAAGACTGCTTTGCTATTTTCAGTCTTTGGTAGTTGCATAACAATTTCAAAATTGCTTTTTTGGGGCATATTTGGTAGTTGCATAAAAATTTCAATATTGCCTTTTGTATTTCTGTGGAAAATGTCATTGGAATTTTTATATCAATTACATTGAATTGGTAGATTGCTATTTGTACTATGGACACTTTAACAATATCAATTCCTCAGTCCATGAGCAGAGAATAGCTTTCCACTAATTTGTGTTATCTCAAATTCTTTCCTCAATATTCCTCAGTTTTTATTTTACACGTCTTTCACTTCCTTGGTTAAACTTATTCTTAAGCATTTTTTTTTTTTGCAGTTATTGTAAATGGGACTGATTTCTTAACTTTTTGATGGTTGTTAGTGTATAGAAGTGCCACTGATTTATATGTTGATTTGTATCTTTCAACTTTATTGAATTTATTTGTTAATTCTTACAGTGTTTTGGTAAAGTGTTTAGGGTATTTTATGCATAAGGCTATGGATCTGTAAATAGAGACAATTTAACTTATTTTTTTCCAATTGGATTATTTTTATTTACTTCTCTTGTCAAATATCTCTGGCTAGGACTTTCAGTACTATGCTGAATGCAAGTAGCCAGAGTTAAGGAAAATAATAATTAAAAAAAGATCTATCCTGGAAAATGTTCTGTATGTGCTTGAGATGAATGTATATTTTGCTGCTTTTGGATAGAATGTCTGTATATGACTTTTAGGTCCACTTGTTCCATAGTGATATTCAAGTTTCCTGCTTTCTTAAAGATTTTTCTGTACAGAAGATATATCCATTGTTGAAAATGGGATATTGAAATCCCAAACTATTACTGTATTGTGTAATAACTTCAATCAACTTAATATTTGCTTTATAGATGTTTCAATGCTGGGTGCATATACATTTAGAATTGTTCTATCTTTTTGATTAATTGACCCCTTTATTATTTTAGAGTTACCTACTTTGCCTTGTGACAGATTTTGACTAAAAGTTTATTTTTTCTTTTATACATACACAATTATGTGTGTTATATGTAAAGCCATTTACATGAAATAGTTTTTCCGTCCCTTCACTTTCATTCTCTGTGTATACTTAAGCTAAAGTGAATCACTTGTGGGCAAAATATTGTTGGATCTTGGTTTTATACTCATTCAGTCACTCTATGAATTTTCCATTTTGATTTTCCATTAAATTGTAATCATAACTTAAGCCATTTACATTGCAACTAATTATTGATAAGTAAGGACTTACTGTTGTCATTTTGTTCATTGTTTCCTATTTTGTAGTTCTTTTGTTCTTTTCCTCCTTTCTTGTTGTCATCGTTTTCATTTGTTTAACAGTGTCTGCTTTGATTCTTTTCATGTTTTAAAAAAATATTTCTTTTTGTTTTCTTTATTTTCAGATAGAGTCTTACTCTGTTGTCCAGGCTGGAGTGCAGTGGTGCAATCTCAGCTCACTGTAACCTCTGCTTCCCAGGCTCAAGGACTCTTCCCACCTCTCGTTTGTTTAGCTGGGACTACAGTAGTGCACCACCACGTCCAGCTAGATTTTTTTTTTTTTTTTTTTTTTTTTTTAGTAGATATGGCATTTTGCCATGTTCCTCAGGCTGGTCTCAAACTCCTGGCCTCAAGTGATCTTCCTACTTAGACTGGGCAAAGTGCTGGGATTACAGGTGTGAGCCACCATGCCCAGACTTTAGAAAGCATTTCTACTATAGGTTTTTCTTTTTGATTGTCAGAAAAACTTATATTAAAAATCTTTTGAAGTTCATTCAGCAGAAGAAGGAATTAGTGAACTTTAAGACATGTTATTTAAAATTAGCCATTTGGGGAAACAAAAGAAAAAAAGAATGAAACAAGTGAAGAAAGCATGAGGGACCTATGGCTCACTATCAAGCATATAAACATACCATTTATGGAATTTCCAATAGGAGAAGAGAGAGAGAAATGATAAACATCTTACTTAAAGAAATACTGGCTGAAAACTTCCCAAATGTTGATAGGGATATGCACGTACAAATTGATGTAGCCCAAAGACCCTTAAGTAAAATTTACTCAAAGGAGGACATTCCAACATACATTATAATCACATTGTCAAAAGTAAAAGACAAAAAACAACAAAAAAAGAATACCAGTGAAATTCTCAGGAGAAATCTTGTAAGGTAGGAAGAAATATTATTTGTTTGTTTGTACTAATATATATATGACACATCATTAAATTTCTAACAGATTCAGGGGCCATTAGGTATTTTATTTTATTTGTTTTAATTTTAATAAAATTTCAAAATTTAATTTGCAGAAATTGTTGATTTAAAGTTATTTATAGTGTTCTTTTATTAACTTTTTAACATGTAGAATATTTAATTAATTGATCATATTCCCATAAATAGAATGAAGGACACATATTTTCAATAACAAATGAAAAGCTGTATCACTGTAGGATTATAAATATCCCACATATCTTAAGATGATAAAGAAATAGTATAAACAGCATTAGAAAAACAAGTTTGAAAACTTACAGAAAATGAACAAATTTTTTTGAAAGACATATATGACAAAAGTTCACTCAAGAGAAAATGCATAATCTGGACTACCCTATATCTCTTGAAAAGATTACACGAACTTTCTTGGAGTGAAAACTGTCGGTCCAGATGGTTTCATTACAGAATTCTACCAAAAAGTTGCTGAAAAAAATAAGACCAATTTTACACAATTTATTTAAGAAAATTGAAGAGGAGAGTACATTTCCAAATGAATCAAACATTACCCTAAAAACAAAACCTGGCAGATATATTACTAGAAAATAAAACTATAGATCAAGATTACTCATGCAGATCAATGCAGAATCTGTTAAATGTTACCAAAAGAAATCCAAAAATAAATAAGGATGCTACATCACAACCCTTAGTTTAGCCTTGGAAAATGAGTATAGTTATAACAATTCAAAGTTATTTAATTTTAAGTTTACCAGTATAATACACTGTTAACATATATTCTTTTTTTTTTTTTTTTTTTTTTTTTTTTGAGACGGAGTCTCGCTCTGTCGCCCAGGCTGGAGTGCAGTGGCCGGATCTCAGCTCACTGCAAGCTCCGCCTCCCGGGTTTACCCCATTCTCTTGCCTCAGCCTCCCGAGTAGCTGGGACTACAGGCGCCCGCCACCTCGCCCGGCTAGTTTTTTGTATTTTTTAGTAGAGACGGGGTTTCACCGTGTTAGCCAGGATGGTCTCGATCTGCTGACCTCGTGATCCGCCCGTTTCGGCCTCCCAAAGTGCTGGGATTACAGGCTTGAGCCACCATGCCCGGCCTGTTAACATATATTCTTATCTCAGGAGATAGAGATAAGATAGAGATAGAGAAAAATCATTTGATCACATTTAAAAGCCACCATTAAGTCTTTCATTCCCAGGCAGGGCACGGCAACTCACGCCTATAATCCCAGCACTCTGGAAGGCCAGGGCAGGTGGATCACCTGAGGCCAGGAGTTCAAGACCAGCCTGGCCAACATGATGAAACCTCGCCTCTACTAAAAATACAAAAATTAGCCAGGCATGGTGGCACGCACCTGTAGTCCCAGCTACTTGGGATGCTGAGGCAGGAGAATCACTTGAACCCGGGAGGCAGAGGTTGCAGTGAGCAACCTGCAATCTAGCCTGGGCACCAGAGTAAGACTCTGTGGAAAAGAGGAGAGGAGAGGGGAGAGGAGGGGAGGGGAGAGGAGAGAGAAAAGAAAAAAGAAAAAGGCTTTCATTTCCGGACAAGATTGTACAGACTCACCTTTCCCTGTTCCTCCTCTTCCCCTCTAAACACAACCAAATACTCTGGGAATAATTAACACTAATAACAGGACTCTGAAAAGTGGAATGAAGTCATCCTGGTTAGAGATCTCAGAACTTAAAGCAGCAATATTGCTTTGAATTCCATAGGTTTTCTTTTAACCCTTAGTGATTCTCAGCTGTCCACCAGAGATCCCTGCAACCATCTACATACATACACAGCTCTCCCCACATCTCCCTCAAAAGAAATATAAATATTTTTAAAGCCAGATAAAGAACTGTGGACAAGAGAAATAGCACCAGTTATCTAATGGGAAAATGGAAAGACTCATCCCCTCCAATCACCTCACAGCAGCAGTGGCTTCTCTGCCTACAGTGGTGGTGCCAGCAGAGCCCTGGTGGAACATCCCATCTTCTGCTCAAACCTAAGCAGCAGCAAGTCTTCTCACCTTCTACTGAGACTGCAGCCAACTTAGCTCTTCACATATCAGCAGAAGCAAAACTAGTCCACAATACTCCCATACTTCCACCAACCCTCACTCACCACCAGCAAAAGGTAGCTCAGGTCAGTGGGTATGGTATTCCCACACTGGCATTGGTCAATGAGATAAAATGAGAATTCCATTGGCACCAGATGTCCGAAAAACAGGCCAGGGGAAATCTTCCTTTTCTCATAAGCCAGATATCCCACACTCCCTCCTCATACCTAGAAATAAGTATCATCTACTGCTACAGACAAACACAACTAGAATTCAGCATGAGCTCCAGAAAAGCTGGATAAATATAATCAACCAGAGTAGCATAGCAAGAGATCAGCAAGCTATATTGTTATTGGAGCTACACTCCACAAATATTGGCCCAAATCAACATACCTAACATGTTTCTGGAAAAATAAATCCCCAGGCCACAAAAGCTTCACTGGAGAATTTAACCTAACATTGGAAGAATCTTTATACCAGTTTTATACAACCCATCACAGAAAATAAAAGAGGAGGGGACACTTTCCATTTTAGGTGACAAATATTATCCTAATAGGAAAACTTTACAAAGATATTACAAAAAAGGAAAACTGCAGACCATGATTTCTCATGAACTTAAATGCAAAAGCTTAAACATAATATGAAAAATTTGAATTTAGCAATGTATTAAAATGATTATATACCATAATAAAGTGAGATCTATTACGGGTAAGTTCAGTATTTCAAAATCAGAGTAAAGCACCCTATCAACAGAGAAAGGGGAAAAATCATATGATCATATCAATGAATGCAGAAAAAAATTTGATAATGTTCAACATGCATTCGTGATAAAAGCTTTAGCAACTGGCAATAGGGGGGAACTTCAACTTGATAAGGCAATACAAAATATAAAAATCATGCAAACTGTTTTCAGATAGCATGATTCTTTGCACAGGAATTCCAGGGAATCTACAAAAATAAACTCTTAGTACTAATCAATGAGTTCAGCAATGTATACGAGAAAAACATACAAACACAATTGCATTTTTATGTTAATAATAAACATGTGGAAACTGAAATTCAAAATACAACACAAAACAAATTAAAAAAAAACATTTAAAATTGAATTGAACATAATGAAGTACTTTCATGTAAATTGAACAAGGGTAGAAATTATACTAATGGCCTAAAATGTCTTTCAGAGAATGGAGGCAGAAGAAATAATTATGTAAGGTGAACAGTACACAAATAACAGAACCAGATAAAGTCATAAACAGAAAAGACATCTACAGACCAATATTTCTCACAAATAGAGATGCAAAAATCCTTAATAAAATATTAGCAAATTAAATCCAATAGTATATAAAAAGAATTATTCACCATGATGAAGTGAGATTTATCCCGGGTACATAAAGCTGGTTCAATATTTGAAAATCAAGTTTTAGAGTCAATTATATCAATAGGCTAACAAAGAAAGAAAGATACGATCATATCAAGAGATGCAGAAAGGGCATTTGACAAAATCCAACAGCCATTAATGATAAAAACTCTCAGTAAACTAGGTATACAGGGGGACTTTCTTCACAAAAAAAACGAATACCTACAAAAACTCTACAATTAACATGATACTTAATGATTAGAAACTAGAAGTTTCCCCACTAAAATTAGAACTAAGTCAAAGATGTTCTCTTTATCATATCTTCATCATGTTAATGGAATTATTTGCTAGTGCAACAAAATAAAGTGAAGAAAAATGTATATGGATAAGATGAAAGAAAACTTTTTTCAAATATGACATGATTATCCATACAGAATATCTGAAGGAAATTTAAAAATTCCTAGCAATAATAAGTGATTATAGCAAGGTTGCAAGATAAAGGTTATTATATAAAAAGCAATTGTTTTCCTGCAAAAAAGTGGAATTTGAAATTAAAAACACAATATAATTTATGTTAGCACCAAAAAATTAAATGCTTAGGTATAAAACTAACAAAATATGTATAATATCTATATTCAAAAAACCTACAAGCTAATAAAATAAATGAAAAAATAAACAAAAGAAGAAACATTCCATGTTTATGGAAAGAAAGGTTCAATATTGACAACATGTCAATTTTTCCCAACACGATTTATAGGTTCAGTGCAATCCTAATTAAAATTTCAGCAAGTTATTTTGTTTGTGAGACAAAACTCCCAAGAAGAAGAAAGTTGGAGGACTTACACTATCCAAAGCGAAGACGTACTATAAAGCTACAGTAACCAAAACAGCATGGTATTGGTAAAACCAAAATAGACAAATGGATTAGTGAAATAAAATAGAGACTCCCTCCAGTAGACTCATATAAATATAATAAACTAATCTTTGACAAAGAAACAAAAGCAATAAAATGGAGCAAAGACAGTCTTTTAAATGAATGTTTCTGAAACAACTGGAAGTCCACATGCCAAGAAAATGAGTCGAGATAAAACATGAGTCTTACACTCATTATAATTAACACCCAATGGGTCATAGATCTAATACAAAATGTAAAACTGTGAAAGTCCCAGAAAATTTGGATTGTGTCTTTAGTGTTCTATCTAAAAAGTCATAGGCATGTCCAAATATATCCATATATTAAATCCAAATATCATACCCTAATATGGCAATGACTTTTTAGATAGAACGCTAAAGGTACAATTCATGAAATAAACAATTTATAAGCTGGCTGTTATTAAAACTTAAACAGTTTTTATTTTTCAAAAGATAATGTCAAGAGAATGAAAATACAAGCCACAGATTGGAAAAGAAAAATTGCAAAAGACACATCTGATAAAAGACTGTTATCCAAAATACACAAAGCATTATTACAACTCAACAGCCAGATAGTAAAAAACCAATTAAAAACTAGGCCAAAGATCTTAACAGACACTTAACTTATGAAAGAAAACATACAAATGGAAATTAAATATATAAAAAGATACTCCATATCATACATTATCAGAGAAATAAAAATTAAAGCAATTGTGAGATACATTACACACCTATTCAAAGGGCTGCAATCTGAAACACTGATAGAAGCAAATGCTAGCAATTTTGTAGAGCAGAAGGAACTTATATGCATTACTGGTAAAAAAAAAAAAAAATTGGAAGACAGTTTGGCATTAAAAAAAAAATACTACTACCATAAAATTCAGTAATTGTGTTCCTTGGTATTTACCTAAAGCAGTACAAAAATTATGTCCACATAAAACCTGTACATGGGTGTGCATAGCATGCTTACAAATACATAATTGCCAAAATTTGGAAGCAACCAAGATTTCGTTCAGTAGGCAAAGAAGTAAAAAAACTATTTTCCCTTCAGATAGTGGAATATTATTCAGTGCTAAAATATTTGTGATTTCAAGCCATAAAAAACATGGAAGAACCTTAAATGCCTATGAATAAGTGAAATAAGCCAATCTGAAAAGTCACTTCTATGTGATTCCAACTGTATGATGTTCTGAAAAGGTAAAACTATGGAGACATTAAAAATATCACTGGCTGTCACAGGTTGAGGGGGAAAAGGTTGAAAAGATAGAGTGCAGAGGATTTTTGGAACAGTAAAAATATTCTATATGATACTATAATGACAAATACATGTAATTATCATTTGTCCAAACCCACAGAATGTACACCACAAAGAATGAACTCTAGACTTTGTGTGATTATGATGTTACATTTATCAACTATAACAAATTTACCACTCTGGTGGAGGACGTTGATACTGAAAGAAGCTATATGTGTGAAGGTCATGGGTTTTTGAGAAATCTCTTAATATCCTTATTGATTGTACTGTGAACCTAAAACAGCTCTAAAAATTAAAATCTTATATAACAAAACAAAACAAAAAAAAAACTAGAAACACATCTGATGTTCTTTAATGGGGAAATGGTTAAAAAAGTATGGTACACAATACCAACAATGGAATAATACTCAGCAATAAAAAGGAAAAGACTATTAATAATCACAAAAACCTATATGGATAGGTGTGGAATTACGCAAAGTTAAAACATTTAATATCGAAAGCTAACATAAGGTTATATAACATAAAACATACATTTACATAATATTCTTGAAATAACAAAATCAGAGAAATAAATAACAGATTAATGTTTTTGTGTTTAGAATGGGGCATAGTAGAGAAAGGAGAGAGGTAATTGTAGTTATAAAAGGGCAACATGAGAGACACTTTGGATCATGGAACTCATCTATATGATGAGTGTGATGCTGAATACCTGAACCTAACCATGTGATAAAATACTTAGATCTAAATATTAAACCTAAACATTAGGCCGGGTGTGGTGGCTCACGCCTGTAATACCAGCATTTGGGGAGGCTGAGGTGGGTGGATTGCCTGAGGTCAGGAGTTTGAGACCAGCCCGGCCAACATGGTGAAACTCCGCCTTTATTAATAATACAAAAAAAAAATTAGTCGGGCGTGGTGACACATGCCTATAATCCCAGCTACCCAGGAGGCTGAGGCAGGAAAATTGCTTGAACCCGGGAAGCAGAGGTTGCACTGAGCTGAGGTCGTGCCACTGCACTCCAGTCTGGGTGACAGAGCAAGACTCCATCTCAAAAAAAAAAACTAAACATTAATTCTGTCTGTTTCTTTCTCTCTCTCTCAAATACACAACACACACACACACACACACTCACCCATACATGTATAACTGAGGAAATAATAATATCCATGTATTCTATCAATGTCAATATACAGGTTGTGGTGGTGTGTTATACGTTTCCTAAGTTGTTATTATTGGAGGAAACTCCATAAAGTGTACATGGGAGCTCTTTATATTATTTCTTACAGCTGTATGTAAATCTACAATTAGTTAAAATAAAAATTTATATGTAAAATGTACATTTATATATTCAAATATGTGTATGCATATATATATATACACACCACATATTTATGAATTATATTACACACATCAACATATAAGACATATTCTTATTTTGGGCCACAGTTTCTCGTAACATTATTGCTGCATTTTAGATGATCTTATATTTACAGAATAATAATTGAATCTGAAAAATAAAGGAATTAAAATATAGGATGCTTTTTTGAAGGCTCGTAAAGAGGATCTTACATATTATGCTTGATTAATAATCAAGCATGGTCATTCAACTGAAAAACTACTCACCATAAAATGCTTTTCATTTATTCTTAACAATTAATGTCAAAATAGTATTTATGGGAAAACATTCATTTATTTGTTCTCTCTGTGGACAAATAAACCATTCTGACTTTTTAAACTTTAAAATTCTGTTTTGATGTACCTGAGAGAAAAATATCAATAGGCTTTAAAAATAATTTCTTAAATTATAAAAATAATTTATTATGCATATTTATCTTTTTGATATTTTCATTTCTAATCTTAAATGTATATGGCATATATTTACATATAAGAATAAAACTCACATAAATTAGTAATCTAATGTATACATTAATACTTCATACCCTTTGTAAGTTCACTCCATCTAAAAGGTTAGTCTCATTAGCATATCCATAAAAAGAATTACAGTTGTCATGGTTTCATTTTACTGCTAACCTATCTCTTTTCCTCTAGCATCTGCTACATATCCCTAGACTATTACGGCATTCAGTTCTTCAAGTTGCAAACATTTATTTACCTGCCATTCTGGACCTCTCCATGCTAAACCTCTTGAGGGTAGAAAGTGAATTTTAGTCATGTTTTCATAACTCATACAATCTTGCATATAATAGGTATTTTGCTGAGTTTTGATTAATGAATGACTGAATCAATGCAGGCATGAATGGGAATCAATTTCTGTCCTCTGCCTATGGGGTTTGTGTAATAATTTTTTTTGAATTTTAAATTTAACAAGAACTGTCATAAGGGAATTAAGGAATTATCTTTTTGGAGTAGAGTGTACACAGAAGCATACTACATGTAATTTCATATTTAACAAATATATAGCACTCTAAGAATGCTAAATTGATTTTGCATCTTTTAATTCTAACAAGCATATTCTTACTTTACTTGTGTTTTTAAATTCTATTTCTTTTCCAAATACACAGTATGAATCCAGGCTATTAATAGCAAGGTAATGATTATAATGGGAGGTGGAGGCATAGCAGTAATGAGATGGGATATATGGGCATGTTCTGGAACGCTGCAAATATTCTAAGTACTGGTTCTATAAAAATATTCACTTTGCGAAAAATATTCATTGTGTTGGTTACACTTACGATTTGTAGACTTTTCTGTAAACACATTATAATATAAATTAAAGCCCAAAAGATCCTCTTTAAATCTTCATAATATGCAAAAATAATAATGAGGTGTTGTGTTTTGGACACTGTTATAATGTTGCTTAGATACAGAAGTAGAACTACTCCTAGAGAAAAACCATTAGTAAAAAAACTAATTAAAGGCAATTATTACAATTTCAATATCTACTATAGCAACTTTTTCTTTAAACTACTGGCTACTAAGCTTAGGAATGATAGCCTTTCACAGACAATGCAATTTCATTTTCAAATTGCTAATATATATTCTCTTCTTTTCAACTTACATTCAATATTTGCAAATAATTTTAGTTCCTGGAAACCATAGTTATTTTCTTAAATATTTTATTTTTATCTTCTTTATAAGCAGGGATAGAATAAATCAATTTGCTCTTAGTAACTGTCTTTTTAGAAACAACCTAATGTCAGTTTTCATTATCTATTTCATCTTGTTAGTAAATGAAAAAATAAATAAAATTTGAATTCCAGTCTAATGTTTGTGTTATTTCTATGATAAATGGGTTAATGTTACTACTTTTAACATGTTCACTATGGTACCAAACAAGAATTATCACTTATGAAGGAAAAGTTACTAACAAAGAATTCTTTGTATAACAAGTAACATATAATTGAGTATATAATTTTACCTATGTAAATTGTCTCATACAACTTTTCATAGTAGCAAACATCTAATGATGTAAGATAATTACATCATTTCTTTCATTGAAAAGGAAATTGTAAATACACAGGAATGTATTCACTTTGGAAATGATAAGGACTTCTGACACTTTAAATTATATGGATAAAATTATGCATAAAATGTTCTGTAAGAGGTCAATAAAATATTTTTTTGTGACAGTCCTAGGTGCAAGGATTGTCCAGGAACATAATTTCAAACGCACACAGGCAAACACACATACTCCCCCAAATACATACACCCACAAACACATAGGTATAAAGTAACTTGTTGACTAGTAGAACATATATTGAATAGTTAACATTGATTTTTTTCACACTAACTTCTTGTAAACAATTCGTTGTTTGATACATTGGCTTTCCCTCTGTCCAAATAACATTTGGTAACTACTACTTTCCTTAGAGATTTATCTTCTACCAACCACGTTTCAAACGAATCTATTTTTTTACTTTGCTATTGTACTTCATACAAACCTGTCTAACTGTGCATAAATACAGTAGTGTCATGTGAAGTGTAATTCATGTGCTTATATATCAAATTCCCCTTGATGTCATGGGCTCTGCTAAGATGTTATAAATCTCATTAAAGTTTATATACATAGCAGTAAGGGAAAAGCTTGGAATATAGTTGTTCAACAAATATTTGTTGACTAGATATGTAGTGTCCACTCACAACTGAAGAAGATTTAACACTGATAAAATAATAATGAAGTAAAATAATAAACTTTTCCAAAGTTGATTCAATTAAAGGTCACATTCATATCACGTCAAGTGTTGTTCCATTAAAACCATAATCCATATTATATACTAACATGTTAAAGTAATACAAACCCGAATAAAAATAGACTAAGAATATTAGTATACATGATACACATTTTTAGTTGTGGCACAGAAATTTAATCAAACATGGGAAAAGAGGGCCACTACCCCGTTATCACTCAACATTTCAGTAATGGGAATGGTTAAAGTAGCACAAAATGAGAACTCATTTATCTGAAATTAGCTGGCAAAATAAGACTCCAAATGCTTACTATAGCCACAAAAGGTTTTTCTTTCCTTAAAGAAAAATAAATAAGTCACAGATTCACTGATTAGTATTTTTCTATTTTTATTTAAAAATAAAATAATGCATTTTTGTAAGAAATACAATACAGAACTGAACAAAGAACCAATTTATTTATTTATTTATTTTTTTTTTTGAGGCGGAGTCTCGCTCTGTCGCCCAGGCTGGAGTGCAGTGGCCGGATCTCGGCTCACTGCAAGCTCCGCCTCCCGGATTTACGCCATTCTCCTGCCTCAGCCTCCTGAGTAGCTGGGACTACAGGCGCCCGCCACCTCGCCCGGCTAGTTTTTTGTATTTTTTAGTAGAGACGGGGTTTCACTGTGTTAGCCAGGATGGTCTCGATCTCCTGACCTCGTGATCCGCCCGTCTCGGCCTCCCAAAGTGCTGGGATTACAGGCTTGAGCCACCGCGCCCGGCCAAGAACCAATTTAAAAATCAGTTGTACTCCCACAACATAGGTATATTCAATTTAATATGAAAAAATTTGGTGCATATCATTTCAAACATTTATTTCTGAATAAAATGTGTGTATGTGCATTCATAGATAATGACTGATATAATGTGAATGATACAGATGATAAGGGTTTTAGCCTTCTCAACATCATCTCATTATTAAGTCCCTATTTAGAAGTTAAAATTGAAATAATATAAAACTAAATTTAAACATTTTGTAAGTATTAATATCATTATAATAAATTATATGCATGTACTATAGTTTAACTGACCCATTGAATCAGATGTGAACTTTTTAAAAAAACAGTGTTTATAAAGTATACTCCTATCAATTATCTGTACATTAATCTGTGCAAATATTTCTAAGATTCTTCATACAACTCAGTTTAAGGCTATCTGCCTTTAAGATTATCAGATTCAATATTTTCATTATACAGATTAGATAATTTACTTGACTAAATACATCTTGTTATGATGCACCCAAACTTATGTAATAAAATCTGGCCCTAGGCCAGGTGCAATGGCTTATAGCTGTAATACCAATATCACTTGAAACCAGGAGTGTGAGATCAGCCTGGGCAGTGTAGTGAGAAGCTATCTTTACAAAACATTTAAAAATTTGCTAGACATGTTGGCGTGTGCCAGTAGTCCTAGCAACTCAGGAGGCTGAGGTAGGATGGTCACTTGAGCCCAGAAATTTGAGGCTTCAGTGAGCTATCATCGTGCCACTGCATTCCAACCTGAGTGACAGAGCAAGACCCTGTCTTTAAAAAATAAGAAGAATAAAAATAAAACAAAATCTAAGTGTATATATTAATGTAAATGCTTTATTGATATTCCATATATTGTTATTCAAAGCATAAATGAAATACACAATAAATGCTTTGTAGAATCACTTTTTGATACTTGTCAGAAGTGCTAAATATGGAAATCATTATCATGTTTTGTTGGCATGTGAGTAGAACATAATTCAATATAAGAATTTCTATTCATTTCCTTTAGGCTTAATGTAAATAGTATGAATAACTCAAACAGCAAAAGACATGATAAGAAGTAACAAAAAATCTCATGAGATACATGAGAAGGGAATATAGCATAGCACATATATGCAATATTTTAGTGGGACTTTGTTTTATTTTATTTTATTTGTTCTAGAGCCTCTTTTTAGATTTTAGAAACTACTTCTAATAGCAGAAAATTGTAATTACGAGATCTGTGGTTGAAATTTCTGCAGTTTATAATGACAGTAAAGTATGAATACACAAGTACTCTCATTTTGTAATTTCTTATTAGATAATTAATTTTTGATGAAATTATCTTAAATCTAAACCTGGCAGACAAAACAACAGTGAGCAAAATATTTTCTGGTCACTGCTGTTGTAACCTACACTGAATTAAAAATCAGGTTGCTACTTACATAATTTTTTATACCTGTACTAATTTAAAAATCTTTTATAATTCAGACCTCTTATTGCTGTAGTTCAACAAGTATTTTTTATAACTGATCATACAGGCAAAATTTATCTCAGAGGTTTGCCTTTCTATTCTAGAAATTCAATACATCTATTCCTTTACACATACAGAAAACGTGGAAAACCAGAGTACTGGGTAACTAAATATATTATGTTAAAATATATACTAAAAATGTATTTTTCTTCCAGCTTTAAAATTATTTATGATGTTAAATTATTGAGAAGCAGGCCAAAGAATACAGGACCATTTGTAAAGCTTCTTGATGTCATAGAAATTAAGCATTAAAATTCAATCTGGGCTGAGCAAGGACAGATCACTGAAGTGGAGAGAGCATGTTGATGCAAATGGAAAGAGAAAGACTTCCTATAATAATGAAAGAAGCAATGAACCTGAGCTAAGAATGACTGTCTATGAGAATATTGTACTTGCTTATATAGTACAGGGTTCCTATCTCCTTTTAGACTCTGTCCAAACTTATTAGAAATGTAATTGCAACTGTCTGTTCAAATACTGGAGAATAGCAATTGCATTTTTCCCATTCCTTCCTATTCCATTCACAGGTAATCTCTGCACTATGCTTGCTTATGATAAGGGAAGAACATGCGAACCTTGAATACCTTGTAACCACTAGGCTATTCACTTCTAGAATAAAACAGAATCTATTGTATCTAAACTAGTTTTAGTTTTTAAAGTACTTTAATTCTTGGTGGGCGTTTGGGTATACTAATGTTATAACGTTGTAAGGAGAGGATGACTTTTGTATTGGAGAGGACAAATCAGTGTAAGTTATTTGTTAAATAGTCTTAGCATTCACTTCACACTTGCTCCATGGCAAAAATGTATTTCTGCCTTAGAAGTAAGAATGTATTCTACACAGGTATTATAATTGTGTCTTAATTTCATCATCACAACAACTGTAGTTTTTTTATTAACTTCCAGATATAATTATCATCATGACCCTGTTATTTTTAAAGTAGCTAAAATAAGCGATCTCTTAATTATATTGTGCTAGTACCTTTTTTTTTTTTTTTTTTTTAACATAAAAGGTGTTCCTTAACACAAACTACAAATAATATAGTGGGATATGCAATGACTTTAAAGTTAGAGTTCTAGCTCTACCACTTTCGGTGTGACAGTTGATCACTTTTGAATGAAAATAAAATATCAACATAACTGTACTTTTTTTTTTTTTTTTTTTAGTTATAAGTTCTGCAACACATGTGCGTGAGGTGCAGGCTTGTTACATAGGCATACATGTGCCGTGGTGATTTGCTGTACCTATCAACCCATCATCTAAGTTTTAAGCCCTGTATGCATTAGGTATTTGTCTTGATGTTCTCCCTTGCCTTGCCCCCCACCCCCTGACAAACCCCGATGTGTGATGTTCCCATCCCTGTGTCCATGTGTTCTCATTGTTCACCTCCCACTTATGAGTGAGAACATGTGGTGTTTGGTTTTCTGTGCCTGTGTTAGTTTGCTGAGAATGATGGTTTCCAGCTTCATCCATGTCCCTGAAAAGGACATGAACTCATTCTTTTTTATGGCTGCATAGTATTCCATGGTGTACATGTGCCACATTTTCTAAATGTATCCAGTCTATCAATGATGGGCATTTTGGTTGGTTCCAAGTTTTGCTATTGTAAATAGTGCTGCAATAAACATACGTGTGCATGTATCTTTATAGCAGAATGATGTATAATCCTTTCATTAGGTACCCAGTAATGGGATTTCTGAGTCAAATGGTATTTCTGGTTCCAGATCCTTGAGGTATCACTACACTTTCTTCAACAACCAACAACAATTCCTCAACCAACAACAAAGGTTGAACTAATTTACACTCCCATCAACAGTGTAA
The DNA here is from genome assembly GCF_037993035.2 of Macaca fascicularis. Lineage (NCBI taxonomy): Eukaryota > Metazoa > Chordata > Mammalia > Primates > Cercopithecidae > Macaca > Macaca fascicularis. Next base: position 68,597,914 of record NC_088389.1, on the reverse strand, counting down.
AAGTGTTTCTATTTCTCCACAGTCTCACCAGCATCTGTTGGTTTCTGACTTTTTGATAATCGCCATTCTAACTGGTGTGAGATGATATCTCATTGTGGTTTTGATTTACATTTCTCTAATGACTAGTGATGATGAGCTATTTTTCATATGTTTGTTGGCCATATAAGTGTCTTCTTTTGAGAAGTGTCTGTTCATATCCTTCACCCACTTTTTGATGGGATTGTTTTTTTCCTCTGGTAAATTTGTTTCATTTCCTTGTAGATTCTGGATATTAGCCCTTTGTCAGATGGATAGATTGCAAACATTTTCTCACATTCTGTAGGTTGCCTGTTCACACTGATGATAGTTTCTTTTGCTGTGCAGAAGCTCCTCAGTTTAATTAGATCTCATTTGTCAATTTTGGCTTCTGTTGCAATTGCTTTTTGTGTTTTAGTCATGAAGTCTTTGCCTATGTCTATTTCAAGTTAAATAAGACATTTCCAACAATGTTAGATATATAGTGATTTACTGTTTTATATATTTATATATACATATATAATCTTTATATCTTAACCACCCCATAGTCTTCTCTCAAACTTCTTTTGTATATCATTTTTATTGTTTTAATAGTTTACCCAGATAACCATGTATATTCATATTCTCTATATAAATTTAAAACATTTTTGAAGATTTTCTCAAATATCACCATCCATAGTCAAAATGATTTTGTGTGTCTCTACATGCATTTCCATAGTTTATGGTAAAGTATATAGAGATTTAAAATGGCTGTTTTCTTTTTTAGATTATATATCTGTTAGGTATCATTTTAGTCATTTTACTCCCCTCAAAACTTATGTTGAATATTTCTTTTAGTATATTAGCATATTATATAATTGAGTTGAAATCAATTGAAATTTTGGCCTAGTTGTACAAATGAAAATGGAGTTGCACTTTTATATTTTATTTACAATTTTATGTAGAACCCAAAATATTTTGCCAATTTTGTGAGTATTACTGCTTACTACAATTGATTTATCCAGGTTTGGCTTTTTTTGTTTTTTACTGATCCACAAATATGTCAAATAGCAGAGGATAAACCAGTTTGTAAAGCACTTGTTGAGGAATCTTTAAACACAAAACGCTTTCCATAAAAGTATAACTATTTTGCTTTCTATAAAAGTATAACTATTTTCAGAAGATTCCTGATACTAATTACAAGTCATTGTTTATCAGGCTCCAATAGGAGATAGAAAAGTATACTTGTAGCTCTTGCGATAGTCAGAAATATTAATTTTTTTATCTTGAAATAATTGGGTTATTTGTTAAGTAAATTTTAACCCAAATCATTCAATAGAAGATAACTAGGTTATAATTATTGATCAATAACATGAAGCTCATTTTTATAGATTATTACTAATAGTTTGGCGACTGTATCATGTTGTGATATTTAGAGATGTAATCAACAAACTTCAATAAACTGTCAAATCATATAGTAATATTTAACAATGTTGTATCTATAACTTTTAGTTTTTATTTGGTTTGTTTGTTTTCTTGTTTAAGTAAAACAAAAAAACAAATGTCTCCCTTAGAGAAATACCAGGTGATAATGAGAGTGTATACTTAATGCGCTCTCACTAAGAGTATGGTACGGTGTTATAAGGTACTTTCTCCTAGCGTCCTCTTGCTTAAGTAAATTTTACCCTAATGTTATCTTTTGTTTCTTAATTGGGAAGCTATTTGGCCAAGTGGACTCCAGCACCTTCGGTTCCTATGTAAGCAAACCTCTACATACCAACATAATGGGGATTAGGGTTTAAACTTATGAATTCAGGCAAGGCACAAACATTTGGTTCAAAATAGCAGTTATTTTGTAATTAAAAATGGTAAATTAATATATTAATGATATAAATAATAGTTGATGACTACGGATAATTTCATCACAGTACCATCCTTCCAGGTGTAAAAGATTGAGATTCTCATGTGCTTACAATATAAATTGTGCATATTAGGATAGCAAAAGCACCAGAGTATTTTGAATGTACATCCTATACCTAATGCTTTCTTGCCTTCACTGTTTATTGTAATTTTGTTCCATTCCAATCTGCCATAGTCCTATATTGACTTCTAATTCTAAAAAGAAGGAAAAATAATGCAGAAATCTGATTATGAATATAGAAGATCAGAGGTTTTTGCACCAAACTGATCATATATACTTCTAATTTACTCCTGCAGTGGATATTTAGTACAGTTTGTTTGTTTCCTATGAAAATGTTGGTTAAAACAATTCCCTAGGCTCTGGTTAAAATAGGGGGATAAAAATAGAAACAGGTCCAGTTTCCTGCGGAAATATTTGTTATTTTCTTCGCTGAAACATAAACAATTCACCCATAAATAATTGCACAGGCAAGCTGTAAATACTTTCTCTTCAGCGTCTTTTAGCAGGGCTTGCAGAATTGATTTATACTTTTATTGTAGCTATCACTATGTCAAAATAGTTTATTGCAAAAATTCCATTATTTACTGATTATTTTAATGCAAAAGTTAATAAGCTGAGAGAAACATTTTATGTATGGATTATGAACCATCCCTACTCAATAACTAAAGCTGCTAATCTTGCTCACTACTTTATTGTTGCAAATTGATTTCAGAAAATAATATAAAATACAAACACACTCATAATGGCTATATTAGAAGATGGATCTGGTTTCATATAGAGTTTATTTTTACTATGTTATTCAATTAAAATCATGCACACTGTATCTGTTACTGTATATTTTATAATGCCAAAGGTAAATTTAATAGTCTATTGTGCACATCTGCTGTCCCTGATCTTTTGGCATTCCTGTGTAGTATAGTTATTCATTTACTTTTGCTTTGTTGCTCAAAAAATTACTTTTATGCTTTAGAGTTCTGCATCATGACTCTCAAGTGGCCTTGGACAAGCATGGGTGAATCACTGTATTGGCTCCATCATAAAGATAAGTGTTTTCTACACTCGGGTTGAAAGATGCTATCAAAACAATCACCTACCTGTGTTTGGAAATACAGCAAGAAATAGGATGAAATTTGAGCAGTAGCTGTCATGTTAAGCCATGTCACTTTTCCTGTGGGAGCAGTTGTGGCAAAACGTTTAGGGAATTTTTCTTTATGTCAGATGGTCTCTAGATTTACATCTTATCTCTGTTACTTATTAGCTATCTGTCCCTACACAAGTTCATCAATATCCTTAAGCCTAACTTTCTTAATAATAATACTCCATCACTCCTTTTCTTTTCTTTTCTTTTTTTTCCCCAGTGTCTCGCTCTGTTGCCAGGCTGGAGTGCAGTGGTGCAATATGGCTCACTGCAACCTCCATCTTCCGGATTCAAGTGATTTTTCCGCCTCAGCTACCTGAGTAGCTGGGACTACAGGCATTCGCCACCACGCCCAGCTAATTTTTGTATTTTTAGTAGAGAAGGGGTTTCACCATATTGGGCAGGATTGTCTCAATCTCTTGACCTCATGATCCGCCCACCTTGGCCTCTCAAAGTGCTGAGATTACAGGCATGAGCCACCACTCTTGGCCTATGCCTTCACTTCTTTTATCTCACCTTGTCTTATCCAAGAAAAAGAGAGAGAGAACTTTGGGAAAAACTCAAATACCTGATTTATCAATGTACATAACTGAGGAGAGGTTTTATACTGATAAAAAAAAAATCGCCATATATCATTCTCACCACCACCTAACATTTTATTTTACACAGATATCCAGAGTGATCAGACATATACTGCCTCAACTTATCACCACCAAAGATAGCGATATGTATATCTGCAATCAAGGTATTCTATTTGTTCAAATATGTGTGTTTTTCTCTTTTTCAGTCAATTAAAGGTTTATATTTTCTAAGAAGTAACTTTGGCTTTATTGATAACTTTACTGAATTTTCTATTTTCTATTTCATTTTTTGTTCTAATTTACACTATTTCCTTCTGTTTATTTTCGATTTGGTTTGCTCTACTTTTTCTAATTTTATAAGGTGAAAATTTATAGTATTGATTTGAAATATTTCTTTCGTTTAAGATGGCCAGATGCAAATTCATTTCCCTCTAAGCGCTGCTTTAGCTGTATCCCCTAAATTTTAGTGTGTTGGGATTCTGTGTTCATTTTTCCCAAAGTGTTTTCTGACTTCCATTGTGACTTCCTCTTTGACCAATTATCTTAAAAATTTCCACATAATTGTGAATTTCCAAATTTTTCTCCTATTATCACTTTCTAACTTTATTGTAGTCTGAGAAAGTATTTTGTGTTATATCATTAAATTTAAAAACCTTGAGGTATATTTTATAACCTATCATACAGTATATCCTGGAGAAAGTTCCACATACGCTTGAGAATAATGTGTATCCTGGTTTGTTGTGTGGAGTGCTCTTTATGTGCATAGTTGTTTTCATTATGGTATACTGTTGTCGTGTTATTCACGTATTCAATTTTGTTATTGATCTGGCTAGTTATTCTATTCACTATTGAATGTGGAGTATTGAATTATATCTAATTGTCTATTTCTCTCTTCAGTTATGTGTCTTTTCTTCATATATTTTGGGTCTCTGGTGTTAAGTACATTTATAGCTTACAAATGATAGATCTGGCATGTGCACATGCAGATTCCACCACCACCTCGCTGCTGCTAATGCACACATGCAGGTCCCACTGCCATCACCCAGATCAAGTGCTTCTGCTGTCACCCAATATTGTAGTGTTTTTGCCAGAAGAGAGGAACACTTTGGGCCTTCCACCATAGCAGATGCTTAACCTCAAGAAGCCAGAGAACAAAGCTGTGGGCCTGATCCAATCCTCTAGGGTTAGAGTATGTAGTCCAAGAGTGCTGAGCTGTGCCTTGGCACAATTGTCCAGAAATTGTGCAAAAACTCTGCAAAATTGTCCAGAAATAAAGCCAGTTGACTAAACCCAACTTTCGCCATAGTAAGCCTCTTAAGAGCATCAAATAATACAAAAACAACAAGTTCTGTCTAAAGGATAAATTCAAAGATTAAAGAAACATTCACTCACATGGATGAGAAAGAACCAATGCAAAATGTCTTGCAACTCTAAAAAGCCAGACTATCTTCTTACCACCAAATAACTGCATTAGCTCCCTAGCAATGGTTCTTGATCAGATTAAAATTACTGAAATAACTGACATAGAAATTAAAATCTGTTAAAGTTCAGGGTCTCTTGTAAGGCAATCTAGTGGGAAGAAAAATAAGATAAAGAAAAACAATTAATGGGTACTAGGCTTAATACCTGAGTGATAAAATAAACTGTACAACAAACCTGCATGCCACAAGTTTACCTATGTAACAAACCTGCACATGTACTCCTGACCTTAAAATAAAAGTAAAGAACAAAATCAGAACCTAAATGGCAAAGAAGTCACTGAAAGTCAAGAGAAAGTTGAAACTCAATCCAAGGAATCAAAGGATTCCAGTAAAACATTTCAAGAGCTGGAAGATGAAATAGTTATTTTCAAAAAGAAACAAACTGATCTGACAAAACTGAAAACCTCACATGAATGTAACAGCACAATTGGAAGTATTAACACCAGAACAGACCCAGTGGAGGAAAGATTCTCAGAGGTTGAAGACCAGTTCTTTGAATCAACTCAGACAAAAATACAGATAAAACATTTTTAAATGAACAAAATTTCTAAGAAATATAGGATTATGTAGAGACCAAAACAATGACTCATTGTCATCCCTTAAAGAGAGAGAGGGGGAACAAGGAGGATGGAACATATATTTGAGGATATTGTTCATGAAAAATGTCCCAACCTCATTAGAGAGGTTAACAATTCAAATTCAGAGAATTTAGAGAACCCCTGCAAGATACTATACAAGGTGACAATCCCCAAGACACATAATCATCCAATTTGCCAAAGTCAAGGTGAATGAAAAAATATTAAGGCAGCTAGAGAGAAGGGGCAGTAACCTACAAAGGAAACCATACCAGGTTAACAGCAGAACTTTCAGCAGAAACTGTATAAGCCAGAAGAGATTGGGGACCTATATTCAACAACTTTAAATTTAAAAAAGTATTCAATAATTTTGTATCCAGCCAGACTAAGCTTCGTATATGAAGGAGAAATCAAATCCTTTTCAGAGAAGCAAAGGCTAGGAGTATATGTAACCACCATGCCCGCCTTACAAGAGGTCCTTATGGGAGTGCTAAACATGGAAACAAAAGACAATTACCAGCAACCACAAAAACCCACTTAAGTACATGGATAATTTACACCATAAAACAGCTACACAAAAAAGTCTACATAACAACCAGCTAACAACATGATGGTAAGACCAAATCCACACCTATCAATATTAACATCAAACATAAAAAGCCTTAATGTCCCACTTAAAAGGCACAGAGGGGCAAGTTAGATAAAGAAGCAAGACACAACTATATGATATCTTCAAGAGACACATCTCACATGCAATGACACCCATACCTTCAAAGTAAAGGGATGGAGAAAGATCTACCAAGAAAACAGAAAACATAAAAGATCTGGGGTTATTAGTATTACTTAAAACAAAAGAGACTTTAATTTTAAAAAGGGACAAATATTGGCATTACATAATAATTAAAGTGTGCACTTCAAAAATAAGACTTAACTATCCTATGTATATATGCTGTCAACATTGGAACACCCCAATTAATAAAATGAGTTCTTAGAGACCTAAGAAGGGAATTAGATAAACAGACAGTAAAAGTGGGAGACTTTAACACACCATGAGAATATTTGACAGATTATCAAGGTGAAAAACTAACAAATATATTTGAGGCCTTAACCCAACACTTCACCAAATGGACCTAGCAGACTTCTACAGAATACTCCACCCAAAAACAATAGATTATACATTCTTCCTGTCTGCACATGGGACATTCTCTAAAATATATCACATGCTTGACCATAAAGAAATTCTCGACAAATAAAAATACCAAAATCATACCAATTATAGTCTCATACCACAGTGCAGTACAAATCAAAATCAATACCAAGAAGATCTCTCAAGACTATACAATTGCACGGAAATTAAACAATCTGTTCCTGAATGACTTCTGAGTAAACAATGAACTTAAGGCAGAAATCAAAAAAAAAATATTTTAAACTAATGAAAACAAAGATACAACACACCAGAATCTCTGGGACACAGCTAAAGCAGTATGAAGAGGAAAGTTAGTAGCGCTAAACACCCACATCAGAAAGGTAGAAAGGTCTTAAATTAAAAACTCGGCATCACACCTAGAGGAAGTAGAAGAAAAGAAAAACCCAGAAAACCTCATACTCTCTGCTCAAAGGAGCCTAGTTCTGATAAACAAGTTCAGGAAAGTTTCTGTATACAAAATCAATGTACAAAAATTAGTAGCATTTTTATACACCAATAATGTCCAAGCTGAGGGCAAAATCAAGAATGAAATACCATTTACAATAGCCACAAAAATAATAAAATATCTAGGAATGAAGCTACACACAGAAGTAAGATTACCACAATGAAAACTACAAAACTCTGCTGCAAGAAATCAGAGACAACACAAACAAATGGAAAAATATTTCATGCTCATAAAAAGGAACAATCAATATCTTTAAAATGGTCATATTGCCCAAAGTAATGTACAGATTCAATATTATTTCTATAAAATTACCAATTACATTTTTCACTGAATTAGAAAAAATTGCTCTAAAATTCATACATAACCAAAAAAAAAAGAGCCTGAATAGCCAAAGAAATTCTAAGAAATAAGAACAAAGACAGACCACCTGACTTCAATTGCCACCCGACATCAAACAACACTGCAAGGCTACAATAATAAAAAAACAGTATGGTACTGGTACAAAATCAGACACATAGACCAATAGAACAAATTAGAGAAGCAAGAAATAAAGCCACATATATACAACAATCTGATCTTTGACAAAGCAGACAAAAACAAGCAGTAAGGAAAGGACTCCCTATTCAATAAGTGATACTGGGATAACTAGATAACCATCTTCAGAAGATTGAATCAGGACCTCTCCATTTCACCATATACAAAAATCAATTCAAGATGGATTAAATATAATGTAAAACAGAAAATTGAAAAACTCGGGAGGATAACCTAGGAAATACCATTCTAGACATAGGAACGGGCAAAGATTCCATGACCAACATGTCAAAAGCAATTGCAACAAAAACAAAAAGCTTTATAAGTGGAACCTAATTAATGAGCTTCTGCACAGCAAAAGAAACTATCAGCACAATGTATAGACAACCTACAGAATGTGAGAAAATAAGTGCAAACTATGCATCTGACAAAGGATTAATATCCAGAATCTATAAGGAACTTAAACCAATAAGCCAAAACCAAACAACTCCATTAAAAATTGGATAAATGACATGAACAAACACTTCTCAAAAGAAGACCATATATACAACCAACAAGCATATAGACAAATGCTCAACTTCACTAATCATCTTATAATTATTAGAGAGATGCAAGTCAAAACCACAATGAGCTACCATCTCAAGAGTCAGAATCACTATTATTAAAAAGTACAAAAATAACAGATGCAGTTGCAGCTGCTGAAAAAAGGGAACACTTACATACTGTTGGTGGGAATGTAAATTAGTTCAGCTACTGAGGAAAGCTGTTTAGAGATTTCTCAAATAACTTAAAATAGAACTACCATTCGACCCAGGAATCCCATTACTAGGTATGTACCCAAAAACAAATGAATAATTCTACCATAAAGACACACATGCATATCTATGTTTATCTCAGCACTATCCACAATAGCAAAGACATTGTGATGGTTAATACTGAGTTTCAACTTGATTGGATTGAAGGATGCAAAGTGTTGATCCTGGGTATGTCTGTGAGGGTGTTGCCAAAGGACATTAACATATGAGTCAGTGGGCTGGGAAAGACAGACTCACCAGAAGGCAGACCCACCCTTAATTTGGTTGGGCACCATCTAATCAGCTGCCAGTGTGGCCAGGATATAAAGCAGGCAGAAAAAACTAAAAAGGCTACCCTGGCTTAGCTTTCCAGCCCACATATTTATCATGTGCTCTATGCTTCCTGTCCTCAAACACTAGATTCCAAGTTCTTTGGCTTTGGGACTTGGACTGGCTTCCTTGCTCCTCAGCTTGCAGATGGCCTATTGTAAGACCTTGTGTTTATGTGAGTTAATAAACTCCATATATATATATGTATATATCTCCTACTAGATCTGCCCCTCTAGATAACCCTGACTAATACAGACATGGAATAAATCTAAATGCACATTAACAATGAACTTGATAGAGAAGATATGGTATATATATACCATAAAATACAACACACCATCAAAAAGAGTGAAATCACCTCTTTTGCAGTACCATGGACACAGCTGGATACCATTATCCTAAGTAAATTAATAAAGAACAGAAAGTCAAATACTGCATATTCTCACTTATAAGTGGAATCTAAACATTGACTGTTCATATGCACAAAGAATGAAACAATAGACATTGGGCCTAGTTGAGGATGGAGCATGGGATCAAGGTGAGAATCTAAAAACTATCTATCAGGTATAATGTTCACTACCTAGGTGATGAAGTAATTTGTACACCAAACCCCAGTGACATCCAATTTAACCATGTAACAAACCTGCACATGTACCCTCTGAACCTATAATAAAATTTGAAAGGAAAAGTAAAACATGAATTAAAAAATAAAATAAAATGATAAATGGTAAATATTCTTGATTTATACTTTTACCATTTTAAAAATATCTTATTATCTTACAGTAATGATTTTTGTTTCAGTTTCTATTTTGTCTGATATTAAATTAACATAGCTACTCAGGCTTTTTGAGGGGTTATGGTTTGTACTTTATATCTTTTCCTATACTTTATTTTCAATCTTGTCGTGTCTTTGAACCTAAAGTGTGTTTTTTCACTGGCAGCATATAGTCATATAGTTGAATCATTAGTTAAATTCAGTCAGTCAATCTCTGCCTTTTTCAGAGTGTTTACTCCATTTGAATATGATATAAAGTGAATTTCACTTCTGCCATTATACTATTTCTTTTCTTCCTGTCTTCTGTATTTTTTGTTCTTACAGTAATACTACCTGTTTTTGTTTGTTTGTTTGTTTGTTTGTTTTTTTAGACAGGGTCTCACTCTGTCTCCCAGATTGAAGCACGATCTTGGCTCACTGCAACCTCCACCACTCAGGCTCAAGTGATTCTCTCACCTCAGCCTCCTGAGCAGCTGGGATTACAGGCATGTGCCACTACCACCTGGCTAACTTTTGTATTTTTAGTAGAGGTGGGGTTCCACCATGCTGGCCAGGCTGGTCTTAAACTCCTGATCTCAAATGATCCAATAGCCTCAGCCTCTCAAAGTGCTGGGATTACAGGCATGGGGCACGGTGCCCAGCCACCACCTTCTTTTTTGGTATAGATATTTTACAGTGTGTCATTTCAATTTCTTGGCAATTTTTAAAAATATTTTTGTGTTTCCATAGTATATCATAGCATATTTATTAGAATTAATATTTTAACTTATAGAAATTTAGTTTAGATACATTGCAATTAAATTTCAATAATATAAATATGCTTTGCTCCAGTCTAGCTCATTTCCCCCTCTTCTTTGTGCTGTTACTGTCATAAAATACATCTTAATACTTTACATGTTCAGCAACACATTTTTACAGTCAAGCCATTGCTTTATGCAAAGGTCTTTTAACATAGGTGGGATAGAAAAGAGTTACAAACAAACAAAAAACAATATTATACTATACTTTATATTTATCTATGCAGTTATCTTTAACTTGTGCTCTACATTTCTTCATGTAATTTTGAGTTTGTTTGGTGTCCTCTCATTTCAGCCTGGAGGACTTCCATTTCTATGTCTCGTAAGACTTTTCTAGTAGCAACAGATCATCTCTGTTTTTGTTTTTCTGGGATTCTCTTAAAGTATCCTTTAATTTTGAAAGTTTGTTTTGGTGCATATCAGATTCTTGGTCTATAGCTGTTTCCTCAGCACTTAGAATCTGTCATGTGACTGCCTTCTCTTCTCCATGGTTTTCAATTAGAAATTGGCTGTTCATCTTATTTTTGAACCATTATATGTTTAAAAATGATTATTTTCTCTTGCTGCTTTTAAGATTCTCTCTCTGCTGCATCTTAGAAAAAAAAAAGATTCTCTCTCTGGAAGATTTAAATTATATCAAGTTTTATTTTTAATCACAATGACAAGAAACTAGAAATCAACAATGGAAGTTATCCTGAAAAATTTAAAAATATGTTGAAATTAAACAACATGCTCCTAAACAACCAGTAGATTATGAAATAAATTAAAAGGAAAATCAAAGAATACCTTGAGACACATAAAAATGGTAGCACAGCATACAAAAACATATGAGATGCAGCAAAAGCAGCTCTAAGAGTGAAACTTATAGCAAAAAAAGCCTATATTAGTGAAAAAGAAGGATCCTAAGTAAACAATCTAACATTATATATCTAAGAAATGAAGGAAAAACAAAGCCCAAAGTTAGAAGAAGGAAGTAACAAAGAGCAAAAATGAATAATTTAGAAACTAGGAAAATAATTTTAAAAATCAACAAAACTAAGAATTTTTTTGAAAAGATAAAATTGAAACACTCTTCAATAGAACAATTGAGAAAAAAATAGAAGATACAAATAGATAAAATCAGAAATAAAATAAGAAAAATTACAACTGATATGATAGAAACATAAAAAATTCTAATAAGCTACTAGGAACAATTACATGCCAACAACCCGGATAACCTAGAAGATACATATAAATTTCTGATTACATACAGCTTACCAAGACTGAATCATGAAAAAAATAAAATAAAACTCTGAATAGACAAATAATGGGTAAAGAGATTGAACCAGTAATAAGAGGTCCCCCATCAAAGAACTGCATGAGACATAATGGCTTCCCTGCTAAATTTTACCAAACATTTAAGAAAAGCTAATATAATCTTTCTCAAACTCTTTCTATAAAATTCAAGTAAATGGAATACTTCCAAACTCATTGTTTTAGGCATGTGTTACCCACTTACCAAAGACAGACAAGGACACTACAAGAAATGAAAATTACAGGCCAGTATCACTAATGAACATAGATGCAAACATCCTCAACAAAATATGAGCAAACCTAATTCAACAACCCATTGAGAGAATCATGCACTATGAGCAAGCAGGATTTATCTCTGAGGTGCAACAATGGTTCAACATATGTAAATCAGTAAATGTGGCACACCACATTAACAGAATAAATGACCAAAAATACATTATCATCTTAATAAGTGCAAAAAAAAAAAAAAAAGCATTTGACAATATTCAGCAACTGTTCTTGCTAAAAGCTCTCAACAAATTAGTTACAGAGAGAATGCACCTCAACAGAATAAAGGCCACATATGATTAGCTGACAGCTAACATTATAAAACAATGGTTAAAAGTTGAAATCTTTTCCTTTATTATCAAAAACAAAATGAGGATACCCATTCTCACTGTTTCTTTTCAACATAATACTGGAAGTACTAGACAGAGCAATTAGGCAAGAGAAAGAAATAAAATGTGTCCTAATAGTAAAGGACAAGGTGAAATTGTCTCTGTATGCTGACAAGGTGATCTTATAAACAGAAAACCTTAAGGACCCCACCAAAAAATTAAAACTAATAAATAAATACAGTAAATTTGCAGGATACAAAATCAACATGCAGCAATCAGTAGCACTTATATGCACTAACAATGAACTCTGAAAGAGAAATTGAGGACACAATCCCATTTACAGTAGCAATAGCAGCAACAACAAAAAAACTTAGGCATAAATTTAACCAAGTAGGTGAACGATCTGTATACCGAAAACTATAAAACACTGATAAATTGATGACAACACAAACAAATGGAAAGAGAACCTATGTTTATGTATTGGAGTAATTAATGTTGACAGTGTCCATACTATTCAAAGAAATCTATAGATGTAATGAACCCCTACACAATCCCAATGGTAATTTTTACAGAAATAGAAAAAAATTCTAAAGTACATATGGAACCACAAAAGATTCTGAATAGTCAAAACAATCTTGAGCAAAAAGAAAAAAACTGAACGTATCACACTCCATGATTACAAAACATACTTTAAAGCAATTGTGATCAAGAGATGATAGTACTGGCATAGAAATAGACCCATGGACTGATGGAATAGAGTGGAAAGTCCATAAATAAACTCATGCCTTTATGGTTATTTGATTGGCAGAAAAAGTTCCAAAAACACACAATGGGAAAAGGATAGTCTCTTCAATAGATACTGCTGGGTAAAGTGGATATCCATAAGCAGAAGAATGAAACTGTATTCTCATCCCACATCATATACAAAAGTAGACACAAAATGGATTAGGGATTTAAAGTAAAACCCAAAAATATAAAACTACTAGAAGAAAATGTAGAAAAATGTTTCATGTCATTGTTTTGGTCAATAACATTTTAGATATGTCCTCGAAAGCCCAGGTAACAACAGTAAAAATACATACAATGATTGCATCAAACTAAAAAAAAAACTTTTTTATAACAAAGGAACCAACAGAGTGAATACATAACCCACAGAGTGGAAGAAGAAATTTTAAAACTGTACATTTGATAAGGGATTAATATCCAAAATACATGAGGAACTCAAACAACTCAATAGTAAGAAAACAAATAATCTACTAAAACATGAGCAAAGAGCGTGAACAGATGTTTCTTAAGAAGAGATATACAAATGGCCAATAGAGTCATAAAAATTTGTTGAATATCTCTAATTTTTAGGTAAATTAAAATTAAAACTACAATGAGATATTACTTTACACCTATTAGAATGACTATGATAAAAAAAAGATGAACTAACAGATGTTGGTAATGATGTGGAGAAAACAGAATCTTTGAACACTGTTAGTGGAAATGTAAGTTAGTATAGCCATGAAAAATGGTATGCAGGTGTCTCAACATCTTGTAGAAATTATAGACAGCTAGAGGAACAAGAGAACTACTATATGATCTAGCAATCCTACTTCTGGGTATATGTCTAATGGAACTGAAATCAATATATTGAAGACATGTCTGCACTCATATTCATTGAAGTGTTATTCACAATAGCCAAGATGTACAATAAACCTAAGGGTCTGCACAGATGAAGAGATAAAATATTAGATATGTGCACAATGGAAAGTCATTCAGCCTTAATAAAGAAGACAATGCTGTCCTGGCAAAAACATAAATAACATAAATAAATCTGGAAGACATTATGCACAGTGATGAAGCCAGGCACAAAATGTCAAATATTGCATGATTTCCTTTTTATGGTGAATCTAAAAAAGTCACACTCATCAAAGTAGGAAGGAGAATGTTGGTTGTCAGAGGCCAAGGGTTGGCAGAGGAAATGTTTGTCAAAGGACATAATTTTTTTATATATATATACTTTAAGGCCTAGGGTACATGTGCACAAGGTGCAGTTTTGTTACATATGTATACATGTGCCGTATTGGTGTGCTGCACCCATTAACTCGTCATTTATATTAGGTATACCTCCTAATGCTATCCCTCCCCACTCCCCCCAACCCAAGACAGGCCCGGTGTGTGATGTTCCCCTTCCTCTGTCCAAGCATTCTCATTGTTCAGTTCCCACCTATGAGTGAGAACATGCGGTGTTTGGTTTTTTGTCCTAGAAATAGTTGGCTGGGAATGATGGTTTCCAGCTTCATCCATGTCCCTACAAAGGATATGAACTCATCCTTTTTTATGGCTGCATAGTATTCCATGGTGTATATGTGCCACATTTTCTTAATCCAGTCTATCATTGATGGACATTTGGTTTGGTTCCAAGTCTTTGCTATCATGAATAGTGCCACAATAAATATACGTGTGCACGTGTCTTTATAGCAGCATGATTTATAATCCTTTGGGTATATAGCAAGTAATGGGATGGCTGGGTCAAATGGTATTTCTAATTCTAGATCCTTAAGGAATCATGACACTGTCTTCCACAATGGTTGAACCAGTTTGCAGTCCCACCAACAGTGTAAAAGTGTTCCTATTTCTCCACATCCTCTCCAGCACCTGCTTTTTCCTGACTTTTTAATGATTACCATTCTAACTGGTGTGAGATAGTATCTCATTGTGGTTTTGATTTGCATGTCTCTGATGGCCAGTGATGGTGAGCATTTTCTCATGTGTCTGTTGGCTACATAAATGCCTTCTTTTGAGAAGTGTCTGTTCATATCCTTTGCCCACTTTTTGATGGGGTTGTTTGTTTGTTGTAAATTTGTTTGAGTTCTTTGTAGGTTCTGGATACCTAGGAATCCAACTTACAAGGATATGAAGGACCTCTTCAAGGAGAACTACAAACCACTGCTCAATGAAATAAGAGGATACAAACAAATGTAAGAACATTCCATGCTCATGGATAGGAAGAATCAATATTGTGAAAATGGCCATACTGCCCAAAGTAATTTATAGATTCAATACCAACCCCATCAAGCTACCAATGACTTTCTTCACAGAATTGGAAAAAAACTACTTTAAAGTTCATATGGAACCAAAAAAGAGTCCACATTGCCAAGTCAATGCTAAGCCAAAAGAACAAAGTTGGAGGCATCATGCTACCTGACTTCAAACTATGCTACAAGGCTTCAGTAACCAAAACAGCATGGTACCAAAACAGAGATACAGACCAATGGAACAGAACAGAGGCCTCAAAAATAACAGCACACATCTACAACCATCTGATCTTTGATAAACCTGACAAAAACAAGCAATAGGGAAAGGATTCCCTATTTAATAAATGGTGCTGGGAAAAGTGGCTAGCCATACGTAGAAAGCAGAAGCTGGACCCCTTCCTTACATCTCATACAAAAATTAATTCAAGATGGATTAAAGCCTTAAATATTAGACCTAAAACAATAAAAACACTAGAAGAAAACCTAGGCAATACCATTCAGGACATAGGCATGGACAAGGACCTCATGCACAATGTTTTAATTCAACAGATGAAAGGAGTTTTTGAAATCTACCACACAGCAAGGTGACCACAGTTAATAATAATGTATCTAATATTTCAGAATTGCTGAGATCAAATTTCAAGTGTCTCAAAAAAAAAAAAAAAAAGATGGGTGATGTGATAGATATGGTAATTTTTTAGATTTAATCATTTCAAATTGAGTACATATATCAAAAGATCACATTGTACCTATAGGTACATATTGTTACATTGTACCTATTCATTACAGCTAATGATTGAATAGATATGACCTTAAATGCCTATATAAATATGTCTTTTAGTGTTTGCCAAGGGATTCTGTGCATTTGGGGACACACTGTCAATGTTTAGGTACATATTGTTACATTGTACCTATAGGTACAATGTGATGTTTTGATATATGTATACAATATGAATGTATACATAAAATTTTGGAATGCATATATGAAATCTTGCCTAAAAATATGAGAATTACACCTATATAAATATACATAATATAATATATTCTATATTATTTATATATTAATATATAGGTATAATTTTCATTGTATACTATATAAAATATTTTAATATATATGTATCATATTTATATATTATAGAATATATAGGTACATTTCTCATATTCTTTAGACAAGATTTTCTTTAATTCTTTAAACATACTTTAAACTGCCAACTTCATGTTATTCGCTATAAGTCCCAAATTTGTGCTTCCTGTAGAGTAGTTTCTATAGACCTTACTTTTTCCTGTATATGAGACTTTAAAAAAATTTTTTTGCCATGTATCATATGTTTTTGTTGAAAATTTTAAACACGGAATAATTATATATATTTATATATAATGAAAATGTTTGAATAAAAATAATACAAATTAAAAAGGGTTCCTTCCAACTTTGGCTTTTGGTAGTTTATAATATGTCTACATCTGGGTTTTTGAGTTTATTCCTTTCAGGTTTTACTGAGTTTCTGGATATGTAGATCAAGAATTTTTATCAAAATTTGGGAAGTTTTCAGACATTAATTTTTCAAATATTCTTTCTACCCCTTTTCCTCCCCTCTTCTCTCTTCTCCTTCTGCTCCTTCTCTTTCTCCTTCTTCTGTGACTCTCATTATGTATATGTATGTATGATGGTATCTCACAGGTCTCTAAGACTTATTTTTATTCTTTTCTTTCTCAGTACCTCAGACTGGTTAGTATAAATTGACCTATCTTTAAGGTCAAGCATCCTTTCTTCTGAAAGCTCAAATCTTCTGTTGAGTCCCTGCTGTGAATTTGTTTTATTTTAATTATTATTATGTGTTTTGACTCTATAGACTGCATTATAAACTTTTAAATAATTTATATATCTTTCTTGATATTTTCCTTTATTTGATGAGATATTATTCTCATATTTTCCAATAGTTATTTAGACAAGATTTTTTTTTTAGTTCTTTGAACATTCTTTAAATAGCCAACTTTATGTTTCTGTAAAGTTTCTATAATTCCAATATTTGTGCTTTCTGTAGTACAATTTCTATTGATCTTATTTTTTTCCATATATGAGCCATATTTCTTATTTATTTGCATGTCTCATATGTTCTTCATTAAAAATTTAAAATATTGAGTAATATATAATGGCAAATTTTGTAATCAGATTCTCTTCTACCCCAGTAATTTTTTTGTTCTTGTTTTTTTTTTTTTTCATTTATTTCTTGAATTAATTTTGTCAAGTCTGAATTCTTTGTTGGTTGTAGCTACTGAAGTTTCATCTCAGTTAGCTTTGTCATCAGCTAATGATTGAATAGATATGACCTTAAATGCCTATATAAATATGTCTTTTAGTGTTTGCCAAGGGATTCTGTGCATTTGGGGACACACTGTCAATGTTTAGGCAAGCAATTTACAGCTCTTGTTACATTTTACTTCTTACTTACATTAAGCCACATGACTGCTCATGCACACAGCCTTGCACATGCAGCCCTCTAGATTTCCAGGAATATGTTGAAGCTTTTCAAGCCCCCTGTGGACAGCTCCTTTCCCAGTTTTTTATTTTAAATATCTGTCAGCCTGACGTTTACCCCAACTTTTATCTCCATCTCAGGCAGCTGCAGTTGATCCAATTGTCACTGCTTGTTTTCAGCAAACACACCTTAGGTAAAGACTACTTGTTCACACTCGATTATGACTGAGTCAGGTCAAATAATCACAAGCCTATTCGATAATCACAAGTTATCGAAGGAAGTGACAGACAGCTCAAATAATGACCACTCTCTGAGAATGAGGCTTTAAAGGAGCTCCAACCATTTTCTATTTCCTACATAAGCTTCCTGGATGCTATCATTATTGTGGGCTGTTGTTTTTCAAAGTTATCCCAGAATGGAGGACAGAGGGGATGGCATAAAAAAGGTTGCAATGCCACAGACCTCACTATTTTTACCTAGTTAGCCATTTTCTTGAAGAAACACTCTCAAGGATATTGCAAATCTTAATTAACTTCATGAATATTGAAAACTTCATTATGAGAGTTTTGCCAATGTTTTCCTTGCTTTTATTGAGAAGAGGATATTTGGTAGATCTTAATCATTCTCTCTGACATTATTGTATTATATCTTTAAACATATGAATTATTTTCAGTTATTGTTTCTTTCCTCTTCCAGAGCTGCAGGTTCACATTTATTTTATATCCAATAGTCCTCAATATCTATGATTTACCCCATAATTATTATTTGGGTCTTTCCTGTCCCATTTAAAGTCTTATGATTTCCTCTGTCTTTTCCATAAAGCACTAGGCTGTACTTATAGTCATATGTGCTTTATTGGCTCTAATCTACCATTCAACACTTAACTGAATTTTTATTTTCATATCAAGTTTATATTTTAACCACTGCATTTTTTAATCCCTGTCTTTTTCCTCAGGGTCTCATTTTGAGTTTATGTACTCTTCTTTGAAATATTTCTAAAGCCTAAAATTTATTTGAAATTATGGAGATATTTTCTCTGAACACTGCTCCTATTTCACTGAAATTCATCTTGAGAAATTTATTTTACACCTGTCATTTGCAGTGCTTGTTCTTACCTTTTTCCCTCCAACATTAATGCACACACTTTCTGAAGTTCTTTTGTCATTATTACTGACTTTTCAAATGGGAGCAATTATCCTGAAGTCTACTATGACGAAGAGTGGGAGGATAAATCACAGTTTCATTTCATATTTGTTGTATCCAACAGCCTCTCACTAAATATGATTTCCTTTGTCCTACAAAGACATCTTCATTTAATTTTTAGTGCCCCAGTATTCAGCACAGCTCTGGAAAACCTCTTGTACCCACAGGCATTTGATGTCATTATCTGGCCCTTGGTGCCTCCTCGCCTCTTTTTTCACTTTAAGAAAGTCTGGAAGTCTGAATCAGCTATTCAACGTGGTTTACCATCTCTCCTTCCCAGGCATGTATTCATGTAAAACTAGATCTTTGCATTAGACTTTGTCTAGGACCCTCATTTTACTGTTCTAAACAATAATCTTTGGAAAGATATTTAATTATACAGTGATTGGATTTACAGCTTAAGATCTGCAAAACTATGTGTCCTATCTCAGTATCTCTTTCACTTTTCATTATATGGCACATACAAATAACACGTTATAATTTTGGATGACAGCCCTTTTTCCTGTATATTAAAAAAAAGAATTCCCCTATTTCTTCCTCCCTCCCTTCCTTCTTCTTTCCTTCCTTCTTCCCACCCTCCCTTCCTCCCTCCCTCCCTTCCTTTCTTAGTTATTTCTATATTTGCTGATTGTGATGAAAAGATTTTTGAAAATAAATTTGGAGGAAAATTTTATTCCTGTGAGTAGTTTGCAAACCAGGGATAGACAGCCTTGTGTTCTAAACAAAGCTGTGTTCCAGGGAACAAAAAGATGGTTCAGGTTTTATGGCAAAGGTTCCTGCCCAAGTTCCTAATCAGGCCCATTAATGCAAACGAAAGATTGAAACTTAACTTAGTTCTAATTGGTTGGTACTCCTGAGCCCTAATGAGTCAATACCATTGAGTCCTAATTGGCCAGGGCAGAAGAGCTCTGAGTCTCTGTCAGATGTTTCTTTCAAATGGCCAATAGTGGGGAAGGGGGAGGGTGTCTGGTCAAAGCTTATCTTGGAATTAACAACAGAAACTGGTTTGTTTGCTCAACTGTAGAAAGGGAAGTCCTATAACACTTACACAACATCTTTCTGAGACCACAGAGTACGTGACCACTCCTTCACCAAAGGTTATATTTTATTCATACTTCAGAGTTAAATTATTACTTCACAATGAAAAAGTCTGTGATTCTTTAGCCTAAATTATATCAATCTATTAAATTCACTTAAGAGCCTAGAATTTCCCTTGTTGGTTTTTCATTAGTATATATAAGTAATTGATGTTTTATTATTTTTGTTGTGTCTGTTTTTGTTAAATATACTTTCTCTGAGGGCAGGGGTCATACTGTCTTAAACTGCTGCAATCAACACATAATCGAAGGAACATAGCATTCAAATTTTTGTGTTGAACCAATTAATTAATACATAAGCTTTATGAATATATGTAAATGGTAAATATAAGTACATTTCTGAAAACAGTCTACTAATGAGTAGAACAAATACATTTTACCAATTTTTGCTGTAAACATTAAGCGATTATTATTGACACAAAGTTGACTGACACTATAATAGCATCATAACTGCTAAATTAGTACTGAATATGCTATTAACATTAGCGATAAAGTATCATCATTATTTAAATGTAGTTTGTCTTAACATTCATTTGTATGCACAATGCCTTTTTCTAAATGCATGAGTGCATCATAAATATATAAATCTCTGTAATTAAACATATCCAGTCTCCTTTCTCAATCCACTAAATGCAGAGATGAGAGGGGGAATTTGTAATTTCATAACTGATATTAATGTGCAGCTCTGTTTAAAAGTCACCCCTCTATTTAAAAGAAAGTTTCAGATGCTTTTTGAGAACTATAATTAAAATTTGTGGGTGTAGAATTTTTGGCCACATTTCTATTCTCATTCTACTAGTTTTAATATTTAATTTACATCTGTTGGCCTCACTGTGAAAACTTAAGACTTCCAAATTAATTAAAAATTTACAGAAAAATTGGGGTTTCTCACTTTGGCCTACTGAAACAAACTACATTAATATTATAAAGTTCTAGTGAGCTCCACAATAATGAGGTATGTAAATACATGTTATAAACAAGAACTAAAATGTTAACTAAGGTACAACCATTTGGTGAACTTCTATAAATGCTGGCTGATTTTCACGCCCTTCAAATAGAAAAATATATTTTAACATCCACATACTTTCCCTAACTTAAAATTCGGTGAATTTCAATTGTGATTTAAAATTTGCAATAATAAGTATTTAAAGAGAAAATTCCATGCATGAAATAAAAGTACAATCATATCCATCTTACCTAGCTAGCTATCACTTATTGATCACATATTCATCTCTCTACCTATTATACATTAACTTAGGTGATTTTCATGAGAACCATATTTAATAATGTTTCTATGGGAAAATACATTCCATTATCATTTGAATTCAGGATGCCATAACACTTCAAATAATGCTTCTTTTGCTTTTCTGGTGACCATGCCTGACATTCTGAGCCTTCAAAGACTCCTATATCTCAGGAAGAGCTGATTGATAGAAATATAGATTCTTCTGCATACCAACATTTTTGTTTCTTCTCTAAATATACATAAATCAATATATTCAATTGATATATGCCTTGAATTATGAAACTGTTCTTTGTAATTCAGTTTTTCTTCTCCCAAATCATTTTCTAAGTACTTACAAATATATATATGCAAGTGGAACAGTTTTACATTAATAATATAAAAGAATATTTAAAGTACTTAAAGTGTTTAGAAAATTTGGCATGTGAATATTTTCATATTAATGTCAACACACGTAGCTCTACATCATTTTATTTAACTACTGTTTAGTACCCCATATGATACAACTGCCTAAAAATTATATATTGATAAATGATTATTTTATTAGTTTTTGCTCTTAAAAACGTAATTATATTTTTTCTTAATTTACATGAGAGATTATTTAGCTGCTATTGAAAAGTTAAATTTGTCTTGAATATGTATGCCTATAAAAATTCAATCTAAACTGCCAAGTTATCTTCCAAAGGCCTAATCTCACTTTTGCTTTCTAAAACAATTTATGACCACATCATTTTTTTCCGGAAATAATATTGATAAATTTCAATTATTTGTGAATCTCTATACAATATATAATATAATTATTTTAATATATATTTATTTGCTCATCACAGAAATTTAACATTTTCATTTATTAAGTATCTGAATTTACTTGGCTGTCAATTTGAACATTGTCCATTAGTTTATATGCTTAGATGTTATTATCAATATGTTGTTATGAATAATTTTACAAGCAAATTCTGTTATTAAACTTTATACTTTAAACCCATAACATTTTCTACTGTCAGTATACCAATAATGTATATCCTATTTTTTTTTTAAGAAATAATAGCCTGCTGTAAGACTTTAGGCATAGTTTTCCATACTGTGATACTTTCGTCCATTTGTTGCTTAATTTATTTTTGTTATTTGATTTGAAATTTATGTCTGTAATGGAATGAGGCAGAAATCTGAATTGTTCCCCCAGCAACCTCAATAAAATAATCAATTGCTACAATACAATGAACCTTTCTCATTATCCATAATTTCCTCATTGATTTTATTGGCTACCTTGATCATATGCTAAATTTGAACATATACATGTATCCAATTCAGGATGTATGAGCTAGTTCATTAATCTAATGAACCATTTTTATTCCATTACTATATAATTTTCTCATTGTATCTAAATGATGTATTTTTCTTATGGATCATTATTATCTCCTTCTTCCAAACTGTCCTTGTATTTCTTAACTGTTTCTTTTGATCCCTAAATTGATTTTAAATTAGATTGTCAATTTCTGTTAGATAATAAATTCTTTTATGATTCTAACTAGATCTGTCTGAAATAAAATAAAAACTAACAATTAATGATATCACTTTATTGATTTCTTATTTAAAGCACTTATTTATTGAGCAATAGTTTTTTCTATATTAGTGACATTTGTTCTTTCCCATATAATATTTGCAACACATCTTTTTTGTATTGACTTGTTCTAATGAGTCAGTGCATTAATAGTAGTAGAAGCATTGGTTATAATTTTTATAATTTAATCTAAAAATTGAAGATTGGATTTGGTCCTGGGAAGTCTGATTTTGTATTTTATATTCTTAATAGTACTTGTAGTTGTTGTAAAAAAAAAAGTGGCAAGGTCAAATTAATCAGTTGTTAAATTATTCAGCATTGTGATAACAGGTGAATTGTATTCCCTATGTCAGTGCTTTTTAATACATTAGCAAGTAACTATATATGTCTATTAAATACTTGCAAAGCAGTTATTGTGAAGGCACACAATTAATGATTTTAATTTATTTAAATTTAAAAACTGAAAAAATGTATTTTTAAAAATTAAATCTAACTCACCTTGTTTAAAAATACATTCACCTTAACTGTTGAATCATGTGAGATATTATTGTGGTATTATAGTGAACCTGCATTGTTTCTATTATTACATATAAATGTATCTCAAAACTAGTCATTATAAATGATTTGTTCACTTCAAGTGATGTTTTTGCATGCAATATTATGCCATTGTAATTTGTTTATTTGAACATTTTATGCACATAATATGAACTGCAATAAAACTTATGTAAATCATGATTACCAATTAAATTAAAAGTACATTTAAGCCATTTTTTTAGTTAAACAAAATAGACCAGTTGCAGGATGCAGAACCATGTGATGCTGCAATAGCAACTGTTGAAATTGAAAGATGAAGAAAAAATACAATAGAAGATAGGTACAAATTTGCTATGAATGTCAACTGAAATTAGTGAGAGTAGAGAAAAACGAAAGTGCTTTATGATTATAATAGACAAATTTGAAATGTATAACAGAGCGAAAATAATAACAGAAAATTTTAGAAAACACATAGTGATTTTGATAAAACATTCCTCTTAATAAACAAAAAGCACTGACAACCTGTAATCCCAGCACTTTGGGAGGCCGAGGCTGGGGATCACAAGGTCAGGAGATTGAGACCATTCTGGTCAACATGGTGAAACCGTGTCTCTACTAAAAATACAAAAATTAGCCAGACATGGTGGCACGCGTCTGTAGTCTCAGCTACTTGGGAGGCTGAGGCAGGAGAATCGCTTGAACCCAGGAGGCAGAGGATGCAGTAAGCCGAGATTGCGCCACTGCACTCCAGCCTGGAGACAGAGCGAGACTCCATCTTAAAAAAAAAAAGAAAAATCAGAATTGAATATCCATCAAACAATGTAAAACAATCGTTGATAAGAGCTAAGCTTCTAACATTGGCCAGCTACAAATTATTTTGGATTCTTGAAACAAATGAAAGAAATTTTAGATGGTATATTGGTCAGAGTTCAACCAGAGAAAGAGAACCAGTAGTGGGTGTGTGTGTCTGTAGAGAGAAAGAGAGAGAATAAAGAATTGTGTTACTTCCCTATGTGACTGTGGGGCAGGCCAGCAGTAAAGCAAGGTGACCAGCAAGCCGGAACCTACAGAGAGTAATTAGCACAAGCCAAAACTGCAGTCTGCAGGCAGTTTTTTTGACTTGTCTTTCTTTCTCTGTCTCTCTCAGGGAAACTGTGGTCATGTTTTTAAGAACTTGTAACTGATTTATTCAGGTCCACCAAGATTAACCAGGAAAATTTTCCCTAAAATCAGCTGATTTATGACCTTAATTATATCTGCAAGATATCCCTGCTGCAACTAGATTATTGTTTGATTGAATAACTAGAGATTTACCTAAGCTGACAAGCCAGAAAGACCATCACAGATGTAGAGATGTTTAAAAATACTATTTCAGGTATAAGTTTTGTTGGAAAATTATGAGAAAAAGAGTGAAAAGGACACGTTTAAAAAGGGGCATGAATATTATTGTTTAAATTGTTCAATATGAAGATGCAATTGCAAGGTATCATACCCAGTTTATGAAATTAGAAACAAATGGAAAAACTTTGAAAATATTTTGTTGAGGTATAAAAGTTTTATAAAGATTTACTGTACTAACTGTAATTTAAAATTTTGTTGAAATTCAAAGAATGTTGGTGAACTACAATCAAAGAAAAGTTAATTTAAATGGAGTTCATTTTTTCTCACTACTGTCACATCGCATACGAGCAAGCTAAATTTGAATCTCTAAGGAAAGGTAATCTTGTGTCTGACCTAGCTAGACAAGTAAAGAAAGTTATTGACATGAAAACTGTTCATAATACAAATCAATAATAAAACTTTTGCATATTATCCAGAAGATAAAGCAGTAAAATGTTTAGTGTAATCAGTAGAATTATATGAATCACCTGCAAGTCTAAAATAAAAATACAGCAAAAATGCTTTGTTATGTTAATTAACCTAGCTTTATTTTTTCAATTCCTGCAATACTCTTTGGAATTCAATATTAATAGTACTGAGTTAAAGTAAAAGTTAGTTTACTTAACTTAGTGTTCAAATTGAGATGAGATGTAGATGTAAAATACACATTGATTTCAAATATTTGATACAAAAAATCACTAAAATTTTTATTTTGATACGTTAAAATGGTATTTGAATATATCAGGTTAAATGATATGTTATTAAAATTAATTGAACCAGTTTCCTTTTAACATTTTTAAATGTAGCTATAAGAACTTTAAAAATTATATATGCAGCATATATTTGTACTTAGAACTGCTCTAGGCAATTGTGGGCCTCAAATACATTTTTTATCTCTATATTAGCAAGATAAATAATTATTTGAGAGGAAGACTAAGAGCACTTTGTGAATGGCTCTCTGCATTTCTATTTAATTTTGTCTCTAAAGATTCAAGCAGCAGGCCTTAGGTCCCTGCAATTATCAAGGCATTGTACTATAAATTTTAAAATACACATATACACACACACAAACAAAAATGACATATCCCTAGGTTGAGGGACATTACAATGCCATTAAAAAGAGTGAAGAATGAAATACACACACACATAGAAAGAGAAATAAAAGTCATGCCTCTTGAGTTAATTGAATATTCTGAAAATGATTTTTAAGAGGTCGGTGTATTCTTGCAAGAACAACCTGGGAGCATGGTTATAAAACAAACATCCTACCTAGTTAAGCTCTCATGTATGCATGCTTTACTACTGTGGCATCATTTCATAAAACAGACGCATTTCTGAGGAAATAAAACAATTAAAGACAGGTCTAACTTCAGTGCATAAAACCATGGAGACCATATTGTACTTACAAAAACAAAATTGTATTTGTAAATACACACGGGGACATGAAATGAAGACCTAACAGTGGGGAATCAAGTAGACACACAGTGTGAATTGGCACTCCCCTTGTTTGCATCCAGAAATGTCTGGTAGTGTGTCAAAATGTTATTAGCTCTGGAGTTTCACAGGGTTGCATTCTTGCAAATGGCTCCAAGGTTAGACTTAATTTCCTCTTTTAAACATTTTTAACATGCTTTTAAAAGAATAAATATATTATCAAAATAAAACACTAAGACTTTATAAAGCAAATACAGATATGAAAACACAACAACATTGTGTAATGAAACCCTTTGATTCTCTTGAATATTGTATAACTTCCCCACTACCCAGATGTGACCACTATTCCAGGTCATCTGAAATCATGCCTTTAGTTTTATTTTTACTTACATAATGTATTAATGTCTTTCCCACACAGTTTAGTTTTGCCTTGTTTTGAAAATGTTATTAATTGAAACATGCTATATGCATTTATTTTACTTTTGACTCTTTTGCTCAAATTTATGTATGTGAGACACATCCAATGTTATTGCATACATCTGTATTTTGTTCATACCTATTATTTATAGTATACCAGTGTACAATTATACCACAATTTATTGATTTTACCACTGCCAAACACTGAGGCACACTGATGAATTTCATTCACATTCCTTGGCATTTCCATCCCAGTATTGTGTTTTTCATGATTTTATTCTAACTTTATTTTTTTTGTATTCCCAGCTATCATAAATAATGTCAACTTCCCAGGGATATACCTTTTGCATAAATTCATACATAATTTTACCATGTCATGGTTATAAAAAGTTGAGACTTTTTGGTTCAAAATAGAATATATCCATTAGCTTTCTGCCAGAAACTCAAAACTCCTCACTATATTTCCCATGAAGAGGCAGAAAAGAAAAAAAAAAAACTTACAATAATGCTGAAAATCTAGATTCACAAATTATATAATAGCAAAACCTAGGAAAAACTGAAACTCTTTTCAAAAGATAAAATCCTAACAGTTTTTCATTTTGGGATATTCTAGTTTTGATTCATAAAACTAAGTTAATTTAAAACATGAAGAAAATTCAGTTTCTCAAATACTTATCCTCTCATACAGAGAGCAAATAATTATGAACATCTTATAATGAAGTGTTCTATACTTATATAAATCTTATGTGTAAATGGCTGAAGTCACACATATTTCTTACTTTTTACACACAAATACGCAAAGCTTCTTACTCTAATAAGCCAAAACTGTTATACAGTACTAACTAAAAAGAAATTAGCACATTACTTAGAATTAATTAATTCTTTTCATATATGTTAATATAGAGCTTTCATATGAGAAATTTTGTAATTCAAAGGGGTGCTACTGGTTGTCCCCCAAAAAAACCTTATAATCCATCCTGAAAAAAAATCACATGAGAAAATAAGCAATTAAAATACTAGGTAGTAGAGCATCTGCTTCCAGAATTAGGAGTTTCATGGACTCAAATTCCAGTGAAACAACTAAAACTAATAAAAATTATTTTTTGAAGTCCCTGGAAATTGTCCTGAAAATATACCACAAACGAAGAAAAATTTATCAAGAAAATCTAGTAAATCTTTGAAAACAATGAGCCTGTGATACTTGAGCTACAAACTGCTCTTATTCCCCTTCCCTGACCAACCAATGTGCAGAGGCTCCATTTCATGTAAAAGTTGCCAAGAACCTGAGGCATAACAATCTTCTCACCTCCAGACAAGGGCCCTTGTATCCGCCATGCAAGATGACTCCAGACTAATCAATTTTTGTTAAGTCCTCACTCTGTGGTACAAAACCTATGTTTCCGATGACTACAGCTAAGAACCTGGGACTACTTCCTCCCACCTATTATTTACTTTCAGGGAGAAGCTTTACCTGAAGCACAGCAAGCCAAGAATGCTGGGTCCTGGGAACTCATCCCAGTTCCCTCATAGCAGAGGTTCCACAATGAAAGAGGCAATCCAGGATGATAAGAGTCTACTACTCTCACCAGTGTCTTGCTTGTAGAACAGATGTATCACTCTGAGAGAAGCAGACTACCGTTTCCACATCCAACTCCAGAGTAGTGGCTTAGGGATTTTATTCATACTGGCAGTCGATAAACAAGAGAGAAATCAAGTGCTGTTTACAAAAGAAATTACTTTTTGTAGAAACAAGTGAAAAGTATTTGAAGCCTAGGGGTGCTCTTTAAAAAATGTAAAAAAAAAAAAAAAAAAAAAAGAAGAAGAAGATGGTGGTGGTGGTAATTAAGAGGACACTGTTAATTCAGTGAGAACAAGAAGCTAAATTAGACTAGCTAGTTTACCAGAGAGATTAGGGAAAGAAACCATTCATTAACAGCCATCCTGAACTCACAGCAAAGCACAAAGATTTAGCTCAAACATTACCCCTGCATAGATGCCTAAATTTAAATAAGAAGTCTATGAAAAATTAAGCCAAAAGGAAAGCAACAATAAGTATTAAAGTGGAAATTAGGAATTGAAGACTAGGAAAACAATAGACAAAATCAAGAAAACTAAAACTCAGTTATTTGTAATATCAAGAAAATTGACAGTCTTAGCAAGATTGAATAAGGAAAAAAATGCATAAAATATTCAAATTCCTGAAATCAGAAAGGAAAGAAAATACACTATTATTGATCTTACGGAAGTAAAAAGTTTACCAGAGATTAATTTGAACAATCGTATTACAACAAACCGGATAAACTGGATGAAATGGACAAATTCCTAAAAAGCAACAAACTACCAAAATTGACTTAAGAAAAAATAGAAAATCTGGGTAGACCTATGCTAAGCGTAAAAAATGAATTAAAAACGTTTTCACCAAATTAAACCCCAGACCCACAGAATTTCACTGGTAAATAATATCAAAACTTTAAAAAATAATCTTTAGAAACAGTAGTTCTTAAAACACACTTCCAAAAAAATTTAAAATATGGGAGAAGGTAACAGTTCTTCACTCATTCTGTGAGGTCAGTGTTATTCTGGTACCCAAACCAGAAAATACATTGGTTATTCAAGATCCCATCACAGTAAGATATATTAAAAACAGCACAACAAAATAGAAAAAAAAAAAATGGACCAAAATAAATTTAAAAAAACACATGAAACTGAAAACACACACACACACACACACACACACAAGTTGCTTTGGAGAAATGTAATAAAAATTGTTGTCTTTGGACACATAGAGAGGAGCAACACACACTGGGGCCTATCAGAGAGTGATAGCTAATGGATACTAAGTGTAATAACTGGGTGATAAATTTATCTGTACAACAAACCCCCATGACACATGTTTACCTATATAACAAACCTGCACATCCTGCACATGGACCTCGAATTTAAAACACAAGTTAAAAAAAATAAAATAAGTTGTCTTTAGCCAGATGGATTTTTAAAACGTGAAAAGAAACAACAGACCAAGTTCTCTTATTAATATAGACAGAAAAATGTCCAACAAAATTTCAGCAAACTAAATGAAGTGACATATAAATGTACCACAATCAGGCCGGGCGCGGTGGCTCACGCCTGTAATCCCAGCACTTTGGGAGGCCGAGGCGGGTGGATCACTAGGTCAGGAGATCGAGACCATCCTGTCTAATATGGTGAAACCCCGTCTCTACTAAAAAATACAAAAAATTAGCCGGGCGTCGTGGTGGGCGCCTGTAGTCCCAGCTTCTTGCGAGGCTGAGGCAGGAGAATGGCGTGAACCTGGGAGGTGGAGTTTGCAGTGAACCGAGATGGTGCCACTGCACTCCAGCCTGGGCGACAGAGTGAAGACTCTGTCTCAAAAAAAAAAAAAAAAAGGAAAAAAATACCATGATCAAGTGACATTTATCATAGGAATGAAAGATTGATTTAACATCTAAATCACAACAAAGCCGTGGTAACTCAGAGGCAACAGCTTCTTCTGAACGACCTTTTCAGCTGCGCCTTTCTGGCTCCACTCCAGTGATTGAATTTGCAGGTCTTCCCAGATTGACAGGTTGTTGGTATCTTTAATCTTCCAACTCCACCTTTACAAGACCTTCACTTCCACAGTTCCCTCTATGGTTGTGTAGGTCTAATTCTTATATTAAATCATGTATTTCATAGCTCATAAACATCTACAATACAGTGGTAGAATGCTTAATTATATATCAGACATCCTTGTCTGGCACCAGACCTCACAAGGCAAGCAATTAATATTTTACCATTGAGTATGATGTTGATTTTTGTAGATGCAATTTTTCAGATTAAGATTGTTTCTTCCTATCGCTAGCTTACTGAGTGCTTTTTAATAAGTAATTGTTTAATCAAATCTTTTACTCTTTCTGGGGTGATTATATATTTTAGAACTTATTTTCTTTTTATGTATAATCACAGAGATTGATTTTTAAATAATAAACTAGCCTAGAATTCATGGAATAATTCCCACTTATTCTATTTTTTGTGACTAAATTCAACTTGCTAATGTTTTATTCATGAGTTTTTTTGCATCCATGCTTACGGGTATATTTTTCTTTTATTTTCTTTTCTGTGTAATGGCCTCAGGCTTACTATCAGAGTTATACTAGTCTCAAAACTGTGAAAGAGTCTAAGTTTGGTATTACTTTTTCTTTAAATGTTTGTAGTTTTCTTGTGGAAATTTTTTAATCAATATTTTTTAGAGACAGGGTTTCTCCTTTTTCTCCAGGCTGTAGTGTGGTGGCCTCCTAAGTATCTATAGGTGTGTGCCACCATGCCTTGCTAATTTCTTTTTTGTAGAGATGGGGTCTCCCTATGTTGCCAAGGCTGGTTTGAACCTTCTGGTGTTAAGCAATCCTCCCATTTTGACTTCCAAAAATGCTGGGATTGCACATGTGAGCCACCTAATTTGTCCAGGAGGGTATTTAGTTAAAAAGTCAACAACTATAAGATTACTCATGTTTTAAAATTTCTTCTAACACTAGTTTTGGTAACATGTTTCTTTAAAAAATAATATCTATTTTTTTCAAGTATTTATATATATTGACAAATTTTTTATAATATCCTATTATCTTTTATAATGTGAGAAAGGATTAAAATTATATTATCTTTCCGTTATTGGTATTAGGATTTGTATTTTCACATTTTCAAATCCATCTGGCTGAAGCTTTGTCAATTTTATTACTTTTTTCAAAAACAACTTGGGCTTTGAGTTTTCTATTTTCCAATTTATTTTATTTTGATATATGCATTTATATTTTCTTTTTCTTTTTTTTTTTTTTTTACTGTTTTAATCTTATTGAAATGGAACTTTAAATAATTGGTTTGTTTTTTCTGGTATATGTAATTAAAATTATAAATTTCCAGCAAGGCAATAATTTGGCTGCTTCCCACAAATTTTGTATTTTTAATATTAAAGTATTTTTAATACTAAAGTGTATTTTCAATATTAAAATAGGATATTTCCAATTTACTATTGGCTTACTTTTTTTTCTTTCATTTGGTATCACCTCAATCAAATATTAAGTACTGAGATCATCTGAGGTTGGACTGAAACCTCTCGAAGCGCCTGCATACTACTGTAGCTGTCTCCTACTACACATACTCCCTCAGTGTAGCCATTCCAAGTTCAGTAATATTTTATAAAATACATTTATTACAAAATGTTAATTAACATATAACTGAGAGTCCCCCCACCTCCAGTGCACCAACAAATGCACAAAAAAAAAAAAGGTAGGAATTTGTGACCTAGCAAATTATAGTATTCAAAGAAGAATTTCCATTCCACCAAGAATCCTATGTGCGATTCATCATTAAAGACCATGAATGTCTAGAAGAGCTGTCAGTTAATAACTTGATATTCTTTAGAATGAAAGTATTTGCTGAATGGACAGATTAAGATGTTCCTAGAGGAAATTTTAGAGATCATAAACAAAGATGTCATTGCAAAGGAGTCATCATGGTCCAAGATGGAATCTTTTATACATTACATGTATTTTTCTGTTGGAATAATGCTACCAAAATATTGCTATAAGAACTAGCTCTTGAAACAAAATTCTTCATTGAAATATCATTTTGGCTTTGTACTGAAAGTTGGAGAGGATGAATACAAGAGTCCTAGAAATGGTAAGACATCTCTATTTCCATATCTTTTACTTTTAAGAAAGCTAATTAAGAAAAGATAAAAGGAGAATAAAAGACTCACTGCAGGGTCTGTGGTAACCCACTTAAGCAACACAGAAACTTAAAATATAAGGAACTTATTACTACCGAGGAGAGACAAATCCAGAATGTCTTGACCAAAATAGCTTTTATCCTCAATTTATCCCTTGAGACTAAGGAGAGAAAAATTAAGCAAATAATTAAAAATGAGTCCTTAAAATTAAAACTGAAATATAAATAAAGCAACTTTTTATTAAATTTAACTGAATATAGAATGTATAACACAGACAACATTATCTCTGACCTCAATGAACTTACAGTCTCACTATTAGAGAACAGCTACAAATTAATAATATAAATTTATAATATATATAAAAATATATAATATATTGTTATATGTAATTATGTATAAGCACATGTTATGGTTCTGAAATCCAGAGGGAGATCATGGTACTTTATTGATCGAATATGGAGACAATGACCTATGTAAATAAATGTTGGGCAATAGTTTTTCTATTGAAACTGAATGCCATTAAAAAAAAAAAAAACTGAAGTTTCTCAATATGTGCTTTTTACAAAACAATTCATAACACAAACATATTATTTATGAGGTCAAGTAGAAAGTCTAAGTATTGAAATACCAATTGACAACTTTATACTTTGTTGTTCATAAAAATTTTAAATGTGTAATTATATTAATTTTAGCAAAGATTAAAAATGAGAATGTAGCCGGGCACGGTGGCTCACGCCTGTAATCCCAGCACTTTGGGAGGCCGAGGCGGGCGGATCACAAGGTCAGGAGATCGAGACCATGGTGAAACCCCGTCTCTACTAAAAATAGAAAAAATTAGCCGGGCGCAGTGGTGGGCGCCTGTAGTCCCAGCTACTCGGGAGGCTGAGGCAGGAGAATGGCGTGAACCTGGGAGGCGGAGCTTGCAGTGAGCCGAGATTGCGCCACTGCACTCCAGCCTGGGCGACAGAGCGAGACTCCGTCTCAAAAAAAAAAAAGAAAAAAAAAAAAAAAAAAAAGAGAATGTATTGTAACAAAGACTAAATATTACAATATTCAAAGAAGTTTCAAGTATTTTAGCAATGGAAGTAGCATATTTTATGTAATTAGATTTAGGTTCATTACATTAGTTTTAAATGCAAGTAACATATGACCGTCATACAAGTATTTCACATAAATAATACATTAAACTATAATTTGTTTAAAATGTTAGCAAACAAATAAAAAGGAATATTGATTTAAAGTGAGTTTTGTTTTCAGTAATAGCAGAAAAATGAGAAAGAGTCCAAACACGATTTTGTTAATAAATTGTTTCTTGATCTCATAGAAGTACAAAGTAAACTAGTGGTTACCAGAGGCTAGAGTGATTGGAGAAAAAGGTTTGGAAAAATGTTGATTAAAGGATACATCATTATTAGTTAAATGGGAGGAATAAGTTCAAGAGTTTTATTGTATAACATGGTCCCTATAGTTAATGACAATGTATTATATTTTTGAAAAATATCGAGTCAATTTTGGCTATGTATGAGCTTCCCTGTGCCCCCCACCCAAGATTAGCTGTTTGCATGTATTATTAAGATCTGTGTGTGTGTGTGTGTGTGTGTCTGTGTGTATGTGTTTGTGTATTAGGACCTCTGTGTGTGTGTGTCCTTTCTTATTGTAGTTCCTATGACTTTACTTTTTGTATTTCATATTTTCTATTACTATAACATAGTCATAAATATTTGGGGGATACATGTGATACATGTATGCAATGGATATTGATCATATCAGGGTCATTGGGGTATCTATTACCTCAAACATTTATCATTTGTGTTGGAAAAATTAGAATTCTTCCATTATTGTTATTTTGAAATACATAATAAATTATTGGTAACTATGATTTCCTTACTGTACTGAAGAATATTAGAACCTTCTTTCCAACTGTATTTGTTTACCAATTAATCAACTTATCTTCATATCCATCCCCCACCTCTTTTCCTTAACAGCCTCTGATATGACCAGTGTACTCTAGACCTCCATAAGATTTACTGTTTTACCTCCCAGATATGAGTGAGAATATGCAATATTTATATTTCTGTGCCTGGCTTATTTTGCTTAACATAATCACCTCCGGGTCCACTTATGTTTCTGTAAATGACAGGATTTCAGTACTTCTTATGGCTGAATAATATTCCATTGTGCATATATGCCACATTTTCTTTATCCATTTGTCTATTGACGGGCACTTAGATTGATTTCATATGGCTACTGTGAATGGTGCTGCAAAAAACATAAGAGTGCACATACCTCCTCAAAATGATTTTTTTATAATTATTGAAGATGGGATTGCTTTCTTCATTTTTTTTTCAGATAGATCACTGTTAACATATAGAAATGCTACTTTTTATATTGATTGAGTCTTTTGTAGTTTCATATAAATTTTAAGATTGTTCTTTGTTTCCCTGAAGAATGTTATCGATATTTTAATATAGATTGCATTGAATTTGTAGATAATTTTGGGTAGTACAGACATTTTAACAATATTAATTCTTCTACTTCATGAGAATGGAATAGATTTTCATTTTTTGTGCCCTCTTAAATTTCTTTCATCAATGTTTTATAATTTTTTTAAATTGTATAAATTGCATAAATCCTTCACTTCTTTGGTTGAACTGATTCTTAGGGTTTTTTGTAGCTGTTGTAAATGTGATTTCTTTCTTGATTTTTTTTTTTCAGATAGATAACTGTTAGCATATGGAAATGCTACATTTTACATTAATTTTGTACCCTTCAACATTACTAAATGTGTTTATCAGTTCTAAGAGTATTTTGGTGGAGTCTTTAGGTTTTGCCAAATATAAGATCATATCCTATTCAAAGAAGGATAATTGAACTTCCTGCTTTCTAATTTGGATGGCTTTTACTTCTTTTTCTTCCCTAATGGCTCTGGCAAGGACTTCATTATTGAATAACAATGGTGAAAGTGAGAGCATCCTTGTCTTGCAGATTTTAGTGGAAAGGCTTTCAATTTTTCCACGTTCAGTATACTAGCTTTGGGTTTGTCATATACAGCCTTTATTGTGCTGAGGTCTCTTCCTTTTATACTCAGTTTGCTGAGAGTTTTTATTATTAGGGGATATCAAATTTTACATAATGCTTTTCAGAATTAATTGAGATAATTCTATGGTTTTTGTCCCTGATTTTGTTGATGTGATGTAACACGTTTATTGATTTGCATATGTTGAGCCATCTTTGGATCCCTGAAACGAATCCCACTTCATCAAAGTGAATGATCTTTTAATGTGTCATTGAATTCAATTTGCTAGGTTTTTTTTTTTTTTTTTTTTTTTGAGGACTTTTGCATTCATGTTTATCAGATATATTGGTTTATTGTTTTATGTTTGTTGTTGTCAGGTTTTGATATCAGACAGATGGCGGCCTTGTAGAATGAGTTTGGAAGTATTCCTTCCTCTTCAAATTTTTGACACAGTTTAAGTAGAACTGGTATTAATTATTCTTTACATGTTCAGTAGAATTCAGTAGTAAATTCAGCATGTGCTTGGCTTTTATTTGATGGGAGACTTCTTGTCATTGCTTCAACCTTGTTACTCATTACTGATCAGTTCATGTTTAATATTTCTTCCTGACTCAATCTTGGTACATTACATGTATATAGGAATTTATTCATTTCTTCTAAATTTTTTAAATTGCTCATATATAATTAGCCATAAGTTTCTAATTGTCTTTGTGAAAGGAGTTATTTAGCTTGCCTTAGGTAGACAGCAAGGGAAGAGTCCCCTGAAAGCTGCCGGCCCACAGGTCAGTGCCTCATCTCCACATAACATGAAAAGCAGCCTGGGAAAAAATTCAGGCTGCGGGCACAGATGAGGGAACTACACAGGGTGTTGTGCCTGGAGACACGCCCACGGCTGCACAGACAGAAAAACCTCCCACCAATTTGGATAAAAACTAGCATGGACCTCTGGCTCACTCAGATAAGGGAACAAGGACTGGCATAGAAATGCCTTTGTCCTTTATATAGTCAGCGGGCTATCAGAAAAAAGTTTCTTCTCCTTTTGTGATGGGCACAGTGGGTTCCTGTGGCCATTTTACTTCCCTTTTTTCGAACTGTAAGTCAGGCCTCTATGAATCATCACTTCAGTCCCTGATTGGTCCTGGGCCACGGTCCCAGGCCAAGCTTTCACTTCAGCTCCTGATAGGTCCCGGGCCAAGCTGAGCAGCCTCTATCTGAGTCAAGCTTTCTGATTGGTCCTGGGCCAAGGCCTCAGGCCAAGCTGATTCCCACATTCTCCAAGACGGCCTGTTGACTAAGTGCATTTCTTCCCCTTCCGAAGCCACAAAAGTCCTGTACCCCAGCCTCATAAGAGGCACCCCATTTGGGACCCCTGCTCTGCTGGCAGAGAACTTTCTTCTTTCACTTGTTGAACTTTCACTCTAACCTCACGTTTGTGTCCGCACTCCTTAATCTTCTTGGAGGTAGAACAAAGAAATTTGGGTGTTATCTCAGGCAAGGAGAGAATGTTACATCTTGGTGCACTAATGAGACTACAACATCTGTGTATCTGTAGTATCACTTGTAATGTTTTCCTTTTCTCTAATTTCATCTGTTTGGGTCTTTCTCTTTTTTTCTTAATTTGTATAGCTACAAGTCAATTTTGTTAATCCTTTCAAGAAATCAACATATTTTGCTGAAATTTTATATTTTTTAGTCTCATTTATTTAAAGTCTTTCTAATTTTTTTTGATGTAGGCATTTATAGCTACAAAATTCATTTGTAGTACCACTGTAGCTGCTGTATCTCATAGATGCTGATATGTGTTTTCATATTCATTTGTTTCAATATTTTTTATTTTTTTCCTAATTTATTCATTGACCTATTGGTCATTCAGGAGCATGTTGTTTAATTTCCATGTGATGGGTATTTTCTAAGGCTTGTCTTTTATTAATTTTTAGTTTTATTCCATTGAAGTCATAAAAGATACTTGCTATGGTTTCTGCTCATTTTGAATTTGTTGAGAGTTGTTTTGTGAACTAACATGTGGTCTATCCCAAAGAAGTTTTCATGTGGTGATGAAAAAGTGTGTATTCTGTACCAGTTGCATGGAACATTCTGTAAAGATCTGTTAGACCCACTGGTCGAGTACAAATAACACGGATTTTTTTTGTTTGTTTTTGTTGATTATCTGCCTGGATAATGTGTCCATCACCTAAAATGAGATGGTGAATTTTCCTACTGTTATTTTATTTTAGTCTAGTTCTCCCTTTAGGCCCATTAATATTTGATTTATATATTTGGTTGCTCCATTGTTGGGTGTATATATACTTACTACTATTATATCCTATTGGTGAATCTATCCCTTGTTGATTATATAATTGTAGTTTTTTGTCTTTATATACAGTTTTTTAAAATGCAAAAACTATTTTATTTAAGTATAGCTACCTCTACTCTTTTTTCATTTTCAGTTGTATAGAATATATTTTCCCATCCTTTCACTTTTTCTACCTGGGTGAAGTGAGTCTCTTTATAGGTGTAGTGAGTCTCCTGTAGACAGCATATAGTTGGGTCTTGCTATTAATATATCAATTCAGCCACTTCTTACGTCTTTTAATGAGATAATTTAGCCATTTACATTCAGTGTTATTATTGATAGCTAAGGACTTTAGGTCTGAGGAAATTCCTTTAGTAGTTCTTGTAGTACATGTCTGAAAGCAATAAATTATCTTAGCTTTTGTTTGTCTGGGAAGATCTTTTTATATCCTTTATTTCTGAAGGATAGCTATGCTGGGTACAATATTCTTGATGTCCAACACTTTTTCTTCAGTGCTTTGATTATATTGTCTCACTCCATCTAGACTGCAAGATTTCTACTGAGAAGTTGCCTTGTATGTTATCTGGTCCTTTTCTCTTTCAGCTTTCAGGGTTCTTTCTTTGTCTTTGACATTTGTGAGTTTGATTAAAATATATCTTTGGGTATTCTTATTTGGTTGAATCTGACTGGTGATCTTTGACCTTCCCATACCTAGATATTTATATATTTCACCAGGCTTGAAAAGTTTTCTGTTGTCATTTCTTTGAATAAGCTATCTACCTATTTGTCTTTTTCTGTTATCTCTTTAACTCCAGTAATCTGAATATTTACTCTTTTGATATTATCCCATAGATAGTATAAGTTTGCTCACTACTTTTCTTTTTTTTCTCATTCTCCTCTGACTGTATTTTGAAATAGTTTGTCTTTGAGTTTACTGATTCTTTCTTCTTTTTGATCAGTTAGGCTATTGATGTTTTTTATTGCATGTTTTTATTTCAATCATTGTATTTTTAGATCCAAGATTTTTGCTTGACTTTAAAAATGTCAATCTTTTTGCTAAATATCTCCGATTAATTTCCAAATTTATATTGTATATATTCTTGAAGTTTGTTGAGTTTCCTTAAAACATCTATTTTGATTTGTTTCTTTGAAACATCACTTATTCCTTACTTTAGCATCAGTCTCAGGCATCTTATTTTATCTCTTCAGTGAGATCATGTTTTTCTGAATATCCTTGATGCATCTGGAAGTGTGATGGTATCTGCACATTGATGAACTAAGTGCTTATTTTAGTCTTCACAGCCTGGCTTTATTTGTGCCTATTATTCTTCAGAGAGCCTTCCAGGGATTCTAAGCCAACTGACAGTTTTGTTCCCCACACATATATGACCACTGCAGCCATTTAAGGCCTAGAGGATACTCTAAACCCAAACTCACTGTGAGTCTTTCAATGGCTATGATGTTCATGTGACTTTCTGGCTCAAATGCACCTCAGAAGACCAAGAAGAGTTCTATGCTGTGTGGAAATGTGGGTCAGGTGCCTGAGTCCAGAAGACTCTTTCAGTTTCCTAGATAGACATGCCTCCTAGAAATACTTTTCACAGATAGAATGAATTCCTGAATGCAGCTAGACAGGCTGGACTTGAGACCAGGCCACTTCAGGATGTGCTGTGGGAAGGAGGCTGGTAGGTCTTATTGTCTCAGACAGGCATGTATCAACCAGCAAGTTCCTGCTCAAGTAGGGTAGTTCTTTGCAACATAAGGTAGTTCTTTGACTGCGTATGAATAAATATGACCAGGGGTACATCTCCTGGTAAGTCCCCGCACAGACAGAATAGTTCACTGATTGTAGCAGGGGTGCTGAACCTGAGACTGGGACCCTCGGGATCTTCTGTGGGACAGAGGCTAGAAAGGATTTTTTGTTGCCCTATACAGTTATATGTTTTCCAGCAGGTCTCAGCACAGCTGGGATAGTTCACAAACTACAGATAGAGGGGCCAGCGTAGACACTGGGCCCCCTTGGAATTTGCTGTGTGATGGAGGCTGGTGAGCTTGTCAAGAAGCTCATACTCCTCAGCTGTGTTATATATTCAAGTCTCCTTCTGGATCCTTGTATGAGCAGAAATCTTGTTATTAAGGCATAAGAACAGGTTACCTTCTATTCTGCCATCTTGATGGCATCACTTCCCTACTTCCCATGACTTTCTATGCTTTTGTTAACAACAACAAATCAAATTCAGATTTATATAACTAAACCAATGACTGATGTCTAAGCCAGGTAGTATGTACTCAAAATATATGTATTGAATGCTTGAAAAAATTGATTTAAAATTTAATAAAAGGGCTATAATATTGCTAAATATTCCAGCAACTCTCCTCACTTAATTTTTGTTATTGACTCCAGTAAGGTTTGTGATAAAGTAAAAACTATAGGTTCATGTGAGAGTGCAATCAACACCTTTTACAACTTTCCCAGTAGGTTACTCTTTAGAACCACATGATGTTACTTTCATTCATTTTCTTTCTGCATTTTTTTCCCAAATGCCATGCTGTTTCTTTACATATGCTCTCTGGTCTTTTATATATGCTTTCCCTTTGGGGAGAGAAAAAAAAGATCTGTCTCCATTAGCCACTGGTGAACTTTCACTTACCTTTCATTACAAAATGAGCTCTGGATTTCATTTTGTCCTTACAAGAAAGATTACTTGACCCTTCTAGTGTACTCTTTTGATAATTTTCTAACAATAATCACTCCGCATTGCATTTATTTGCTAACAAGTCTATCTTCCTCATAATTCTTGCATTCTAAAAGTACATTAATGTAAATATATATGTAATATATGCATATACTTTTATTACTATATGTATTTGCATATTTGATATATAATTTATCCTATTATAGTTCATATATAAATATACTGTATATATTTATATATTAGTATGTGTAAATATGTTCTTTGAATAGCATATATGAATATATATATACAATGGCAGAATATGTATATATTACTTTAAATATATTTTAGAGTAATAACAAGGTGAAAACACATACGGAAGAGAAAGAAGTGGAAATTGAAACTGTTACCACAGTTTCTAACACAATAATCCATTGTATACAAGAGAAATGTAATAAATATTATTTTTAAATGTTTAAAATAAAGAAAAAAGGAGTAAATGATAAAAATTGTATGTTGTCCTAAAAGCACTTTTCAAAGCATCTGTTGGATGTTACTCATTATCTGTTAAACATTTCTTTAATCAAGCCCAGGCCTCACATCAAGGTCGATGTATTTATAGTTTATATATTATAGTAAAGAACATTAATTTGAAGTGCAAAGTTTTAATAAAATATCCTTCTTCCTCTTTGCATAAAATGCTAACCTACTAGGTCCTCTGCGGCCCATAAGACCACTAATTAAAGAAAGTAGGGCTTCAGCAACCGCCTTATTAGTATCAAATTTTAATTTTCTCACTTGAAAGTCATTCAAACTGCATCAGTAGTTATGTTTTTCCTGCACATCTCTCTTCTGCTTTGAAATGCTGTTCTCAGGGACTCAAAATAATCAGTTCCTTTGAAATCATTTGGCTGGAGCTAAATAAGTCCTAGTTCCAGTTATATTAATGAAGCAGTAAAGAGAAGTGGTCATTTGTGAACTGTGCTAAAGTGTTTGATTGTCTTTTTGTATAGCAGCCTCTAAAATATACATATGGGTATCTGAGAATTCGACATACACAACTCAACTTGGTTAGTCCTAATAATATGCCTAGGGTTAATGAATCTGCATGATTTAATTTGCCAGTGAAATTCAAATTTATATATTTAATGACTCTCTAAAAGCCACCAAACCAAAAGTTTGTTCATTACAATGTTTGATCCACTGTAGCTTTGTTGTCTTTTAGAGATTCATTTGATTCTAATGACATTCAGAGTGTTTGTTCTGAATTAGCTCTCTGTGGATTGGACTGCTGTCTTGTCTTCTGTATATCAACTTCCATACACATTCTGGCTACTTTATGTGTTTTATTTGAAAATGATTGCAAGTCATTAGGTGTTTTGGTGTGTATTTTATTATATTATTTTTAAATAATAAAATAAATGCAAAAAATTGGCTGTTTTTAAAGAACTACCTAACAGCTGACCTCTGTTTTAGCTTTTCTAGGACTAGTGGTCAGAATTAATATCACACTTGCCCAAATTTGTATTTCACATTTTCTCTAGTATGTCATTCTAACATTACAGAAGGTTTTTTTGTAAGTTATTAGAAAAATGTATGC
Organism: Macaca fascicularis; assembly: GCF_037993035.2. Lineage (NCBI taxonomy): Eukaryota > Metazoa > Chordata > Mammalia > Primates > Cercopithecidae > Macaca > Macaca fascicularis. The sequence goes on along the minus strand of NC_088389.1, from coordinate 68,555,784 downwards.
TTTTAGAAAAATATATGTTCATTAAACTGAACTGTGTTCAACTCATTATTCTATACAGGACACCATCATGATTGCTGTGGATTACTCAATGCATCACAGTGAGTTGAACATTGAAAGCTCTATGAAGGAGATAGAACAAAGTAAACTTAAACTGCCCTGCTATCTCTAACAGGTACAGGCCTTACATAGTCTACATTTGATCATACCAACTATTGACCAAAGGTTGAACTTTTCTGGTTAAATATCAAAAAGATATTTCAGTTACACACACAAAGAGGCACACACACATGCAGATGACCTTCTGTATCTTCAAGTTCTGCATCTGTGAATTCAACCAACCAGAAAGAAAAAAAAAAGTATTTGAAAAAAATTACAACAACAAAAATAATGCAAATTTTAAAAATGCTGTATAACCACCAATTAAATAGCATGTACATTTTATTAGATATTATAAGTAGTCTAGATATTATTTAAAATATATGAAACATGTGCATAGGCCATATGCAAATACTCTATCATTTTATATTAAGGACTTGAACATCCACAGATTTTGGTATCTGAAGGGGATTATGGAACCCATCCATTTTGGATCCTTAGGAACAATTTTACACATATTATTCAAATGCAAAGTCTTACCAACTCATTTACAGGTATCTGTCAATTCACCCTGTCCCTTTACTCATTTGTTTCCATTGTAAGAGTGTTGCACTGAAGGAAGAAAATGAAGCAAAATCTCAGTGACTTCAGATTAATAAGGTCAATGCAGGTCTTCATATATATTACAGAAGGAATAGGAAGTAGATCTAAAAATAAATGATTGTTGGATTCTCAAAAATTAGGAAAAAAAATTTAAATATTTAAATTAAGCAATAATTTGTTTAGTAATGGAATATATTTAAAAGGTATTACTTTTAATTTTGATGTGACTGAAGTTATTTTTCTGCTATCATTATACTTAAAATATATAGGTACTACAGGGAAAACATATGCTCAACTAAGAAAATTTATAAAATGTTGGAAATTACAATAAATATGCAAAATATTCATATACAACCAATCCATGATGATACCATCACAAGTAACAATAGTAATGTATCAGAGGAGTTTATGAAATTTTTGCAGATTTTACCCTATATAGATGGCAGTGCATTACTTATAAGCATGACCTGAATCTATTCAGCATTTGTACTTATTGGCTTTTATTGAGCAAGTCATTTAACCATTAAACATTTAAAACTGAGCTTCTGTTTGTAAAATATAGAATATAAATGTGGAAATCTGTGCATAAAAATGAGAATGTGCTTAAAATTTAGCTACTGTAACTATGGCCGTGAATATGATGTTGGTAATGAAGATGATGATGAGGATGCATGTTACCCTGAACTAGCGAAATTTGAGAAAAATGTGTTAGAAATAAAGCACATAACATTGTTTCTGCTAGCATAAATGAAATGCATGGAATATCTATAAAATTAGCATATTCAGTCATAGATTTGGAAATGAGTTAGAATACATTAAAATATCTTGGAAAACAAAAACATTTTGATTTAGTCCATTGAGAAAATTTTTCTAAAATGTTTTATTTTGTTTTTCTGGAAGTAAAGGATAAATAATATAGTTAGATTTTTTTATTTTTAAAAAAATGTTGCATAAATTCCTAAAATCACTCTTCTAACAACCCGAGACATCTGGATATGAAATTCAATTTATATTCTGCTGCTTTTTTTGTTGTTGTTCTTAAAAGCACAGTGGATCCTGTTTACAAGAAAAAAATAAATATTGTTAAATATTTTAATTATATTTATTCCTTAGCTATAGGTAAGCTCTACGTCTAGTTTACAAGGTAAGATACGTTTCAATGGTGTTCTGGTGAGAGAAGAAGAAGGTGTGAAAGAGTAAAAGGAAGCAGAAGGAAGAGATGGTGAAGAAAATGGGTTAAAAGGAAGGAGGGAAAGGGAGAAAGAGAGAAAGTGAGGAAGGGAAGCGGGAAGAAATAGAACAATAATAAATAAGTAGACCACATAAATGTCTTCTTTTGAGAAGTGACTGTTCATGAATTTCATATGGAACCAAAAAAAAAAGAGCCCATATAGCCCACTTTTTGATGCGGTTGTTTTTTTCTTGTAAATTTGTTTAAGTTCCTTTTAGATCCTGGATATTAGCCCTTTGTCGGATGAATACATTTCAAAAAAATTTCTCCCATTCTGTAGGTTGCCTGTTCACTCTGATGACAGTTTCCTTTGCTGGGCAGAAGCTCTTTAGATTAGTTAGATCCCATTCATCAATTTTGGCTTTTTGCTGCCATTGCTTTTGGTGTTATTAGTCATGAAGTCTTTTCCCATGCGTATATCCTGAATATGGTATTGCGTAGCCTTTCTTCCAGAGTTTTTATGGTCTTAGATCTTACGTTTAAGTCTTTAATACATCTTGAGTTAATTTTGGTGTAAGGTGTAAGGAAGGGGTCCCGTTTCAGTTTACTGCATATGGCTAGGCAGTTTTCCCAGCACCATTTATTAAATAGGGAATCCTTTCCCCATTGCTTGTTTTTGTCAGGTTTGTCAAAGATCAGATGGTTGTAGATGTGTAGTGTTATTTCTGAGGCCTCTGTTCCATTCCATTGGTCTATATATCTGTTTTGGTACCAGTACCATGCTGTTTTGGTTACTGACCTTGTAGTATAGTTTGAAGTCAGGTAGCATGATGCCTCCAGCTTTGTTCATTTTGCTTAGGATTGTCTTGGCTATATGGGCTCTTTTTTGGTTCCGTATGAAATTTAAAGTAGTTTTTTTCTCATTCGGTGAAGAAAATCAATGGTAGCTTGATGAGGATAGCATTGAATGTATAAATTACTTTGGGCAGTATGGCCATTTTCACAATATTGATTCTTACTATTTATGAGCATGGAATGTTTTTCCATTTGTTTGTGTCCTCTCTTATTCCCCTGAGCAGTGGTTTATAGTTCTCTTTGAAGAGGTCCTTCACATCTCTTGTAAGTTGTATTCCTAGGTATTTTATGCTCTTTGCAGCAATAGTGAATGGGAGTTCACTCATGATTTGACTCTCTGTTTCTCTATTATTGGTGTATAGGAATGCTTGTGATTTTTGCACATTGATTTTGTATCCTGAGACTTTGCTGAAGTTGTTTAGCAGCTTAAGGAGATTTTGGTCTGAGATGATGCGGTTTTCTAAGTATACAATCATGTCATCTGCAAACAGAGATAATTTGACTTCCTCTTTTCCTATTTGAATACACCTTATTTCTTTCTCTTGCCTGATGGCCCTGGCCAGAACTTCCAATACTATGTTGAATAGAGGTGGGGAGAGAGGGCATCCTTGCCTTGTGCCGGTTTTCAAAGGGAATGCTTACAGTTTTTGCCCATTCAGTATGATATTGGCTGTGGGTTTCTCATAAATAGCTCTTATTATTCTGAGATATGTTCCATCAATACCTAGTTTTTTGAGAGTTTTTAGCATGAAGGGGTGTTGAATTTTATCAAAGGCCTTTTCTGTATCTATTGAGATAATCATGTGGTTTTGGTCATTGGTTCTGTTTATGTGATGGATTCCATTTATTGATTTGCATATGTTGAACCACCCTTGCATCCCAGGGGTGAAGCTGACTTGATCATGATGGATAAGCTTTTTGATGTGCTGCTGGATTTGGGTTGCCAGTATTTTATTGGGGATTTTCACATTAATGTTCATCAGGGATATTGGCCTAAAATTTTCTTTGTTTGTGATATCTCTGCTAGGTTTTAGCATCAGGATGATGATGGCTTCATAAAATGAATTAGGGAGGGGTCTCTCTTTTTCTATTGTTTGGAATAGTTTCAGATGGAATGGTACCAGCTCCTTTTTGAACCTCTGGTAGAATTTGGCTATGAATCCATCTGGTCCTGGGCCTTTTTTGTTTGGTAGGCTATGAATTACTGCCTCAATTTCAAAACTTGTTATTGGTCTATTCAGGGATTCGACTTCTTCCTGGTTTAGTCTTGGGAGGGTGTGTGTGTCCAGGAATTTATCCATTTCTTCTAGATTTTCTAGTTTATTTGCATAGAGTTGTTTATACTATTTTCTGATGGTAGTTTGTATTTCTATGTCATCAGTGGTGATATCCTCTTTATCATTTTGTGTTGTGTCTATTTGATTCTTCTCTCTTTTCTTCTTTATTAGTCTGCCTAGCAGTCTATCCATTTTGTTGATCTTTTCAAAAAAACAGCTCCTGTATTCATTGACTTTTTAAAGGGTTTTTTTTGTGTGTCCCTATCTCCTTCAATTCTGCTCTGATCTTAGTTATTTCTTATCTTTTGCTAGTTTTTTAATTTGTTTGCTCTTGCTTCTCTATTTCTTTTAATCATGATGTTAAGGGGTCGATTTTTGATCTTTCCAGTTTTCTATTGTGGCTATTTAGTGCTATGAATTTCCCTCTAAACACTGCTTTACCTGTGTCCCAGAGATTCTGGTACGTTGTGTCTTTGTTCTCATTGGTTTCAAATAACTTATTTATAGCTGTATTAATTTCTTTATTTATGCAGTAGTCATTCAGGAGCAGGTTGTTCAGTTTCCATGTAGTTGTGTGGTTTTGAGTGAGTTTCTTAATCTTGAGTTCTAATTTGATTGCACTGTGGTCTGAGAGACTGTTATGATTTCCATTTTTTTGCATTTACTGAGGAGTGTTTTACTTCTAATTATGTGGTCAATTTTAGAATAAGTGTGATGTGATGCTGAGAATAATGTATATTCTGTTAATTTGGAGTGAAGAGTTCTGTAGATGTTTATTTGGTCCACTTGGTCCAGAGCTGAGTTCAAGTCCTGAATACCCTTGTTAATTTTCTGTCACATTGATCTGTCTAATACTGACAGTGGGGTGTTAAAGTCTCCCACTATTATTGTGTAGGAGTCTAAGTCTCTTTATAGGTCCTTAAGAACTTGCTTTATGAATCTGGGTGCTCCTGTGTTGGGTGCACATATATTTAGGATAGTTAGCTCTTCTTGTTGCATTGATCTTTTTACCATTATGGTAATGCCCTTCTTTGTCTTTTTGATCTCTGTTGGTTTAAAGTCTGTTTTATCATAGACTAGGATTGCAACCCCTGCTATTATAGCTTTCCATTTGCTTGGAAAATATTCCTCCATCCCTTTATTTTGAGCCTATGTGTATCTTTGCACATGAGATGCATCTCCTGAATGAAGCATACCGATGGGTCTTGATGCTTTATCCAATTTGCCAGTCTGTGTCTTTGTTATGCAGCCAACAAACATATGAAAAAAAGCTCATCACCGGTCATTAGAGAAATGCAAATAAAAACCACAAGGAGATACCACCTCATGCCAGTTAGAATGGTGATCATTAAAAAGTCAGGAAACAACAGATGCTGAAGAGGATGTGGAGAAATAGGAATGCTTTTACACTGTTCCTGAGAATATAAATTAGTTCAACCATTGTGGAAGACAGTGTGGTGATTCCTCAAGGACCTAGGATCAGAAATATCATTTAACCCAACAATCCCATTACTGTGTATATACCCAAATGATTATAAATCATTCTACTATAAAGACACATGCACACCTATGTTTATTGCAGCACTATTCACAATAGCAAAGACTTAGAACTAACTTAAATGCCCATCAATGATAGACTGGATAAAGAAAATGTGGCATATATACACCATGGAATACTCTGCAGCCATAAAAAAAAGGATGAGTTCATGTCCTTTGCAGGGCATGGATGAATCTGGAAACCATCATTCTCAGCAAACTAACACAGGAACAGAAAACCAAACACCACATGTTCTCACTCATAAGTGGGAGTTGAACAATAATAACATGTGAACACAGGGAGGGGAACATGACACACCAGGGCCTGCCAGGGGCTGGGGGGCTAGAGGAGGGATAGCATTAGGAGAAATACCTCAGGTAAATGACGGGTTGATGAGTGCAACAAACCACCATGGCACATGTATACCTACCTATGTAACAAACCTGCATGTTCTGCACATGCATCTCAAAACTTAAAGTATAATAATAAAAAAAAAGAAATTAGAATGACTTAATGTGTGAGCTTTTTATTTGTAATTAATTAGTATTGAATTTCTATTTCAATAATAAAGTCTATTTCTTACAAAAATTCTAGTTTTGTACAAGTAATGATATATATCATTTGTACACATGACTTAAAGCAGCATCTTGGAGTGCAGTGGTTATCACACTGTATTCCACAAATGGCAGTTTCTTTACTATGGCAGAGGTGCAACATGACTTCATTTGGTGGGACTGTGAGATGCTATGACTATCTAAGTGAATGTTGAGTTTTCTCTTAATGCTTTAGATTTCAGCACAGTTTATTAATTCCTTCTAACAAAATTACTTTTAAAAAAAGAAAATCAGTTGATGGAGAGAAAAAAAGCTAAAAATCATTGGAGTGAGGAAGAAATATTAGACTTGCTAACAAAATGTATTCTTGTCATTTTTAAAAGCAACAGTAATATATTAGTATTATCTAGTCCCCTTAATGTAGTATTGATACAGGTTAAAAAGGTATAATAAATATATGATACCAACCTTTAAGGAGAATTACATGTAATGCCATATGACATTAAATAACCCTCGTTGTAGGAAAGCATATACCAGCTTTTTTTTGTTTTCTAGACAGTCTTGCTCTGTCACCCAGGCTGGAGTGCAGTGGGGTGATCTCAGCTCACTGCAAACTCCACCTCCTGGGTTCAAGCTATTCTCCTGCCTCAGCTGCCTGAGTAGCTGGGACTACAGGCTCCTGCCATCATGCCCGGCTAATTTTTTGTAGTTTTAGTGAAGATGGGGTTTCACCATGTTAACCAGGATGGGCTCGATCTCCTGACCTCATGATCCACCTGCCTCAGCCTCCCAAAGTGCGGAGATTACAGGCATAAGCCACCACGCCCAGCCTATCAGCTTTTAAAAAATACACATAATTATTGCTCTCTAACTGCATTTCAAAAAGTGTCTGTAATGCAAAAATGCAACGATGTTTTACACAGCTAATTAGAGGCAATGCCCACAAAAAATAAAAATAAAATCCCAAATTCCAAAACGTAATTTTATTTCTTAAACAAAACCTGCAAAGTCTTTGTGTGGATGACCTCCATCAACCTTCTAGGGCCCTTCTCTCAACAATGCTTCAAAGTGTCCCCAATGCTAGCAATGATACTGAACTGCTTTCTAGGGTATTGTGTTTTCTTATATCTCTAAATTATGCATAAGTAATTTCCTGTAACTAGAATGCCACCTTTATTCTACATGCTGTTCTCCCAACTCACCATATTTTGGTAGCCCCAATTGATGCGCTAGGATGAACTATAGACAGTTTTTCCTTTGAGTTATATTAGTATCCTGATAATAGTTGTTTACTTAGTTACATTTTATAATTAACTGATAGTAATGTATAAAAGACTATTGACTTTACCTTAATATCATTTCTACTGTAAAGGACACCTGGTGCATACTATGCAACCTTCATGTTTGTGTGTGTGACTTTTGATACACTTAAGCTTTAAAAGTATTATTTCTTGGAGAGAATTGGGGTTAGAGGGATATATAATTTTTATCTTGTTATACTCTAAAGAGAGAATAATTTAGGTATATCTAAGAAGGTTTGGGATTCTATATTCCTCTACTGTGTTTGAAGGTTACATTGCAAAGCAATTACCACAGTCTCTACGCTTGAAAGGGTGAGTGAGTACATTCTAAAATTGTTAATGTAACACACTAAGTTCTAAACTGTTCTCATATCATAGCTTTTATGACAAAAAGGAGTTTGCACAGAGTGATGGTTTTGCGTGCCTATTTCACTAGGCTATAGTACTCAGTTATTTAATCAAATGCTAGTCTACGTGTTGATGTGAAAAGTACTTTACGGATGTGGTTAACACCTACAATCAGTTGATTTTAAGTAGGTTATTCTTGATAAAGTTGGTGGACTTCATTGAATCAGTCAAGACACCTTAAGAGCAAAAACTGAGAACTTCTGTGTCAAGACTGCAGGTTTAAATCCTGAATGAGTTCCCAGCTTGCAGGCCTGCTCTGAAGATTTTAAACTTTGAGCTTGCCTGCCCCCTCGATTGCATGAAAATATTCCTTAAGTTTATATATATATATATATATATATATATGCACATGATTTAAAAGCACATAAAATGTGTGTGTGTGTATATATATGTGTGTGTGTGTGTGCATATATATATATATATATATATATATATATATATATCTTTTTATATATATACTCTCTCTGGAGAGTCTTGACTAATACATACACCATAAATAACGAAGAATGAAACAGAAAAAAAGTCAACAGGAATCATTATAAATGTTAATGAAATGCTCATGTTGTAAGTTTCAGCACAAAGTACTGTAAATGTTGATGTTCTAATAATAACATTAATAGAGGTGCTCCTTGACTTATGCTGGGGCTACAAACACAAGATTCAGGTCCGTGATAAGTCGAGGAGCATACTGAATGCATTACCAACTTTGAACCATGGTAAAGTTAAGCCAAACTGTTATAAGTCATAGGCAGTCTGTATGCTATGAAAATATAGACTGCTCTTTAATACACAGTACTTAGATTGATGACAAGTGATGTTTTTGCATAAAGAATATGAATGTGAAAACAGATAACAAAGGACATCCTTATTCATATTAAATATGAAAACAATCAGGGAATATAAAGTGAACTTAACATTTCTTAATTTTAAAACTTGCAATATTTATGCTGCTAGATGTAATATATGGTAATAATAATTTAAAGCATTACACTGTGCTTACATTTGGATGTCATGAACTTCCAAATGAAATCTACAGAAAAAACATTATTATGTTCTTAAATCATGTACATTAACAATAGAGCATTTGATCTATTTAGAGTGTTTTCAGGCCATAATATTGTTCAGAAACCTCTGGTTTCTTTCTTCAAAATCAAAATAAAAAGAGTGGAGGAGCAGGAGGGGTAAGGGGAGGGGGAAATTAGAAAAGGAAGAGGAAAGAAATAAGCTTTTGCTTTCATGAATAGACTATTCCCAACATCTGTCCTTGAGAATTTAATCATGCATTTATCAAAAATTCCACATTTTCTCTACCCACTTTTAATAGCAAGTGTGAATTTCTGTTTTTAAATTCATATTGCTGTTCCAAAACCCCAGTGTATTGTATGACTACTCCTGTCACACTCTGGCCTGGTACACAATTCTTTACACATCACTGATGGCCCACAAATGCTAAGCCCTATAGATTCTAGAACAAATCCTGGTCAGGGTATAAAATATATTAGAATTTCTAGCCTCATGGTAGGTGAAGCTTGGAAAGACGTTTTTACATTTGGTTTGGAATCGATAATATTTGTATAGGACTCTGCATGGCCCCATGCTGCTAAGTCATTAGCGTGCTCCTATTCCTCACCTTATTGAACCAAACAACAAAACTAGGCTTCTGTGAAGTTTTCTCATACAGAATTTCAGGATTTTGCTAGGTGAAAATTACTCTCTGAATCTCAGACTCCTGGACGAGTGTCCTAGTATGTTATACACCAATCTAATCTCTTTCTCTAGGAAACTATATTTTATTCCCATATTCCCAATTAACTAATCTTGTCCACATTTTGAATGGATTAATTTTCTAGAACCATTCAGTTGTTAAGTACATACTTCCAGGGTCTAAGAAGCTGAAAACAGCCCAGCCATTGGATGGGAACAATTCCATCCAGTTCCAACTATCTCTCATTCCTCACCAATCTTTGTTGTTAAGATTCTAGCATGCCTGGAGCCTAAACCAAACTGGATAATAAAAGTATACTTTCAATTAATAATTAATGTATAGAAACTTTGGATATTGTAGGTATAATGGAAAATATATTATGAAGTTAACACTATGCAGACAAGTACAATTTCAAATGAGCTTTATTTTTCTCTAAAACCAGTAACTGGTTGAATATTATTTATATATACTGGCCAGACTTGTCTCAAATTCCTGACCTCCAGTGATCCGCCTGCATTGGCCTCCCAAAGTGCTGGGATTACAGGTATGAGCCACCATGCCCGGCCTCAGATGATATTTTCAAACAATTTTATTCCTATAATAACTTGTAAGTTCAATGTGAATAATTTAATTTTTTTTTTTTAATTTAAAATATTGCACCCAGTCAAAACCTGACAAGGTTATTTTTATTTATTTATATTTCATTGTATATTTAATTATGCATTCATGCATTCATTTATATCATACAGAGACAATGAAGACTCAGAGGCAGTAGTGTTTTCTAGATTTTTACATGCATATCTTTTGATCCTAAGATTTTGAAAGCTCTTGGAGCAAAGCACTTAACAATAAATAATAAATGTATTCAATAGTAGGGGGACAGAGTAAAATGACTGAAAAGAAGCCTTCAATTGTCCCCTACAAAGGAACACCAAATTTAACAACTATCTACAAAAAAAAAAAAAAGGACCTTCATAAGAACCAAAAGTCAGATGTACATTCACAGTACTTAGTTTTAACTTCACATGACTAAAAAAGGCACTGAAAAGGGTAGGAAAGACAGTCTTGAATTCATGATGTTACACTTTCTGAATCCCCAAGCAGAAGCCATGTGGGGCAGAAAGAGAATGTCTGCTCTTGGGAGAGGGAAAGTGCAGCCACTATGAGACTATGCATTGAACTCAGTAAGGCCCTGTCACAGTAGAAAGGAAAACCAGGCTGAACTCAGGTGTAGCCGCCCAGAGGGGGCATTTAGCAGTCCTAGCCATATGGGAATCACTCATCCCAGTCATTGGAACCTGAGTTTTGAGAAGCCTTGCCACCGTGGACTAAAGTGCTCTCAGGGCCTAAATAAAATAAATTTGAAAGGCAGTCTAGGCCATAAGGACTGAAACTCCTAGACAATTCCTAGTGCTGAGCAAGGCTCTGAGCAGGTGGACCTTGGGGATATGTGACCCACTGAGACACTAACTGAGATGTCCAGAAATACTGTCTAAAAGACAAAACCTGGAATTGAGGATCCCAAGAGCCTGCTTGTTGCTCTACCCCACTACTTTCACCTAAGGTGAAAGACAAAGGCCACTTTACTTTTCCCTCTGCTTTTCTGAAGTAGATGGAGTCTCTCACCATAGCCATCACAACTGGGAATACACTCATCTCACAGTCTCACCCAAGGTCCATGGTATATACTACGTGGGTATTACCATTGGATATTCAGGGCCTAAGAGCTCTTTAGTCAGCAGGTGATGAATCCTGCCAGGATTGGGTCCTTCCCTTCAAGACACTGGGTTCTTTTCTCGCCCAGTATATGTCTAGGTATGTCACCCAGAGCAAGACCTGGAATAGGGACCTCACAGCCATGACTAGTTTTCTGTCCTACTGTGGCTGAGCTGGTGTCCAAATGCAAGAAAAAGTCTTTTTTACTCTTCCTTCTCTCCTCAAGCAGAAGGAAGAGGTCTCTTTTGGAGTCAGGAGCTATGCCGCTGCTGGTTGATGGAGAGGTGGCACAAGCACCATTCCAGCATTTCTGGATATGTCCTGGGTCACAGGGGAGCCCATTACCCTGAAGGCTGAGTCCCAGGCCTGGTAGCATTAAGCACAAACCAACGTAAGAGCCCTTGGTTCTTAAGTGAACATCAGTGGTAGCCTGGCAGTACCTCTGTGGCCATGGGGTGAGGCCTCTCTGTCTGTGGAAGGGGAAGAGAATAGTGGAAAGGACATAGGTAGCAGCCAGGGAGTGATTACATCAGGCCTTGGATGAGACCCAGTGCTGTACTGGTTTCAGAACTGACCCAGTGCAGTCATAGTAGTGGTGGCCACAAGGGTGCTTGTGTCACTCCATCCCCAGCTTTAGGTAGACCAGAACAGAGAGAGACTCTATATGTTTGCGAGAAAGTAATGAAAGAGAACAAGAGTCTCTGCTTGGTAATCCAGATAATTCCCCCGGATCTGGTCCAAGACCATCAAGGCCGTGAGTCTGAAAAAAAAACAGTGTCACTGAGTTTCAGGTGCCTTCTAAAGAAGATTAGGCTTAGAGCATAACACCCAAGTTTCTTTAAATATATGGAAAGTCTTCCAAAGAAGAATGCCTACAAATAAGGCCAGATAGTAAAGTCTAAAATTCCTACCAATCCAATGCTGAGACACCAAAGAAAGTCTACTAGAATCAACGTCATCCAGGAAAACATGACCTCACCAAATGAATGAAATAGGACTGATCTTGGAGAAGTCCAGATATGTGACCTTTTAAAAAGAGAATTCAAATAGCTGTGTTGAGAAAACTCAATGAAATTCAAGATAACACACCAAACAAATTCAGAATTCTATCATATAAATTTAATAAAGATGTTCAAATAATTTTAAAGGATCAAGCAGAAATCGTAGAGCTAAAACATGCAATTGGCATACTGAAGAATTAATCAGCATCCTTTAATAGCAAGGTGGATCAGGCAGAAGAAAAAATTAGTGAGCTTGAAGACAGGCCATTTGAAAATACACGGTCAGAGGAGACAAATGATAAAAAGAGTAAAAAAGAATGAAGAACACCAAGAAATTCAGAAAATAGGCTCCAAAGTTCAAATCTAAGAGTTATTGGCCTTAAAGAGGAGTTAGAAAAAGTGATAGGGATAGAATGTTTACTCAAAGTGATGATAATAGAAAAATTCACAAACATAGAGAAAAATATCAACATTCATTTATAAGAAGGTAACAGAACACAAAGCAGATTTAACCCAAAGAAGACAACTTGAAGGCATTTAATAATCAAACTTCCAAAATTCAAGGATTTAAAAAAGGATCCCAGAAGCAGTAAGAAAAATGAAACCAATAGCATAAAATAAAACTCCAATACATCTGGCAGCAGATCTTTAGTGGAAACATTATAGGCTGAGAGAGTAGCATAACATAGTTAAAAGGTTAAAGGAAAAAAAAAAATCCTGAAATAACGCATCCACCAAAAATGTCATTTGAAGATGAAGAAGAGGTAAAGACTTTTCTGGATAAGCAAAAGCTGAGGGATTTTGTCAACAACAGGCCTGTCCTCCAAGAAATGCTCTAGGCAGTAATTCAAACACAAAGAAAAAGACATTAATGAGAAATAATGAATCATCTTAAGGTAAAAAACTCACTAGTAATTGTAAGTAGATAGAAAAATACAGAATGTTGTAACAGTGTAACTGTGGTGTAGACTACTGTAAACTGCATGTAAACTACTCTTAAGTAGAAAAACTAAACCATAAAAAATCAAAAATAAAAACTGTGATAACTTTTAAAGACACAGTACAAATATATATACACATATACACATACATACGTATATATGGAGAACAAGTTAGGGTATAAAGTTATTATTTTTCTATTTTTCAGTTTGTTTTTGAAGTTATCAGTTTAAAATAATGGGTTATATAATAGTGTTTGTAAGTCTCAAGGTAACATCAAATTAAATAATGTGTGCATGTGTATATATATACATACAGTATTAATAAATATATAAACACCTACATGAAAAAAACAAGAGAAATTTTAAATTAACACAGTGAACAAGCATCTTAAATAATTAGAAAATCAAGAGAAAACAAAATCCAAATTTAGTAGAAGAAAATAAATAATAAAGATCAGATAAGAAATAAAGGAAATTTAAATGAATAAAACAATATAAAATATAAGGAAAGAATGACATTTTTTTGAAAATATAAACAGAATTGACAAACCATTAGCCAGGTTAAGTAACAAAAAAGAGAGAAGACACTAATAAACAAAATCAGAGCTGAAAAAGGAGATATTACAACCAGAAATTCAAAGGATTATAGTGGCTACTATAAGTAGTAATTAATTGTAAATTTTAAAAAAATCTAGAAAAAAATCGATATATTCCTAAACAGATAAAACCTGCCAAAATTAAAACATGAATACATCAAAAACACAAACAGACCAATAACAATTAATGAGATTGAAGTCATAACAAAAATTCTCCCGGGAAAGAAAAGCCTGGGGTCCGATGACTTTGTTGCTGAATTCTACCAAACGTTTAAAGAAGAATACCAATCCTACTCAAACTATTCCAAAAATAGAGGAGAAGGGAGTATTCCAAACTTATTCATTGAGACCAGTATTACTCTAATCTCTAAATCAGATAAAAACACATCAAGCAAAGAAAACTATAGGCCAGTATCACTGATGATATTGATGCAAAAGTCCTCTACAAAATACAAGGAAACTGAATTCAACAACACATTAAAAAAATCAATCATCATGATCAAGTAGGATTTATACCAGAGATGCAAGGATAGTTCCAAATATGCAAATCAACTAATATGATACATCATATCAACAGAAAGAAGGAAAACATATGTGATCATTTCAATTGATGCTGAAATAGCATTTGATAACATTCTACATTCCTTCATAATAAAAATAAAAAAAAAATTTTAAAAACCGGGGATAGAAGGAACATACCTCAAAATAACAAAAGCCATATATGAGAGACCCACAGTTAGTATCATACTGAAAGGAAAAATCTGAAAGCCTCTCATCTAAGATCTGGATCATGACAAAGATGCCCATTTTCACCACTGTTATTCAACATAATACTAGAAGTTCTAATTAGAACAATCAGACAAGATAAAGAAATAAAAGGCATCCAAATCAGAAAGAAAGAAGTCAAATTATCCTTGTTAGCAGATAATCTGATGTTATATTTCGAAAAACCTAAAAACTCCACCGAAAATCTATTAGAACCTGATAAACAAATTCAGTAAAGTTACAAGATACATAATCAACATACAAAAATCAGTAGCATTTGTATAGGCTAACATTGAACAATCTGAAAAAGAAATTTAAAAAGTAATCCCATTTACGGTAGCCACACATAAAATTAAATACCTAGGAATTAACCAAAAAAGTGCACTATCTATACAATAAAAACTATAAAACACTGATGAAAGAAATTGAAGAGGGCAAAAAATGGAAATATGTCCCTTGTTCATGGGTTGGAATAATCAATATTGTTAAAATGTCCATACTGCAGAAAGAAATCTACAAATTCAACACAATATCTATCAGAGCACCAATAACATTCTTCAGAAAAAAATATATATTTAAAAAAAAAAAAAACTGCCCCTGGCTGGGCACAGTGGGTAACGCCTGTAATCCCAGCACTTTGGGAGGCCAAGGCGGCTGGATCACGAGGTCAGGAAATCGAGACCATCCTGGCTAACACGGTGAAACCCCGTCTCTACTAAAAAAAAAAAAAAAAAAAAAAAAAATTAGCAGGGCGTTGTGGCTGGCACCTGTAGTCACAGCTACTCAGGAGGCTGAGGCAGGAGAATGGCCTGAACCCGGGAGGCGGAGCTTGCAGTGAGCGGAGATGGCGCCACTGCACTCCAGCCTGGGCGACAGAGCGAGACTCTGTCTCAGAAAAAAAAAAAAAAAAAAAAGAAAAAAACTGCCCTAAGATTTATATGGAACCACAAATAACCCAGAATAGCCAAAGCTGTTCTAAGCAAGAAGAACAAAATGAAGGAATCACCTTACCTGCCTTCAAATAATGCTACAGAACTACAGTAACCAAAATGGCATTAAAAACAGACACATAGACCAATGGAACAGAATACAGAGCCCTGATATAAATCCATAAATCTATAGTCGACTCATTTTTGACAAAGTTGCCAAGAACGTACATTGGTGAAAGGATAGTTTCTTCCATAAGTGGTGCTGAGAAAAAAATATTCATATGTGGAACAATGAAACTAGAACCCTATCTCTTGTAACATACAAAAATCTAATCAAAATGTATTACAGACTTAAATCTAGACCTAAACTATGAAAATACTAAAAGAAAATATTGGGGAAACTCTCCATGACATTAGATAGAACAAAGACTTATTGACTAGTAGTCCACAAGCACAGGCAACCAAAGCGAAAATGAACACATGGGATCACATCAAGTTAAAAAGCTTCTGCAGAGCAAAGGAAATAATCAATAAAGTGAATGGACAACCACAAAATGGGAGACCATTTTTGCAAACTACCCATCTGCAAAGAATTAATAGCCAGAATATATAAGGAGCTCAAAGAACTGTATAGGAAAAGATTTAGTAATCTCACTGAAAAATTGCCAAAATATCTGTGTAAACATTTCTCAAACGAAGGCCTACAAATAGACAAATATACAAAAAGGTGCTCAATGTCATTGATTATCAGATAACTGTAAATGAAAACTATAATGATATGCTGTCCCAGCCCATATAAATAGGCTTATATCCAAAAGATAGGCAATAAGGAATGCTGATGAGGATATGGAGACAAGATAACCCTTGTACATTCTTAGTTTCAATGTAAATTAGTAATATCACTATGGAGAACAGTTTGGAGTTTCCTCAAACAAATATAAATATAGCTACCATATGATACAGCAATCCCACTCCTAGATGTTTGCCCAAAAGAAGAGAAATAACTATATTTCTGGACTCCCATGTTTGTTGCAGCACTATTCATAATAGCCTAGATTTGGAAACAACTTCAGTGTCCATCAACAGATGAATGAACAAAGAAAATGTGGTACCTATACACAGTGGAGTGCCAGTCATGGAAAATAATGTGATTCTGCCATCTGCAACAACATGGATGGAACTGCACATTATGAAGTTAAGTGAAATAAACCAGGCACAGAAAGGCCAACTTCACATATTCTCACTTATTTGCGAGAGCTAAAAATTAAAACAATTGAATGTATGGAGATAGTCTAAGGTTGGTTACTAGAGGCTTGGAAGGGCAGTAGGGGCATGGAGATAGAAGTGGGAATGGTTAAGGGGTACAACAAAACAGAAATAATGATTAAGACCTTGTATTTGATAGCACAAAAAGGTGACTATAGTCAAAAATATTTAACTGTAAATTGTAAAATAAAGAGTATAATTTGATTTCTTCCAATACAAAGAATAAATACTTGAAGAGAAGGATACTCCATTTACTCTGATGTGATTATTATGCATTGCATGTCTGTATCAAAATATCTCATGTACACCTACTAGATGCCCACAAAAATCTAAAATTAAAAAACATATTCAAGTATATAATTTTAGATGTATTAAATAACCTAAATCTTAAGGTTTATTATCATATATTAAATGTACTAAAATGTTTTTCTGGTAAACAAAATGTATTTTCCAAATTAGTAAATGTTCAAACAAAAATACTTTAAAATGGAATTAATTATCAAAAAAGTCTAGAAATCAATTCTTCATTGAAGGAAAGGGGAAAAATCAATTTTACAAAGACAAGGCTTTACTAGTTAATGTATATATTCAGCTTAGACAAAGTTGTTATGAAACCTCAAGGTTCTATTAATTATCTTTATTATTCTTACAGGAAATTCAAGTAGATTCGCCTTTCATTTTATTATTATAACTAAAAAGATTACCTGTGCAAACATTGAATAAGGTGTTAAAACATTTTTGTTAATTCCATGTACAGATGCAGTCCTACTCTTTGAGATGTTATTTTATCATTAGAGAAAAAAATGTTGTTACAGGTGGAAATGCACATGCTCTTAAAATGTCTCAAGATATAATAATACATTTTAAGAACAATATAATCGATATTAACTGAGTGTTTAATATATGCCACAAGCTGTACTGAGCAGAAATTTTATATATTATCTCATTCAAGCCTTAAACGATTCTGACTTGCATATGGTTATCTTATATTTGTAAGTAAGTGATTTCAGTTCAAGGAGTTTAAGATACGTGGTTTAGACTACAAGGATAATAACTATCAAAACAGTATTCACATATAGGACTCTCCAACTGTAATATGTGTGGAAGTTGGCATTTAACTGTTACATACTTTGTATTTTATTATCCAGAAAATAAATATAGTTATCTACCGTTACTATATTATTTGGGAAATTTTTAATGAACACTTCAATTTCCTCAAAATAAATTTTCATAATAAAAACAAAAACTGAAACTTTCTTTCTGGCTCACAAGGATTAGATATTTGGAACACTCCAGAATGACTGTGTGAACTTGACAAGTGCTCTTTCCCCAAAAGCAACTATGTAACTTGAAAATTGTCATTAATAGCCATTTAAATCATCTGTGAATTGAGCAAAAGAAAACATGCAAATTGAGAAGCACTTATTCAACAAAATGTACTGAATCTTGCAGTCTGTAATTTTAGGTAGGGGCAGCCCCCATCCCAACATATTCCACCACCAGATCTGTGGTCCTACCTAAAGAAATTGACATTATTTGGAGCAGACTATGGAAAAATTCATGCCCAAGAATGTTATGGAAAAAAATATATAGATCTCAACAGCAAATGATTAGTGCAGGCCAACATCTCAGGGTAATTTGTTCATTCAAGCTTTAAATTTACAGACAACTCAGAAACTTAACATGGAGATAAAAGGAAAAGGAAGGTAAAAGACCACCATGTTGATACCACACAGTACAGGTGGTTCAGAACCTATGCATATGTGTAAGGCCACAATTTTATCATGAGTGACTACAGAGAAAATGTGTGAGCTACTAGTCCCTGACTGAAAGTAGAACACAGCTGTCAGCTCCCTAAACTTGTAAAGTATTCTTTTCAGCTACAAACAGATCCATTGGCAAAAGGTGGGAGACGTACCAGATCAAGTTTAAAGAAAACCTATGACTAATCATTAGGTAGGTAGTTGTCTAAGTTGAAACAGGGGGATCCAAGCTTAAAAATAAAAACAAGAAAACAAAAACTTAGCAGTGAAATCAGAAGCTATACAATTTGGAAGAAATATATTTTAAATGAATAATTCAGGGTAATCATTGAATAAACAATCAAAAAACAACAATAAAGGAAGTCACTTAGAGATGAGAAAAATAATCTATACTTGTTATGATATATTATTCTAAAATGTCCAGTATTTTTAAAAAAACATATACAAAGTAACATGATAGCATAACACACACTGGAGAAGAAGAGAGTCAATACAAATTATTTTTAAATAATTTGAGATATTTTTTCAAACACAAATATTTCAAACAGAAAAATAAAGAAAAGCATGTTTAAATATAATAATTAAATGAAAATATAGGCCGGGCTTGATGGCTCACACCTGTAATCCCAGCACTTTGGGAGGATGAGGTGGGTGGATCACAAGGTCAGGAGTTCGAGATCAGCCTGGCCAGCATGGTGAAACCCCGTCTCTACTAACCATACAAAAAATAGCCGAGCATGGTGGCGCACCCCTATAGTCTCAGCTACTTGGGAGACTGAGGCGGGAGAATTGCTTGAACCCAGCAGGTGAAGGTTGCAGTGAGCCAAGATTGCACCACTGCAGTCTAGCCTGCATGACACAAGTGAGACTCCGTCTCAAAACAAACAAACAAACAAAAAACAGAAAATATAACAACAGTGACCCTTTAATCAAGAATATAAGTAAATAGGCATTTTAAAAATATACAAAATGGAAACTCTGGAGTTAAAAGTATAATAAATGAAAATTTTAAATTTTTAAATGAAAAATTTAGCACATGGCCTCAACAGCAGAATTTAACTGGTAGAAGAATTCCTGAATATGAAGATGAAGCAATAGAGATTATTCAATCTCAAAAACAAATTTATATGGCCATAATACCCAGAGTAATTCACAGAACTCAATGTATTCCTATCAAATAATCATCAAAATTTTTCACAGATTTAGGAAAAGCTTTTTTAAAATTTACATGCAACTAAAATAGAACTCGCATAGCCAAAGCAATCCTAAGCTAAAATAAGTTGGAAGCATCACACAACCTGACTTCAAACTATACTACAAGGCTACAGTAACTAAAATATCCTAGTACTGAATCAAAAACAAACTCATATACCAATAGAACAGGATAAAGAACCCAGAAATAAAGTATCACACCTGCAACCATCTGATCTTCAACAAAGTTGACAAAAAGAAACAGTAGGGAAAGGACGTCCTATTCAATAAATGGTGCTGGGGTAACTGGCTAGAAATATGCTGAAGATTAAAACTGGACCCCTTCCTTTTACCATATACCAAAATCAACACAAGATAGATTAAAGGTGTAAATGTAAAACCTAAAATTAAACAAAACTTGGAAGAAAACCTAACAAATACCATTGTGGACATGGACCCTGGCAAAGATTTCGTGATGAACAATTCCAAAGTAATTGCAACAAAAGCAAAAATCGACAAGTGAGGCCTAATTAAACTAAAGGGCCTCTGTACAGCAGAATAAGCTATCAACGCAATAAATAGACAACTTACAGAATGGGAGAAAATAGCAAGCTATGCATCGGACAAAGGTCTAATGTCCATAATCTACAAGGAACTTAAATCAACATCAAAAATCAAACAACTCCATTAAAAAATAGGCAAAACAAATGAACAGACACTTCAAAAGAAGACATACAAGTGGCCAAGAAACATATGAATAAATGCTTAACCTCACTAATTATTAGAGAAATGCAAATCAAAACCCAGTAAGGTACCATCTCACACCAGTCAAAATGGCTACTGTTAGAAAGTCAAAAAAATAACAGATGTTGGTGAGGTAGTGGAGAAAAGAGAATGCTTACACACTGTTGATGGGAATGTAAATTAGTATAACCTCTATGGAAAACAGTATGGAGATGTCTCAAAGATTTTAAAACCAAACTACCATTTAACACAGCAATCCTATTACTGGGTATATACACCCAAAGAAATAGAAATCATTCTACCATAAAAACACATACACATATATGTTCATTACAACACTATTCACAGTGGCAAAGACATGGAATCAACCTAGATGATCATTAATGGTGGACTGGATAAAGAAAACATGGCACACATATACCAGGGAATAGTACACGAACATTAAAAAGAACAAAAGCATGTCCTTGGCATCAACATAGTTGCAGCTGGAGGCCATTATCTTAAGTAAATTCATGCAGAAACAGTAGACCAAATACCACATGTTTTTACTTATAAGTAGGAGTTAAACATTGGGTATATATGGGTACTAAGAAGGGAACAATAGACACCAAGGCCTACTTCAGGACAGAGGGTGAGGTTTGAAAAAAATAGCCATTGGGTACTATGCTTATTACCTTATTACTTGAATGATTAAGTAATTTAGACAACAAACCTCACAACTTACCCATGTAACAAGCCTATGCATGTTCACCCTGAACCTAAAATAAAAATTGGAAAAAACTAAAAAGTAACAAATATATATATATATACACTTATAAATATTATATTATATATATTATATAAATATATATAATAAATACATACTATATGTAAGTAACAATATATGTATATATATATTACATTCCTATAGCTTCTGTAATAAATTACCATGAGCTTAATGACTTCAAAATTTTTACTTTTTTACAGTTCTGGAGGCCACTCTTCCAAATTCATTCTATATTTTGAAACACTAAGATCAATTTATCTACAGAGGTGGTTCCTTCTGAAGATTCCAGGGAAGAATCAATTTCCTGCCTCCTCTATTCTCTATAGGCTGCCTTGGTATTCCTTGGTTTGAGACATCACTTAAGTCTCTGTTTCTTTCTTCACATCACCTTCTGTCCACATTGATATCTTGCATCCCTCATATAAGCATGCCTATGTTTATACAGGGCCTACCTAGGTAAGCCTGGATAATACTTCTATCACAAGATCCTTCACCTAATCACATCATTGAAGTCTGTTTTCCATGTAATAAGATTAGAATGTGGGCATTGTGCATGTGTATGTAGGGGTGTGATTATTTAGCCCACCAAAAACAAGAAGAACAAGAATGAAAAAAAAACAAACAGAAATTGAGAAACATATGAAACACTATTAAACATACCAACATACACATAGCATAATTGCAAAAGGAGAGTAATGAGAGAAAGTGGCAGGAAAAATATTTAAAGAATAATGAAAAACATCAAATTTGATTTAAAAATTTACTCTAGACACTCAATAACTAGAACAAACGAACTCCAAGTAAAATTAACACAGGATAACCAGTATCTGGATATTGTCATAGTACGTCATAAGCAAACTGTGTGGGTTTTTTTTTTTTTTTTTTAAGACCAAGTCTCACTCTGTTGCCAGGCTGGAGTGCAGTGGTGCAATCATGGCTCACTGCAACCTCCATCTGCCAGGTTCAAGCGATTCTCCTGCCTCAGCCTCCCAAGTAGCTGAGATTACAGGTGCCCGCGACCACGCCCAGCTAATTTTTGTATTTTTAGTAGAGATGGTGTTTCACCATATTGGCCAGGATGATCTCAATCTCTTGACCTCGTGATCTGCTCGCCTCGGCCTCCCAAAGTGCTGGGATTACAGGCGTGAGCCACCGCGCCTAGCCAGGCAAACTGTTAAAGACAAAGATAAAAAGAAAGTTTTGAAAGTATCAGGAGAAAAATGACTCATAACATCAAGGAAACCACAAAAAGATCAACTGACTTCTCATCAGAGGGAATAGAGGCGAGAAAGCTAAAAGTTAGCACATTAAAAATGCTGAAAAGACCATAATGTCAACCAAGAATCCTGTATCAGGAAAAATGGGTTTTCAAAAATTAAAGAGAAATAAAAATAATTATTCTCTCGGCCAAACAGGCTGAGAGAATTCAATGCTATCAGATTTGTCTAACAAGAAATCCTGAAGGGTATTTCTCAGGTTGAACAGAAGTGATACCAGACAGTAACTTGAATTTAAAAAAAGATCCCCAATAAACGTTATCATATAGGTTATTATGAAATAGAGTATCAATGCACCTTTACTTCTCTCTTTTTTATTAAACTAATATAAAAAGTAACTGCAAAAAACAATTGCTCAAAGTGTGGTCTAATGATAAAGCAAGTTCCTTTGGCCCCATGGATTATGCTGCTGCAGAGGCAAGTCCGATACATGGAACTACAATAGGGCCCCTTCTACCTGTTTAGAGTAAATGTAAAGGTAACAAATCCATTTTCTGGAAATAGCTAGCTACCTTAGGATCCATGTTTTAGTCTCAGTGGCAATTTGTCTTCCGGAGAACCATAGCCTACCTCCTCTACAAGAATATAGATTTAAAATATTTGAATATTGAGTGTATATAAGTTTGTGAGGTTTTTTTTCATTCATTTCTGTTTCTTTTTAACTTTATCTTCTATTCAAATGTGTTCAACTTTAAACAATTTAATTTTGCTTCTCTTCTTTACATCTATATCCTCTTTCTAACTTTGATACCTACCTGCTTTCACAGAGGGTCAGTTTTCATGTAAAGATCTCCTTTGACCTTTATTAACACATGTTAATAAGAGTTTATTGTCAACAATTTCAAAGGAGCAAAAGAATCATGCAGAGAACATAGGGGGTGAACTGGGTTTCCTCTGAGAATCATCAGTACCATATACCAAACCAATGGTTTCTCACGTTAAGCATATTCTATTTTAAAAAACCCACATTAAGACTATTTAGAGTAAAAATCACAAATCTCTACCTTACCACTCATCACTTTATTTTGTTTATGTATCTGAGTGACCCAATACATTATAATGACCTTAGTGTCAGATACTGTGTCCTGTTTACCTATAAGCTTAGCCTAATGTCTTCTATAAAAACAACAATCATGTTTGAATAACTGGATAGTTTCTTACAAAATTAAGTCTGACTCAAGATTTTGTCATGTTTCTGATTTTCCCAATCTCCCAAATGAATGTCTTATTTTGACTCACACTTTTGTGGACCCAGCCTTCTTTCTCAGCTTCTAAATGCTATTTATTATTAACACTTCCATGGGTTAAAACCCTTTATCTATTTGTCAAACTGCCATCATTATCTTTTCCCCATTTTCATTACAGTTTTGTATTGGTAAAAAAAAAAAAAATTCAGCTGCAAGCAATAGGAGACTAATGAGCAGAGGCATAATTGAAATATTTATCATTTACTTAATCAGAGGTCTAAAGGTTGATTGTCTTAAGGTTAGTCACTTAGTATTATCAAGAAATTCAAAATACTAGACTCTTTTTAGATTCCAACTCTATCATACGTTAATGTTAATTTTTTTATCATTAAGGTTTTCAACTCATGATTTAAAAACACCTGTTGTAACTACAGAAAACTCATGTTACAAGGCAGAAATAAAAGGAAAACTAATGGTACCAGCGAAGAATTTGGTAATGTCTTTCTCTGTTAGAGCCTGGAAAAAGCTTTCAATGAACTTTCTTATTAGACTTCCCTTTATATTGCATGGGCCATAAATAGGTTGAATAATGATCCATAAGTGTCAGGGATGTCAAGAAAAAACTATATTTCCTGAGGATTTCTACATTAATTTTGAACAAAACCCAAGTTCAATCAGCTTGGATGCAACAATTTATGTATTCTATTTGTTTGTGATAAATTCCAAAGACCAAGTCTTCTGTTTTTCCAACAGAAAGTTGCATCTATTTTATTTACTTTAGAAGTCTGCAAGTTCAAAGAATATTTCTGTTGAATGTCTCTGATGTTTATGAATGCAGAGAAATGTTTCTTATTTTTGAAAGTTTCAACATACTGGCTTAAGGAAAATTACTATGTGAAGCAAATTGGAATAGGGTTATCTCCTTCCCAAACTGCCACCAATTGGTTTGGAAATAAATTCTACCAGGTTATAGCACTTAACAACACAATACTTCTAATTTCTAAAGGCATACTAAAACTTTAATATTCACATACATATAAAAACATATGAATCAGATGGTTGTCTATAATTTCAATAGATTCTGCTGTCTAAAATTTTTTGTTGACAATACAAAAGGCTAATTTTATTTTGCACTGAGAAAAATTGTCTAAAATTTTGTAAGCACTTATAATTTTCTATATTTACAACAACATCAAGATAATTATTTTTGTTTCACCAGTGAACTGAATATATCTAATACAACATATGAAGAATGTGCTAATTTAAGTGAATGAAAAATTATACTGTACATGTTCATTAACTGCTATATTGTGAAATAGTACAATAAAATGCTACCATTTTATGTATGTATTGAGATTATAAAAAAAAATCAATTATCTTTTCCTAAGATTTGCTTAAAAAGGGAGAAAGGTAAGTTAATTTCATGCGTGGTTCAAAGGTATTTTTTGCCACTTCATCATTTTTTTCTAAGATTAGCCTCTATTCTGATACGTTTGGGAAATGGCAAAACCTAGATTATATTTTTATAAAGAACTCACAAAGTCAGTCACTGGTTTATTGTTGTACAATTTTTAAAAGGAACAATTTTAAAATAGATCATTTTACTCTAACTGAAGACTAATTTAGAAGCTGAATTATCATAATTATCAGTCTATTATAAAATTCAAATGTCTCAGTTTGGAATTCAAGGTTAGTTAGTGCCTGGGCCCTCAGAGCTTTTCAGTTATTATTTTTTTAATGTCTTTGGTTTCCATTCTCTAGTCAAAATTACTTTAGTCAGAGTACCATCTGCTCGTGCTTATTAGTTTCTTTACATTTTTACCTACATGCTTAGTTCCAAATCCTTAAAAATAATTATCTCAGTTTATAAACACAATATTTTGCAGGAACTTTTCAAATACAAGGAAATATTTCTAACCTCTACATGCCACCTTTATTACAAATTATCTTACTTTTTAACTACCTTATTTTGTTCTACGCTTACCATCTTTTGTTCAGTCTCTACATTTTCTAGCTATCCTGGAAAGCCAGGACATTAGATGGTATGCTTAAATTTTTACTAGGCTTCCTGTCCCATGATAAATGCACACACACAAAAACCTGTTTACTGGCCGGGCACGGTGGCAGGCAGAATATTTTGTTGCTCAGCCTTATACTACATATAATTTCATTCTCACAAAATGAACTCATGGCGCTTCCTTTGGAATAACATTATGTAGCAGTAATTGTATAGTAACGTGGCAGGCTTCTTTTACATAATTACGAATAGGTAATAAAAATTTTAGATAAAATATATAAATTTACATTCACGAACATTAAAACCATAACATACAGACAAGTGTGCAATTAATTACTTTATGGTATTACAGCAAATAAGTTAATAACTGGCTGGGTGCTATGGCTCACTCCTGTAATCTCAGCATGTTGGGAAGCTGAGTCAGACAGATTGTTTCAGCCCAGGAGTTCAAGTCCAGCCTGGGCACCATAATGAGATTCTGTCTTACAAAAAAATTTAAAAAAAAATTAGTCAGATGTGGTACATTCACACCTGTGGTCCTAGCTACTGGGGAGGCTAAGTCAAGAATATCTGTTAATCTCAGGGATTCAAGGCCATGGTGAGCTTTAATTGCACCACTGCATTCCAGCCTGGGTGATACAGCAAACCTGTATGTCAAAAAATATATATATTTTTTTTTATTTGTATATAATTTGTATTTTATATACACACACACACATATGATTATATACTGTTCCAATATCTAATATCTGCTTTCTTCAGAGAGACTGCATATGGCTATTCACATTATTGAATTCTAACGCATTTTAGCCTAACTCTAACTAGGCTGTGCAACAAGTATAATCTTATTTCTCTGAAGGTATTCAGTCTCTCAAAGATCAGCTGTATCAATGGTTTTACTACCTTATGTTCACCAACCTCAGAAATACTCCCACCTCCCTCCTTTTACTCTCCTTCTCTCTCCCCACCTCAAAATTTCCTCCTGTCTCTCTCAATCATGTTGTTATCATCCTGGTATTTAACCACCCCTATCTAAATCTGTTTCTACTTTGCTAGCTCCCCATTTTTTTTTAAAAGTTTCTCAAGACCTTGGTCCTGTTCCTCCAGTTCTCATACCCTGAGAATAAGAAACTGCAGCAACTCATTTGCCCTCTTCTCAATAAGTTAATTTTAAGCCTTGGTCTTGATCTGACTTCTTTGTTATAATAAAGAACTTCCCTGACCCATGCCAATACAGACAGAAATTTTTTACACAATTCAAGTTTGTCTTAGGGTCATGTTCTTCTGAGCTTTCAGACATTCACCAGTTAGCTCAATTCTTGTGGGTTCCACAGATGCTTCTTTATGGTTTGAGGAGACCAATAGATAAGAGTCAACAGACTTACTTAAATAAAAATACACTAAGGTCTATCACAGAATTGAGAAGACTAGAAAAAAAATCTTAGATTCCATCCTTAGAAACTTCCCATAAAAAATAGACTGGTTAAATAGTCAAAACTGTAAACAACAAAGAAATGAATTAGTCACTAATTATAGGCACCACTCAGAAAACATCTGGAAGAATTAATCAGGCCTAGTGCTAGATAATCCTAGATGACCTAGATGCTCTGCTTAGTTACCAGCTTTATTAGTGGGTTCTATGCAGAATTATGAGGCTATTATATCATATCCATTGCCAAAACGTCATTCACTCTGAAATCCATGCTTTAGCACAACATCATGAAGATGTAGGATGGGCTTATAAAATTAAAATTAAATCATAAAAGCTCATGACTCTTCAACTTAAATAATCTAAGGAAAATCATCTCAAATCCGTAGAGCCAGCCTCAATTACACTAAAGTATTTAATATCAAACACAGGAGTTTCAGTATCTCCCTCCCAAGAGATCTGCTCCTCCCTGCCCCAAGATACTCTTAATACTATAGCAGGAATGATAAGTCCAATCAATGGGAATGCTCCCGTTTCTGGTAGACACCAGAGCTACCTACCCTAACCTGAACACCTCAAAATTACCCATGGTAATTCCTTGAAGAACACAAACCACCTCTCTGGTGAGGTAAGAAGGTAAGCTGTATTACCCCTTAGTTGGCTCCTTTTGTATTTCTTGGACTCCATAATTCCTAGCATAGCTTTTTCTTAATCCAGAATAATTGTTAATCTATTGGCAGAAATGTATTTTCTAGTTAAATTGTTAATATTTCATGTTCACCTGAGGGACTAACCTTTGAAATGTCAGTCTTTTCTTCCACTGATCTTTGCCCTCTATTATCTCTGATAGAACACTCCAGTTTTCTCACATACTTATAACTCCCCAAACACTTGACAATGACAATCTCCAAATTCTAAATATGGCCATTCACATACTTGATTTAGTTTGTACTATAGGAATAACAGAGGCAGGGCATATTTAGGAAGCAGGGTCCTTAGAACTGGATGTAAACCTCACTTTGGCATCTCAATCTAACAAGGTACACTAAAATCTGGGGCAATTAAAGGTTTCAAACTTAGTATTCAATAGTTGCTTGACAAGGAGCTCCTAATTTCTACCTCCAGCCCATGTAACACATAATTTTATCTGTAAAATATCCTAATGGAAAGAGTTTCTAATTGGATCAAGATTTGTGAGCCATAAATAAAATTTTAAAAAATCAAGGTTTCTTTTTGTCCCAAACCCCAATACTCTTCTTGCTTCCATACCCTCTAACAACATGTTATTTATATTTGTTGACTTGCTCTATTGCTTTCTTCATTGTAACATTTTGCCCTAATTCCTAGTACCTATTTGCCTTTCCATAGAAAATTCAAGGATATGATTACACAGTCATATCCTGGGTATTTACAGAAGCTCCCATTTATTTTGCCCAGTCAGTAAATAAAAATCAAAAGAAGCTGGGCTTACGTTGCAATTCAACTCCCATCCAATATGTTGTTTTTATCTTTCTTTGATTTACATTATTCAAGAATTTTTAGAAGACACACAGTACTTATTTAAAAACATTAGAACAGAAGTAACATAAGGTCTCAATATATAAAGTTCAATTCATGACCCCCTACTATTTAGACCTGAGGGAAAAAATCTTATTCCCAGACCTTATCAATAGAATTCTTAATTATTCCCTACCTCAAACCGAGAGTCAGCTTCAGGGATTTCTGAGACTAATTATCTATTGTGGAATGTAGATTATTAACTTTTCTGCTATGTCATCCCATTTATATTCATAACAAAGGAGATTATATCTAAACTTGTGCAATGGGAATCACTCTGTAAAAATTTTTGAATTTCTAAAAACATTTTTTTCCTCCACCCTTACTTTGGAATTCCCTAATTACTCCTTGCCTTCTCCCTCATTTTTCATGAAAGAAAATGACATACCTTAGATTTCCTATCTGAAAAATGCAATGGAAACTACAGGCTTGTGGGATGTTTTAGCTTAGTCCTACATCCTATATCTCAAGCTTTGTCCTACTTGTATATGATCAGTGGTAGCAAGAGCAGAAATAGTTGAAGCCATAGTAGACCTTTGCTAGGTCTTACCCTGAACATCATATATCTCATGCAATTTAGACTCTTCTAACACATAACACTCTAAATATTTGACTCCTAAGCTCACCTCTAATTAACACTTATGCTCTTTTCTTCTCACATCAGTGTTTATTGCTGTCAACTCAAATCTATCATGCTCCTCCTTTTCCCAACTGAAGTAAACACATGGTTGTATTATAGCCAATCAAGCCTCAACCTTCGTCTTCCCTGAACATTGAGAATGCCCTTGCAAATCCAGGCCTTACCCTTTTTTGTTGATGGTTCATATCTCTGCACCTTTAGGAGGAAATATCAAGGTGCAATATCTCATTATAGATTTGTAAGCCCCATACAATATATGCCTCTATCTGTTTCAGAGTCATCTCAAATCACTGAATTTGTGGCTCCCATAAGAGCTATCTTTCTGGCTGAAGAAAAAAGAGTTATCATTTACATAGCAAGTATATATGATTTTTAGGTAGTACCTGAGTGTGGTATGTTATTAAAAACAAAAAGATTTTTGACCATAGAGGGGGTGTGTTGGTTAATATTGTCAACTAGATTGGATTGAAGGATGCAAGGTATTTTTCCTGGGTGTTTCTGTGAGAGTGTTGCCAAAGGAGATTAACATTTGAGTCAGTGGACTGGGAGAGGCAGACCCACCCTCAATCGTGGTAGGCACCATCTAGTCAGCTGCCAGTGTGGCTAGGATAAAAGCAGGCAAAGGAACATGGAAAGACTAGACTGGCTAAATCTTCTGGCCTCCATCTTTGTCCTGTGCTTGATGTTCCCTGCCCTTGAACATCAGACACCAAGTTCTTCAGCTTTTGGACACTTGGACCTACACTGGTGGTTTGCCAGTGGCTCACGGGCCTTCAGCTATGGACTGAAGGCTGCACTGTCGGTTTCCCTACTTTTGAGGTTTTGGGACTCAAACTGGCTTTCTTGCTCCTCAGCTTGCAGACTGCCTATTGTGGGACTTCACCTTCGTGTGAGCCAATATTCCTTAAAAAACTTTCTTTCATATATATATCTATCTTATTAGTCCTGTATCTCTAGAGAAACATAACTTATAGAAGGAACATCAATGAAAAAAGGAAAAACATATGTCCGACATATTAGAAATTCTGTTATAGCCAAGAAAATTGGCCATTCTCAAGGTAGAAACACATACGGGTGCCAATAGTCCTAAAATAAAAGGAAACTCACTAATTGATCAATATGCTTAGGTGGGTATCTCAGAAAGCTGTTCCATTCTCAGTACAATCAGTCAAGATTTTAAGTCTACTGTATTTACAATCTGACCCCTAATTGAGGAATTTAAAATCTTCCAATTTAAAGTCCATGAACAAAATGGCCAAGTTGTATATTTTAACCACCCAGTTGGACTTAGAAGACATTCAACTGACCATGTGGCTCCCCTGCCCTAGATTTAGTCTTTGACATTAACAAGATCATTCACCATGGAAGGGAGAAACTAAATAAAATCCTCTGCTGACATTGGTGGGCAAATTTCACTCTCTGTCTGGTGCTGTCTTTGTACCCCATCTGTTGAAAACATAAGCCTAGTGAAGGTGACAAGAAAGGAAGCTAAATCTATTAGCAAGACATTTTCTTAACTGGTAATTAGATTTTAGTCATTTACCTAAATATCATGGATATCAATATTTTCTTAAGTATTTTCTGTATGTTCTCTCACTGCCTTGAAGCTTCCCATTGTAAAAGCGTCATTGCCATACTATTTTGTTAGAGAATATATTCTCCACATGGGCAATTCCACTGGCTCTTTCAAGTGACAGAGAGACTCATTTCAAAAGTAAAGTAATACAAGTAAGTTAAAGAATTATCCATTTATCTCAAAAATTGCACTATCTTTATCCTCAGTCATCTAGAGTGATAGAAAGACCTAATGGACTATTAGAATTAAATATGACTAAACTTTAAAAGAATTCATTTTCTCATTGCTCTTATCTCTGATTTCCCTTGAGTACACTCCTGCTGGGTCATTTCAACTGTCTGCACATGAAGTAATAACTGGACAACTGGACAGTCCATGAGAACTCCCTATACTGCCTGAACTCTCAAAGATTCTAATCTAGTCTACCCAGACATTCTAAAATACTGCAAAAGATATATTAATTATACCCATCATTAATCTCAGCAGGTTGGGTTGATGATTTTCCTCCCATCTCCCATCCAAACCACTCCACAATCAAAGAAATGAAGATTTAGTATTCTGAAGAGAGCATCACTAGAGAAGTAACATCAAACTCTGCAGGAAGGACATTTACATCATTCTTCTTATCACTAGCATGGTTGCCAAACATCAGGGAATCTAACTTTGCATTCATACTACTCAACTAAAAAGGTACAAAAGCTAGTATGAATGGAAGTCCATCCCAATGGAAGACCTAAACTAAGCCTGTCTCTCAGGAGCTCCCAGGATCACATAGTGTCATAAGTATACATCTTTTCCAGTAATTTCAGAACAAGTAGACATCATGAGGAGGAGGTAATTTTCCGCTTTATATGTGAGAACAAGACACCCTAGGATTCCCTTGCTCATTTCTTATTTTCAGAATTGCACTTGTCCTTTACTGTATCCTCCTTCTTTATCCCCTTTAGTGACAACTTTGTTGTCTGCATACTTCTCCTCATTGTAAACACAGCCTTCCATAAGGATTCTTATTTTGTGTTACCTTCTTCTTCACCTTAGCGAAGCTGTTTTCCCTTCGCTAAGTGAAATGACTCTCCTTTATTCCAAGGATCCCCAATCTATCTTATTTCCTCACTCAACTCATAGCACAATCTTACAGTCCTATTTCTAATTGCTGGTTATGTACTGTTTTTCCTCTGGAAGCCTCTAGTTTCCCCCAAATTCCTAAACCTGTCTTGATTCAAAGGCATCTTTGTGTTAGCACAAGGAACTTTATCTTCTCCCTCTAGATTTCAAAAGGAATACCCTTCAACATTAATACTTTTTAAAAGGCCAATATTTGTTTCTACCTAAACATAAACAAGGTTCTTTTCATCAGCGTATGTATTTGCAATTGCACCTGATTTCTCACCAACACAAATATCTATGTTATTATAGGATACAAGAATACATATTCCTCATCTTATTATATGCATGTAATAGACTCAGATAACCATAAGTTTAATTTTACATGGCACACTTAGGACTGTCTTACAAAAAAAATAATAAAACAAAAACAAAAAACTGGGAACTCTTATCTTTTGAACTTCACAGGACAATGACTCCATCAAAAGAGCTCATAAACCCCAAAGAGCAACCTATTGGACAGTTATACACAGGAACCCTGCATAGCCCTGTCTTCGTATATTTCTGTACAACTGAATACCATAGACTCAGTTTCTTAAACAGCAAACATTGCTTTTCACAGTTTTGGAGGCAGACATGTTCAAGATCAAGTTGCCAAGAGATTCACCATCTGCTGAGAACCTTCTTCTTGATTCATAGTCAAAGCCATCTTCTTCTGTCCTCATGTGGCAGAGGAACAAAAGAGCTTTCTGGGGGAATTTAAAGGCATGCAAAGGGGCACTAATAACATTTGTGTGCACTCAACCCTCAAGACCTAATCAGCTGCTAAAGATTCCATCTCCAAATACCATCACATTGGGGATTAGCTTTTAACATATGAATTTTAAGGATACATAAATATTTTGTCTATAGACTCCCTAATTAGACATATTTTATTTGAAACAAACACATTCATCACTGTCTCCTTGCTAGTTGGACTGGATCCTGTGATCTGGCTAATCTAAGTAGGTTTTATTAAACCTTTAAAATACACTTTTTTTCTGATCTTAACCACTTTATTACTTCTGAGTTAAGTTTTTCAGGCACTAGACGATCCAAAAGGTCTGCAAAATGTTTTACAATTGCAAGACTAGGTGCAAAATCCTAGTCCTATAAGGAGGTCCTGGCTTTCATTTTCCACCAAATTCTCAGAAAGCTTTAGAAGAAAAATCTAAGAAATTGAGAGTAGACCTAAAAGGCTATCTACCATAGCAGTTCTTGTATGAGCAACTTTCATGACTGCTATATGACCACTCAGTAAGTTCATTGAAATTCCCACAATTTCCATGCTAGTCTCAGGAAAACAAGCAGAACTACAGAAATTTTCACTGAAACTATCAACATCATTGCCAGAGAAGTACAGAAACTTTAGCAAGTGGTCCTCTGCAATTATCTAACATTGGACATGATCTAGCTTTTCAAGAGGACATTTATGCAGTGGTCAGAAGTGACTAGTGTGCATATGTTCCCTGAAACCTCTTTAATGTTTATATCTTCCCAAAAAATATTCAGACAACAAACCGAAACATTTGTCAGATGTTTCGCATCCTCATCCTGCCATCTAAGGACACTTCAGGCCCAATGTCCCTTCAAATCTTAAATATTGGTTTTCTTCCCCTGCTCAAATGTCAATAATTATTCTTTTTATTTTATTTCATTTCATTATTTGTCTATTTATTATAGGCCTCTCACCTAATGCCTAACCAAGAAGATCCTCCAGCAGCTGTCAGTACAGCAACATACTTTACAAATTGCACACCTAGTCCTAAAAGTTAACAAGAACATGAAGGCCAACCCAACCCAGAAAATCATTTTGCAAACCTTAACTTCACAATAAGTCTGATTCCATTCCTAATAAATTTTAAGGACAAACTTTGTTTGTGGTAAACAACAGAGGATGGGGTGTGTGCTGATCCCAAATCTGACCAATTGCTCACAATTACCCATAATGTATTCATTGCTTTGACTTGCTCAAATTTTATTCAATCCTGTTTCCTCCTCTAGGGCCTCTAAACTTTGGGTCACTACTCAAGAGTGAAAAAGCACTAAAGTACATAACAACCTTTTAACACCTTATTCCAAGAATGACCAGATTGCTGAGAGAAACGTTTTCTGTTGAAGCATTCTGCTCAGACCACTGCCTGCTCTTCTCCCACACAAAGCTCTTCCCAGTCCTGCTGATGTTTCTCTATGAAAGAAAACTCTTTTTCTGTTTGATTTTTAGACACTTGTAGATTCAGAGTTTCGAGCATTCTGCCTTCTGCAATAGTCTTTTTGAATAAAGTTTATCTATATCTGGTTTTATATTTAATTGATACCAGTGAGCTTGGAAGAAGACCTACACGCCTCAGATGTTGATTACAGCTTTTGAGACATTATCACAAGACCTAGTTAGTCTCCTGATCCATGGAAATGTGAGGTAATAAATATGTGTTGTTTAATCCACTAAGCTTGTAGTGATTTGTTACTCAGCTATAGAAAACCAATAAATGTGAAAATGCACAATGTGAATTTGAGTCCCAGCAGAGATTAGAACTTAAAACATGTTTTTTATTAAAAGAAAGTATATTAAACACTTAATACATTCCATGTAATTGTTTTCTCTGTATTTCACTTGGTGTTAACTAGAAAATTTCTTTAATTTCATTTTATATAGTTAATACAATAATCTATATTGACTCAAATCAAATTTTGTATTGAAAAACTATTTATTTCATGATAAACTCTCTGGAAGATGCCTCAAGAGGATAAATATTCATGATCAAGACATTCCCTATTCAAGCCTATAAGAAAAATATTATATTTTAAAATGATATCATATACAGTATTTGAATAGAGTGATTTTCCCATAGTGCATTACATCTACAAATTAAAATATATTATATTTGCTGGCCAATAATATTCAGTTAAAGTAATATCAGTAGACATGTTTTCCATTTTATTTTCATTATAGAGCCATTTCTGGCATAATAGAAAATAAAGACAGAACATAGTAGAAACGAGAATGTTTATTCTGAGATGTGAGGACTTAGCACAAAGATGGATTTGACATATAGTAAATAATTTTGTGAAATAATAAAGCTACATTTTAGGGATTTGATTTCAATTTTATAATAAGTAGATGATTATTTTCCTCTGCCTTGGAGTAAATGGCTGCTATGTGGCTTTTTTTTTTTTTTAGTTAAGTAAAGCAAAAACAAATTTAACCTGTAATCAATTATTAATAAGGATGTTGATAATTTTTTATTCAAATAAAATAACTTTGTGCCTTAGAATTTGATGGAACACAGACGTGTTAGTTTAAAAGTTTGCTCTAATTTAGCAAAAATGCTCAATATGCATATGCAAACTAAGTAAATTGTAACAGCATGCAGCTATTTTCTGATAATAATTTTAAAAATTAAGGGCATAGATTTAGAGTTAATTCAATAGTACTGCCACCCAGAAAAGGTGCTGATTTACCCAAGCAGAATCTCAAAGAGACTCTGGATTTAAAAACGGGAGTTCAACAGAGGGAAGGAATGAACAAAGAAAGGCAGGTGGAATGAAAAAGGAAACAACAAGTGGAAATCGCTCTGCCATTTTCCCTGTCCTTTCTTCTGTCCTAGAATAGACTCGGAAGTAGGTGAATTGAGCTATCCAGTAAATGTGGATTTGTACCACATTTGTTGGTATCTAGCGTCACCCAGCACAATTGTTCTAGGCCTACAGCTATGCTGAAAAGAGAAAATCCTGCTCATGTGTACAGAACTTTCAGTCTATTTATTTTTCTTAACTATTAAAAAATATGTAGTCACTAGTTAATGGATAAGGAAACTCCAAAACAAAATAAATAAAATAAATAAATAAAAAGCACTGAAACAATGTAGGAGAAAATAAAAAAATTTTTAAATTGCTACTTTCTGAACCATTTAGGAAGAAAATATATCATCTGCTGGAAAATGAAGCAATAGATAAATACACTTTTTTTTTTTTATTTTGAGACGGAGTCCCACTCTGTCACCCGGGCTGGAGTGCAATGGCGCGATCTCAGTTCACTGCAAGCTCCACCTCCCAGGTTCACGCCATTCTCCTGCCTCAGCCTCCTGAGTAGCTGGGACTACAGGCGCCCGCCACCACGTCTGGCTAATTTTGTTTTTGTATTTTTAGTATAGACAGGGTTTCACTGCGTTAGCCAGGATGGTCTCGATCTCCTAACCTCGCGATTTACCGACCTGGGACTCCCAACGTGCTGGGATTACAGGTGTCAGCCACCGTACCTGACCAAGAAATACACGTTTTGACATTACAATATAAATGCCAAAAGAAAAAATTCATCATAATATTTGTAAAATAAAGCTGTAAAAATCTCAGGGTGTAAAACAAAAAGAAAAAAAAACAAACAAAATGTTTAGAGACAGAAAATTTGTGCACATAAAAATTATATTAGGAGGGCCATCAAATAAGAAAGACGAGAAAGAAAGACACAATGTGAGTTCCAAGATATAATACCTACCCTGAAAATGTAGAATATAGCATTGGAAAAACCCTTCTAGACACTTGCTTAGGAAAAGATTTCATGACTAAGAACTCAAAAGCCAATGCAACCAAAACAAAGATAAATAGATGGCACTTAATTAAACTACAAAGTTTCTGCAAAGCAAAAGAAAGAATCAGCAGAATAACCAGAGTGGGAGAAAATCTTCACAATCTGTACATCTGACTAAGGACTAATATCCAGGATTTGCAAGGAACTCAAACAAATCAGCAAGAAAAATACAAACAACTGCCATCCAAAAGTGGGCTGTGGACATGAGTAGACAATTTTCAAAAGAAGATAGACAAATGGCCAACAACCATATGAAAAAACAGTCACCATCACTAATGATCATACAAATGCAGATCAAAACCACAATGCAATAACACCTTACTCCTGCATAAATGGCCATAATTGAAAAATTACAAATGTTGGTGTGGATGTGGTGAAACAGGAACACTTTTACACTGCTGGTGGGAATGTAAACTAGTACAGCCATTATGGAAAACAGTGTGGAGATTTCTTAAAGAACTAAAAGTAAATCTACCATTTGATCCAGCAATCCCACTACTGAGTATGTATCCAGAAGAAAAGAAGTCATTATACGAAAATGATAGTTGCACATGCATGTTTATAGCAGCACAATGCACAATGGCAAAAAAAAAAAAAAAAAAAAAACAGAACCAGCCCGAATGCCCATCAATCAACGAGTAGATAAAGAAATTGTGGTATATATACATTCACCAACACAAACACACACACACATATATATACACACACTGTGGAATACTCCTCAGCCATAAAAAGGAACAAAATGATGGCATTTGCAGCAACCTGAATGGAATTAGAGACCATTATTCTAAGTGAAGTGACTCAGGAAGGGAAAACCAAACACCGTATGTTCTCACTCATAAGTGGGAGCTAAGCTATGGGGATGCAAAGGCATAAGAATGATACAATGGACTTTGGGGAATTCGGGGAAAGGGTGGGAGATGGGTGAGGGGTAAAAAAACTATACGTTGGGTACAGTGTACACTGCTTGGGTGATGGGTGCACCAAAATCTCAGATGTCGCCATTAAAGAACTTACTTATGTAACCAAACACCATCTGTTTCCCAAAAACCTATTGAGATAAAAAAAAAATTTTTTTTAATTAATAAAAGTTCTACCTAAAAGACAGAAAAGAGGAGCAAGTGAACAAACCAAAAATGAAACTAAGAGAACATAAACAAGAAGGTAGATTTAAAGCAAACATATAAAAAACTACCATAAAAATAAACATTCTAAAAACTCCAGTAAAAAGGCAAAAATTGTCAGTCTAGATAAAAAAGTAATGATATCTACAAAAAGCAAACAACCATACGCACAAAAGACCTGTATATGTAACTGCATTAGTTTTGCATTATGTGTTTTAAATTAATACAGTCGTTTAAAACAATACAATTGTCTCACAATTTCTGTGGGTCAGGAATAAGGAAGGGCACAGCACAGCTGGATCTTCTCAGCATCTTACAAGGCTGCAATAAAGTCATCAGTTAGTCCATCGGTGTGTTCTTATCTATGGGCCTGACTCAGGGATAATCTACTTCCAAGCTCATTCTGATTCTTGACAGAATTCCTCTCATTATGGATGCAGGACTGAAGTTTCTGTTTTCTTGCTGGCCCTCAGATACACTCCAGGGGCTTTCTCATATGCTCTCTCACAGCAAGGCAGCTTATTTCCTCAGTGACAACAAGGGATCTCTCCCTCTTCAGCCAACTAACATGGAGACTTACATGGTATAACCTAATAAAGATATTAACATCCTACCACCTATTTCATTAATTAAAAGTAAGTTGCAGGTTCTGCTCATACTCAAGAAAAGGAAACGACATAATGATGTGACTCATTCAGGGTCACCATAGAGTGTGTCCACTAGAGACATCACAATGCTAAATAAAAGGAAAAAAATATACCACATAAACACTAATCAAAAAAGTTGACATAGCTATATTAACATCAGACAAGTTAGATATTGATGTAAACATTATGGTCAAATATAAAGAAGGGCATTCAAAGGACAAAGGGGGGTAAGTCATCAAAAAGATATCAGAATCCTAAATACCTATGAATATAACAACAGAGCCTTCATAGTCAGTAAAATAAAATGGATAGAACTAAAGGGAGAAATAACATACTTGCAATTATAATTTGATTTTCCACATTCATTCTTTCAGAAATTGATTGAAAACTTGGAAAATCATTGAGGATATATGAAACCTGAGAAATATTATGAACTAAATTGACCTAATTGTCAGTTATAGAAAACACTCCACCAAAACAGCAGAATACACATTATTTACAAGGCACAGAGAATGTTTAACAAGATAAATCCTATTCTGAACTGTAAAATAAAAATTTTAAAAATTTAAGACCACATAAAATGTTATCTGACCAAAACAGAAGAAAAAAGACACCATCTAGAAGATCTACAAATATTAGCCAACTAAACAATACCCTTCTAAACACCCTGTGGTCCAAAGAAGAAATTAACTGGGCAATTAGGAAGTATTTTTAAGTGAGTGAAAAGAAAATGTAATATATCAAAATCTGCAACATGAAACTAAATACTTGGAAAAATGTGTAAGAATAATTGTTTATAGGCTGGGCACCGTGGCTCATGCCTGTAATCTCAGCACTTTGGGAGGCCGAGACAAGTGAATCATAAGGTCAGGAGTTCAAGACCAGCCTGGCCAATGTGGGGAAACCCCATCTCTACCAAAGATACAGAAAATTAGCTGGGCATGGTGGCATGTGCCTGTAATCCCAGCTACTCGGCAGGCTGAGGCAGGAGAATTGCCTGTAGAAGAAATATCTCAAATTAAGACCTAAGTTTCTGTCATTAATAAAGTAGACAAAGAAGTGCATATTGAACCCAAAGTCAGCAAAATTGTGCATTAATATAGGAGTAGATGCCACTACAAAATCAAAAAACTTACAAATCAGAAGAGAAAAAAACTATGTAAACAAAAGTGAGTTTTTACAATGTTAATAAAATTTATTAAACATGAAACAAATTGATGAGAGGGAGAAACAAAGGTAGGGAGAAAAAAGTAGAAACACAACATTACCATACGGGCAATGAAAGAACAGGCACCAGTAAAGATATTACAGAGATTATAAGAAATAAACAGAAATATTATAAACATTTTATGGTTATAAATTTAACAAACCAAATGAAATATATACATTCTGTAATAACACATAATATAGAAGTTTACTCAAGAAGAAATACATAATCTGAATAGCAACATAATTTTAAGAAAATGGAATAGTTAGTTTAAAAACCATCACACAAAAAAACATTCATCTTAAATGCCTTGGTGGTGAATCCTACAGTACACTTATATATGAAAGAAATAATGCAAGTTTATTTAAAGTCGTCCAAAAACACAATAGGAGAAAACAAATCCTAATTCATCTTATGAGGCCCACATTGCCATGATACCAAAGATAGATAAAGAAAGAAAACTATAGTTCAACATTTCACATTAACACAGATGCAAAAACTCTGAAACACATAATGGTAAATTTGAATTCAGCACTAGAGAAAAATATATTATGAACAAGTAGAGTTCATACTATTAATACAAGATTTACTTAACATGTGAAACTTAAGCAATGTAATTCAAAAATTTAACATACTTAAAATTATAATCATCTCAATAGATGCAATAAATTCATTCAATAATGTTTAACACCAAGCCATAATAAATGTCAGACAA
Organism: Macaca fascicularis; assembly: GCF_037993035.2. Classification (NCBI taxonomy): domain Eukaryota; kingdom Metazoa; phylum Chordata; class Mammalia; order Primates; family Cercopithecidae; genus Macaca; species Macaca fascicularis. Next base: position 68,515,492 of record NC_088389.1, on the reverse strand, counting down.
CTGTGAATAGAGGAGCTTTGTCAACCTGATTAAGCACATCTATAAGAAATCTACAGTGAACATCGAAGCAGCCTCATTGTCTGGGGTGTTACTGGAGGTTTGTTGTCTCACGGCTGAGGGAATCAGGCAGACACACAGGTAGTGAGGTTAAGAGAGGAAGTTTAATAGGCAAAAGAAAGAGAAGAGTTCTCTCCTGCAGAGAGAGGGTCTCGAATGGATTGCCAGTTCTGCAGTGAAATGCAAGAAGTTTTATAGATAAGCTTGAAGAGGCAGTGTCTGATTTACAAAGGATGTGAAAGATTGGTCGGACCAGGTGCTCCTTTTGCATAAGGTGGGAAAAATGGATAGCTCCCACCCTAATCTTTTATCATGCACATGGGTTCTCTGCCTGGCCTGTGCCACGTTGCCCATTTCTTTACTGTACACATGGTTACGAAAAAAGGGAAGATGGAGTCTCCATGTTGGATATGCCTGGCCCCCAGGTAGCCCTTTTCTATTGGCACAGCTGCCAGCATTACCCTGTGTAAGCTTCTAGCTTGCCTATTTATGTTTGCAACTCACTTTTTCAGGCTGCTGTTTGTTAGAAAAAATAATAATAATTTATTGGACTGGTTTTTGTTAGAAGGGAAGCTTTGCAAAGGACGTTTTTTACCATCACTATCTGCCTACACAATTTTTTCTACCTCCTCTATCAACATCATGTTTATTATTCAAAACTAAAAGATTTTCTCTTAATTTCAGAAAAAAAAGATGTTTGTTCTCACTTTTTTATTCTTGTCACAAGAAGTTGTGGAATCGAAATAAAGAAAGATAAAAAATGAAAAGAGTTTACATAAAATGAAACAAAGCTTTCTTTTTTTCATAAATTACATGATCAGCTAGGTGTAAAAGCTTACAAAACACTTGCTTGAATTAATAAGCATAGCAAGGTTTCAGGATAGAATATCAATAAAAATATTTTACATTTTACTGACAATGAGCAATTGGAAATGAAATTGAAACATATACACCACTTAAAGTAGTGCCAAAATTTTGAAGTGCTTAGTGATAAATTTAACAATATATTCACAAGATTGGTATATTAAAACTAAAAAACATGTATAAATTAAATAAGCACGACCTAAATGTGCATTGATTGGAAAATTCAGTATAGTTAATATATCAGTTCTCAAGTTGACCTATAGTTTAATAAAACCAATCAAAATCACTAGTCCTTTTAGGCAGAAATTTACTCCACTATCTCTATGGAAATGTAAAGGACCTAAAATAATGATTTTTTAAAAATAACAATTGTGAATTCACTCTTTCTGATTTCAAGCTTTACTCTAAAGCTACATTGATCAAGACAGTGTGGACTGTTTCCATATCTTGGCTATTGTGAATAATGCTATGATAAACATGGAAGCGCACATATCTGTTCAAGATACTAATTTGAAATCTTTTCAGTATGTATCCAGAGGTAGGATTGTTGGATCATATGGTAGTTCTATTTTTAACTTTTTGAACAATCTGAATACTGGTTTCAATAGTGGCTGCACCATTCTCCATGTCCACCAAAGGTGTGTACAAAAGTTTAAACTTCATCACATCTCTGCACCAACATGTCACTTTTCTTCTTTCTTTCTTTTTTTTTTTCTTTTTTAGATAATAACCACCAGGCCTGGTGGCCCATGCCTTTAATCCTAGCACCTTGGGAGGTCGAAGCCGGTGGATCACTTGAGCCCAGGAGTTTGAGACCAGTCTGGGCAACATGGAGAAACCTCATCTCTACAAAAAAATACAAAAATTAGTTGGGCATGGTGGCAAGTTCCTATAGTCCTGCTACTCAGGAGGCTGAGGTGGTGGGAGGATAACCTGAGCCTAGGAGGTTGAGGCTGTGGTGAGCCGTGATTATTCCACTAGACCCAGCCTGGGAGATAGTGAGACCCTGTCTCAAAAAAGAAAAATATTTAAGAAACTAGATAATAACCATCCTGACAGTGAGGTGTTATCTCACTGTGGTTTTAATCTGCATTTCCTTGTTAGAAAAGCACCTTTTAAATTGAGCACCTTTTTTACAACTCAAATGTCCATTAAAAGATCAATAAGAAATTAGTGTAAATATTTACAATGGAATATTATTCAGGCAATTAAAAAAAAAAGGAAATCCTGTTATTTGCAACAACATGGGTGAACTTAGATAACATTATGCTAAGTGAGACAAGCCAGTCACAAAAGACAAATATTATATGAATCCATCCTTATGAGGTTTCCAAAATAGTCAAACTCATAGAAGCAGAGAATAGAGAATGGTAGTTGGCTGGGACCAGAAGGGGAAAATGGGGTATAAAGTCTATGTTATGCAAAATGAATATGTTCTAAAGATCTGATATAAAACATACTAGTTTTAGTTAGCAATATTGCATTGTGCACTTTAAAATATGTTCACAAGAGAGATCTCATGTTAAGTGTTCTTACACAAAAACAAGACAAACATAAAATCCTGAAATCCACAAAGAAAACAAGAACATGTATGGATGTGATAGATATGTTTAGTACCTTGGCTGTGATGATAGTATCACAAGTGTACGCATATGTGCAGATTTAGCAAGATGTATGTGTGACTTTTAACAAAAACAATATGAAAAGTTGTAAATGCACAGAATAAGATCTCAATGAAGAGTTGTTTCATTGAGAAGTGGTGAAGTTTTTGCATTGTGAACTTACAGTAATTTAATACCATTCTAATATTTCTAATTCAATAAATGTTTTTCTGAAATTTGTAAAAAAAAAAGTTATAGATTATTACACATTGCTAAGCATTCAAATTGGTTACTTACATGTTAATTTTTTTCAAGTTAGTATTTTGTCTTTCAAAAATCTCAATATAGTTTTTCCCTCCAGTAACTATTTCATGATTGTATTATCAGTACATAAAATAACATATTTTCACCTATGCATGTGATTTAAGCATTGTCTCCCCAGAGATGAGAGAAAACAAATTCAGATCCCAACATGACTTAATCTTCCTGCAGACTGTCCATGCTCTTATCAAATGTTTGCTTCATTTTGTAAGGTCATATCCACAGTTAGGCTTCAATTTAGGATTTAATTCTGGTAAACATGTTCACTATTTTACCATTATTTTGCTATCAAATATGATATTTATAAACAACAGTTTTAAAAGCAGTTAAAAATGCATAATCTGTCTTCTTATAGAGCATCCATCCTATTTGGGGGAGAGAGAGAAGATAAATAGATACACACACACATAAACACACACACAGACACACACCATGCGATATATCAAGAAGTTGTATGAAAGTAGAAATAATTTTGCATGTTTTTTTGCCACAAATTCTGGAGGCAGACTGCCTAGTATCCCCCATAACCCCCAAACCCTGCATTTACTATCTGTGAGTCACTGGACACATTACTAAGCCTCTGTGTGTTTCTGTTTCTTCATTTGTAAATCACATATAATAATATCTTTCTCAAAGTTGTTGAGTATTAAATAAATTTATACATATAAAACACTTAGAACAGTGATTTACAGATTAGTTATATTGCATTATCTGTTAGCTATAATTATAAAGAAAGGAAATAGAAACCCTAGAGGAGAATAGACAGTATCTTTGGGAAAAGCTATTTTATATAGGATGGCCTTGGAAAATCCATAAGCCAATGAATGCATACTTTAATTGTTCAAAAATATCTATAATGAAAGATTTTATATTTAGCATCATGCTAGATCCCATTTATCTGATACAGTAGCAATTTGTCTTGTTTTTAGTCTTAAAGTTTGATTATCCGTTTGAACAATAAATTGTAGGTTCATTCAATTTATAGGTAAAAGGAGAACTAAGAACACACCTAAAGAAAATGCTACACTATTATTTGGGAAGTATAGAAGGTATAATAATGGATTTTGTGTTCATGGTAAGTATACACATTAAATTGGCACTCAGAATAATAATATATATTTACATAACTTAACACTTCAGATAGATTTGATTATGCTGTTTATTTTGCTTGAAAAACAAAACATCTTACTAAGCTTTTACTGTATATTTTGATCAAAAAAAGGATAAATTATACAGATCTTCCCTCAAACAATTATTATCTTACAGATACATCTGCCATCCAACATCTAACAATAAAAGAGACAGAAAATAGAATACACAGAATTAAGAAAAATATTAGTAGAGAAACTGAGCTGATTTTGTAAATGAATAGAATAAGATCATTGGTGTTTTGCAGTGAAAAAGAGTGAAACTTATCCCAGCATCAAAGTGTATGCTATAAAGATTCCAGATCTGGGCCACCGAGGTATATTTCATTACAACAATAATTTTAGTACTTCAGAACTGGCTGCTCAGGCTGTGTGGTTGCTTATCTACAACCATCACAACATTGGGAAGGACATTAGTCTCTACCCTTTTTCTTTTGTTCTTCTAATATCACTAACACCCTTTCACAAACTAAAACAGAAACAGTAAGTGAGGCTTAATTACTCTGCCCAAAATAATACACCTTTTCCTCTTTTCCTACATAAAAAATATGAATCAAACTGTCACTCAGCATTATTGTAGTTTTAAATATGTGATGTCTTAAGAGTTTTTACTTTGGAACCTGGCTCACTATCACAAGCCATGAAAAACTATTTTTAACAAAAAAGGTGTAGTTTATTGTACTCTAAAATTTATTAATGTCTTCAAAAAGCCATTATTTTCCCTAATGTATATGGATTCTTAAAACATAAATTTCTTATTACATAAACTTTTAATTGTTTCAGTTTGAAAAAATATCCAATCATTTTGATATGAACAGGAGGCAGGGAAGGACTGGGTAGAGGAGGGAGGGGTCCCTGGGTGAGGGCTCCACTGTCAAGCCTGGACTCATGGCCCTAAATGAGAACTTCACATCCCTGTTTTCCTGCCCAAATGTTGCCTTTTCAAAACCACCCTGGCCCATCCCACCCCCCACCATGTACGACTGAAAAACCACAAGTTCCACAGGCAGAGGAACAGGACGGAGCAGCAGAGAAGGAAGGAAGTGGCCGGATGTTGGAGAAAAGCAGCTTGACTTCAGAGGAATGACTTGATGATGGGATTTGGAGAAGAGTTCAGCTGGGAGTAGCAGAACTCCAGGGGAAAATTGTCTTCCCACTGCATCCCTCTTCCAGCTGCCCTCCCGCTGATAGTCAGTTCTGCCACTCAATAAAATCCTCCTCATATACCAACCTCCAGTTCATTCCTGGGCCTGATTCTTCCTGGATGCCAGACAATAACTCAGGTACCAAGAGGGCAGGGTGTAAAAGGCTGTCACCCTTACCCTCCACTGAGCTGGTTGACGCTTACCTGTCCACAAAGGCAAATGTTAAAAGAACACTGATTTTAACACATGCACTCTGAGGCTCCTAGGGGCGCAGATACTTCCTCCCAGAGGGCAAAACTAAAAGAGCATTGTAACATGCTTGGATGCTGCTACAGGACCAGGACAGAGCCTGCTCCTGCCAGAGAGGAACAGTGGGCAGGTTCCAGCATTTGCTTGCCCTGGCTCTGGCACCCATTCACCTGCATGCTCCCCCTGCCGTGAGAGCATCAGAGCTGCAGGCTGAGTAAGTGAGCCACTCCTTCAGGAGTCCTGTGAAGAGGTCAAGGGAAGTATCCTGTCTCAATATGAATTAATAATCAAAGAGAAATTACAAGTTTAGAGATCTTCACAGTCATGCACGAAACTTCTGTTTTATAAGGCAACTTACCTAAGGTAGTTAGTTGGAACTCAGATCTCACACTCCTTTTCTACCATTTTAATTCAAGCTGAAAATGATTTTCTTTCTTACTTTTCAAGAAAAGCAAACAGATAACAAACCAAAATAATGCTTTTTGTTGATTACTTGGAATCAGATACTAGCTTATTTGTGGTCTCCCTGAACCGCAGAGAGATTAAAGAGATTCAAGGCAGCAACTGTGATGGCTGTAACCGAAACAAGTGGCAGAAAACTTGGTGGAGAAATTTGAAGTGAAGGAGAATAGGTTTCTAGTTGTATACCTTTTAGAACTCCAGTAAGATTTCCAGCTTGCTGCTAAGTTTAGAAAGACATACCTGGATTACAGGATTTCGGGATTCTCCTCAGCAAATGCACCTAACCATACAGGAACAGTTATTTGAATTTCAGTATTTGACCAAATACTTTTGAGATGGAGACTATGAGGGATAGATTTATGAGTAATTAAACACTGTAGCAAGAGAAATGGAGATAATAAAACAAAAAGTTGCTCACAACAAAACATTATAAGCATCTAAGTTTATCTGAAACAATTGATGCATACTAAAACCCACACTGGAGATCTCCAAAACCAGCTACAGAAACACAATTTGGGGCCTAGGGAGAAGGAACTAGGAAAAATGTGACCAGCACAAATCTGCACAACTTCTCATATCTGACAAGGCATCATGACCTACAGTGAAACAAACAAACACAAACAAACAAAACAAAACAACACAAAACCACATGCTACTGGGCAATTCACTCCGCTGTTTACATATTTCTCCATGTAGCAGATGAAATAACATCTGTGGAAATGAGGTACCTCAAAGATTGCCATGATGCTTTTAAGGATTAAATAGAAGATTTGGAAGAAAGTCATTTTCAGAAAAAGCAAAAAAAAAAAAAAAAAAAAAAAAAAAAGTGTGTTAAGATTGGTTGGGTCAATGAGATGTCTGAGTTCCAGAGGAGATCTGCTTCACTTTCTGAGATCACACGAGAATGTAATAAGGAAAGAAATGCATGATAACCAGTAACAACAGCAATGGACTAAAAATTGGGTAATACCTACGTGGCATCAAATATGGGGCCAAAGAAAAGGATTCTGGTATATTCTACTAGTGATGTATTTTTTGTATATTTAATATGCTAAAGTTGACTTTTGTATCTAGTGAATATCACTGTGAACTGTACTCCCTAGGCTTGCTAAATAAAGGTAAACAGACCACCAAAACCACATAATGATGTCACAAGGTAAAATACACTAAGGCAAGTCACCATTATGATAGCATTTCCAAGAGATTCTAGGAAGCAGGTAAGCTAAGAACATAAAGGAACACCACAGAAATCTAAGGACTTGAACAATGCTGTGTCTTAAAGTTGTCTTGAAAATATCCAAAACATTAAGAGCATCTCAGATTATTAAATTAAAATTATATAAGGAGAAAAGATACAGGATTATCTTAGCAGTATATAAGCACCCTAAAAAAAAAACCCAACTTTTTGTTGAATGACTACAGATGATCAATAAAAAGTTCACTTTGAGTAACTAGCAGGATGTCTATAAGCTGAAACATTCATTATAATAGATAATACTACACAAATAGTCAATGATTATTCACTGTGTTCAAGTATTGTGTTATTCACATGCATAATCTCATTAAATTTTTACTACAAGCCTTAAAGAAAAAAAAAGGAACAAAATAATGATATCATAAATGTGTTATATGTCCTGAAAGTACAAAGGTAGCAATTCAAACGCCTTCAGAGGTCCTGAATATGTGAAGGTAGAAGCCAATGGCTAACTAAAGACATATATTCAAATTCATTTGTTTCAACACATTCTGAGTCAATAAAAACACTTGTAGGATCCAGCCACTTTGGCTATTTACAAACTATGCATCCGACAAATTTCTAATGTTCAGGATCTACAAGAAACTTAAACAAATTTACAGGGAAACAACAAACAATCCCATTAAATAGTGAGCAAAGGACATAAACACTTTTCAAAAGAAGACATACATGCATATTTAAAGATTATGCATATTAAAAAGCATATTAAAAAAGCTCAACAACACTGACCATTAGACTAATGCAAATCAAAGACAATGAGATACCATGTCACACAAGTCAGTATGGCTATTATTAAAATTTCAAAAAATTACAGACACTGATGAGGCCGAGGAGAAAGAGGAATGCTTGTACACAGTCAGAGTGTAAACTGGGTCACCCATTGTGGAAAACAGTGTGGCTATTTCTCAAAAAGCTAAAAACAGAACTATCATTTAACCCAGTAATTTAATTAATGGGTATATAAGCAAAGAATATAAATTGTCCTGTCATAAAGACACACGCGGGCATATGTTCCTTGCAGCACCATTTACAATAGCAAAGACAAGGAGTCAACATAAATCCCCATCAATTGTGGACAAGATAAAGAAAATGTGGTACATATACACAATGGAATCCTATGCAGCTATAAAAAAGAACCAGATTATGTCCTTTGCAGGAACATGGATGATGCTGGAGGACATTATTCTTAGAAAACTAATGCAAGAACAGAAAACCAAATTCTGCATGTTGTCACCTATAACTGGGAGCCAAATGAGAAGAACACATGGACACATGGAGAGGAACAACAGACACCGGGGCCTTTTGGAGGGTGGAGGGTGGCAGGAGGAAGAGAATCAGGAAAAATAACTAATAGGTACTAGGGTTAATATCTGAGTGATGAAACAAACAAACCTGCACGTGTATCCTTAAACTTAAAAGTTAAAAAAGCACCATTTCCAATAGTATTTATAATGACATTAAAAAATAATTAACATTTTTGATTTCCTGAAATGAACCAAGCTGTAAGTTAGGTGTTTTATAGGAGCAATTAATTTTAATCATCACAACAACTCTATGAGGTAATTTATAATTATCATTATACTAATTGAGAAATCTTGCTAAGTGTTAAAGAGAAGTTCAAGATTTTGTAGCTGATAAATGGCAAACTGAGATCTGTTGGAAATTAGCACCTACATTCTTCAGCCATAAATAATACTTTCTCAAAATATGAATTTGCTTATCCATAGAATGTCGGAAGAATAATAATACAGTGACTAAAAATGCAACCAACTAAAAATGTACTCAGAATAGTCAGTTATGGTTGTCATAAAGCTATGAGGCCAAATTGGTAAAACAGTAGGAGAGAAGTTTGCCCTCAGTCTGTCATAAATGTCCACCAGTTCATTGTGATGACTAGATTCTTCTGTTGATCATACTTAACATTTATTGGAGCAGCTGGGAATCAACTTTATGGAGAAATATAATTTTATATCATTAGGTGGTAGAAGAGGGACTGTTGTTACTTACTGAAAAACAGTTCCCACAAGTTATATTTTTAAGTCTTTCCTTTTGACAGTAATGTTATTTTTGTGAGAAAAGGTTTATTTTTCCTCTCAGAAAAACTGTCATGTGTCTTTACACATTTGAAGAATTGCCATATATTACCCTACTCCTTTGTATAGATTGTGTGTAGAGGAGGCATGTGCCATGTGAATGAAAGAAACTATATAAAAAGCACTGTTCCTTATAATGTTACACTACATCACTATGCTGCCGTGAAATTTAGCAAGTAGTCTTATCCAAAAGAAAGGCAGAACATCTTCCCTCTATGTTTTATTTGTATTAAAACATAAATTTATGAGGAAGCAAAAAAAAATAAAAATGAAGTTTCCCTTATTTACTGCATAGCCAGTATATTTTATTTTTTGAAAAGTTGGCTATGCTTTGTATGTTGCAATTCCAACAAAATACAGTTTGATCCAGGTCAGATGAAGCTTGAGTCTAGAAAATGCCAATAGGTAATAGATGTTAAGAGAAAAACCACTTATTTTCCTATTTTGTTAGATTAGAGAATATTTACACTTAAGTTCACTCATAAATCATGAGTTTTTCAAGTCAATTATAAATATTTTTCTCTTTATCCAAAACAATATTATGTGTAACACCATGTCAGTGGATCAAACACTCTGAAGTCCTTAAATAGTGGTGCAGGCTAGATTATGACCTGTTTTTTTATTTATATGATTGAAATATATCATAATTTAGGACTAAACAGTCTACACAAAATGTTGGCTCTCTAAATTGCATAAGGAAAGCTATGCTTTTCAACAAAAGGTACTAAAGTAGTATTGCAGAACCCCATTGTATTGCATATTTTACATATAATTAATGTGTTTTGGTTTTAAATAACTTAAAAAATGTGTTGAAATTTCTTTTGAATAAAAATAATTACGCAGGTGACAAGCCTTACAAATATCCGGCAAAAGTTAGTAAAAGTAATGAGTCTATTAGGAAGAGGAAATAATGAAGCAGGATAAAATAAATGGCATTTTTCCCTTTTTCTTCCACATTTATTAAAATAACCCAAAATACCACTCACTCACCATAAGGAGGATACCAAAATTAAATATCCAAGTCATTCATGTTACTCCCTTTTATTTTTACATGTAAGCAATAGGTCAATTTAAGGGAGGATGTGATATTTCAGTTGGGTCTTCTGGAATACATAGAAAAAGTAAAGGATAGGGGAGGGAGATGTCTTAGAAGGAGTTGGAAATAGATTGGAAAACTAGATTAGGACCACATTTTCAAGTTGAATGTCAGGCTATGGAGAGTAACTTTTATCTTGTTTTAAAGTAAACAGACAGACATAAGGTCTCTCAGTAGGGAACCTGAATGCTGCTACAGAAACACAAATCAGAAGAAGCACAGGGAGTAGAGTCTGGGAAACAATACACATGTATGCAGCAAATTCTTTGCTAGGTCACAAAGCTTATAAAACAGTTCTCATATCCCTTAGAAACCTATCATCTAACAGCATATCTATGACTTTCATCACGACACATCCTTTGTATAATACATACCTTGGACTCTGCCTCGCATCTCTTCCACCTTTTACTCCAACCACAGTAATTTATAGATGCAACATGAAAGCACCTTACCCATCATTATATCTGAATTTTTCTAGAGCTTTTCTAATTCAAAGGCTCAGGATACATGGAACAATCCACTTGGCACTTAGAAAAGCGCAACTTGGAGATGCAAGGCAATTAGCTCTGCTAAGGGTCAACTATTGCCTTTGAATCCAAGTTGTACTATTTCATTATTTGGGCAGAAAATTGTAAGCTGCATCCAAAATTACTTCTTGTAATGTTATGAAATAATCAAGTCTCATTTTCCATAATTGTGAAGAACAATTGTTTTCCTTCTTGTATTTCCTTGTCCTCAATCCCCTGTTCCTGTGTCCAAGGATCACTTCTCAAGGCTAACTGAATGTCTCCACTTATCTAACTCTGAGCTTTAGTGGAAGTGGTAGGTGAGGCATCAAAGCTAAAAAAAATGCTTAAGTATGAAATTCATAAATTACTTAGAATGTATCCTAGGCAAATACTTATATTACATAAAGATAGCCAAAATAGTATGTGATCAATCAAGTAACAAATTACATCTAATATGGTATAACATTTTTGCATTTGCAGTGTAATTGCTACATACATTATCTCAGATGATGCAGAAAAATTTCTTTCTTATTAAAATATCACACATTTTAAATCTTTAATCACAAGAGCATTTTTCATAATATTTGGAAATTACTATCATTAAGAATAAAATAAAAGCTATGTACTTCCAAAGTATTATTACTCAGTTATTTTATAGAAAAAAAGTAAAAACATTTACTGTAAAGTTTTGAAGGGAAAGTTCTGAAATTACAGTGGGGACAATACTTAAATAGATGACAAAAACTAGTTACTGTAAAAGTAATTCAGCAAAGTTCTCATAAACCACAGTGATATGCACAGTATGTATCCTTTGTTAAATGGTTTGTGTGGTATATTTTTATGACTTTTCTATTTTTTAAAATGTATCCTCTAGTATCCAAGACACAATGTTAAATATATCTCTAAACAACACAACCTTAAAAGAACATTTACGAAAAACACATTAAGTAAATGTAGATAAGTGGATTTAAATAAAAGTAGTAAAGTGCTTGGGATTCAGTGAGAATGCTCTTTCTTACTCTATAATCTGCAGACATTTACTTCATTTACTTTAGGACAAACTCTAGGGCTTCTGCCTCTGTTGTGTATGGAAAAACTGCTATTATATGCATTTAAAAGCCTTGTTTTCTTTAGGCCTCTATAAAATTTTTAGATGCCTACAGAAAACTATTGAGATACTTAAAAAAACTCTACTATTATCGCTATTATTGTTTTTGGTTTTAGAGGATTTTAAGGCTTGTGTTTTATATACGTGTACAATATTTTAACCTGATGATTTCGAAAGTAATTATAAGTAAATAATATTAACTTCACTTACAGATAAAACAATTTACGATTAAGACTGGTTATGTGGAAAGCCAGGTTTAGAAACAAGAGCTTTAGTTTTCTAAGTTTTCTTAGGGCTACAAAAATGAAAAGATACATGGAAAAACAGTTCTCTGGAGAGAAAATCAATACCAACTAGCTATCATCTAGGCCAAGGGTTCCCCAACCTGCAGACCATGGACTAGTACCTTGGTCTGTTAGGAACCAGGCCACAGGGCAGCAAGTGAGCAGGAAGCAAAGCTTCATCTGTATTTACAGCTGCTCCCCATCGCTAGCATTACTGCCTGAGCTTCATCTTCTGTCAGATCAGCGGAGGCATTAGACTCTCATAGCAGCATGAACAGTATTACAAACTGTGCATGTGAGAGATACAGGTACCTTGCTTCTTATGAGAATCTAATGCCTGATGATCTGTCACTGCTTCCCATCACACCCAGATGATGCAAGAAAACAAGTGCCGGGCTCCCACTGATTCTACATTATGGTGACTTGCATAATTATTTCATTATATGTTACAATGTAATGATAATAGTAATAAAGTGCACAATAAATGTAAGGCACTTGAATCATCCTGAAACCAGTTCTCCAACCCCTGGTCCATGGAAAAATTGTCTTTTATTTTCTTTTTTAAAGCAATACATTGTAATCCCTCCAAAAAATGATTTGAGGCTCCCGAGAAACGACAGGTATCATGGCCTCAGAATTAAGCCAGGTTTGAATAATCAGTACCAAGATAAATTTTCACAACTATCTGTGATGCAGAAGCTAGGATGATCACTGGAATGGATTAATTTAATATCCATATTTGAAATATAACCTACTGAGAGAAAAAACTGCAACCTCTTTAAGAAGTTAATGCTTCTAATATTCGAAATGTCTAGTCATTTTAATCACATACAGAACTAGCATAAAGGCAAAAAAGAGTATCTCCACTTAAATTTTAGTTGAAATGAATATTTTTTATTCTATCATATACATAATTTTACTTTTAAATAATTTCTAAAAATTTTACTCCCAAAGTGACTACTATAAGGCATAAAAAACTTAAATTACAGTACCTGTTTTTGGGTGCAGGCCCTGGTGATTATTACTTATATTAATGGCCAAATTACTTGACTTTCCCAAGTCTTACATTCTCCTAATGTGGGGATAATTAGACTAACCTACTTTGCCTACAGAATTATTTTATAATTTATGTGAGAAAACTAATTTTAAAATATGATTTCAAAATAATGAGCAATTTTCAAATAGCATATTATTTTCATTTTTAATATGAACCACACTAATGTTGTTTAACTGAAGATGATCCTTTGCTCCAGAATACATGTTATACCTTAGGAATATTGAGTTTCCTCTTTGAAATAAGAAAATCTTCCTGTATTAAGCAGGTGTCCAATTAACATCTATCACTTATTTCTTGATATAAATGTAAAAAAATATTAATTATGATGTTATTCTTTCATAAAATATTTACCTCCTTGAGTTATGTTATAATAGTTGCTTTTATAATAAGTCTTGAGTCAAAATTATTAAAAATCAATAACAGTGATTTCAACAAGTTCTATATTAGTTTTTCAATCTTGACCAGTCAGCTACCAGAGACTGAAAAATACCAAGCTAAAATAAAAGTTTCTCTGATGTGCCCACAAACTGTAGACATCTAAGTCTTCCTGAATGTAAGAAATACAAAGTTCAGAATAAAATATAATACATGTAACTGTGAGGATATGGCTCTGTATTAGATAGTTTTCTACCATAGGATCTTTGCAACCACCTGAGTGAGTTTTGATAAGTCACGGGATCTAACTGTATGTTTTCCACCTATATTTCCAAATCTGTGCCTTTCAGTCTGGAAAAGTTTGTTTCCTATCAAGAAAGTTGTATTTATTTTATTTTAATTTTTGATAGTTTTTCAACACAAATAAAAGATTTGGTTTACAAAACTAAACATGCCATATGGTTGTTACATTTTTTATGACAAAAATTTTAGGAAAAAAGTTAAAGATGAATGTAATATATTATGAAGAGATATAAAAGAAAAAATAACTTGCATTTATTTATTATTTTAAATGTTTGCTGAATGTAATGTCATATGAAACTAGGAAATGGGTACTTAATTTATAGGAAGAATAATCCCTCCTTTAACACAAATAGTTTCCTGTGTTATACATAAAAATGAGTGCAAATTATCTAACTGGGGTCGAGAGCTGTGGCTCACGCCTGTAATGCCAGCACTTCGGGAGTCCAAGGCAGACAGCCCACTTGAGGTCAAGAGGTTGAGACCAGCCTGGCCAATATGGCGAAACCCCATCTCTACTAAAAAATACAAAAATTAGCCGGGTGTGGTGGTGCGCATCTGTAATCCGAGCTACTCGGAGGGCTGAGGCAGGAGAACCGCTGGAACCCAGGAGGCGGAGCTTGCAGTGAGCTGAAATCGTGCCACTGCACTCCAGCCTGGGCTACAGAGCAAGACTCCGTTTCAAAGCAAACAAACAAACAAACAAGAAAACCTAACGAATTGAAAATTATAATGCAAAGAAATATCTAAAACAATATTTCCAGCAGTTCAATTAAAAAAAATTTGACGTATATTTCTTATTCCTGATAAAGTGTTGGTGTGAACATCATATATAAGATTCATTAAAACTACAATTATAACGTCTTAAAAAAAAAAAAGGCATACATTCTTTTGAACTGGGGGAGCTGTGAGAAAAGGAGAGGATGCTTCAGCAGTATTCTTTTGAAAACTGGAAGGTGAAATAGATCAATAGCTAATCTAGCACACACAATTAAGCACACCCCTCAGCAGCTCAGGGGCAATAGAGACTCAAGCCTATTTTCATGAAAGAATTCCTCAAAAGCTCAGTAGTTCCAGAAATAAGAATAGAAAGAAAAAAAAATAGAGAAAATTACTAACAAAATAATTCTAGATGACTTTCCAAAATTTACAGTAGAATGAACGTTACCAGATGAAAGAACCCTCCTTGCACCCAAAACATTGATTAAAGAGAACCTTTTGGTTATCATTTTAAAACACTAGGAACAGAAAAAGAGAAGATCATCGAGATGTTTGTACAACTGATTGAGGGAGGAGAGTGGTAAAGAGTGTGAGGTGGTGAATGATTTTAACGTTAATTTTTTTTTCAGGCGGAGTCTCTCTCTGTCGCCCAGGTTAGAGTGCAGTGGCACAATCTCGGCTCACTGCAACCTTCGCCTCCCAGGTTCAAGCGATTCTTCTGCCTCAGCCTCCCAAGTAGCTGGGACTAAAGGCGCCCACCACCACATCCAGCTAATTTTTATTTTTAGTAGAGACAGGGTTTCACTATATTGGCCAGGCTGATTGCGAACTCCTGACCTTGTGACCTGCCCACCTTGGCCTCCCAAAGTGCTGGGATTACAGTGTGAGGCACCGTCCTGTCCTTAACGTTAAAATCCTTAGTAACAACGAATTAGAAGATAGCAGTCATTGGATCAATGCCTTAAAAGTTATCATGAAATATGTTTTCTAACCCAGAACTCCATACCCAGATAAACATCCAATCAATTGTCAGAGTAGATTAAAGAAGTTATCAAACATACGAGTTCTGAAGAATTAACTGCTCTGAAGAATTAACTGCTCTTATATAGCCTCTCTTAAGAAGCTGCTCAAATAGAGTCTCCATCACAATGAGAAAGTCAAACGAGATCAAAAACTACATGAGATCTTGATTTTAATTATTTTGGACAATTACTCATATATAGGGCTTACTGTATCATCTGGAAGTTTTTTTTTTAATTTTTTTTTGAATCTCTATATGGTTTTCCATAATGGAAATATACCAGGCATATTTTTATATTTCCATCAGTGTACAAGAGTTACTACTTCTCCATATCCTTGCCAAAACCTTTTTGTTTTTGTTTCATATATATATGTGTGTATATATATAATGGTTTTATATATATATATAAAATCGTTTTATATATATACATATGTATATATATTAAATGGCCATCCTTAAAGACATGAGGTAATATATAACTTTAGTTTTGATTTGCAGTTTCTTGATCATTAGTGATGTTGAACATCTTTTCATACACTTTTTGGCAATTAGTGTATTTTGGGTTTTGTTTGTTTAATTTTATAAGTTGAGGGGTGCATATGTAGGTTTATTATATAGGTAAACTTGTGTCATGAGGGTTTGTTGTACAGACTATTTCATCACCCAAGTATTAAAGCACAATAACCATTAATGATTTTTTCCTGATTCTCTCTCTCCTCCCAACCTCCACTCTCCATTAGGTCCCAGTGTCTACAGTTCCCCTCTATGTGTCCAAGTATTCTCGTCAGGTAGCTCCCACTTATAAGTAAGAACATGCAGTGTTTACTTTTCTGTTTCTGCATTGGTTTGCTAAGTATAATGGCCTCCAACTCCATCTATGTTCCTGCAAAGGGCATAATCTCAATTTAACAACCTAAATCACAAATAAAAGAACTAGAAAAGCAAGAGCCAAACCAATACCAAAGCTAGCAGAAGAAATAACCAAAATCAAAGCTGAACTGAAGGAGACTGAGACACAAAAAAATCATCAAAAAGATCAATGAATCCAGGAGTTTGTTCTTTGAAAAATAAAATAAAATATACTGCTAGCTAGACTCATAAAGAATAAAAGAGAGAAGATCCAAATGAACACAATTAGAGATGACAGAGGACATTACCACTGACAACACAGAAATACAAACAACCATCAGAGAATAATGTAAACACCTCCACGCAAACAATAAAGAAAATCCAGAAAAAATGAATGAATTCCTGGACAAATGCACCCTCTTAAGACTGCATCAGGAAAAATAATGAAGCCCTAAGTGGACCAATAATGAGCTCTAAAATTGAATCACTAATAAATAGCCTACCAACCAAAAAAAGCCCCAGTCCAGACAGATTCACAGCCGAATTCTACCTGATATACAAAGACAGGCTGGTAACATTCCTACTGAAACTATCCCAAAAAATTGAGGAGAAGAGTTTCCTCCCTAACTTGGCCTGTGAGACCAGCATCATCCTGATACCAATATGTGGCAGAGAAACACACACACACTCAAAGAGAGAAAACTTCAGGCCAATATCTTTGATGAACATCAATGCAAAAAATCTCAACAAAATAGCAAGAAACAAAATCCAGCAGAACATCAAAAAGCTTATACAACACAATTGATTAGACTTTATGCCTGTGATGCAAGGTTGGTTCAACATACCCATATCAATAAATGTGATTCATCACATAAACAGAACTGAAGACAAGAATTATGATTATCTCAATTAATGCAGAAAAGGTTTTTGATAAAATTTAATGCCCCCTCATATTAAAAACTCTCAATAAATTAGGTATTGAAATATACCTTAAAATAATAAGTTATATACTGAATGGGCAGCAGCTGAAATCATTTTGCCTGATAAATGGCACATGATGAACATGCCCTCTTTCACCAGTACTATTCAACATCGTATTGGAACTCCTGGCCAGAGAAATTAAGTAAGAGAAAGAAGTAAATGGCATCTGAATAGGAAGAGAAGTCAAAATGTCCTTGTTTGCAGATATGATTCTATATTTAGAAAACCCAATAGTCTCCTTGCAAAAGCTTCTTTGTCTGAGAAACAACTTCAGTGCAATCTCAGGTTACAAAATCAACATACAAAAACCACTGGCACTCCTATACACCAACAACAGTCAAATCAAAAGTCAAATCAGGAGAGCATTCCCATTTACAACTGCCACAATAAAGACTAAACTACCTAGGAATACAGTCAACCAGAGAGGCGAAAGATCTCTTGAAGGAGAACTACCAAACATTTCTCCAAGAAGTAAGAGATGACACGAACAAATAGAACAACATTCCATACTCATGGATACGAAAAATCAACATAATTAAAATGGCAATCCTACCTAAACTGACTTATCGATTGAATGTTATTTCTATCAAACTACCAACAACATGCTTCACAAAACTAGAGACAACGATTTTAGAATTCATATGGAACCAGTAAGAGCCCATTTAGCTAACACAATCCTAAGCAAAAATAACAAAGCTGGAGGCATCATGCTACCCAACTTCATACTATGATACAGGGCTACAGTAAGTAAAACATCATGTTACTGGTACATAAAAAGACACATACACCAATGAAACAGAATAAAGAACCTAGGAATAAGGCCATACACCTACAACCATGTGATTTTTGACAAATTTGACAAAACTAGTGATGTAGAAAAGTACTCCCTAGACATATACAGAAGATTGGAACTGGACCCCTTTCTTATACCATATACAAAAAGCAACTCAAGATGGGTGAAATACTTAAATGTAAACTTCAAAACTATGTAAACCCTGGAAGACAACCTAGCAATACCATTCTAGAAATACAAATGGGCAAAAATTTTATGATGAAAACACGAAAAGTGATTGCAGCAAAAGCAAGCTTTAACAAATGAAATCTAATTAAAGTAAAGAATTTCTGCATAGCAAAAAAGAAAAAAACAATCAAACTAAACAGACCCAAAGAATGGGAAAGATATTTATAAACTATACATCTGATAAAGATCTAATATCCAGCAGCTATAAGAAACTTAATCAAATTTACAAGGAAAAAACAAGTAATTTCATTTAAAAGTGGGCAAAGGACATGAACAGATCAGTATTGCTGACCATATTTTTCATATGTTTTTCCATCACAAGTATGTCTTCTTTTGAAGTAACAATAAATATTTGAAAAACGTATGTTCTGTAAAGGGTTAATTTCCAAAACAAGTAAGAAACTTCCACAAGTCAATATTTAGAAAAAGAAATAATCTGTACAGCAAACCTCTTTTTTTTTTTTTTTTTTTTTTTTTTTTTTTTTTTTTTTTTTTTTTTTGCTTTTGTGCTTTAGGTGTCTTCTCCAAGAAATCATTGCCAAAACCAATGTCATGAAGTTTTTTCTCTACCTTTTTTTTCCTAGAAGTTTTCCAGTTTCAAGTCTCTCATTCAGGTCTTGAATCCATTTTGTGTTGATTTTTGTGTATCTTGTAAGGTAGAAATCCAATGGCATTTTGTCAAGTGGCTATTGAGTTTTCTTGGCCACAAGTATGTCTTCAAAAAGACATACTTGCAAGCAACAAACATATGAAAAAAAATGGTCAACGCTGATCATTAGAGAAATGCAAATCAAAGCCACATTGACATACCATATCACACCAGTCAGAATGGGCTGCTATTAAAATGTCAAACAGTAACAGGTGCTGGAGAGGTTGGGGAGCAAAAGGAATGTTTATACACTGCTGGTGTTGGTGTAGATTAGTTCAGCCATTGTGGGAAACAGTATAGCTATTTCTAAAAGAGCTAAAAATGGAACTACCATTTGATTCAGCAATCCCATTCGGGTATACATCCAAAGAAATAAAAGTCATCCTATTACAAAGACACATGCAGGCATGTTTATTGCAGTGCTATTGACAATAGCAAAGACATGGAATCAACCTAAATGTTCATCAGTGGTGGACTGGATAAAAAAATGTGGCACATATACACCATGGAGTACTATGTAGCCATTTGTATATTGTCTTTGAAGAAAAAAAAAATCTATTCAAGTTTTTGCCGAGTTTTTTCTTAAACTTTTATTTTAGTTTCAGGGTTACAAGCAAAGGTTTATTGTATAAACTTGTGTCATGGGAGTTTGTTGTACAGATTATTTCTTTTTCTAAGTACTAATTTATAAAACTTAATTATTTATTTTGGAAATTAACCCTTTATAAAATACATGTTTTGCAAATATTTATTGCTATTCTGTAGATTTCCTGATCACTCTGTTAATCATTTCCTCTGCTGTGCAGGACCTTTTAATTTGATGAATTCTTATTTTTCTATTTTTGCTTTTGCTTCCTGTGCTTTGGGTGTCATCTCCAAGAAATCTTTGTGAAGACTAATGTCGTGAAGTTTTTTCTTTATTTTTTTTCTAGGAGTTTTACAGTTTCAGGTCTCACATTTAGGTTTTAAATCCATTTTGTGTTGATTTTTGTGTATGCTGTAAGGTAGAAATCTAATAAACATTTTGGCAAGTGGCTATCCTGTTTTCTTAATGCCATTTCTTGAGTAGATTATACTTTCCCTACAGTGTATACTTGGCACTATTGTCAATTGTCAGTTGATTGTACATGCATAGAAATTCATTTGGTATTATCTTTCAGGATATTGATAGTAAAATTTTTTAAAAGAGAACTTGAAATCTAGAATTTTAAATCTTTATAATCTGTGAGGTTATGTTTCTTCTTTATTTTTTTTACAATGAAAAGTCTAATTTTTAACTATTCTATGCCAAAATAACTTAGGAATAATTTCCAAAATATATTTTATTGTCTCCCTGAAATACAGAAAATGTTTTGCAATAATTGTTAAGATTTTATTTCTGATATACTATATGACAGTCTTCACTTTGAAAAAGTCAATGAAGTATAGAAAAGAACACTTTCATAGATATTTTATACTTGCATAAACATTTATCAATACTATTTTCTCTTTTGTCATAAGTAACACTTAGAACTAAAATTAAAGACATTCCTTAATATTAATTTTTTCCATTAAAGTTTGGCCTGATTGATTAAAGCTGCCCTGCTACATTTTCTTTTTCCTACCACCATATTTAATGCCCTTTGCAATCTTTCCATTCATTGATGTTCCTCTTTACTTTACCTTGTCTTCTTCCACTATCATTTGTTTTCTGTTTTTCCATAGATTTAAACACTGGTCTCTTGAATCCATTTTTATCACTTATATCTAAAGAAAAAATCAGCCTTTTATTTATTATAAATTTCACTTTAAAAGTTTGATGGCATAGAATGTATATTTGGAAGTGCAATTATTATGTACTTTGACAAATATTATGTGCCTGGAAGCTGAAGATAGACTTAGAAAGTGATAATATCATGTAGGTGGCCACTTACATATCTCAAGATTGTAAAGATTACGGGAAATGTTCTGTTTGAATATTGTTTGTTAGATTCCACAAAAAGCCTCAAATGATGTAAGCATTTATAAATATTTCCTAATTTTTTATATTTAATGTACTGCCTTCTCCTCACATGTTGAAGAACAGCTTCTCTGCTGACTTATTGAATGCTAATTGTTTTTGTTCTCTGTGGATAGAGAACTACTTAGCTTTTGATGAACTGACTTAACCGAACTACATATTTTTTTTAACTCCAGTAATTATTCATATTATCATTAGTACTGTTACTATTCTGTGGTTTTCACATTTCTACAGGTTTTATATTGTTAATTGCATAGTCAATATTTTTCTTTTTCAGGTTGAAATTTACCCATATAAGCTTACTTATTAATATTAAATATTGCTACTTTTTTAGGAAAAAAATTGTAAAATGTCCATTATAGAATATTATTTTTAATGACATAACTGTGTATTTATGTTTGTAGTACGGGATAAGTTACTCACCAAAATTATGACACATAAAGGTAACATAATTATATTACCTAATTATATTTAATTTTATCTGTCTATGTATACTATTTATGTATAAATCTTAGCAGTTAAGGAAACACATATGATTCTGACATTTTTATTATCATGTATGCATTGACAAATATAGAAATATATACAGAATTCACATTTATAAAAATTATTTTCTTCTAATAACCATTAGTGGTATAGAAGAAGAGAATATGATGTGAGGAATTTAAGGTCATTTCTAGGATTCTGCTATATACAGCTAGATTGATATTATTTTCATTTATTGAAATAGGATTGCATGAAAAAGTTCAAATCTATGGGGAAATTTTATGAGTTTAGCTTTGAATATGTTCAATTTAAGAAGTCTGTGGTTCATAAATATATCCATTAAGCAACTGGATGTCAGGGTACTGCTCATGAGACAGAGATAATGGATTGGGAAGAAGATATAAAGTTATAAACAGGTAAGTGCATTAAATAACCCAAAGAGAGCATATAGATGAATCCTTAAATTGACTTAAATAGAATCCTGAGAAATACCAATATTTAAGTTGTGGCTAAAAAGACACATTAGCATCCAGATAGGTAGAACACAACTCACAAGAGTAGTATTATAGAAGCCAGTGGAAGAGAAGAATGTATTTTGAGGGTGAATGATCAACAAAATGAAGTACTTAAGAGGAAACTTTGATGGCCTTCATGAGATTAATATCAGAAGAACAATAGGCTTGGAAAGCAACCTTTAGTGCATGGTCATAAATAAATACAGGCACTGAATATAGGTAACTACTTTAATAAACATTCTAGGTCACCACTTGGAGGTAAGATTTAAACAGAATCTTCTATAGTTCCAGAAACGAAGTTAGGGCTTTTATAAATGTATCACAGTTGTAGAGGTTATTTTGCATGGGGAAGACAATGGAATCATAAAGAACTAGAAAATCAATACATTTTCCAAATTTCAGTGTATTTAGAATGCTAGAGAGCATTTGTATAGTGCTTACCATGTTCCAGACACTATTTTAAGTGCCACATGCATAGGAAGATTTAAATTTGTGGTACTCACTATATGAGATAGGTGGTAGTTTTTATCATAAGCCTCATTTTATTTTTGAAGAAACTGAGGTGTAGAGAAATTAATAATTTGCCCTAGGCTTCTAAACAAATGAACATTGGAAAGCAGGCTCCACTCTCTTGTATTCAATTCAGAATCTAGGCCCTAAACTATTATATTCACAGCCCCATTTTGGTTCTGTGTACAAACCGGTATTGGCTAACTAAAAGAATGAAAAACGGAGATTAGATTAAATAAGATTAAATAAGAAGTAACTATGTCTTGGTGTAGGAATTTGTATCAGTAGTTCCGAATGGACCTTTCATTTATCTCCCTTTATTTCTCTCAAGTGTTACAAATAGTCTGACTTAATCAAGTCTGTTATAGGAAGAATTAACTCTGGCTTCCTCAAATAACAAGACCTGCTCCATTTATAAATACTGTAATCAAATGGCAGGTTACTACACATTTAACAATTTAAATCGATGTTTAAAATTACTGGTCATATGAGAGAATGATTTCAAATGATTAAGCAGCTTTGATCTATGAGCATAGGAAAAAATTGAATATGCTTAAGAGTAGAAAATGAGTATTAAAAATAACAGAATAATACAGCCTCTAAAAGCTCATGTTCAGTTTGATTTGTAAAATAAATAGTTTGTTTAACAAAAACAAGTAGTACACTATAATTTTAAAATCCCTAAGGTTGATAGAAGAACTCTAGGGTTTAATAGATTCAAAGCATTATAAAATCAACAGAGAAATCCAGGAATTATAATTTGACAGATTAGAAAGATAGATGTAAATGGACATAGACACAAGATCAACAGATGCTTTTTATTACCTCATTTCTATATTATTTTGCTAGGGTTTCATGATAAAGCACTACGAACTAAGTGACTTAAAATACAGAAAGTTAGTGTCTAAAAGTTCTGGGGGCTAGAAACCTGAGATCACAGTGTGAATGTGTAGGCATATATGTGTTTTAAAAAGAAGTTTATAATAAATACCAAATTCTGGACAGCAGTTTGTCCTGGGAAGGGACAAGGATATGGGGAAAATAAAGGAGCACATGGTAAGTTATTTATAATATCTTAGTTATTAGGTAAGAAAGCATTTAATATATCATCTTTCAAAAACAACATGTTAATTTAAAAATTATACGCAGGAACCTCACTACCCAGGTTTAAACCCTATGTTTATGCTAACTCTACATTCCCAGGAAGTTCATTCATCTAATTTGGGCTTCCTTTCTAAAAAATGTGAATAATAGCAGTATCTTCCTCTGGTATTATTTTGAGGGTTTAATGACATATTATTTGTAAAACATTTGGAATTTTTGCCTCATGGAACGTAAGCATCTTAGGAATTCTTGTCAAATAAAAATTATCATATTATTTAAATAAAGTTACATAAATATAAAAGTATGGAATTCATCAAGAATTGTAATTAATCCAATTATTCATGACTGAGTTCTACATAATGAGGATAAATATGGTAAGAAAAAATAGAAAATCTTTTCCATTTATACAACTTCTATATTTTGGATATAAATATATCATTTAGTACATTTTTATCTGCACAAATCTTTCCATTTTTTTTGTAGAGTTTAGATGCAAGGGTGTAAGTGGCTCACAGTAGGGAAAATAGAGCATGTTGTGGTGATCCTTTCAGATAGTGCTCCAAGGTCTTTTCTAAGCCAAGAAAATTTAACTATTGCCATCCTCTTATATTAAACTTCAAATCCCAAAGTTTGATTTAATCAAAGTTATTCAAAAGCAGACCAGAAATTGAGCACTGGGCAATCGAAAGTGACAGATTAAATGCATCACCTTCATCTATCCCCAAGAACATATTAGAATGATAGGGCGAGGAATATAGCTAACTTTATGTACCTTAGTCTTTTCATCATGCCCTTAACAGACACCATTTTCAGTCACCACACTCAATCCTCCTGAAGTTGAGTTGTATGCGGATATCTGTGTGTGGTACTGGGGTCCTGTCTAATAGTTCCCCCTGTGCCATTGTTCATGCCTGATTTGGGGTCATAATTTGTCTACTGAAATGATTTGGGTTTTGGTCCCTCAGCATTTACAGATCCAATTCTAGAGCCATTCAGGGTAGATTAAAGGATGAATCCTGAACTTGAAATTTGCAGAGCAGGTACAGGAAATGTATATAGGTATAAAGCAACTGAAAATGCTGATAACAGAATGATCAAGTCGATAGAATCAAAGATAGCAAAGTATGTATTAGAGCCTGAGAGAAAATTGGAAGGCTTTGGGGCCTGTAAGTCTCTAAGAAATCAGAGAGCAGTGAGAATAGAAAAAACAAAGGTATAAAAATACACATTGTTTTAATCGGAAACGAGGATATTGGTTTCTGATATAAAATGTGCCCTTTAATTAATTAATTATTTGTTCATTAACAATCACTTTTTTGTAATCTACTATCTCTAAAGCCTTGCTCTAGACAAAGTCATAAACATAAAATGCAAAGTCTCTAATTTCCTGAAGTTTACCTTGTATTAGAGGAGTTAAAAATAAACAAAATAACATATTTAGACTGTTAATGGAGAAAAAAATAACTACTCAATAGGTAGCTTTTCAACCAATGTCCTCCTCCTTCCCTCTCCCCTCCAGTAGTACAGATTATCTATTGTCCCCATGTTTATATCCACGTGTGCTCAATGTTTAGCTTCCACTTATAAGTGAGAACACATGGTATTTGATTTCTGTTTCTGTGTTATTTCCTTAGGATTATATCCCATACTTTATAAATAAATTCTGTGTGGTGGTGTGGGCAGGTGGTAATAAAGAGATAAAACTAGGAACACTCCAGAGGTCTGGATTCTTTCCTCACCTATTGGTCCCAAAAGCATATGTTTGTTGTTTCCAAAGTTTCAACGAATTATTGTTCTGACAATCTGGGGACAGAGGGTACCTAGAAAAGTCCTCTTCTCTGTTTATGTCCTAGATAATTGGAGTATAACTTATCTCTCTCTTTTGTCATACTGAAGAAGGTATTGAAGAGGCAGGCACAAAAAAGACAGGAGACACACAGGGTACTGGTCCTAGCCATCTCACCTGAATTAGGGATTTAAGCCTTATATCATCTCGAGGATTTATCTAGATAGACTGATATATAGAGATAGGATCACTGATTAGTGAATGTACCCTTATCACTAATACAAAGTTTCCTTTCTCTTTCAATTCAAAACAATGACAGGAGATCAATACAGCAGGTATACACCAAAACTTATTTGAATAGGTAGTTTTAAAAAAACGTTAATACATGGAGTGCAGCACTCCATTTAGAATT
The DNA here is from genome assembly GCF_037993035.2 of Macaca fascicularis. Lineage (NCBI taxonomy): Eukaryota > Metazoa > Chordata > Mammalia > Primates > Cercopithecidae > Macaca > Macaca fascicularis. The sequence continues at coordinate 68,489,515 of NC_088389.1, read as the reverse complement.
GCCTCTGAACAGTGTGAAGGCAAAACATAACTGTTGATTATGTGTAATATGAACACAGTGTTTTGTGAGAATTAATAAAAGTTATGTAATTAAAGTTTACATGGCATTAAATCATGAGTACATTTCATTTAGAAAAATTTTGTTAATGCATCTCATTTTTGTAGTCTACTATTAGATAGCAGCTCCTATAATTGATCTTAATTTGCTTGATTTGTATAAAAAACTATAAAGAATTGAGAATGCATAATTAAAAACATTGCAATAATAATTATATATCTTAAATATTTAAATGTGTAAAAAGAAAACAATATTGGAGAGTCCTCTTAGATTTGGACATTTTAAAAATGACAAAATGAAATTACCAAAATTATGGTATGTTTCATAAATTAACATTTAATGAATCAATGCTTTGCATAAAAAGACAAAAATAATTTTTTAAATTGAGTATGTGCTGGAGTTATATACAACCTAGCAAAGGAGATATGTTAACTAATCAATCCACAATGAAACAAATAAAATGCTATTTTAAAATTATAAATAAAATATTGCACATGTACAGAGAAGAAAATACATGATTGCTTGTAACTCAAGTCACAATTCATAGTTATTTGTTTTTGGACAATTTTTGAAATGAAACTAACAGTATTTTCATATACTATATAACAAAATTAGTTTACCCAAAGTTTTTTCTTAACTACAATGCTGTCTGTGTAGAGCATTTGGGACATCAAGAAAAGTAAGCAAATAAAGGTTCTATTAATACATCCAAGTTTCATTGCAGAAAATCAAATTTTTTCATTTTTCTCAATTTTTTTCATTATGATATGTGTTATCATGTTAAGTAAAGAGATCAATGATACTGTGCTATAAGTTTCTAATGATCAGTTAGAGATTTTTATTTATTTTTTTCTAAATAGGAGTTTATTCCTAGAGCATAGAATTACATGTGATTATTGAAATGTGATAATATATTTGAGAGAACAAAATATAAGTATACCAAAAAAATCTAAATATTATTATTCAAATACTATATACCAGTAAAGTATTGTGTAATACACATTCAACAAAAATGCAAGCGCAACTCGTTTTCAGTTATACTGTGAGTTACATATATAATGTGAGAATTAAGAAAAAAATAGACTCATTACTTTAATAAGAAAAATGTGCTTAAAAGAATTTAAAAGTTTAAAGAAAACTTTCCCACCTAGTAATTTTTATATAAAGTGATTATTTGCCCAGAAAAAATAACCTCTATTTTCTGTACTAGATTCAGAGAATTCTCAGATTTTATCAGAAAATAAAATGTATTTTTACTAGTAATCATTATTCTCAAATATCAGATAGTTAACATTTTATATTTAACCCAATACATAAGAGAATTTTCACCTATTGATTGTTACTTTGACTATATGCTTTCAAGTTAATTATTTTTTCTTGAAGATTTTTATTTCTTAATTTTTGACACAAAAATATAAGTTTACAAATGTTTAAATATCACTAAGGCTTTTCATTTTTAGAACCTTAGCATCATTGAACTGAGAAAGCTGTATAGCATAATATATGCTTATATTTCTGGAATCAATAGCAGTTTTAAAGTAGTAATGAATATAATGGCAAAACTCTGACTTAAAATGTTTTCAACTTTGTCTTTGGAATATGTAATTACACCTACTGAAAAATTATGTTCACCATTTCGACTTGTCTTACCCAAATATAAATTCTACTATTTATTAATGGCCACATTTAAATTTGACTTATTTGCTATTATAATAAATATTTTAGAAATGTGAAAAATCATATAGTAAAACAACTACAGGACTTTTGGCTAAAATGGCAGCATATAAGCAAGCTGGCTTCACTCCTCCACACAGAAAATGAACAAACAAAAAACAAATATAGGGGGCCCAGATTATCATAAGCAATATCCCAGAATTCAAGTATGGGGATAAGACAGCTACTGAAGTCACAAGAAGTGAAAAGACTCTGAGCAGATGGAAAGATAATCAGTCTTCCAGATGTGTAAGACAATCCTCCCCACAATCTGTAAGGTACTAAACATAAGAATATTTTCTCCCAACTCATGGCTTCTGCATTAGAGAAACGTGAGATCAAGGTGGACAATCAGCTTCCCCACCATCTTGGGCTCCGTGGCAGGAGACCTGTTCCTGCCTCAACCCACAGGAAGCATTAGAAGTATGTGAAAGGAGAAATACAACTGAAGAAAGCCAGAGACAAGGGGGGAGGTGGGACTATAATACCCAATCCTAGAAACTGTGCTCTGTAACTTAGCCAAAGGAGATACCAAATTAGAGTAGCTATTCACCATCAAAATATTTTAGGAGGTTTATTCCACAGGTTCCCTGGACATACAACTCTAACCAGCCTTCTCTTACTACTTACTACTGGTCCTTTTCAGACCTCCCCGATTTTGGACAGATGGCACTCTGATTGTTTACTAGAATCAAGGCAAACTTGGGCTTAAGGTATCATCTACTGCCAAAAAGATGGCAGTGATCTATCATGAGAAAGAAGAAAGAAATACAATCAACAGATAAATGATAAAGAATCTCTAAGTAAACATAGTCAATTAAAACCAAAACAAGAGAGGCAGAGAAGACTAAAATAAATAAATAATATTTAAGTGCAAATATATGGATGTACATCCACAAGAAACAAAAGCAAACTGGGGACCATGACCTCCTCAAAGGGACAATGCAGAGAACTGGTGACTGACCCAAAGATGATGACAATCTATGAACTTTCTGATGAATAATTAAAACTAGAAGTTTTAAGAAAATTCAGTGATCTTTTCAAAAACACAGATAATTGATTCAGAAATTTATCACAGAAAATTAACAAAGAGATGATAATAAGTTTTTAAAAATCAAACAGAAATCTTGAAATGGAGAAATACATTTGCTCAACTAAAAAAAATATTAGAGGCTTTAAATAGCAGAGTACATCAAGCAGAGGACAGAATGAACAAGTTCAAACACAGGCTATTTGAAAATACAAAGTCAGAGAAGAAAAATAATAAAATAGAATGAAGATCACCTACAAGATACAAAAAAGCTACCTCAAAGACCAAATCTAATTATTATTGATGTTCTAAATGGAATTGGGCAACAAAAAGGGATAAAAAGCTTATACAAAGAAATAATAGCATAAAACTTTTCAAAATTTGAGAAAGAGATAAACAACCAACTAGAGGAAAGTCAGACCACCAAATATATTCAAAGCAAATAAGACTACAGCAAGGCATATAATAATCAAATTCTCAAAAGTCAGGAACCAGAAAATAAAAGAATCCTAAAAGCAACACTAGAAAAGAAACAAGTCAACTCTAAAGAAACTCCAATTTATCTGCCAAAGATATATCAATGAAAATGATACAGGCCAAGAAACAGTGAGACAATATTTTCAATTGGCTGAAAGAAAAAAAAACAACTGCCATCTAAGAATACTTTATCCAGAAACTCTGTTCTTCAAATATGAAGAAGAGATGAAGTATTTCCCAGACAGAAAAGAGCTGAGAAAGTCCAAAACTATCAGACCTGTCTTACAAGAAATGCTAAAGAAAGTTATAAAACCAAAAGAAAAAAAACTAACATGCAAAAAGTAAACAATTCTAGCTATAAAATCCACTGGTAAAATAAAGTACAAAATTAAACACAGAATTAATGTTATAATTTTTGGTGTTCAATCCACTCATAACTATATTATAAAGCCATTAAGACAAATCTATCTAAAACTATAATATTTATAGACACCTGTTAAGAGATAGGTGATAAAAATATATATAAATTGATACAATATTTGGGGTAATGAAGTTTATGGGTATAATTTTTACTTTTCATTTTCATTATTTGTTCCTATTATTTTCTTTGTTATCAAAGATAATTTTTCATTTCTTTAAAATCACCTGATATATATATATATATATACACACACACATACACACACACCCACACAATGGTTTTGTAAGCTTTATGGTAATCAAAATGCAAAAAACATATAGTAGATTCACTGAAAATAAAAAGCAATAAATTAAAATGTACTACTAGAGAAAATAACTTACCCACAAAGGAAGACAGTAAGAAAACAAGAAAAAAAGAGACCAATTACAAAATAACTAGAAAATCTGCAACAAAATGGCAATAGTATGTCCTTTCTTATCAATAATAACACTGAATGTAAATGGACTCAGTTCTCCAGTTGAGAGGCAGAGTTGCTGAATTTATAAAGAAGCAAGACCCTATGATATGCTACCTACAAGAAAACCACTTCACCTATAAAGACACATACAGACTGAAAGTAAAGGGGTAGAGAAAGTTATTCCATTCACCTGAAAACCAAAAAAGAGCAGGAGTAGCTATCCTTGTAACACATAAAATAAATTACAGATCAAATACTGTATAATGAAACAAATGAGGTCATTATATGTTGATAAATGGGTTAGTTAAGCAAGAGGATATAACAGCAATAAATACCTATGCATTCAGATGAAGCTCCCAGGTATATAAAGCAAACATGAATAGGAATGTCTTTCCAAAGGGAAAGACACACTGCAATACAATAATAGTAGGAGACTTCAACATCCAACTCTCAGTAATAAACAGATCATCCAGCTAGAAAATCAATGAAGAGACATGGGAATTAAACCACACACTAAACCAAATAGGCATAACTGACATTTATAGAACATTACAGCCAAGTATGACAGAATACACATTTTTTTAAATCCACACAAGAAACATTTTCCAGAATAGACCATATTTTAGGCCATAAGAAAAGTCTCAACAAATTTGAAAATCAGAAATTTTATAAATTATCTCCTCAGACAACAATGAAATACAACTAGAATTCAATAACAAGAGTAACCTTGGAAGATACCCAAACACATGAAAATTAAACAACATGCTCCTGAATGACAAAGCAATAAGGAAATTAAGAAGGAAATTTAAAATATTATTGAAACAAATGAAAATGGAAATGCAACATATTAAATCTATGGGATACAGCAAAAGTAGTATTAAGAGGGAAGTTTATAGTAATAGATGCTTTGTCAAAAAAGCAGAACGACTTCAAAGAAAACTCTAATGATGCACCTCAAGAACTAGAAAAACAAGAGCAAACAAATTGTAAAATTAGTAGAAGAAATGAAATAATAAAGATCTGGGAAGAAATAAATTGAATTGAGTCAAAAAATACAGAAAATAAACACCACAAAGTTTGATTTTTAAAAAAGATAAAATCAACACACCTTTAGCTAGACTAAGAAGAAATGAGAGTAGATGCAAATAAATGAAATCAGAAATGAGAAAAGAGATGTAATAATTGAGACCTCAAAAATTTGAATAATCATTGAAAACTATTACAAACAACTATACGCCAACAAACTGAAAACCTAGAAGAAATCCATAAATTTATGGAAACATACAATCTGCTGGGATTGAAACATAAAGAAATAGAAAACCTCAATAAGCTAATAATGAGTAACAAGATGGAAGTTGAAATAAAAAGTTTTCATCAAAGGAAAGCCCAGAATTTGATGACTTCACTACTGAATTCTACAAAATATTTTAAAAAGAACCACCAATCTACTGAAACTTTTTAAAACAATTGAGAATATAATATTTCCAAATTTATTCTTATAAGACCAGGACCATCTGATGCCAAAGCTAAACAAGACACAACAATAACAACAACAAAAACTACAGGCCAGTATCAATGATAAACAAAAATGCAAAGTTCCTCAACAAATACTGACAAACAAAATTTAACAACACATTATAAAGATCATTCATTCACCATAATCATGTGGGATTCATCCCAGGAATGTAAGGAGGGTTCAACATATTCAAATCAATAAACATAGTACATCATATTAACAAACCAAGAACAAAAGCATTATGATCATTGAAATACATGCAAGATAAAATTGAATATATTTAATATACACGCAGTAAATGTTGACTGTATTTAAAATTTATTGAAATTTAAGAAAACTTCATATACATTTATGATTAAATGCCCTCAACAAACTGGATTAATGGGGAACCAACTTCAACATAATAACAACCATAGATGAAAAACTCACAGCTAAAATCAAACTCAATAAGAAAAAAATTGAAGACCTTTCCACTGGGATCTGGAATAAGACAAGAGTGCCCACTTTTTTTACTACTATTCAGCACAGTACTGGAAGTCCGGGTCTGAGCAATTAGTCAAGATATAAAAAGTAAAGAACATCCACATTAGAAAAAAAGTCAAATTAGCCTTGTGCACAGGCAACATGATCCACTACCTTAAAAACACTAAAGACTCCACCAAAAAAATTGTTGTAAACGATAAACAAATTTAGTAAAGTTGCAGCATACAAAATCACCACACAAAACTTACTAGCATTTATCTATGGCAACAGTGAACAATATGAAAAAGAAATCAAGAAAGCAATGCCATTTACAATACATTAAAAAAAATAAAATATCTAGGAATAAATATGACCAAAGAGAGAAAAGACATTGACAATGAAAACAAAAAAACTCTGATGAAATAAACTGAAGTGGGCACAAACAAATGGAAAGACATCACATGCTCATGAATCAGAAAAAAGAATTTTTAACTTTTAGGTTCAGGGGTACATGTTCAGGTTTGCTATATAGGTAAATTCATGTCACCTGGAATTGTTGTACGGAATATTTCATCCTCTAGGTACTAAGTCTATTACCCAATAATAATTTTTTCAATCTTCTCCCTCTTCCCAACCTCCATCTTCAAGTGGGATCAACTGCTGAAAGATCTTCTGTGAGTCTGATAAGCTTCCATTTGTAGGTGATCTGTCCTTTGTCTCTAGTTGCCTTTAACACTTTTTCTTTCATGTCGATTTTGGAGAAATTGATGATTATGTGCCTTGAGGATTATCTTCTTGTAAAGGTATCTTGTGAGGGGTCTCTGCATTTTCGGAATTTGAATGCGGGCTTCTTTAGCTAAGCTGGAGAAGTTGTCACGGGTGATATCCTGAAATACATTTTCCAAGTTGCTTCCATTCTCCTCATCTCTTTCAGGAATGTCAGTGAATTGGAGATCTGGTCTCTTTATATAGTCCCATATTTCTTGGAAGTTGTGTTTATTCTTTTTCATACTTTGTTATTACTTACTTCTTTCTTACTATCTTGTGTCAGAAAGCCAGTCTTCAAGCTCTGAGATTGTTTACTCAGTTTGTTTTATTCTGCTGTTAATACTTGTGATTGCATTATAAAATCCTTATAGTATTTCCTATAGCTCAGTTACATTCTTTGCTGTAATGACTGTTCTGTCTGTCACCTCCTGTATCATTTTATTGTGATTCTTAGCTTCCTTGGATTGGGTTTAAACATTCTCCTGAATCTCAATGATCTTCATTCCTATCTATATTCTGAATTCTATTTCTGTCATTTCAGTCCTCTCAGACTAGTTAAGAACCCTTGCAGGAGACCCAGTGCAGTCATTTGGAAGAAAGAATGCATTCTGGCTTTTTCAGTTGTCAGAGTTCTTGCACATTTTTTCTCATATTTGTGGGCTAACATTTCTTCAGTCAGAAATTGCTGTCCTCTGGATTTTTAAAAAATTATTTTATCCTATTTGATTGACTTGAGGGTTTGATTGTGGCATAAGGTGGGTTTGATCAACAGGTTTTGTTTCTGGAAGCTTTTTAGGAGTCAAGGCTCCTCTCAGGACTCCTGGACTGTGTGGTCTAACTCTGGGAGACTAGCCAGGGTATTGCATTTGGCTTTGTTTTTTAACTCTTTGAGGTTAGGAACTTGCGGGGCTGGAGGGACCGAGGGTGTTCCTGGACCACTGGTCACAACATTCCGATGGGTGGTGCCAGCCAATGTGCTTCCTAAACCAGTGGAGATGAGGTCTTTCCTTATTCACACATTCCAGCACCAGTAGCAGCCGCAGCACAGCAGGGTGCCACAACAGCATGCTAGCGGGTGACAGGGTGCTAGCCTGTGTCAGCATTCACAGCAGTGGGGGTATCAGCACAGCTCAGAGGAGGCAGGGGGCCCTCTCCAGCAACTGTGTGTGCATTTGTACCAGTGGTAGTGTTAGTGGATCATTTGTGGGCAGAGGACTCTGTGTACCAACTGTGCATATTCACAAAGATGGCAGTGGCTGCTCAGGGGAAAATTAAAATGACTGTACAACTTAGAGTAATCTACAGGTTCAATGTGGTCTCTATCAATATACCAGTGACACTCTTCACAGAAATTTGTGTGAAATAACAAAAATCCTGAATATCTAAAGCAATACTGAGCAAAAAGGAAAAACGTTGGAAGCATCACACTACCTTACTCAAAATATACTAAAAGCCATAGTAACCAAAACAGTATTGTCCTTGCATAAAAACAGAGAAATAGACTAATTGAATAAAGAACCCAGGAATAAATATACATATTGATAACCCATTGATTTTTGACAAAGACACTAAGAACATACATTAGAAAAAGAACACACATTAGTAAAAGAACATCTTCAATAAATGGTAATGGGAAAACTGAATATCCATATTTAGAAGAATGAAATGAAACCCCTATATTTCACCACATACAAAAAAAAAATAGCACACTATGGATTAAATCCTTACATTTAAGACCTAAAACTATAAAATTACTAGAAGAAAATATAGTGGGAATGCTTTAAGACATTGTCGTCAGCAAATATTTTATGGATAAGACCTATAAAGCAAGGTAACCAAAACAAAAATGAAAAAATGGGATTAAATTAAATTTAAAAGCTTCTGCACAGCAAAGAAAACAATAACATAAAGAGGCAACCTTTAGAATGCGAGAAAATATTTACAAACTGTCTGACAAGTGACTAACATCCAGATATACAAGAATGTAAGGTACTGAAACAAGCAAACAAACAAAAATTAAAAAAAAGAAAATTCCACTAAAAAGCCGGAAAAGTATCTGCATCTGCATAGACATTTCTCAAAATAGTATATACATATGGCCATATAAAACATACCCAACATCACCAATCATCATGGAAATGTATATCAAAACCACAACGTAATATCATCTACCCCAGTTAGAATGACTATTATCAAAAAAAGAAAACAATAATAAATGCTGGGAGCATGTGGATACAAAAGATGCAGATACTGATGGTGGTGATGCAAATTAGTACAGTCATTATGAAAACCAGTATGGATGTTTATTTTAAAAAACTAAAAATAGAACTACCATATGATCCAGCTATCTCACTACTGAATATTTATCCAAAGAAAAGGAAATAAGTATATCCAAGGAATACCTAGACCCTCATACTTACTATAGCACTATACGCAATCCCCAGATATATGATCAACAAGTGTCCATCAACAGATAAATGCATAACGACAATATGGTATACATACACAGTGGAATATTATTCAGCCATTAAAAATAATACAATTCTGTCTTTTGCAGCAAAGTGGTTGGAACTGGAGGTCATCATTATGTTCACTGAAATAACCCAGACACAGAAAGACAAATATTGCGTGTTTTCACCATACGAGGTAGTTCAAAAAATGGTCTCATGGATGTAGAGAGTAGAGTGATGGTTACAATAGGCTGGGAAGGGAGGGATGGGAGATTGAAGAGAGGTTGGTTACTGGGTGCAAACATACAATTAGAGAGAAGAAACAAATTCTAGTGTTTGATAGCACAGGAGGGTGACCATAGTGAAGAATTACTTAATGCATATTTTTAAATAGCTAGAAGAGAATATTTGAAATGTCCCCAACACAAAGAAATGGTAAGTATTCAAGGTGATAGATATTCTAAATATCTTGATTTGATCATTACCTATTATATGCCTATACCAAAATATCTTTTAAATATTAGAAATTTCTTAGGGAAATGCAAATTATTTGGTTTTTGACATGTCACTTTTATCACCTGTTTTATTAATAATTCATGCATAATTCTTTTTCACAAACAGTGTTAGTAAAACCCAAAGTGTTATTTTGGTGTGTATTTATTCTCTTACCTGCAGGAATAGGAAAGTGTGTATTTATTCTCTTACCTGCAGGAACAGGAAAGAAGTATAGCTTTTGTTTTTTGTTTGTTTATTGTTATTTATTTATTTATCTATTTATTATACTTTAAGTTCTAGGGTACATGTGCACAACGTGCAGGTTTGTTACATATGTATACTTGTGCCATGTGTTGGTGTGCTGCACCCATCAACTCGTCATTTACATCAGGTATAACTCCCAATGCCATTCCTTCCCCCTCCCCACTCCCCATAATAGGCCCTGGTGTGTGATGTTCCCCTTTCAGAGTCCAAGAGATCTCATTATTCAATTCCCACCTATGAGTGAGAACATGCGGTGTTTAGTTTTCTGTTCTTGTGATAGTTTGCTGAGAATGATGGTTTCCAGCTGCATCCATGTCCCTACAAAGGACACAAACTCATCCTTTTTTATGGCTGCATAGTATTCCATGGCATATATGTGCCACATTTTCTTAATCCAGTCTGTCACTGATGGACATTTGGGTTGATTCCAAGTCTTTGCTATTGTGAATAGTGCCACAATAAACATACGTGTGCATGTGTCTTTATAGCAGCATGATATATAATCCTTTGGGTATATACCTAGTAATGGAATGGCTGGGTCATATGGTATTTCTAGTTCTAGATCGTTGAGGAATCACGACACTGTCTTCCACAATGGTTGAACCAGTTTACAATCCCACCAACAGTGTAAAAGTGTTCCTATTTCTCCACATCCTCTCCAGCATTTGTTTCCTGACTTTTTAATGATTGCCATTCTAACTGATGTGAGATGGTATCTCATTGTGGTTTTGATTTGCATTTCTCTGATGGCCAGTGATGACAAGCATTTTTTCATGTGCCTGTTGGTTGTATGCATGTCTTCTTTTGAGAAATGTCTATTCATATCCTTTGCCCACTTTTTGATGGGGATGTTTGTTTTTTTCTCATAAATTTGTTTGAGTTCTTTGTAGGTTCTGGATATTAGCCCTTTGTCAGATGAGTAGTTTGCAATTTTCTCCCATTCTGTAGGTTGCCTGTTCACTCTGATGGTAGTTTCTTTTGCTGTGCAGAAGCTCTTTAGTTTAATTAGATCCCATTTGTCAATTATGGCTTTTGTTGCTGTTGCTTTTGGTGTTTTAGACATGAAGTCCTTGCCCATGCCTATGTCCTGAACGGTATTACCTAGGTTTTCTTCTAGGGTTTTTATGGTTTTAGGTCTAACATTTAAGTCTCTAATCCATCTTGAATTAATTTTCATATAAGGAGTAAGGAAAGGATCCAGTTTCAGCTTTCTACTTATGGCTAGCCAATTTTCCCAGCACCATTTATTAAATAGGGAATCCTTTCCGCATTTCTTGTTTTTCTCAGATTTGTCAAAGATCAGATGGCTGTAGATGTATGGTATTACTTCTGAGGGCTGTGTTCTGTTCCATTGGTCTATATCTCTGTTTTGGTACCAGTACCATGCTGTTTTGGTTACTGTAACCTTGTAGTACAGTTTGAAGTCAGGTAGCGTGATGCCTCCAGCTTTGTTCTTTTGACTTAGGATTGTCTTGGCAATGCGGGCTCTTTTTTGGTTCCATATGAACTTTAAAGCAGTTTTTTCCAATTCTGTGAAGAAACTCATTGGTAGCTTAACGGGGATGGCATTGAATCTATAGATTACCTTGGGCAGTATGGCCATTTTCATGATATTGATTCTTTCTATCCATGAGCATGGAATGTTCTTCCATTTGTTTGTATCCTCTTTTATTTCACTGAGCAGTGGTTTGTAGTTCTCCTTGAAGAGGTCCTTTACATCCCTTGTAAGTTGGATTCCTAGGTATTTTATTCTCTTTGAAGCAATTGTGAATGGAAGTTCTTTCATGATGTGGCTCTCTGTTTGTTTGTTACTGGTGTATAAGAATGCTTGTGCTTTTTGCACATTGATTTTGTATCCTGAGACTTTGCTGAAGTTGCTTATCAGCTTAAGGAGATTTTGGGCTGAGATGATGGGGTTTTCTAAATATACAATCATGTCATCTGCAAACAGGGACAATTTGACTTCTTCTTTTCCTAACTGAATGCCCTTGATTTCTTTCTCTTGCCTGACTGCCCTAGCCAGAACTTCCAACACTATGTTGAATAGGAGTGGTGAGAGAGGGCATCCCTGTCTTGTGCCAGTTTTCAAAGGGAATGCTTCCAGTTTTTGCCCAGTCAGTATGATATTGGCTGTGGGTTTGTCATAAATAGCTCTTATTATTTTGAGATACATTCCATCAATACCGAATTTATTGAGAGTTTTTAGCATGAAGGGCTGTTGAATTTTGTCAAAGGCCTTTTCTGCATCTATTGAGATAATCATGTGGTTTTTGTCTTTGGTTCTGTTTATATGCTGGATTATGTTTATTGATTTACATATATTGAACCAGCCTTGCATCCCAGGGATGAAGCCCACTTGATCATGGTGGATAAGCTTTTTAATGTGCTGCTGGATTCAGTTTGCCAGTATTTTATTGAGGATTTTTGCATCGATGTTCATCAGGGATAATGATCTAAAATTCTCTTTTTTGTTGTGTCTCTGCCAGGCTTTGGTATCAGGATGATGTTGGCCTCATTAAATGAGTTAGGGAGGATTCCTTCTTCTTCTATTGATTGGAATAGTTTCAGAAGGAATGGTACCAGCTCCTCCTTGTACCTCCAGTAGAATTTGGCTGTGAATCTGTCTGGTCCTGGACTTTTTTTGGTTGGTAGGCTATTAATTATTGCCTCAATTTCAGAGCCTGCTATTGGTCTATTCAGGGATTCAGCTTCTTCCTGGTTTAGTCTTGGGAGAGTGTAAGTGTCCAGGAAATCATCCATTTCTTCTAGGTTTTCTAGTTTATTTGCATAGAGGTGTTTATAGTATTCTCTGATGGTAGTTTGTATTTCTGTGGGGTCCGTGGTGATATCCCCTTTATCATTTTTTATTGTGTCTATTTGATTCTTCTCTCTTTTCTTCTTTATTAGTCTTGCTAGTGGTCTATCAATTTTGTTAATCTTTTCAAAAAACCAGTTCCTGGATTCATTGGTTTTTTGCAGGGTTCTTTGTATCTCCATCTCCTTCAGTTCTGCTCTGTTCTTAGTTATTTCTTGCCTTCTGCTAGCTTTTGAATGTGTTTGCTCTTGCTTCTCTAGTTCTTTTAATTGTGATGTTAGGGCGTCAATTTTAGATCTTTCCTGCTTTCTCTTGTGGGCATTTAGTGCTATAAATTTCCCTCTACACACTGCTTTAAATGTGTCCCAGAGATTCTGGTATGTTGTATCTTTGTTCTCATTGGTTTCAAAGAACATCTTTATTTCTGCCTTCATTTTATTATGTACCCAGTAGTCATTCAGGAGCAGGTTGTTCAGTTTCCATGTAGTTGAGCGGTTTTGATTGAGTTTCTTAGTTCTGAATTCTAGTGTGATTGCACTGTGGTCTGAGAGACAGTTTTTTTTATAATTTCTGTTCTTTTACATTTGCTGAGGAGTGCTTTACTTCCAACTATGTGGTCAATTTTGGAATAAGTGCGATGTGGTGCTGAGAAAAATGTATATTCTGTTGATTTGGGGTGGAGAGTTCTGTAGATGTCTATTAGGTCTGCCTGGTGCAGAGTTGAGTTCAATTCCTGGATATCCTTGTTAACTTTCTGTCTCGTTGATCTATCTAATGTTGACAGTGGGGTGATGAAGTCTCCCACTATTATCGTATGGGAGTCTAAGTCTCTTTGTAAGTCTCTAAGGACTTGCTTTATGAATCTGGGTGCTCCTGTATTGGGCGCATATATATTTAGGATAGTTAGCTCTTCCTGTTGAATTGATCCCTTTACCATTATGTAATGGCCTTCTTTGTCTCTTTTGATCTTTGATGGTTTAAACTCTGTTTTATCAGAGACTAGGATTGCAACCCCTGCTATTTTTTTGTTCTCCATTTGCTTGGTAGATCTTCCTCCATCCCTTTATTTTGAGCCTATGAGTATCTCTGCATATGAGATGGGTCTCCTGAATACAGTAAACTGATGGGTCTTGACTCTTTATCCAATTTGCCAGTCTGTGTCTTTTAATTGGACCATTTAGTCCATTTACATTTAAGGTTAACATTGTTATGTATGAATTTGATCCTGTCGTTGTGATATTAGCTGGTTATTTTGCTTGTTAGTTGATGCAGTTTCTTCCTAGCATCGATGGTCTTCACATTTTGGCATGTTTTTGCAATGGCTGGTACCAGTTGTTCCTTTCCATGTTTAGTGCTTCCTTCAGGATCTCTTGTAGGGCAGGCCTGGTGGTGACAAAATCTCTAAGCATTTGCTTGTCTGTAAAGTATTTTATTTCTCCTTCACTGATGAAACTTAGTTTGGCTGGATATGAAATTCTGGGTTTAAAATTCTTTTCTTTAAGAACGTTGAATATTGGCCCCCACTCTCTTCTGGCTTGGAGAGTTTCTGCCAAGACATCTGCTGTTAGTCTGCTGGGCTTCCCTTTGTGGGTAACCCAACATTTCTCTCTGGCTGCCCTCAACATTTTTTCCTTCATTTCAACTTTGGTGAATCTGACAATTATGTGTCTTGGAGTTGCTCTTCTTGAGGAGTATCTTTGTGACATTCTTTGTAGTTCCTGAATTTGAATGTTGGCCTGCCTTACTAGGTTGGGGAAGTTCTCCTGGATTATATCCTGAAGAGTGTTTTCCAACTTGGTTCCATTTTCCCCCTCACTTTCAGGCACACCAGTCAGACGTAGATTTGGTCTTTTCACATAATCCCATATTTCTTGGAGGCTTTGTTCATTTCTTTTTCCTTTTTTTTCTCTACACTTCTCTTCTCGCTTCATTTCATTCATTTGATCTTCAATCATTGATACTCTTTCTTCCAGTTGATCGAGTTGGTTACTGAAGCTTGTGCATTTTCACATATTTCTCGTGTCATGGTTTTTATCTCTGTCAGCTCGTTTATGGCCTTCTCTGCATCGCTTATTCTAGTTATCCATTCTTCCATTCTTTTTTTTCAGATTTTTAGTTTCTTTGCACTGGGTACGTAGTTCCTCCTTTAGCTCTGAGAAGTTTGATCGACTGAAGACTTCATCTCTCAACTCGTCAAAGCCATTCTCCGTCCAGCTTTGATCCGTTGCTGGTGATGAGCTGCGTTCCTTTGGAGGGGGAGATGTGCTCTCATTTTTTGAATTTTTTGAATTTCCAGCTTTTCTGCCCTGCTTTTTCCCCATCTTTGTGGTTTTATCTGCCTTTGGTTTTTGATGCTGGTGACATACTGATGGGGTTATGGTGTGAGTGTCCTTTTTGTTTGTTAGTTTTCCTTCTAATAATCAGGACCCTCAGCTGTAGTTCTGTTGGAGATTGCTTGAGGTCCACTCCAGACCCTGTTTGCCTGGGTATCAGCAGCGGAGGCTTCAGAAGATAGAATATTGCTGTACAGCGAGTGCTGCTGTCTGATTCTTCCTCTGGAAACTTCGTCTCAGGGGTGTACCCCACTGTGTGAGGTGTGAGGTGTCAGTCTGCACCTAGTGGGGGATGTCTCCCAGTTAGGCTACTCAGGGGTCAGGGACCCACTTGAGCAGGCAGACTGTCTGTTCTCAGATCTCAACCTCTGTGCTGGGAGATCCACTGCTCTGTTCAAAGCTGTCAGACAGGGTCATTAACATCTGCAGAGTTTTCTGCTGCTTTTTTTTTTTTCTATGCCCTGTCCCCAGATATGGAGTCTACAGAGACAGGCAGGCCTCCTTGAGCTGCGGTGGGCTCCACCTAGTTCGAGCTTCCCAGAGGTTTCGTTTACCTACTTAAGACTCAGCAATGGCGGACGCCCCTCCCCCAGCCTCGCTGCTGCCTTGCAGTTAGATCTCAGACTGCTGTGCTAGCAATGAGGGAGGCTCCATGGGCGTGGGACCCTCCTGGCCAGGTGTGGGATATAATCTTCTGGTGTGCCATTTGCTAAGACCCTTGGTAAAGCACAGTATTAGGGTGGGAGTTAGCTGATTTTCCAGGTGTTGTGTGTCTCAGTTTCTAAAGGGATTCCCTTCCCCCTTGCGCTTCCCAGGTGAGGCGATGCCTCGCCCTGCTTCAGCTAACGCTGGTCGGGCTGCACCAGCTGACCAGCACTGATTGTCTGGCACTCCCCAGTGAGATGAACCTGGTACCTCAGTTGAAAATGCAGAAATCACCCATCTTCTGTGTCGATGGTGCTGGGAGCTGGAGGCTGGAACTGCTCCTATTCGGCCATCTTGCTCGCACCCCAAGTATAGCTTTTGTTAACTTGCAATGTGAAAAAGCTCAGGCCAAAATAACTGGTCTAAAAGATTAATTGAATTTTTACATTAATGTTCATTTTTCATATTGAGCCCTGAATAAAAGTATTTACATTAAAAATGAATTCTTTGCCTTGAATTTTATCATAAAACATCTCATTACTTTTTGTACATTAATATCTTTGAAATAATTATAATATAGTTCTGAAGTGATGTATTTAGGTCATGTAGGAGATCAATTTAATACTGTTCTTCCTAAAATCACTCATCCTGCTTAGTATATTCACATATTATGTTTCAATCAAGTATCACAAGGATTTATCATGGAATCCCATAGCCGTAGAAATGTATTTCTGTGTCCCACAGCAATAATGAAATTCTAAAATGAATTTTTCTATCTTTTCTCTTTGGATAAAAATATTCTATTTGTAAAAATGTGGTTCTCAACATTCATACCGAATTTGAATTGATATGTTGCTAAACCTTAAAATGGGTAAAAGTTAAAGTAAAAAACTTGGAGTATAATTTCTGCTGAAATATGCACACATTTTTTTCTAGTAAACATGAATTCAACTATTGAGAGATTTCCTGTGATACGCCTGCTATTTAATATGAACTTTTTGTTCTTGTTTAAATTTTAAGGCAGGAATTAAAACCAAAATTGGTTGCTAAATTATTGTCCTGCATCTAAATTCTCTGCATAACCACCTTAATGCTTTTTAACACATTATTTAAAATATTATGCCCATACTGCTAATGGAAACAGCTAAGTTGTGCTCATTAAATTAAAATCTATTGTGGTCTAGGTACTTCGAACATCATCTAATTTAATTTCAAAAACTTACGAAGTGTATTGTTATTCTAGTTTTGCAAATGAATAAACTGGGAGTTGAAGTTTATTGAATTAATTGTATTATTTAAAAAAACACAATATTTAATAGTGAAAACATAACTCAAAACCAGGTTCGTAACATTATAATTCAGGTTCTTTTTGTTGAACCTTGGTGCACTAGAGATTGTTTTCTACATTAGTTTCACAAAGCAGTGTACTTGACTACATGGTAAGCTCAGTGTTCTTAATTACATTTTATTCCCTCAAATCAATGAAGTCAGTAGACAAAAGAGGTAAGTACAATTTTACATTTTATAGTTTCCAAAGTTCTTTTCAATTAACCATGAATTTTAGATTTCTAGACTATTTTACAGATAAGAATTTGAATGCTTGGACTAAGAGACTTAGTTGAATTCTTTCCAGTCTCCTGGATAGCAATTTCTATATAATATGGACATATAGACACAGTGTCTCCCTACCAAAAGAAAAATCTAAACTAAATAAACAAGATGAAGAAAAGAAGCCCTCCTTAAAATGAAAAAAAACATGTAAGTTGATAGAAATCCAAACTTTCATTAGTTTGGAAACTAGGAGTGCCAAAAATTTTGAGAAATGTTTACATTCAATGACATCAGATTAAAGTAAATCACTGTAGGTCAATTTTGAAGTTTGCTTTTGAAAAAAGAAAAGTCTAGGGATTTTACTGCTGTTAAGCAGCAAAGATAATGCACTAATTACTGTCTAATTTGGATATAGTTGGATATCAAGCAAGTTTCATTTGTGATGCATATAAGGACTATTATTGAATTCATTTTACCATTAAAAAATAGGAGAATTAACATTGAATTTATCTAACTTAAATGTTTACTTATGATTTTCTTTAACATACAATAGCTTAGGACAAGATAGAATGATGAAAAAGTCCTCCATCAGTTCCCAGAATAGCTTTCATTACTGTGTAGTTTCATCTTTTCCTTACAATAGTCCTCTCTTCATATATAGGCAAAAAGTGCTACAGATAAAGTGACTTGAGATTGTGATTTTTAAAGTATACAGGAGAAAAAGGAAGAAGAAAGATTGCATCATTTATTTCCTTTCCTCTCTATTCCCACCCTCAACTATTCCACCCTTTCAAGCTTCGAGTGTTTTTGTCAGTGCCTAACAGAATGGAAACCACCTGGAGGGTTCCAGTGAGTGCCCTACCAGGAACACTTTTTTATAGTTAGAACATGATGAATTTGAGATCCACCACTCAGACTGCTGATGAGAGCTGAAATGTTCCTCCACGGCTGTGCTCTGATCTGCTTATTGACAAGGATTAGATGTTCCTTTGTACCTTCAATTCCTAATACACTATTTTTCACCAAGTAGTTATGTGTGGATTAAAATAACAGTGAATGTTAGGTGATACGCTCTCTATAAATTAGGAGAAAATATTTGCAGACCGAACCTTTAAAATGATTAAGAAAGTATATTGTTAAATAGAAACATTTTCTTTATAAAACAAAACTTTATAATATTCTAAAAGTATTGCTGTTTTGTGAAACATCTTTATTCAAGTCCAGAATTGGGAGTTTAAAATGCTTGAACTTAATAAAACCAAATGTTTCACCTACTTATTTAAATTTGAATGGCCTTTGTACTACCTTTATTAGTGAAGCAGGCAAACTCTATTGTTTTAGCCCTAATTTATCTTCAAAAGGTAGACAAGGCCTGGTGTGGTGGCTCACGTCTGTAATCCCAGCATTTTGGGAGGCCAAGGCAGATGGATCACCTGAGGTCAGGAGTTCGAAACCAGCCTGGCCAATGTGGCGAAACCCCGTCTCTACTAAAAATACAAAAATCAACTGGGCATGATGGCGGGCACCTGTAATCCCAGCTACTCAGGAGGCTGAGGCAGGAGAATCGCTTGAACCTGGGAGGCACAGGTTCCAGTGACCCGAGATCATGCCATTATACTGCAACCTGGGCGACAAGAGCAAAACTCCATCAACAAAACAAAGAAAGAAAGAAAAGAAAAAAAGAGAAGGAAGGAAGGAAGGAAGGAAGGAAGGAAGGAAGGAAGGAAGGAAGGAAGGAAGGAAGGAAGGAAGGAAGGAAGGAAGAGAAAGAAAGAGGGAGAGAGGGAGGGAAGGAGGGAGGGAAGGAAGGAAGGAAGGACGGAAGGAAGGAAGGAAGGAAGGAAGGAAGGAAGGAAGGAAGGAAGGAAGGAAGGAAGGAAGGAAGGAAGGAGAGGGAGGGAGGGAGGAAGGAAGGAAGGAAACAAAACAATTTTATAACATCTGAGGAATTATCTGATGTAATTGTCAAAGATGTTTGAACCAGAGCTACTCCATCTTGAATACAGGCTGGGTAAAATGAGGCTGAGATATGCTGGGCTACTTTCCATGAGGTTAGGCATTCATAGGAGGTTAGCAGGACTGGTATAATGAGATACAGGTCACAGAGACCCTACTGATAAACCAGAATGTGGTAAAGAAGCTGGCCAAAACCCACCAAAACCAAGATGGCCAAGAAAACGACCTCCTGTTGCCCTCACTGCTCACTGTGGGCTAATTATTATGCATTGGCATGCTAAGAGGCACTCCCACCAGCACCATAACAGTTTATACATGCTATGGCAACATCCATAAGTTACCCTATATGGTTTAAAAAGGGGAATAAGCTTCAGTTCTGGGAACTCCCCACCCCTTTCCCAGGAAACTCATAAATAATCCACTTCTTGCTTAACATATAATTAAGAAGTAACCATAAATGTACTAAGTCAAGCAACCCATGCCACTGCTCTGTCTATGGAGTAACCATTATTTTGCGTCTTTAATTCTCTAATAAACTCACTTGCACTTTACTCTGTGGATTTGCCCCAATTTCCTTCTTGCACGAGATCCACAAATACTCCTTTGGGGTCTGGATTGGGACCCCTTTCCAGTAACTAAACAAGTTAAACATTAATGGAGAAATACACCCTTATTGCTTAAAAAAGATAGATAAGAAGAAACTCTGCATGCATATATCTACCAGATTTGTATTTTCAAAAAAAACTTGTACTAAAGTTAGCTTCTATCAAATATGTGCTCTCCCCCAAAGACAAGGAAAGTAAGTTAGATATAAGGATCTAGAAGACAATGAGTGCATGACATAACTACATTGAATACATTTTTTAATAAGGCAGATATATACCACTTATGAAACAAAATATTCTCCGAGCTTATTCAAAGCAATGCAGCCATATCCATTACCTTTTATTATGACTAATCATATTTCAATGTATTTGAACATTACCTCACCCATTTACAGCCTCCTTCTATCTCTGAGATTGATTATAGCTGACATTCTCAGCAGTCAAAACATCTTGCAAATGACTTCTTAGCCTGGAGAGCCCTACCAGGATGATATTCACATTGCTGCCTGCCTCGCTTGTCTCCCATTTAGCCATTGAAGCATTTACAAGAATACTTTTATTAAATTTGCTCCACCATGTGTTCAATTAGATAAAATCTTCTCAAATATTGCACTAGATGTGAATTGGGAAAATGCTAAATTGCTTCTGTATGTGTTAAGTGTATTCTCAGAGGTAGATGAAGCCATATTATATCATTGGATTTAAGCAATAAAGTAAATAGAAAAAGATGTTCTTTTCATTTGGTTATGTTTACACATTAAGTTTTCTTTCTAGATATATGAGAATCTATTAAATAAACTGAATATAATGCAGTAGCCATGAAATATCTACTTTATTTTATGTTTGTTAGTTATAGGAGAGAGCAGAAAAATGAGCTTTATTATATGAAGAATTATATAAAGGAGAGAACTAAGAATTAACTTAGAGACATTATTCTTTGTATTTTATAAATGAAAAACTAAATAGTTTCTACTTATTTATTGAAATAGAGAATACATTTAGGATCAATGCTTTACTTCTTAGAAAATTGAGTGGAAATTTCAAATACATTCTAGATATTATATTCATACTATGCACTGCAGATCAAATATATTTTCTTTTCTTAATATTAGATATTATTTAATAGCAAGTATCCTTTAGATGACTATTTAATATGAGTAATATAATGTCTGGTATTTCTGAAATATTAAAAGTGACCTAAAACACTATGACTAATATCTTCACAATATCCAAACACAGGGGAGCGCAGTTTGTGGAAAGGGAAAGGGGGTTGCTCATGTTTTCCTTGTTATTAAGGTGATTCTTATCACTTTTCTCACTGGACACACGGATGTACCTAAATAATATAAAATGTTATATTTAGCCAGATCTCTCTGTACTTTTTAATGAAATACATGTCAATGTTTTTATTCTTGCCACTCCACTATCAGATCTCTACTTACATGGTCCTTTACTTCTGAAGATCTTAATGCTTGATTCATAAACTGAAACCATGGCTCCATATTTGTGGATGTTTTTTAAATTATGTGAAAATTTTGTATGTACATTTTTCTGGAGAGAGTATCAGCATTCACCAGATTCCTTAGAGGTTGATGAGTCTAACAAAAACAATTACTCTTCCAAGTACTTTGTAACTGATATTTAAGTCTTAATTAATCTGGAAATGTTTGTACACGTTTTAAGGTCAGATATTATTTTGTTCTATATATATAAAAGTTTTTTCATATATAATATTAATATAAGATAATAACTATGTCTATTTATCTTCCTATCCTTTTTACTTTTGCAGGAATTCCTTGAGATATTGTGGGTTTGCTTTCAAATAATTGCAATAAAGTTAATATTGTAATAAAGGGGCTCACACAAATTTTGGGGTTTCCCAATGCATACAAAGTTATGTTTACACTATACTATAGCATATTTAGTGTGCAATAGCATTATGTCTTGAAACAGGATTACAGACCTTAACTTAAATAATATTTTATTGTTTAAAAATGCTAGCGAATCATCTGAGCCTTATTTTTTGCAACCTTTTTTGCTGGTGGAGGGTTTTGTCTTGATGTTGATGGCTGCTGACTGATCAGTGTGGTGGCTGTCAAAAGATGGAGTGGCTGTGGCAATTTCTCAAAGGACAAAGCAGCTTGCAGCATTGATTAACTGTATCACAAAAGGTTTCTCTGTATCATGGACTGCTATTTAATATCATTTAACCCACAGTACAGCTCTTTTCAAAATGTGAATCAATCCTCTCAAATTACCATTGCTTTGTAAATTAAGTTTATGGAATATTCTAAATCCTTTGTTGTCATTTCAACAGTGTTCACAGAATCTTCATCACTTGTGGATTCTATGTCAAGAAATCACTTTATTTGCTCATCCAGATGAAGCAGCTCCTCATCTGTTCAAATTTTATCGTGAAGTTGCAGCAATTCAGTCACATCTTTAGTCTTCACTTCTAATTCTGGTTTTCTTACTATTTCCAGTATATCTGCAGTTACTTCTTCCACTGAAGTCTTGAACCGCCCATAAGTGTTGAAATCAACTTTTTTCAAACTCCTCTTAATATCAGTATTTTGATCTTCACCCATGAATCACAAATATTTTTAATGGCATCTATAAGGATGAATCCTTTCCAGGAGGTTTTCAACTTACTTTACTCAGATCCATCAGATGAATCACTATCAATGGCAGCTATATACTTATGAAATCTATTTTCTTAAATAATAAGATATGAAAGTAAATATTACTTTTTGATTCATGGGCTACAGAATGGATGTTGTGTTACCAATCATAAAACAAAAATTAATTTCCATATGTATCTTCATCAGAGCTCTTGGGTGACCAGGTTCATTGTCAATTAAAAGTTGTATTTGGAAAGGAATCTTTCTTTATGAGCAGAATTTCTCAACAGTGAGCTCAAAGTATTCAGTAAACCATACTATAAACAGATATGCTACAATCCAGGCTTAGTGTTATATTTGTAAAACCGAGGCAGAGTAGATGTAGCATAATTCTTAAGGGCTCTAAAATTTTCAGAATTATGAATAAGCATTGGCTTCAACTTGAAATCACTAGCTGCATAAGCCACTAACAATAGAATCAGCATGTCTTTTGAAGCTTTGAAGGCAGGCATTGACTTCTCTCTAGCTATGAAAGACCTAGACAATACCTTCTAATATAAGGCTTTTTTGCCTACATTGAAAATCTGTTGTTTAGTGTAGCTCCCTTCATCAATGATCTTAGTCAGATCAACTGGATAACTTGCTGCAGCTTCTACATTAGCATTTGTTGCCTCACCTTGCACTTTTATAATATAAACATGATTTCTTTCCATAAACCTCATGAGACAACCTCTGCTAGCTTCCAACTTTACTTCTGCAGCTTCCTCACCTCTCTCAGTCTTCTTAGCATTAAAGAGTTAGGCCTTGTTCTGGATTATTCTTTGACTTAAGGGAATGCTGTAGTTGGCTTCATATTCTGTCCAGACTCCTAAAACTTAGTTTATGTCAACAATAAGGCTATTTCACTTTCTTATCATTAGTATGTTCACTGAAATAGCACTTAATTTCCTACAAGAACTTTTCCTTTGCTTTCATAACTTGTCTTTTTGGCACAAGCAGTTGAGTTTTGGCCTATCTTGGCTTTCAACATGCCTTCCTCATGAAGCTTAATCATTTCTAGTTTTTTATTTCAAGTGAGAGACATGCAATTCTTCCTTTCACCTGAACACTTAGAGACTATGGTAGGATTGTTTTATATATATATATATACACACATATATATATAAAATTATAATCATATATAAAATATGGTTATAATTCAGCATTGTTTGAAGAGATAATAAAAGGGAATCAGTGGGAAAAAAAACTCATACCTTCTACAAATAGAATATTTTCCCAAGGCCATATGAACATATCATGCCTAATGTCAATCATTGATATCCCAAATGCAAGAATCATATGCCATATGGATTCTGACTCCTGAACAACATGAGATTTCTGTTTCATTTCATATTATCTGAACGATTTTAAAATCACAAAGAAGTATTTAATTGACTAAATTATAAAGAAATAATATTAAAGCACATTCTGTACTTCATGAAATGAAGTGGATTTGGTTGGTTTGCATACTGAAACATGTCTAATTTCATGGCAGACTAATATTCTTATTCTCTTCTCTCTTTTGGTGATAAGTTTATATTCTATCTGACAAAAGACTTGACCATATGGTTTCTTTAGCTAATGGAATATGAAGGGAAATGATGTTTGCTACCTCTGGGCATGGAAGCTTTAGAGTTAAATTTGCTTTTCTTCTCAGTTTGTGTCCCAAATTAAAGAATATGTGGAGGAGGTTAAAACATATATTAATGTAGAGAAATATATACCATATATTACATTATAAAATTATCTTGCTTACAAGTAAATTAATAAGAAATAAAACAGGCATTCAGACTCTGCAAGCGGCTACTGGACTGTGTCTTCATAAACACATCTAATAAAGTATATATTTAATTTACAAGTATGAGAAGTTTGACACATTATTGGACTATAGACTTCATTGGGTTGGGTTTTGATGAATTTTCTCTTTGCAACATTCCAACTCTTAATAGATATGTAGCCTGACTAAATTTTTATTGTTTTAAGTCCCTGAGATTTTGATTGTATTTTATTATAGCGAAACCCAAGCTGTTGTGAGTTACAGTCATGGTTATGTATTCTTTCTTCTCAACTTTTCCCTCATGGATCTAGCATTCTCATGTTCCTCACTTAAGTAATTTATCAATGAATACTAACTACAAGAAGCATCTGGTGTTAAATACCCTAATACAAACCTCCACTTTTAAGGCTGAAGGAACTTCACTAATGGTGAGGGTGCCTTAAGTCTGCATGAAGAGTGTAAATATGTACTTAGTAATTCATAACTGTTTGTTGTGTATCATAGCTCCAAATCATAACTGTTAGTCACTAAATGATGGTTTCATGTTGGCTACCTAAATCTGATTCGCATATTTCTGATAACTTATCTGTTTTATACTAAGAAAAATTTTAAGTACCTACCAAGTGAAAGTTGCTAAAATATTCTGTATTATGTACATTACTTTAACAAACCCTTATACATCCCTATAAAGTAAGTCTACTGAATCTATTAAACACATTTTAGAGATAATGACACTGATTTTGCTACTTTCCTTTTTATCTTTAATCAGAATATCACATATTACTCTAATACTCATAATAATTGTACTAAGTCATTCAAAACTCTGTTTTCTGCTGGACTATGAGCTGCAATTGGACAGGTCCTAACAATTGAAGTGTTGCTATTTGCTGCATGAATGAATGAATTGGAAAGATAACCAACTTGCCTATTGTGCACAGATTTTTAAGTTGTTTATAATGGGATTGAAACTTGGTCTGACTGACTCAACCCACCTTCTATATTTCTACCTTTAGTACCTTCTTTACTTGAACATTAGATATTGGTGTACTGATCATGTTTTTGTAACAGAGTTAGATATCAGGCCACCTCTTACTTTCCCTGCTTAGTGTCCATCTAAGCTGAAATAGAGAGGCTATGCATACTGAATGACTCAAAATAGTTAATCACTGTCTGTTTACACTTCTATTATTTTAAATGAGCATGGATTCTTCTAAATTTCATATTGATAAACTGTATAAATTTATTTATGTTAATTCGTTGGTAACGTAAGGCAACATAATAGCTATCAATAAGTATGTACTTCTTGATTTAAAAAAAATCTTAACCCAAATAAGTTTATTTTAAAGAAGAATTTGAGAACTACATGGACTATCTAGCTTTTCAAAATAGAATTTGCAAATTATCTTGAAAGCACACTACAAGTAAAAGTACATATTTTGTTTTGTTTGTATTTGGTTCCTTTAATTATCGTGTCTGTGTGAAAGAAGAAACTATACATTTGTTAATTCCTTATTCTGTTTCTTGTTTTTTACTTTATCTCAACACTGTTGCTGCAACTTACAATTTTGTTACTGTTGTTTATGATTTTTAAAAAATATGAATATACTTAAAAATAAAACACTAAATTTAAGATATTAACTTTTCACGTGAAACTTCTGATTTTTAAACATTATTACTATCTTTTTATGTTTACAACTTACAGGTTTTTGCATGGAAAGTAGTATTTATTTTGTCATTTGCACTTGCAAATTCTAGCTTAGTTTCTTTAGTACTAAGGATTATATCATTGGTAAAGATTTTATAAGTCTAATCATATTTAGCTTAATTTCAAATTCCAATTGCAATTGTAAAATATATACTGATATTACAATATTAACATAGAGAAATATAACACATATCACTTATACTATACTAGGAAGTTATTTTTACTCATAAGTAGATTAATAAGGAATAAGATAGAGGCATTCAGATTCTGAAACCTGATATTGGCCAGTATCTTCATAAACCCATCAAAGAACATCTGTAGCTAATTTAGAGGTATGACAAATCTGACATATTACTGGAATACAACCTTCATTGGGTTAGGGTTTGATTGATTTTTCTCTCTGCAGTGTCCCCAAAAAAGGTATATGAAATATAGATGCTCAATAAATTTTTATTAATATAATGAACAAAATGGATGTCTGCTTAAGAAAGTTATTATTATATGTAGCAATCAGGTTCCCCTGTACAGACAGGGGGAAAAAAAAGTCTTCCAGACACTGAGATTAAGAAAAATTAAAACATAAAGGTGAAAAGAAGAATGTAAAATTCAAGTAGTCATAATATTTGTTGTGAAAGTTGAGCTTGGGATGCAAGCAGAAAGAAGCTGAAGCCAAAGAAATTACATCTAAATGATACTTGTAAGTGAAAGTCATGGGTAGGGTCCGAAGGCAAAAACCAAGAGTGAAGCGTTAGACTGAGGTAGTCAGCTATGTAAAAATAAAAGGAGTGAAATGTAAGCCAAAACAAAGAATACTGCAAAATCTTGAAGAATGCATTAAAAATTCTAAAGATTAAAAGGCAGAATCAGAATCAAGTTGGGAGTCAGGGCAAGCTTTTGGGATGAGATGATGCTGGGATAAGAACAGTCCAGGAAAAAATGAGAAATGCATAGGTTAAATGCCAAAAATACCATGGGAGCTTTCCTAATGTGCCACTAGTGGTTGTTAAACTAGTAAAGATCAGATATAAAGGACTGCATGATGAACTATTTCGTGGTAAAACTGTGGAATTTTGACTTACCTGAAAGACTATTCGGAGCGACTGGAGAAAATTTAGCTAGAGAGTGACATGTTTATGTTTGCATTTTGTAAAGGCCACTCTGACAGCAGCGCAAAACATGTAGTTGAAAATGGCAACAAACTTGGAGAACAGAATTTAGACTTTCTTGGAGTATTTAAACTTTTTTAAATAAACAAAACACATTAATAACCAGATCGATATACAAAATGTAATCATTAAAAAACAAGAAATTCTGCTATAGAAATCAGATCAATTCTTTTTAGTATAAGCAATTTCTTTGTGTATTTAAAACCAGTAATGAATAACATGAACTTGTTATATCTTTGTCTTACCCTAGCTTTAGCTCTGATTTACAAGTTACTTTCAAGCTGTATACAAAATTAATATTATGAAAGGTTGTCTAAGTACTTATATGGAATTTATTCCACAGATATTTAAGCCCTTGGACTACACATACAATTCCAACTATACTTCAATAATTGAAGTGGCAAGGACTCAAAAACCCTCATGAATACACAACTCCATCTTGAAAGTGATTGAGGTTTTTCTTATATTAACACAAACATGCCATCCTTTTTTTTTTTACTCATTGTTTCAATTCTTGTGCTAGGGTTCAAAAATATTACTTCACAAATGAATCTGCTGTTGATTTCCATAAAAGTATTTTTATCTATTTTATTTTAAAAAATACCTACCATTTAACAAGCACATAGGTGACTTGTATATTTAAGCATTTCTGCAATAATTGTTAGTCACAATGAATAAAGTTAAAAGAAGGAATAATGAAATTAAGTGGTAAAAAGCATTTATTTCTTGTCTGTATGTTTAACAAGTAGTAATATTTTCTTAAGGAGCTTTGTAGTGGAGAAATAACACTCTTTGCTGATCTCAACAAACCTTAAGTAGAAGTCTTTTACATCCACCTATCCTTCAAACCTTTAAGGTAATGTGTTATTATAATATGTTCCACTCAGATAAGAAGAAGCTGGTATAATCTATTTTCCTTCAGCTATTTATGTAAAATATCAGAATATAGATCCTACTGTTCAAAGATAATATTTTACTACTTTCTTTAAAAAAATTCTAAACAAAATAACAACAAAAGCTTCAGCCCCTATATGGTTTGGATGTCTTGTCCCCTCCAAATCTCATCTTGAAATGTAATCCCTAATGTTAAAGGTGGGGCCTGGTGGGAGGTGTTTTGAACATGGGAATGGATACTTCATAAATGGCTTGGTGCCATCCTTGTGGTAATAAGGGAGTTCCCACTCTGAGTTAATGCAAGATATGCTTGTTTTAAAAAGTCTGGGACCTCCCTCTACTCTCTCTCTTGCTCCTGCTTTTGCCAGGTGATATACTTGCTCCTCGCTCACCTTCTGCCATGATCATAAGCATACAATGAGACTTTATGGCTATACAAAAGCTTACTAACACAGAAAATTGGTATCCAGAGTGGGGTGTTTATATAAGGGTATTTGAAAATGTGGAAGCAGCTTTGGAACTGGGTAATGGGAAGAGGTTGAAAGAGTTTAGAGGGCTCAGAAGACATGAAGATGAGGGAAACTTTTAAACTTCTTAGAGACTCATTAAATGGTTGTGACCAAAATGCTGACAGAGAAACAGAGAAGTCCAGGCTGGCGAGGTCTCTGATGGAAATGAGGAAGTTATTGGGAACTG
Source organism: Macaca fascicularis (assembly GCF_037993035.2). Lineage (NCBI taxonomy): Eukaryota > Metazoa > Chordata > Mammalia > Primates > Cercopithecidae > Macaca > Macaca fascicularis. The sequence continues at coordinate 68,460,602 of NC_088389.1, read as the reverse complement.
AAATAAAAGTCGTATGTGTTATGACCTAGAAAAGTTTGACTGCATTCTGTCCACATCCCAGCTGATATGGTTTGGATCTCTGTTCTCGCCACAATCTCATGTCAAATCCCCAGTGTTGGAGGGAGGGCCTGATGGAGGGTGATTAGATCATGGAGGCAGTTTCTAATGGTTTAGCACTGTCCTTCTAGTGTTGTTCTTGTGATAGAGTTCTCACAAGGTCTGGTTGCCTAAAAATGTTTCTCTCTCTCTTGCTCCTTCTCCATCATGTAAGTCGCCTGGCTCCCAATCAGCTTTGTGAGGCATCTACAGAAGAAGAGCAGATACCTCCATGCCTTCTGTACGGCCTGCATAACCAGGAGTCAATTAACTCTTTCCTTTATAAATTACGCAGTCTCAGGTATTTCTTTATAGCAATGCAATAACGGACTAATATATCAGAGATCTGTGAGAGGTTGAACTTAAGAATTATTACTTAGGGTATATGGCAGAAGAAATTCTAAGAAGTTGGCCAGGCGCAGTGGCTTAAGCCTGTAATCCCAGCACTTTGGGAGGCCAATGCAGGAGAATCATTTGAGGTCAGGAGTTTGAGACCAGACTGACCAACATGGAGAAACCCCATCTCTACTAAAATTACAAAAAATTGACCAGGTGTGGTGGTGCATGCCTATAATCCCACCTATTCAGGAGGCTGAGGCAAGAGAATAGCTTGAAACCAGGAGGCGGAGGTCGCTGTGAGCCAAGACCACACCATTGTACTCCAACCTGGGCAACAACAGTGAAACTCCATCTCAAAAAAAAAAAAAAAAAAAAAGAAAAGAAAAGAAATTCTAAGCAGCAAAGCATGCAAGAAACATGACACCTTCTAACAGCTTATGATCAGGTAAGAGAGCAAAGGAATGACTTAAATTTGAAATTTATATTTAAAAGAAAAGAATGGCATAAAGGTTTGGAAAATTTTTAACCTAGCTATGTGGTAGAGAAGGAACAAGTATTTTTAGGAGAGGAACACAAATGAACTGTAGAGCAACAACTTGCTAGAGTTATTTGCATGACTAAAAAGAAGTCAAGTGCTAATATCCAAGACAATGGGAAAAATATGTCAAAGGCATTTTAGAAATCTTTGAGGCAGGCTTTCTCATCACAGGCTCAGAGGACTGGAAGCACTGAATAATTTGGGGAGCCACTCCAGGGCTCCACTTTTCTGTGCAGCCTCAGGATGGTGTTCTCTGCACACTGACACTCCATCTCCAGCCTTTGCTCAAAGGAGCCCAGATATATCTTGAGCCACCACTCCATAGGGCACAAGCAATGAGCCTTGGAAGTTTCCATATGATGTTAAGCCTGCAGATATACGAAATGCAAGAGTGAAGAAGGCTTGATAGCTTCCACTAAGAATTCACAGGCTATATGGAAAAGCCTCTGTGGCCAGACAGAAGCCTGCTGCAGGAATGGAGACCCTCCTAATAGCTGCTACTAGGGCAATGCTGATGGGAAATGTGAGGTTGGACCCCTCACATGGAGTTCCCACAAGACTACTGTCTAGTGAATCTGTAGGAACAGGGCCACTACCTCTTAGATCCCAGCATGTTACAGCCACTAGCATCTTGCAACATCAGAATGGAAAAGCCATAGGCACAGGACACCAACCCTTGAGAACAGCCATAGGGGCTGCACCCTGTAAAGTCATGGGGCAGAGCTGCTTAAATCCTTGGGAGCCCATCTCTTGCACCAAGGTGCCCTGAATATAGAACATGGAGTCAAAGATTACTTTGGAGCTTTCGATTTAATATCTTCCCTGCTGAAATTTGAACTTATGTGAGGCCTCTTTCATTTGGCTGATTTATTCCTTCGGAATAGTAATGTTACAAAATGCCTGTGTCACTATTATATCTTGGAAATAACCTGTTTTTGATCTTACTTGCTCACAAGTGAAAGGAACTTGTCTTGAGTCTTAAATGAGATTGGACTTTTTGAGTTGATGCTGAAATGGGTTAAGACTTTGAGGGACTATTGGGAAGGGATGATTTTGTTTTGCAATGTGAGAACATGAGATTTGGGAAGCCAGGGGCAGAATGATACATATTGGATGTTTTGTCCCTTCCAAATCTCTCACATTGAAATGTAATCTCCAATGTTGAAGGTGGTGCCTGGTGGGAAGTGTTTTGATCATGGGGTCAGATCTCTCATGAATGGCTAGGTGCCATCCTTGTGGTAATGAGAAAGTCCTCACTCTAAGTTTATGCAAGATCTGCTTGTTAAAAGAGTCTAGGATCTCGTCCTTCTCTCCCTTGCCTCTGTTTTCACCATGTGGTATGATGGCATGTTTGCCTTTGTCCATGATTATAAGCTTCCTCAGGCCCCTACAAGAAGCAGATGCTGCACATTGTACCATGCATCCTGTACAGCCTGCCAAACAGTGAGCCAATTAAACTTCTACTCCTTACAAATTACCCAGCCTCAGGTATTCCTTTATAGCAACACAGAAATCTACTAACATAATCCCAGTTTAAGATAATTGCTCTGTTTTTCATAGGCATAACTAATCTGTAAACTGAAAAGTGACTGGGGAAGATCTCAATCAATTTAGAGGTTTATTTTGCCAAGGCTGAGGATACACCTGGTTGGGGGAAAACACAAGTCAGTAGGATTTGTGTCTTGTGCTTGTTCCAAAGAATGTTTTGGGAAATTTAATATTTAAAAATGGAAGAGCAAGTGGGAGAGGAAGAAAAATTGATGGGGAGTAAGTGGGTAGGCAATGGGGCAAGTGGTTACTTTCTTGGGAAGCTCTGATTAGCACCCAGTGAATCTACATTTTACACACAAAAAGAAAGGAGTGGTGGGTCAATTATGCATTTGTCTTGTACTCAATAAAACTACATTTTACATACAACAAAGTAAGCATGTGAAATTATAGCTATCTGCTTTGGAATAAAAGAAAGACTGTTTTTGCATGACTGTTTCCAAGCTGAACTTTTCCCTTTGGCAAAATATAGTGAGTTTGTGGTCCCAATCTTTTATTTTCCTTTCACAATACAAAATAAATCTATGAAAGCATATTAAAATATATCTGGCATTATAATATAAATGAAATATTATGTATAGATATGATTATTTTACCTCTTGTTTTTATCTTTCATTCTACTATTAGAAATTTTCTTGCATATTATAGACAGAAGAATATACTTCATATTTAAAGCTAAAAATTAGAATTATTATCATACCTTTTCCATAGAATTAATATGCTGATTTGTTGGAGGTGCTGTTAAGGATTCAGTGAGTGCTTTCTGAATGTGTTGTTAAATAAGGCCATAGATTGTTAATTACTTTTGACTCTGGTGGAACAGGCCATAATTATCTACTTTGAAACATTTCTTAAAAATTCACATTTATGAAACTCAATTCCCTTTTCAGTAGAAGTCTAAAGTAAATTTAAACTATCTTATTTAAAAATACAATATGCATAGTTTTGTTTCTTTTCTCCAAAAGAGCTTTTAAAATATTATTTTATTCAGTGACAAAGATGATGGTAGGATAATGAAACAATTGAAACTTAATGAAAATCTGTGAACAACTTTTTTAATGCTTCAGCGTATTTTCTGTTTTCAACAGTAGAATTTATAGACAGTTTTCTTGTAATTTAATGATTAGCATGAATTAATAAAGGATTTAATAAGCACTTAAAATAAAGATGTGACATTTTAGACCTGCAATTGAATTGTAGTGCATTAATAATTAAGTAACAATTTTCATCAATTTTGCTCTTGAATATGGAATCTCAAATATATATATATATGCTATTTTAGGACACATTTTCAACTAAACATTTAAGATTGTGAATTATCTACATATCACTTGCACTGACCAAAGAGAAAGGAAATAATAATTTTATTATCAAATTTGAGAACCAATGAGACTATGATAAAATTTTCTTCCTGCTACTGCCTTATAATATTTCAAGAGACATACTCTTCAAAAACTTATTCCACTTTCTTAAACACTATAGGTTGTACAAATTTAAAAATTATTTTATCTTAAAATAGTTTTTAACACAACTATTTATTTATAAAATAATATTTCACAATACAACAAGAATTTATAATGCTGTAATGAGTTGGCCAACAACACTGGTCCTCTATTAAGAAAGGCCAAGGACTTCCACACCTTTAAAGAAAGTAAGAGTAGAATTTAGTGGGATCTGCTGAGTACAATCAATGCATCAAAAACAGGCAAAGAAAGACTGAAGATGATTAATTACCAACTGAATTTGAAGTGTAGAATTCAGAGAACCTCTCTGGCAAAATACCAAGGAACAGTTTTCTCGCGGAGAAGGAAGATATAAAAAGCTAAAGGTTGATGCAGCAGGTTTCAGTACAGGGTTGAATTCTAACCCTGTTGAGTCTACCATGACTAACTTAGACCCCAGGTGGGTTAATCTATGTTTCCATTTTCTTTCTTTGGATTGGATCATATAGATCATTTGCACTTAGGGTAATGATTCATATGTTAGTGCTTAAGTTCAATCTTTTATTGTCTTCTGTTGGTTTCCTTTTATTATCTTTCTCCTGTTTCTCCTTCCTTGCCTTCCTTTTGGGTTACTTAAAACTTTTTCCGCAGATTTTACCTTGATTTACTTAACAGAGTTTTTGAATGTATCTATTTGTTTAGTGTTTATTTAGTTTCTCTGAGTATTACAATGTGCATATGTGATTCATCACAGTCTACTGGTATCAACAGTTTATTATTTCAAGTGAAAGGATAAGGCAAAAATATTTAAAGGTCGGTAAGGTAGAGACCTTTACCTAAATGGAAGTGAGGTCTCTTTAACTTACCCACTTTTAAATATTATTGTCTTTGGTGTCAGATAATGTTTTCATTTTGTTTTAATCATAGTATATAAGATATAAAATTCATGAGGACAAAAAATAATCTATTATATATAGAAATAGCTCTGCTTTTCCATTGTTTATTATTACTTTCTGATAATATAAGATTGTTTTATCATTTACTTTTTTTCTTAAAGAACTCCCTTCAGTCAGTTTTAAGGATAATTCTGCCAGGGATAAATTTATTTTATTTTCCTTTGCTTTCTTCTTTACTCTTGAATAGTATTTTCCCTGGACATAGAATCACAGTTGATAGTCTTCTTTCTTGCACAGCTTGAAAAATATTATTTAAGTTATTCTGGCCTCCATTGTTTCAGATAAGAAACTCATTGACATTTGAATTGGAGTTCTCTTTTCACTTACAATCTATCATCTCTGAGTGAATTGATATTGTCTTATAGGTATTCATTCCTTCTCTTAAGTTGCTTTTAAGACCATTTATTTTTCTTTACTAATCAAGCTTAATTATAATATGTTCTGGCATTTATTTATTTGGATTTATCATGTTGGGATCACTTAGCTCCTTGAATCTGTAGATTTGTATATTCTATTCTATTTGGGAATTTTTCAGCCATTATTTCTTTGAACACTCTCAATCTCATGCTCTTTCTCCTAGCCTCTTGGATCCTGATTATAAAAACATATAATATTTTGTTATTATATAGGTTTCTAAGTCTCTATCTACTATTTTTTACATCCTATTTTCTCTCTGTTGTGCTGATTGGGTCAGTTTTATGGATCTGTTTTCAAGTTCACTGATTCTATTCTCTGTCATCTTCACTCCACTAGAAAGGTTTTTTTTTTCATTTCTATTAAATGTTTTAGTTCTGTAAATTTTATTTGCTTATTTTCTATACCTTCTGTTTCTTTGCTAGGATTTTCTATATTTTTCAAATTGATTCAAGACAATTTTTAATTGATTTTTAAAACATTTCTATGAGGATTTCATTAAAATCTTTATCAGATAATTTCAACATCTGATTCATCTCAGCATTTGTGTCAGATAATTGTCTTGTTCCATGGCAGTTGTGATTTTTTTGTTTCTTGGCATGATGGGTGCTTTTCTATGTATACTCAACATATTTTCCTGTTAGAAGACATTGGGCCCAATTTAAATATTTTTTTTTAGGAAGCAGTCATCCTGTTTAATTTTAGCAGGCAGGCTCTGGCCTACTTTTGTATGCTGTTGCTCTATGCTGAGCAGGTATATTCAGACCTGCCCCCAAAGGCTGAGGGAGCTGCAAGGTTGAAGAAAGAGGCTGCCAAACCTGGTTCTTCAGAAAGAAACATTTGATAGTGACTTACAAACATAAGAGATGTCTCAAGCAGTTGTGATATAATTCATCCCTGCACCCACACACCCCCAATTCCAAAAATGTCTTTTATATAATATGTTCTTTGCTAAAATGTGTAGCTAGTCATCCCTCGTACTTCCTTGAAAAACTCATGACCATTAGAGAGGTTAGATGAGCGTCTTTATGAGGCAGTATCTATTCTATAGGCATTGCTTCTTTAACAGGGATTATCTATGCTATGGGAATGTCTTCGTAGGTATGAGTCAACCATCAATGGTTATGGTGATTTCACCTCAAGATGACATCATTCTTGCCATGAAACAGGCTGTTTTCCCACAGCTATGGTTCCAGCATGGTTTAATTTTCAGAGTTGTTGTGATGTTATTTTGCTCTCCTTGGTTTATCTGACAATGCTAGGTTTTTTACTAACCTCTGCTCATTTTGCTTATGGGAAAGAAGGGCTTCCCACAGGCTGGGTCATCAGATGTCACTTAGTGTTGGAGGGTAATTTGAGGCCTGATGTCTAAGAGGCTTTCTGGGATTGGCTGCTTGTTTTCATCCTGGGTCTGTCTTGCTGCTTCAGCCCATCCACCCAACTGTTTCTTGGCGTGAGAGGAAATTCTCAGGGCCACACTTGCTGGGCTGAGCCACTTGCTGTGGCTGAATACTTCTCACTTGGTCTGTTCACCTACTTCTGTGTCTCTCAGCAGAAAAGGGGATCCTCAGGCCAGGTTATGAAAAGAATTCTTCGGCCACTTCTTTTTGGCAAGTCTCTCCATTAATCCTCTCTTCAGCTCATGTTAGCATATCCAAGGAATCCTGCTTCATCCAGGAGAGGAATGAGCCTCTCTAGGCCTTTTGTTTCCTATGTTCTGTGTCAAGAAACACTAGACATATTCAGCCTTCTGTTGGGTGTGAGTATATATGACAGCCTTTTTCTATTGTTCTTGTAGTCCTAGGGTAAAAACATCAGTTCTTATTTTTACCATCTTCAGAGTTCTCCTTTGGTTCACTATAGTTGTGCTTATGAAGTAGATGTGGAGAACAGCAGGGATAACATATCTACACCAACTTTTCAAGACTGAGAGTCCTCCATTAATGTTCAAGGACATGTAATTATTTTTTTAACAAAGAAAGATGTTCTTGCCTAGAATATGAGTCATATTCAAAAGAGTGAAAACACTAAGCATAGAATAGTTTTCTCCTGGAGGCCTCTTATGTAAAATAAAATACAACCCTCTGTGATATACAGCAAATTATGCTATTTAAAAATGTTTTACAACGCATTTCCCTATCATCATTACAAAGATCCAACAAGGCGAGTGAATATTTCAATCCAAGTACCGGCCACCTAAAGAAATGCAGAAAACTCTAACTTCAAAGTTTAGACAATATTTAAAAGTATTTCTGTTGCAATTTTCTATCATCTAAGCCTTTAGATGTTCTCAGGTTTATCTCCGGAGCTTGCACAAAGACATGATTAGCTATTGTCAATGCCTAATAATAATAGGTCCGTCTGTCTTATCTCATCTCAGTGACAATAGAAAACTAAGCTGCAGGCTGGGCGCAGTGGCTCATGCCTATAATCCCAACACTTTGAGAGGCCGAGGTGGGTGGATTACAAGGCCAGGAGATCGAGACCATCCTGACTAACATAGTGAAACGCCATCTCTACTAAAAATACAAAAATTAGCCAGGCGTGGTGGTGGGCACCTGTAGTCCCAGCTACTCCCGAAGCTGAGGCAGGAGAATGGTGTGAACCTGGGAGGCGGAGCTTGCAGTGAGCAGAGATTGCACCACTGTACTCCAGCTTGGGTGACAGAGCGAGACTCTGTCTCAAAAAAAAAAAAAAAAAAAAGAAAGAAAGAAAAGAAAACTAAGCTGCAACTGCAACTGAATATGCAGCAACATAAATTTGTCCACTGAAGTTAAAAGCCCCTGCTAACTGGAGAGAGAAACAACAATAACACCTCTTTGCCGTAGGAAAGCTTAAGCAATGAGGGATATGTGAGCCAGATGATGGAACACAGAGGATTAAAGGACATCTGTGTCTGTGTCAAAAAGAGATATCACTGTGCCAAAGCTATGGCTCTGCTTATAATGTTTGTTATTTGCATATTAAGTGTATTAATGCTTCAAATGCAAAAGCACAACTGCCAATCCTAAACTGCGATTACACTAGTATGGTGTTTGAAAATGGGTCAGAAAATTTAGAGTGGTAACAGGCCTTAGATTTTGAAATTTGCTATTTAGCTTCTGTATTCAGCTTCTCCTGCCACCACTTGGAATGAAGTAGTCCCTTTTATATCCAAAAGAAGACAGGGAATACAATTCAACCAGACTTCATTGAAAAATTGCCTACATATGCCTGTGAAATTCAGAGACAGATGAAGATTTTCAAACACTGTCTCAGGCAACCTTGGCAAATAAGAGTAAAGAAAAAGAACATATTCCACTTGGAAACCTAAGATGTAACATAAACATCCATCTGCCTAAAGTAGTTTATAGAATGCCTCTGCCAGTGGAATGGTCAAGGTAACCTTGGAGTTTATTCTAGTTCAATAGTTTCTGGCTCTTCAGCAAAACAGAAGATGAGGCAGGGATCAAAATTCAGAATGCTGAGCCAAACATTCCACGAGGCTTACTCTGAAATTTCCCTGGAGAAACATCACCTGTCCATGTCTGAATTGCACTGGAAGCGTGTTATATCTCTTCCTTACTTGTTCATCATGTGAATTTAACATTTCCCTCAAAGTCATGGCAATATACAGTTTACGATAAGGTGTTATGCATGCACAGCTACCTTATAACAATTAGTCTGAATTAACATATTAAATAGTTCCCTGTGTACATGCTTGTATTCATGTTGAACTTGCAATATATATTTCTTGATACTCCAATAATGTGAAATGACTTCCCTGGAACCAATATTTCTATAATGTTCCCAAGTTCCTCTAGTGCCCTCAGGGACATAAGCCATGAGGCTTAGAAGCCAATGCAATGGGGCTATAGCCTGCTGGCCAGCAGCCTGAGACTGTGCACACTGCCAGTAGCTTACTCCAGGCCAGCTGGCAGAATATGATGCGAGGACAGATGCATCTTATAAATGGACATCTGTGGAAAGACTATACTCCAGACCTTCCAGGCTGGCATGGAATCAAAGGGACCATTCTTCTGCCTTAATTATGAGAAGTACAACCTAACCAAAGAGGTGATACCTAATACCTGCTTCACAGTAAAAAGACAGACTATACAGAAGGCGGAGGTATTACATGGACCAAATTACAATCTCTTAACCATATGATTTTAACAAACAAACAAACAAACCCTCCTATTTCAATAGTGATTTTGTTTGGCCATTCATTGGTGTATAAATTGAAAGTAATCATTAACTATAGAAAATGTGACTTTTATCATTTTATTTCCCCAAAGAGTAAAGTTCTATGTGAGTATTTAAACACATTTTCTATAAGTATGGACATGTATGTATGTTTGTATATATATATGAATACAATCATATGAACACATATACACACATATGTGCATGTGTGTACATATAAACATATATACATGCATACATATACACATGTGTATGTGTGTACATATATAGAGAGACAATATATATTCCAAAAATTTTATGGAGGAAAAAATACCAGTTTGATTAAGTTTTTAAGTTTTAACCACGCATGGGTTAAAACTTGTAATGACATTGTGGGATAGAACTCTCAAAAGTCTTTCTCCATGAAAGATTGATTATATTCCTGTGAGAGATTTATCTTAGTAAATTGTCAGCAACAAGACAACTAGGCTTCATAGTAGAGTTCTGTTTGATGTTTCCACAGAACACCAAATCTTGCAATATAGTTATGTAACACAAACACACACGCACACACAAACACACAGAGATATACATCATCCTGTGATAAAATAAGTGAGGCCGAGGCGGGAGGATCACGAGGTCAGAAGATCGAGACCACCCTGGCTAACACGGTGAAACCCCGTCTCTACTAAAAATACAAAAAATTAGCCTGGTGTGCTGGCGGGCGCCAGTAGTCCCAGCTACTCGGGAGGCTGTGGCAGGAGAATGTTGTGAACCCAGGAGGCGGAGCTTGCAGTGAGCCGAGATTGCGCCTCTGCACTCCAGTCTGGGTGACAGAGCGAGACTCCGTCCCCCCTCCCCCCCCCAAAAAAAAAATAAATAAATAAATAAATAAAATGGATCAAACAAAATAATGTCTTATCCACTCATTGCATTTACAGAGGTTCTTACAGCATGTGCTTGTGTGTGTGTGTGTGTTTGGTATAGTGAATGTTCACAATAATGCTTAAATATGCCATATTTTCCCTAATTTATCTGATTGAGAATATATGACAGAAAATTTAGCAAATACTGTCCTGATCAATAGAGGATGCAATGAGCCTTATTGTGTGATGTTTCAAAATTAAATATGTCTCTTGCCTAGTCTTATAAAAACTTACATCAAAGTACAGATTATGAGAGAAAGAAGCAGTGAGAGAAGAGCAGGAGAAGATAACAGACTGTTCCTAGAGCCATGTGACATTGCAGCATAAGTAATAGTACTAACACTGTTTGGGCCTATGTTGCTAAGTTTAGCACTTCCTATAAAATACAGCTCCACTTCAGGACAGTGAAGACTCCAGAGAGCATTATGTCCTTAGCAACTAAAAAATTAGTACTGCAGTGGAATGCCTAGTGAAAGCTGGTAGCACCCAACAGCATTGGGTCTTTGTTTGCCATACAGTTGGGTACTGAAGAGGGTGCATGTGGACCCAGATGCAGTCATGCCCAGCAGGCCATTTATTGGTCCTCAGCAGAAGTGCTAGTGCATGAAGGAAAGGACAAGCACTGGTAGCTAGCAGTTGCAATGGCACCCAGGAACATAAAATGCCTCATAAGAGGCACCATCGCTCTGCAAAAAGTTTGGAAGACATCTCCATAACCAATGAAATGGTCAGTCTTCCTGAGATTGGTGATACCTTGTGGATGTAATGCCATCTAGCTCAGGATCAACCAGGCCCCAGGAGGTGATGCTGCCCATCAAAAACAGTAGTATCCATGAACAGCAGCAGGAATCCACAGCAGATGTTTCAGGAACAATCAGACCTGAGTGCTCAGCAAAGTGGATCTTGTCCAAGTAGATGAATAGTTTCATTTCTGGTAGAACATATGTTGCCTCCTGTGTGTCTGAGAACTACTCTGGGCTATTTGTCAGTGGAATAGAGTCTAACTCAGCAGATAAGTGTATAATTTTATACGTCAAACTACAACAAACTGTTTTTCTCCAGTGAAATTTTATTGCTTACAGTATGATATTAATAAGGTACAATATGAAAATTGTGAGTATGAAAAAAGTTCATAAAATATATCATATATGTTAATATAGAAAATGATGAATATAGAAGTCTGAATAACTGAAAAATTACATAGAGAAAGTTGATATTAATATAATTATGTCTAAAAATTATAATTTATTATGCATATAGGGAAAAAAATTCCCTCAGATAAGTAATATTTGACAATAGCATAGTATATTAAAACATTCTTATTTTAAAAACTTGTGCAGGTTTTCTTCACTGTTGATCTGCACCAAAATATATTTGGAACAGAAGAACAGGAATGTGTTCATGGATTTAAGAAACATTTCAAACATTAATTTAGAACTGACTGCATCTGAAGCTACTACCTGCTTTTTCCTGGGGAGAAAAAGTTTAACAATACATAGTCCATGTATGCCAGAATCTCAAAGAATAGCAGAATTGTCAAGCAGGGAGAAGAAGAAAGAAGCATAAACAAGCCATGATCATGCATTTTGATAGGTTCCATGGTAGACATATGTAGAGATTACTCTCAGAGGGAGGAAAACTAATCTTTCCAAGGGTACTAGGGAAAACATCAGAGAAGGGCGATGTTAATGCTGAGTCCTGAAGGGTAATTAGAAATCTTCCCAGCAGAGAACATGAATGTGAAGTAAGCCAAGCAGTGGGAACATTGCATAAAGGCACATTTTGTTGAAGGGCACAAGACATTCAGGGAATTCTAATGGATTCTGGCTATGTTCAAAAGATACAGAGGGAGGAGGAAGTGCTATTTCTCATTACTATAGTAAAAGAGAAATGGTGTATAGTTAAAATTATCTTCATATTTAAGTAGAAAAGTGGTTAAGGGATTATTCTAAAATATCAGGTAAGAAACTATGAAGGTCTGAAACAAGGTAGTGGGCATGTGTGAAGAAGGCAGTTTCTAGGTAAATGGATGAAGCAGAATATGTAGATGACATTAATGATTCGTTGAGAGTTTAGAGACAATGAAGAGGGAACTATGATGATCCTCATATTTTAGCTGAGTGCCTAGAATAACTTCCTTAACAAAGAGCAAATTCCAGAAAAGAATGCATTTGAAATAAAAATATGAGTTCATTTTTGGACATACTAAGTTTGATGTTTCTTGATTCAATGCCTTTGGTTGCACTAAGAATATGTGCAAATCATAAATAGACAACAGTAATTCAAAACGTTTGTGGACACTAGAAAAATAAGTTTTAAAATCATCTGAAAAGATAGATAGATGATTGATAGATATACAAATAGACAGATAGTCATTGATGATATAGAAAAACAGGGAACAAGTGAAACACAGAAGAGTTTGGCAACAACATTTTTTATTCTCTCCTCCTCTTTTTAATCCTGCCTCTTTCCAAGTTGTGTTTGAATAATCCTGCTCTCTTCTTCATGGCCATGTACTTGCCAATGTAGTAATGAATGTAGGAATTAGCATCTGGTACATTTCTAATGAATTATAATGGAAGAGAATCTGTGTGTGTTGGGATGGGAGTGGGGAGCTGGATTTTTTCTGTATGTGTTATTAGTATTATGTAAGGGGGCAGAGATTAATGTTCCATAAGTCATGCATTTATCAAGAAAATATTATAATGTTTATGCTCTATTCTTCATGCCATACATGGGATCAGTGGTTGTTATAAAAAGTGAATGAGTATATTATCTTCTCTATCCTAATAGCTCAAAATCCAGTAAGAGAAAAAAATGTATGTTCAAATAATTGTGATACTATAAAAATCAATGAGAAAATAAAGGATAAGGGGAGTTACCTATTGGGTATTTTACAAATAATATCTCATTTAATTTTTAATTTATATTTTTATACAGGTAGAAATTAAAACTTGCCAATGTGGGTAATTTTCCCTAATTGAATCAACTATTAAATTGAAATCTTGGAATTAATTATAGCATTCTCTCTTGTCAAAAGTAAATAATTTAATTGATTCAAAAAATAACTTAAAGACTTTATTCAGCTGATGTACCTGAGGGAGACCTGAATACCAGGTGTTCTCCTGGTAAAAACAGTATTGGACTTTAATGAAGAGAGGAAGAGAGAGGGGTACTTGTTCTAGTGATATGATTTAGTTGACAGTTTTCATCTTTATCTGCTGGAAAAATGTTTTGATAATGGATGTTAATTCAGTTTTCCATGATTCTTGGTTGGTGTCACTGGCATATTCCCAATCTGATAATTTATAGCACAGTCTTTTTGATACCTTTTTTTCTTCTTTTTTTAATGACGTGAGATAGAGCAAGGGTTGTGGTTTATCATAGCTTAGAGACAGCAAGGAGATGCTAAAAAAGAAACAGGCAGGGGACAGACACGAGAAACAGGAAAAGGAGGCAAACGTTGAAGCCAAGAGAAACTGGAAACCTTTTGTTATGTTTGTTTTAATACTTTTGCAGTTTGATACCCAAATCTCTTTTCTATGACACTTCTACAGTGTTCATACATTGGCATGTAGAATTTGCAGTGTCAATAGAGAAATAGCACCAAATAACTGCTTGAGAAAGAGGGGGCAAGCTTTACAGATGAGATGTCACGAGGTATAACACTATGGAGATAAGCAGTCGTTCATCAGTTAGACAAAGAGGAAGCATGGAAACAAAGAGCATGGTGTCTTGGGGAAAGAGTCAGAATCACAGGCAAAAAGGACATAGGGTTGAATGACAGAAAATGAGCGGGAAATATTGCTTGAAATCATGAAAATAGAACATTACTGAAATGGAAATTTAAAATGCTTGGGAAGTAATAGTTTTATGATCATAAATAGATTTAGCATGGGACTTAAAATCCATTGCCCTAGGCAGGTAACAAAGTTTCAACAAATGTTTAAAAGGGATATATTCCAGGAGTAATCTGAAACAAGGGGCAAAGTTGAGGTGGAGATATAAGAAGGAATAGAAATAGCACATGGAGAAAGATTCAGTGAGAAGTTTATTAATTTAAATTCTGCCAGTGGTTGAAACTGTTACTGAAGTGAACCTCAGACCGTTTGCCTGGCACAGCAAAGCTAAACACTAACACTGGCGTTTGTGATAAGAGAAAGAAGGCTTTATTGCAGGGCACCGAGCAAGGAGAATCAGACAGCTAATACTAGAACTGTACTACCTGATGGGTTGCAAGCAAGGGTTTTTAAAGACAGGGCTATGTTGCAGGCAAGCTGAAGTTACAGGCGAAATTGTAAATCAATACATGAAGGTTATAAGTTGATTTGACCTAAAAAGGTGAAATATCTTGATGGGGGCTTACAGGTGATATATGGATTCAGAGATTCATTGATTTGCAACTGGCTAACAAAACAAAGATTTGTTTAAAAACTTGGGATTAGCAGAAAGGAACATTAAGGTTTGTTCTGTGGACATGAATCTCTTCAGCTCCTCATGAAGAAATTTAGAATAAAAATGGCCATCAGAATTTAGTCCACATTTTTCCATTATCTGAGGTCTATGTGACAATGGTTGGTATCTTCCATCTAGATGAGGGTCTTGGTTTCTGCAATACAACTCAAGGAGGTATGTCAAGATGTTATCATTAATTTACATAGGGAAAGTAAAACACCCTGTGGCTCTGGCTTGCTTGGGTAGCTATTGTTTAAGTCACAATTACTATCTTTCTCAGGGGTTTATTTATTTACATCCTTAATTTCTGGTTGCAGGCCTAACTAGGTGCCTGAAGTCTCCCTTGTAGGGACTAAAAAATTTTCCTGTATCTCCATGCTGATGTGGGGCAGCTCAGGTGGTCCGTAAGAGGGGTCCCTGTTTCATCTCAAGATGTTCTTCATGTATATATGGCAGACTGTGTGTGTGTGTATGTGTATGTATATGTGTGTGTGTATATCTAGTGTTATCCATACATACATACACACACAGAGTGTATGAGAGAGAGATATATATATAGAGAGAGAGGTACTATTTTCCTTTACAGTTATTATTATTATTATTTGAGATGGAGTTTTTGCTCTGTTTCCCAGAATGGAGTGTAATGGCTCATTCTCCCCTCACTGCCACCTCCTCCTGGGTTCAAGCAATTCTCCTGCCTCAGCCTCCCAAGTAGCTGGAATTACAGGCACCCACCACCACACCCGGATAATGTTTGCATTTTTAACAGAGATGAGGCTTCACCATGTTGGCCAGGCTAGTCTCGAACTCTTGACTTCAGGTGATCTACCTGCCTTGGCTTCCCAAAATGCTAAGATCACAAGTGTGAGCCACCATGCCCGGCCTTCTTTACAATTATTGACACATTTTTCCATGACTCCATTTATTCCTTATTATTACTTGCATTTTCAGTATTCTTTCCTTTCCAGAGGTGCTGAGGAGAAAGAACGAACCTGAGTTCAATTAATTTAAAGAGACATACATTGAATATGTACTTTGTCTCAGGCACAGAACTAGACACTGGGATAAAGGGACAGGCTGGACATGGTATAGTGTTTTCCTTCACAGAGTTTATATTTTACTTAACTCAGGATTTTATAGTTTAATGTGAAATATGTCAGGAAATTAAGTACAGAAGTGCTATTGAAGGTAAAAAAGACACCTCCTATTAGTTGTATCACGTTCTCTTGAGGTTATCATAGGCAATGTTTGGATAACCCTGGATAAAACACTGACAGGTTTTATTGGCAGTAACTTGACCAGTTGGTATGACATATTTGGTTAACCTAGCAAAAACGTGATCTTGTAGATAAAATATCTCCTTCATCTCATTTGATTTCCATATATCCAAGATTTAATGTAATGATAATTTTATTATTTCCCAGTATTTTGTTAGCTGCTATAATTGGGAATATTACATCTTTTGGAGGGATTATTAATAACTTAATGCTTTAAGCCTCCTTAGCTCCAGCTTTTGTTCCTGCTACTGCCTTCTTGTTTCTTAAGCTCCGCATGCATGCATGCAGGTGACTTGGAGTTATACATAAATTTCAGGTTCCAATTTTGCTTTTGCATATAATTCTTCTATTGTTATTTAGATGCTAAATAAATGTTATTCTATCAGATGCTGTTCTAATGCTATTTAGCCGTTCAACTTTCACTGTGACAAGTTGCCTGGGTTCATTACTTTCCTTCACTTCTCATATTAGATGTGTCTGTTCTATGATTGTAGTCTATCAGTGTTCAATCTAATCATTCCACCTGCTCAAATGATTGAGTTGATCATTTGGTCAAGAAAGTATTAAGTATACCAGGTGTGACTGTGAAAACTAAAGAAATGATGAGCAATTCCGGCCCATATGGCAGACTGCATTGACAAAAATAACAGAGCAGACTTTTTAACAGCAACTCTACATATCTAGAAATTGGAATAATATCTTATAAAAATTTATGTAATAACAAACAAATGGAAAAAAAAGTTATTTAAATTTTGTGTGTTATATTCAATATATTTATATGAACACTAGTTGAATGAAGTCAACATTTATTAATTTTGAGTAATCAATATTCTGTAATTCATTAAATTGTTTTCTGTAGTTTTCTAAATTAAAAAAAGTTAACAAAACTTGATATTTTTTCTGTGATCAAAGAACGTTAAATTTGTATATATTTATATTATATTTAATTTTAAACCTTATATAAATTTGTTTTAAATACTTTTAGTTAAAATTGTAACATTATTTTTTGATAATAACAATACAACCTGAGGGACCAGTAAAAGCCAGAGCTATATCAATGGCTACCTACTAACCTCACAATCCCTGAAGTGCAGACATAGATATGTATTCCTACAAGTAAAATTTACTTGTGTGATCAGATACAAATGTGTCTTTAAGAAAAAGTCGTCTTAAAAGGAGAAATGTTTGTTGTTCTTGTACTTATTTGCTACAAATGCTGGATATGTTAGTAAGGAAAATGAAAGGGGGCTAAAAAATTTGGGATAAAAAATAAAAAATGCTTGTTATAAATATGTGACCATAAAATTTACTATGTAAAGCAGAAAACATTTGGAAGCAGGGTATTTTCCTGACCCTTCATGTAACGTGAGACACGGGTGCCTCATTTACTCAGCCTGCCATTCTCAACTCCTTGCAGGAGGCAGCACTGAAGCAAAAGAGTGCAAGAACTGGAGTGAATGAGCTCTGGAATGGGATGGCCACTTTTGCACCAGCGGGATCAAACTCCAGTCACTTGGACCCACTTCATTTCACCCTATGCTAGAGGCAGCACACAGGTGAGTGGGTGCAGAAACTGGCCAGATGCTTTAGCACCAGCTGAAGTGAACTCTGTGCATGCCCTGTGGCAGCATCGAGGTGGGGGTGCCTGCAACTGCTGAAGCCCCAGAGGGCATGTTACAGTGCTCTTTTAGCGCTGCCATCTGTAGATGGCTTAAGTGTTAACAGCTCAGTTGGCCTCTTGGCTTTTTGCATGAGGTGGTCAGAGAGTGCAAAGGGCCAGTCTCTGTCAGAGAGTGCAAAGGGCCAGTGTGACAGCCTTTTGTATCCACACTCATGGCTCCTGAACTCTTGGCCAGCATCCAGGAGAAAAGAGATCACACAAAAGAACTGAAGAATAGTAAATGTGGGGGATTTTATTGCTGATGAAAGACTTGGAACCAACCAAATGTCGATCAATCACAGACTGGATTAAGAAAATGTGGCACATACACACCATGGAATACTATGCAGCCATAAAAACGGATGAGTTCATGTCCTTTGTAGGGACATGGATGCAGCTAGAAACCATCATTCTCAGCAAACTATCACAAGAACAGAAAACCAAACACTGCATGTTCTCACTCATAGGTGGGAATTGAACAATGAGATCACTTGGACACAGGAAGGGGAACATCACGCCCTGGGGCCTGTCATGGGGTGGGGGGAGGGGGAAGGGATAGCATTAGGAGATATACCTAATGTAAATGATGAGTTAATTGGTGCAGCACACCAACATGGCACATGTATACATATGTAACAAACCTGCACATTGTGCACATGTACCCTAGAACTTAAAGTATAATACAAAAGAAAGGAAAGAGAAAAGAAAAGAAAAGAAAAGAAAGAAAGAAAGAAAGAAAGAAAGAAAGAAAGAAAGAAAGAAAGAAAGAAAGAAAGAAAGAAAGAAAGAAAGAAAGAGAAGAAAGAAAGAAAGAAGGAAAAGAAAGAGGCTGTTAGTGGGAAAGGGAGTTGAAGAGTGGATGGGGCAGCTAGATAATCTTCCCCTGAAGTCTAGCCATCTCTGGCCAGATTGTTCTGCAAAGTTAGGTCATCAAGCTGTCCCTCTGTAGTCAAGCCACTTCTCTCTGATGTCTACTGGCTGAGTCTGGGGCTTTTATAGGCACAGGATGAGGTAGGAGGGAACCATGGGTGGTTTAGGAAAAGGTGACATTTAAGCAGGAAAACAGGGATATAAGTTCTCACTTTGGATTGTGATTTTAGGATTTGGGGCTTGAGGGAGAGTTTTCACAGGGGACCCACCCTTTTCTACCTAGAATTTCTCTGCCCCCTGTCAGTATCAATTTGACAGTAATAGGAAGTGGTTGGTAGCAAGAAATCAAAAAAGAGTTTTTTGTGCACAATCCAGTTATAAGTTTTTGTTTTGTTTTGTTTTGTTTTGGATTTTTTGTTTTGCTTTTTTTTCCTCATAACATTTTCTAAGTAGAGCTCCTCGATGATATAAAAAATAAGAGTTGTTTTTTTTTTTTTTAATCAAAGAAAGGAATGCTAGGAAATATTTAAATTAAAACATAAATGATTGATATAGGAGTACTTAATAGTTACTTTGTTTTATGGATTATTGACAGTAGGAGTTAGATTCACAGTAGATGGAACAATCTAGCAGTCTATATTCTATAACCTGTATCTTAGTGATTTCCACTCTTACCATTGGTCAAATATAACTGCAACAAGGGAGCATTTACCTGTTTGGGTTAGATTACTGAACCATATTTATGTATGGTGGACCCAATTCTAAAGATAATTTTAAGCCACTACAATAACACCCCCCCACAAACACTCACATATAGAAACACAATTTTAAACCTTAAGCATATAGAAAAGCAAAGGCACAATGGGGGTAAGAATCAGAGAGGCAAAGCATCACACAAACTTAAGTAATAAATCTTAATGGTATTTTTATATTTTGATCCTGAATTTCCTTTGAGCTTCCTGGCAACAAAATACAAAAGAAGACAAAGAAGACATATACACACAAGTATGCATCTGTGGGGATACATATATGCTTTAGGGTTACATAATCAGCCACACAGATATACACATATTTATGCACATACATACACACTTATTCACACATGTTGTTAAATAGAAATGAAACATTTTATAAAAATAATTTGTAACATCTAAAATTTATTTTTAATTAATGATTTCATTTAGAGACAGTAAAAGACATAGTGGACAATGTTCTATCTCTTTGTTTTCTAAATTGGTTTCATATACTCTCAATCATACATGTGGACGTATATTCATCTCAATTTCTTGTTAACACATGTTCGCTAAATGCGAGCAGATCTGAGGCAACATGTTAGCCACTGAGATAAAGTATTGGGAAAATGAGGCATGTTTATTATATTTATGGAGTTAGTACTATTTGGAAGACAGAAATTAATTATATAATCACACAGGTAAAAAATTATTAAAATTAAAACTTATATAGGGGGTTGGGAATAAATATGTCTATCTATGTACTTCTCTCCCTTTATACATGTTTATATGTATATTTATGTGTGTGTATATATGTGCGTGTGTGTATAATATATATATCTTTTGAAGAAACAGGAGGCTCGCCATAAATTATAATTTAAATTAGCAAAAAGATATTCAGATATATTCCATGTCTTTTCTTTACTATATTACAAGGCCAAATTAAAAACATGCTCAAACCAATGCCAAAATGGAAAGCAAAACAAAATTATTAGTTCATTGTAATCCAAGTTATTTTTTTGAGTTTTATTTCATATTCACCATTGATCAGATTTGTTAGACCTCATGACATCATGCACACTCAGAATGCAAAATCCCTACTCTCCCAGTAGCATTAAATATCCTTCATAAGGAAATATTAGGTACCTAAATATATTCATTGGTATGTTGAAGTAAAAAAATTATAAGTCAAGTTAAATGAATATAAAAATAGCCCTTAACAGTCTACTACAGGATACACGGAGCTTATATACAGAATATAATATGGAGGAAATTAATGCCCAAACCATGGCTATTTCATTTAAGTATAAGACAATGATATATAGATTATCTTTAAGTATGCCAACATGCAATGTAAAGTTAAAAATTCAATATGTAATTAGCCATGGAAATGACTGCAAATCATGAAAATATAAAACAGGAAGAGTATTGTGGCCCAGAAAATGGTTTTAAAAACACGGTTTATTTATTCTGGCTGAGTTGTTCTTATCTTCAATTTCCCTGAAATTTCCACTCAAAATTGTTCTAAACTCTATTTTAAAATCAGATTTCCTGATTTCTGTCATATACTCACATATCATCTACACAGTCATGTGTCATTTAACATTGGAGATGCTTCTGAAAAATGCATTGTTAGGTGATTTTGTTATTTTGTGGACACCACAGAGTGTACTTACACAAACCTAGATGGTATAACATACTACGAATCTAGGTTATATGGTAGAGTCTATTGTTCCTGGATTACAACTTTGTATAGCATATTACTGTACTGAGTATTATAGGCAGTTGTAACACAATGAAAATGATTTGTGTATCTAAACATATGTAACATAGAAAAGGTACAGAAAAATACAGCATTATAATCTAATAGAACCATCATGGAATATGTGGTACATGTTGACTAAAATGTTGTTAGTTATATGTTGCATGACTTTTTATGAGACATTTTGTCTTAAATATTTTCTATGTATTTTACTTTTATTCTTAAAATTTACTTCAAACTTGTTAATCTTGTTCTATTATTTTCTGTTAGCCTTTTCCCGCTACATTTCTGAATAAGTAAAATGCTAATTTTCTCTCGCTTTACAATTTGACGTTTTGTTGTTGCAGTCAGCATTGCATCTACGGTCTGTGACAACTAAGATATTCTCTTATTCTGAAAGCCAATCATATTAATATTCTTTATTTCATTGCTCAGTGCATCCTAAGGACAAACATGCCATAAAACAGTACCTATAAATCAAATTTAAGTGTACTACAGAGGTAATGGGGATTGTAAAAATGTCATGCTTTGCCAGTGGTTGACTGGAGAATAACCCATTATCATAGTAAAGTGATAAAATCTATGTGATAAGGCACATAAACTTTGTAACATTTCTGCTTCTGGTAATCCATTATTACATTTACATCAAAGTTAAGGCATCAGAGTGAGTCTCAATAATTAAAGAAAAATTAAATTTTTCGGTGAATTGAGAGATTTAGAAGTATTTATTTTCTTCCGCATAAGATTTAGATTTAAGAAAGCAAAATTAATTACAATTTGTTAATGTATAATACATTTGGAAGGACATGTTTATGATAAAACATTTCCACAATTTGTAAATTGCTGTGTAAAGTAACAGGAACTGAAAGGCAGTGTCTGAAACTGTCCATAGAAGAGTTACCTTTATATAACACGATGACGTCTAGATTGAACTACTTTAACTTTAGAACAAAATGTGGTTGGCCATGCAACATATTGACATATGGCTCCTCCATGATATAACATTAACTTCTGTTTAAAATGGAGGCAAATAAAAAACAAAAGGCCTATTAAATGTAACCAGATGAAAATCTTTTCTGAACTTAAAAATGTTACTTTAAAAAAATTAACGGAGTAAAACAGGTGTTACCCGAAGTAGAAACCTTAGTAACAAATTTCTCTTGTTAATAGAACAGAGCTTTATAGGGACCCTAAAAAAATAACAAAATAAACACTTGAAAAACAAAACCAGTAAAACAACTTTTCCAGCCTCAAGTAATTTTATCCAATAATGGGAAATTGCTTTATTCGTTATCCTTCAATTAGTTCTATCCTTTGGTAACCAAATTACAGCAATTACATTGCTGACCTCACCACCTTCAAGTAAAGAACAAAAATGTTGAGAGCATCTAATTGAGTGGGTTACATGCACCATATTATGAAACAACAGGGAATTACAGAATGTGTACCCAGAAATAGGGAAAATACTAGTTTTCTTTCCCAAATATCTAATTACCTACAAATTATAGTTTATTGCTAAATAAACAAAATAAGGGAGGCACTTATTTAATAAAACTTTGATATTATGCTCTAATTACAAAGTGAGAACAGTGTTTGGAAAAAAAAAATTACCCATGATCTTACACAAATATAACCTTTAAGCTGAATAGTTGAAGTAAATGATACATTAACTGTACACATAAACTTTGAAATATAGAACACTCCTTTTTTCTAAAGGAGTGTGCATTAATATAATGTACTATTTTTAGCAATTACTAAAATTGGAACATATTACTCTTTTTTGGATGAATATTGAAAATGTGTTTTACATTTTTATTCATTTATTTACTAGAGGTTTAAGTTTGAGGTTAGAGGCAAGTTAGATTTTCCCTTCCCTTCCCTTCCCTTCCCTCCCCTCCCCTTCCCTCCCCTCCCCTCCCCTCCCTTCCCCTCCCTTCCCTTCCCTTTCCTTTCCTTGTTGAATGGTTTTGACCAAAACACTGATAATTCAGGAAAGGTGGTCCAAGATGGAGAAGAGGAACTTGTTGGGAACTGAAGCAAAGGTGACTCTTGTCATGTTTAAGAAAAAAGATTGGCAGCATTTTGCCCCTGCCCTAGAGATTTGCAGAACCTTGACTTGATAGGGATGATTCAGTGTATCTGGCAGAAGAAATTTCTAAGCAGCAAACAGTTCAAGTGCTGACTTGGGTGCTGTTACAGGCATTCAGTTTTATAAGGGAGGCAGAGCATAAAAGTTTGGAAAATTTGCAGCCTGACAATTTGATAGAGGAGACAATTTGATAGAGGAAAAAATCCTATGATCTGAGGAAAAATTCAAGCCAGTTGCAGGAATTTGCATAAGTAACCAGGAGCCAAATGTTAATCCCAAGACAATGGTATGTCAGAGACATTTGTGGTAGCCCCTCCCATCACAAGCCTGAAGGCCTAGGAGGAAAAAATGGTTTCATCGGCTGGGCCCAGGGTCCCCATGCTGTGTGCAGTCTAGGAACTTCATCCCCTGCATCCCAGTTGCTCCACTTGTGTCTGAAAGGGATCAATGTAGAGCTTGGGCCATGGCTTTAGAGGGTGCAAGCCCCAAGACATGGCAGCTTCTTCATGGTGTTTAACCTGCAAGTGCACAGAAGACAAGAATTGGTGTTTTGGGACCTCCACCTAGATTTTAGAGGATATATGGAAATGATTCCCAGACATAAGTTTGCTGCAGGGGCAGGGTCCTCATGGAGAACCTCTGCTAGGCCAGTGCAGAAGGGAAATGTGGGGTCAGAGTACCCTCACAGAGTCCCTACTGGGGCACCACTTAGTAGACCTGTGAGAAGAGGGCCACCATTCTACAGACCCTAGAATGGTAGATCCACTGACAGCTTGCACTGTGAGCCTGGAAAAGCCACAGACACTCAATGCCAGCCCTTGAAAGCACCTGGGAGTAAGGCCATACCCTGCAAAGTCACAGAGGGGGAGCTGCGCAAGGCCAGGAGAACACACCTCTTGCATCAGCTTGACCTTGATGTGAGACACGGGTCACAAAAGATCATTTTGGAGCTTTAAGATTTGACTTCCCCACTGGATTTTGGACTTGCATTTAGCCCCTTTATTTTGGCCAGTTTCTCCTATTTACCCAGTGTCTTTACCTCCATTGTATCTAAGAAGTAACTAACTTGCTATTGATTTTACAGGCTCATAGGTGGAAGAAACTTGCCTGTCTCAGATGAGACTTTGGAGTGTGGACTTTTGAGTTAACGCTGAAATGACTTAAGACTTTGGGGGAACTGTTGGGAAGGCATGATTCTATGGATGTGATTAATTGCATTTATTAATTTGAGCCTTTCTTTCAATTCCAGAACAAATTCTACTTGATTATGGTGCATTATCTTTTGATGTGTTGTCATATTTGGTTTGCTTGTATTTTTTTTAACCACTTTTGCATCTATATTTATTGAAGATATTGGTCTGTAATGTTCTTTCATTATGTCCTTGACAGATTTTGATATCAGAATAATGCTGGCTTGTAGAGTGAGCTAAAAAGTATTTCCTCTTTTTAAAATTTTTGGAATAGTTTGAGAAGAATTTGTGTTAGTTCTTCTTTGTAAACTTTGCAGAAGTCAGTAGTAAGGCCATCCAGTTCTGGGCTTTTCTTTTTTGATAGACATTATTACTGATTGAATCTCCTTGTGATTGATCTGTTCTGGGTGTCTAATTTTTCCAGGTTCAATGTTGGTAGGTTACATGTGTCCAAGTATTTATCCATTTCCTCTAGATTTTCTAACTTGTTGGCATGTAGTTGTTCATAGTAGGCATAGTTGTTCATAGCAGATTCCTGTATTTCTGTGGTGTCAGTTGTACTGTCTCCTTTTTTATTGTTTATTTTATTTCCTTGGGTATTTTCTCTTTTTTTTTTTTTTTTTTTAGTTTAGCTAAAGGTTTGTCGATTTTGTTTATCTTTGCAAAAAATAACTTTTTATTTTGTTGATTTTTTATTTTTAAGTCTCTATTCTATTTAGTTCTGCTTTAATTACTCTTTTTTTTTCCTACTAATTTTGGGTTTAGTTTGTTTTTCTTTTTCTAGTTTTTTTTAGGCACGTCATTAGATTGTTTATTTGGAAACTTTGGGCTTTTTAACATTGGGATTTTAATAACTTTCCTGTTAGTACTGCTTTTGATGTATCTCATAGATTAAGGTATATTGTGTTTCCATTATATTTACTTCTTAATTACTTCATAGATCCAATGGTTGTTAAGAAGCATATTATTTAATGGCCAGGTATTTATACAATTTTCAGAGTTCATCTTATTAATTTTTAGTTTTATTTTATTATGGTCTGATAATATGTTTGATATAATTTTTATTCTTTTATATTTGGTGAGCTCTGTTTTGTGGCCCGATCTATAGTCTATGCTAAAGAATGTTTCATGTGCTGATAAGAAGAACGTACATTCCTGAAACTGTTGAATAAATCTTATTTAAATGTCTGTTATGTCCATTTGGTCTACAGTGCAGTATAAGTCTGATATTTCTTTGTTAATTTTCTGTCTGGGTGCACTGTTCTGTGATAAAAGTGGGGTGTTAAAGCCCCAAACTATACTTTTTCTGCCCTCTATTCCTTTTTGAAGCTCTAATAATATTTCTATTATATATCAGAGTACTCTGGTCTTGGGTGCATATATGTTTTCAATTCCTATAACCTCCTGATAATTTGATTTCCTTATCTTTATATAATGACCTTCTTTATCTCTTTTTATGTTTTTCACTTAAAGTCTTTTTTCCCATCCCTTCCCTATCAATCCAAGTGTGTCCTTACAGGTGAGGTGTGCTCCTTATAGGCAATATGTAGTTGAGTTTTGCTTTTTTATTTTTATTTTTTCAGTAAGTGTATATCTTTTTAACTAGGAAATTTAAACAATGTACCTTCAAAGTTGTCATTGATAGGTGATTGTTTTGTGTATCCATGTTTCTACTTCCTCTTTCATTGTTTAATTTTGCAATATGGTGGTTTTCTCTCTTAATAATTTTTTATTTATTTATGTTTCTCATTGCATATATGGTTTACCCAACATTTTGCTACTTTGGTGTGTTTTCATGATGGTAGATATTGTCCTTTCACTTCCAGATGTAGAATGTCCTTTAACCTTCCTTGTAGGGCTTGTCTAGTGGTGACAAATGGCCTCAGGTTTTGCTTGTGTGTAAAATACATTATTTGCTTTACATTTCTGAATGATAGCTCTGCTGGATATAACATTCTTGGCTAGAAGATTTTTTTTTTTCCCACAGCACTTTGAATATATTATCTTTTAACCCATAAGAGGTTTGAAAAATATCTTGTTAGTCTTTTGAGAAATAGCTTTTATATGACTTGGTGCTTGTTTTCTTGCTATTCTTAGAATTCTGTATTTGTCTTTGGCTTTTGACAGTTTAACCATAAAGTGCCTAAAAGAGGTCTTTGAGTTGAATGTATTTGTTGTATTTGAGTTCCCTATATTTTGAAGTCTGTATCTCTTCCAATACTTGTGAAAATTTCAGCTATTTTTTTATTAAATAGGTTTTCTATGCCTTTTCTCATTTTTTCTACTTCTGTATATTCCAAAATTCCAATATTTTTTCCCTTGATTAATCTCATATTTCACATAGGCTTTCTTCATTCTTTTATTTCTTTGTCTATTTTTTTCAAAAGTCTTGTCTTCCATTTTAGAAATTATTTCTTCTGCCTGATTTAATCTATTATTGAAGCTCTCTATTGTATTTTTAAAATTTAATCTGTTGAATTACTCAGTTCCAGGTTTTCTATTGGGTTTTTTTTAAAATAATATCCATCTCTTCATTGAATTTCACATTTACATCATACATCATTTTTCTGATTTCTTTGTATTGTATATCTGTGTCCTCTTGTTGAGTATTCTTAAAAGCATTATTTTGAGTTCTATTTTTGGTATTTCATAGGCTTTCTTTTTTGCGGGGGAAAGTCTGTTACTAGAGAATTATTATATTATTTTTGAAGTGTTCAGTTTCCTTGCTTTTTAATATTTCTTTTGTTCTTACATTGATGTCTGCACATCTGATATAACAGTCATATCTTCCAATATTATGTAATAGCTTTAATAGGGAAAGACTTTCTATCCTATAGATAAATCTGGTTTCAATTTAATAGGGTACTTTGGCGAAGGTTCTGGGTGGGTACCATAATGTAGTCTTTATATTATTTTTTTTTAGCTGTAATCAATATCAATGATGTCTGTAAGTTCCTCAGTGGCTTAAGCTGTAGTTGTTTGTGGAGGCTGTGGTATTTTCTGGGAATTTGGGCATTGAGCAAGTCAGTCTTCAGGCTTATGGGTGGCAGACTGGGGCAACAGCTATGGTGGCAGCAGGCCCTGGGAAGACCAGTCTTCGGGTCCCTGAGCAGCTCGCATGAGAATTAATGGTGGTGGCAGTGAGTTCTGAATGGGCTGATCCTTGGGCCCATAAGTGGCACATCAGGGCCAGAGGGTAGCATGTGTGGGCACCAGTAGTGTTTAACTTTGTTTTTAAATAATTCAGAGCTAGTTTGAAAATAAACATTTATTGAAAGATAAGCTATTTAATCAAAATTTATACTAAGAATTGGTAAATAATATTATAGTAGAGGTATTACTTTTGATGAGCAGATATAAGGTACATTTTCTTATTAATTTAAGCTTCTTTATATTTGGAGGAAATTTTCTATGGTTTCTTGCATTTTTGCACATCCTGCAGACTATTTTTAAGGGTTCTAAGTGTTCATTTCTTCAGGTATGACACAAATATATTGTGTGCATAATACCTATGTAGTTCCCTTTGGGTATTCTCTATGGAATTTAAGAGAAATGATGAACAACAGTGAACATGAAGCTTCCACAGCTTGCTGTGCAATGAATAATACAACCTCTTTCTCTGACCCAGGTGTCTCATGTTTCTTGTCAGCAGTCAAGAAACTGTCAAACTAACATATAAGCTTGAAAATAAGGTAAAAATTTATACCCTCCACAATTCTTGAAACTATCCGTATACAATTTCCTGGATTACTTAGCGGTTACTAAAGGAGGGAAAATTAGACATTTGTGTTAAAATACACACAACATGGCAACATAATTATAAAAAAAAATGCATATGGTGGTTGTAATTCTTCCACAATTTGTAATCAATATATAAAGTTTTAAAATTTAGTTAAAATTGGATGGGAATGTTATAGTAAAAATAAATATTCCATTAGCTGAATGGCAAACTGGATCTGCATAGTTACCTGAATTACTATATCAGAGTTAAAATTGTATAGGTCTAGGGTACTGGAAGAACAGGTTACCTGAAGAATTGTTTGATTTAGATAGATATATAAAAACAAAAATACAAGACATTTGTTTTAGCTATTTTTGTTGAAAATTATACATTGTATATGCTAAAGTAAAATCTGTTATTAATTGATATAAATATCCCCAGTGTATATGTATTAGAAAATAATTGATAGCTGACCCATTCTAGTCTATATGTTAATTACAACTAAAAGGCAGTATTGCAAGGAACTATTACTCATTCCATATCTATCATTTTCTGTCTTTTTCAGTTTCTTGAATATATTTGACCTCCTCTATGACTTGAAATATGTCCTCCTTCCAATTCATATGTTAAATTCCTAACCCCTTAAGATTACATTATAACTGTATTTGGAGAAAATCCTTAAATAGATAAAATGAAGTCAGAATGGTTCCTAAGTCAGTATTATTGGAATTCTTAAAAGAAAAAGAGATTAGGACATTGATATGCTTGGAGGAAGGCCATGTGAAGAAGACATGGGAGAAGATGGCCACTTACAAGCCAAAGAGAGAAGTTTCAGAAGAAACAAACATTGTTAACACCTTGATCTCAGACTTCCAGCCTTCAGAATTGTGAAAATAAATTTATGTTGTTCAAGCCACCCAGTCTTTACAACGCCTGCAAACCACTATGCTTCCTTTATTTCTAAATTTTTACATTTGTAGATACTGGAATAATACTACTATCTTTCAACATTTCTAGGCAATTTAAATAAGAATATATTCCAAGTGTTTTCTACATTCCTAGCAAGTAATAATGTATATTCAATAAATCTTAGAGTCATTCTCCTTCCTCTAAGAATCTGAACACCATGGTTATAACTAAGGAGAAAATTTCAAAGATGAATAATGTGTGTCCTGCTACCCACGCCTGCTGACAATATAATAAAGGGAAACACAAATGTATGTCTGGATTGAGGTAACTATATAAACTCGTAATTCAAGATAGATTGGAGAGTGATTGTGAATCTAGCATTTCCCTAAACTTTCCACATGACCTTAATCAATTCACTTATTTTATTTTAGCTGCAGCTTTTTCACTGAAACAATAAGCCCTTGGTTGGGCACGGTGGCTCACGCTTGTAATCCCAGCACTTTGGGAGGCTGACGGGCAAATCACCTGAGGTCAGGAGTTCGAGATCAGCCTGGCCAACATGGTGAAACCCCGTCTCTACTAAAAATACAAAAATTAGCTGACCATGTTGGCGCACGGCTGTAATTCCAGCTACTGGGAAGGCTGAGGCAGGATGATTGCTTGAACCCAGGAGGTGGAGGGTCTAGTGAGCTGAGATTGTGCCACTGCAGTACAGCCTGGGCAGCAGAGTGAGACTCTGTCTCAAAAAACAAACAAACAAACAAACAAACAAATAATTAGCCCTCTCTGTCTTTTTACTTTCCCTCACTCACTCCCAGTACAAAATTGGTACCTAAGTGATATTGATGAATACATCTAAATGTCTTTTACTCTCAACCTTTCTGTCTTATCTTAGAAGTGCATTTGAGGAGACCTCACATCTCGATCATTGCTGTAGACAGTTTACTTTCTTATCTCCAGCTTCTCTTTTCTATCTAATTTTCCTGGAAAGATAAGACTATTGTGAAAACATACGTGTGATATCTTTTTAATCTACTCTAGTCTTTGAACTCACATGTCCTAAAATGAAAATGTCAAAAAAATTAGTCATTCTTTCTGGAAAAAGATAGTTGGCTATCACAGATAGGCTGCGCCTTTCCTTAAGCTCTCTCCCATGTCTTCTATTCTAACTCATTTAGTTAGCACTTATATTCTATTTAATTTTGGATGGCTGACTTTATCACATTCCCTGCTTTCTGGTTGGTTATTTGTCTAATATTACTGCCTGCTTCACTTCAATCAGTTCAATCGGCATAATTTCTGATTCTCAAATAACAGATAAGTTTGAAACTGCTTACTGACTTTTGCCTTGGCCCATGAAACTCTTGGAGATACCAGTGTCATTCTACTTTTGCATTCCTCCTTTCTTTAGTAAAGGGAATATTTTCTGTGCCCTCCTGGAAAATTAAGTAAGGTGGTTTCTTCTTTGTTCTCACATGATAAACCCATTCTAACATGTACATCCATTTTCTTGAGCTTTCTGAATTTTCCCTTCCCTACTTTGTTAAAGCTGTTTTAATATTTCCAACTACTTTACTGTAGGTTATTATGCTCAAGCTTCAGTGATCTATCCAAGCAGCATATTAGAACCAACTCCATGTGTGCTTGCCATGCTGTCAAGCCGTGAGTGATGGGAGAGGGCTTCTATATTAAAAAAAAGTAGTAACCATTGAGCCTTATATTCTGCACATTCTCTTCCTAATGAAAAATTGTCAGATTCTGTGACATAATAACAATATATTATTGGTCTCTATTCCTGTTGCCTTACAGAGAGCACCTAATTCTTACACTATTTTCTGAGCAATGGGGATCCTAATATTTGGTCTTGGACCCCAGTTCCTGACAGAGAGGTCTTTATAGCTTGGAATTTCCTGGGTGAAATGATCATCTACCGTTAATAATGAGACCATCCTTGGTGGGCTACTGGATGGAGGCTGTTCACTGGAAAGATAGTAGAATTCTTTCCATGAATTAGCTTTTTTTTTTTTTCCTGGAACAAAGACTGCATTTGTTTTTCATGTGGGTTTCCTATAGACAATATGTATTTGAGTCTTTCCATTAAAAAATAATTTCTATTTTTATTTCGATAGCTTTGAGAGTACAGGGGGCTTTTGGTTATATAGATAAGGGTTTTATTGGTGATTTCTGAGGTTTTGGTGCTTCTGTCACCCAAGCAGTGTACACTGTACCCAATGTGTACCCTTTTATCCCTCACAGCCCTGCCCCTTTTCCCCCAAGTCCCCAAAGTCCATTATGTCATTCTATGCCATTGTGTCTTCATAGCTTAGCTCCCACATAAAAGTGAGAACATATGATATTTGATTTTCCCTTCCTGAGTTACTTCACCTAGAATAATGGCCTCCAGCTCCATCAAAGTTTCTGCAAAAGGCATTACGTTATTCCTTTTTATGAATGAATACTATTCCATAGTGTATACATACCACATTTTCTTTATTCACCTGTTGGTTGACAGGCACTTAGGCTGGTTCCATGTCTTTGCAATTGTGAATTGGGCTGCTATGAACATGTATGTACATGTGTGTCTTTTTCATATAATGACATGTTTTGCTCTGGGTAGACACCCAGTAGTGGGATTGCTGGATAGAATGGTAGTTCTACTTCTAGTTCTTTAAGGAATCTGAATGCCATTTTCCATGGTAGTTGTACCAGTTTACCTTTCCACCAACAGCACACATTTATCTATGTAACAAACCTGCACATCCCACACATATACTCTGGAACTTAAAATAAAATAAAATTAATTTTCTTAAAAAGTGAGCAAAGGACATGAGTAGACAATTCTCAAAAGAAGACATACAAACAGCCAACAAACATATGAAACACTGCTCAACATCACTAATTATCAGGGAAACGCTAGTTAAAACCACAATGAGATACCACCTTATTCCTGCAAGAATGGCCATAATTTAAAAGTCAAAAATCAGTAGATGTTGGCACAGATGTGGTAAGAAGAGTCTTTCCATTTTAATCAGCCTGTTTCCTTTTTTTATTGTACTATATAATTTATTTACATTTAATATGTTTATCAATATAGCTACATTCATATCAACCACCTTGCTATGCATTTTCAATTTGTCTCATCTGTGTCTTGCTCTTACATTTTTTTCTTTATGGCTTCATTTTATAACATTTTACCTAGTTTATTATCTTATCAGCTATACTCCTTGGTTTATTTTTTACTGGTTCACAAATCTGCATATTTAACTTTTGCAGTGTGTCCTTCAAATGCCCCTTTTCATACATTCTACTAAATATGAAAGAGTACACTGCCCATTTTTTTATTCTTTGATACCTAAAGTAAGATTATCATACGATTAACTTTTAAAGTCCTTAGAAAGCTCATGATACATTTGTATGGCTTTTATCCTAATCAATCCATTAAAATATTAAGGAACAATAACAAGTATTTTATATTTATCCACTTAGGCTATCTAAAGATTCTGGAAATGTAGTATATCTTCAAAACCTTGGGTACACAAAGATTTCTTAGATGGGTCCCAGGCAGCACTAAAGATAAACAAAAAATTGTGACAAATTCAAATTCACCACTTAAAAACAATAAACTAGTACGTCACAGTTTGGAAGGAAGATTTGCTTTATTTAACAAAGTACTTAAATCTAGAATATTTAATAACTCCTAAAAATCAATAAGAAAAGAATAAACTTGAAAACAGGAAAAGATTTTAACAGGCAGTTTCCGATGACATCAAATAATCATTATTAATATAAACAAAAACTCAATATTATTATTCATTTGGAAATACAATTCAAAAATTCAAAAGTTCTGCTACATATGTTTCATGGTAGTTAATTTTATAAATAACAACAAAAACAAATTGTGGCAAGGATGTGGGACAGAGACCCTACACATTGCTGGTAGTTATTTCATATTTTACAAATAGTGAGAATCATTCTGGCATTTTGTGTTCTTAAAGTTAAGCATATTCCTTTTCTAAGACCCATCAGTTTCACATCTTGACAGTTATCTAAGACAAATGAAAATATACCTCTGCAAAAATAATTGACAAGAATATTTATAGAAGCTTTATGCATAACAGCCCTAAACTATAAATAAATCAAACATTAATGTAATAGGTGAATCGATAATGAACTTCTTGTATATTTACATAGTAAAAACAGGGATAGGGGACCTTACTTTTTTTCCCAATTAACTGAACAATTTAAATTTATCATTTAGGTTTTAACTTAAAGGCTACCATCATCAGGAAGCACTCCATTATATATTAAGATTCAATTGTGTGCCCCTTTCCCTGCATTTTACCTACAGCAGTGACTGTGCAGCCTCCCAGTCCCTAGCAGAATACAATGTATATGTCATGTATTCTAAAAATATTACTAATGTAAAATAAGTGTGTCAATGATATTTTCCAGTGCTTTATTATATACCATACTTTACTGTGCAGCACAGGGAGATATAATAGGCAAAATGAGAAGATTCCGTAAAGGACATCTGTGGTCCTAATTTTTGAAAAAAATATAGTCTACACTAAAAGTTTATATTTTAGGAAAAGTACATTTGGGGAAACTGTTTGGCATAGAGTGAGTGTCCTGTCTTCCTTAAATTCATGGGTTGAAACCCTAATATCCATAGAGACGTCAGGAGATAATTAGGTCACCAGGTTATAGTCATCATAAACGGGATTAGGGAAGGCCAGAGAGCTAGCTAGCTTCTTTTCAGTCATGGGAAGATAAAGGAAAAGTCAAGTCAGTAGTCCATAACCCAGACACGGTCCCTCACAGGAGCCTGAACATGCTGTCACTCGGACTCAGAATTCCAGTCTTTACAACTGTGATAAACAAATTTCTGTTGTTTATAAAACCCCTGTCAATGGTACTTTGTTATAGCAGCCCAAACTGACTAAGACATAATGTCAGAAATATTCCAGTACTTTTAATTTTATTCCCCACAATTATTTTCTCCTCATACTCAACACTATATGTACTATGGTAAAATTAATCTTTCCAAATTCCCTTTCTTAAATTCTATTCTAATTACTTTGATCCAACATTTTAGATTATTTTTCCTTTTAAAAATCCTTTTGAGTTCAGACATTTATATTTGATTTGTACCTGTGTACATTGTTCATTTAGTAATTCTAATTTAGTGTGAATCTCTGAAGGCAATTCTAGAACATATCTTCTCGAACCTGTCTCAAGAAGAACTGGAGTGCATGAACCATTTTATACCCATTAATAATAATTAAACATTAAAAATCTTCAACAAATAAAAATCCTTTGCCCAGCTAAGTATTCATATGATAGGGGGCATTTTACAAAATTTTCTTAAAATAGATTATTTTGAATTTATATGAATGCAAAGAGATTGGAATATGGAAATTTTTTGATACAAAATCAGACTAGGAAAGTAGACAAATATTTCTTATAAATATAGATGTAATCAAACTAAATTTAACGCTTTAATAAGAAATACATCATGAGCAAGTTTACTATGTCCTTTGAATGATAGTTTAATATTTTTTAAAGTCTGTAAATGTAAATATAAATTTTAAAAATATAATAATACAGGAACATCTTTTTATCTTTTAATAGATACAGAAAACCATATTTAATACAATTCAGCTATCATTTATAATAAATATTACTACTAATAATAAATATTAAAATTTCCACAATCTGATAAATTATATTTAAGAAGGAAAAATAACAACAAATTTTATTGTTAATAAACATTAAAAGTACTGCCTTTAAATGAGGACAATAACAAAGGTACTGACTGCTAAGATTACTGTTAGATTAGCATGGCTAATCTAGCCTTTGCTTTAAGATAAAAGAAAAATAATTGTAAAAGGAAAGGAGACTATAAAATCACCCCCATTTGCAAGTAATTATCCAAATAGAACATGTTTAGAAATGTCTATGTTATCAGAAAATAATAAATCTTTACAAAACACATTTGGATAAAATTCAATATTAAAAAGTTAACCAAATTTCCAAATACTATAACTAAAAATATAATTTAAAAATAGTATTTACAATAGTAACAAAATAAATTTCTCAGAATAAATCTAACAAAATTGTGTCCATTATATGTGCAGAAATCTTGAAAATTTATCTAAAATTAATGAAGAATACTGACAAATACATGAACAGATATCCCATCCTCATGGACAGGAAGACAATTTCATAAAGGTATCAGAAAGATACTCTTCCCCAATTATTTTATGGGTGTCTATAAAACTGCAATCTAAGTTCCTTTTTTAAAAAAATGGAAGTTCACACACTTCTAAAATTTATACAGAAGTGTAAAGGAAAAAGAATTGCCAACAAACTAACAGGAACAAGGAAAATGAGTAAGGATTTGC
Organism: Macaca fascicularis; assembly: GCF_037993035.2. NCBI lineage: Eukaryota > Metazoa > Chordata > Mammalia > Primates > Cercopithecidae > Macaca > Macaca fascicularis. Next base: position 68,425,111 of record NC_088389.1, on the reverse strand, counting down.
CTATTTGACCACCAGGATTGTTAAGTTGTGGTATTTAAGTCAATGTGAATTGTTTTACCATCAACTATAAGACCACTAGTGAGTAAATAAAGCATTAAAACATATTGGCTGGGCGCGGTGGCTCATGCTTGTAATTCCAGCACTTTTGGAGACCGAGGCTGGTGGACAACCTGAGGTCAGAACTTTGAGACTAGCCTGGCCAACATGGCGAAACCTTGTCACTACTAAATATACAAAAACTAGCCAGGTGCAGTGGTGCATGCCTATAATCTTAGTCTCTCAGGAGGTGGAGGCAGGAGAACTGCTTGAACCTGGGAGGGCAAGATCATGCCACTGCACTCCAGTCTAGGTGACAGAGAGATTCCATCTCAAAAACAAAAACAAAAACAAACAAACAGAGTGGTAGTATAGTTTTCACTGAATGCAGCACTTGTTAGACATATCAGATCTGTATTAGCAATTCTTCTATGTCATGCCCATATGTCCTCAGGTTACATTCATTCTGCCTTATCATAGCTCTCAATCTTACTGTATAATCAATTTCTATAATAATTTATCTCTGCATTATACTTTTATTTATTTAATTTTAAATATATATTTTTTAAATTGAAAAATAAAAATAGTATATTTTTTCATATGCAATGTGTTGCTCTGAGATACAGTAGTCACCCTCTTACCCTGTTTCATGTCCACAGCTTCAGTTACCCAAAATTGTCCAAATATATTAAATGGAAATTTCTAGAAATAAATAATTTATAGATTTTAAATTCTAAGTAGTGTCATGAAATCTTGGGCCATTCCACTCTTTCCTACCTGGAAGGTGATTTCTTTATCCAGTGTATCCATGCTGTATACACTACCTGCTACTTAGTATCCTTCTGAGATATTCAAATTAACTGTCACCTCATAGCAGGGCTTATGTTCAAGTAACGTTTATTTTACTTAATAATGGCTCCAAAGCACAAGAGTAATGATGGTGGCAATTCAGATATACCAAAGAGAAGCAGAATCATTCTTCCTTTAGGGGAAATGGTGAGTATTTGGAACTTAATAAGGAAAGAAAAATATTGTCCACTGAGGTTGCTAAGCTCCTGTGGTAAAAACGAATCATCTATCCATGAAATCATGAAGAAGATAAAAGAAATTTGTGCATGGAGTTTGGTACTATCTGTGGTTTCAGACATCCACTGGGGGTTTTGGAATGTCTCCCCTGTGGATAACATAGTTATATACTGTGGAATGGCTAAATTAAGCTAATTAATATATACATTTGGTTAAATTTCTAAGAAACAAGTACATGAAAGGAAGTTTAGAAAACAACATTTTTCTAGATTACAAAATAATTGGAAGACATCAGGAGAAAGGAGCAATCATGCAAAGAAAACAGGTCCAGCATAACGAACGTTGCGGGTTGTAACAGAGTACGGAGTTTGACTCTGTCCAGAGAAGAACATCACTCCAAGTTTCTGAAGTAGAACCACTCTCAGAAAACTGTAGAATATTAGAGAAGTATCTCAAAGCTACAATCTACCCTTGGGATAGGAAACATTATTTTTGTGGTTTGATTTGGTTTGCATTTCTCTCTACTTCACACTCTGTTCATAGAAAGGAAGATATTGGTGCCAAAGATAAGGCTTAGCAGGCTCAACACCAGGTGGAAGCTGCCAAGGCTTGAGGCTTGCACCCTCTTAACCCACAGCCCAAGCTCTATGTTGGCCCCTTTCAGCCATGGCTGGAGCAGCTGGGACACAGGGCACCAAGTCCATAGGCTGCACATAGCACAGGGACCCTGGGCCCAGCCCATTAGACGATTTTTCCCTCCTAGGCCTCCGGGCCTGTGATGTGAGGGGCTGCCACAAAGGTCTTTGACATGCCCTGGAGACATTTTCCCCATTGTCTTGGGGATTAGCATTTGGCTCCTCATTACTTATACAAATTTCTGCAACTGGCTTGTATTTGTCCTCAGAAAATAAGATTGTCTTTTCTATCACACTGTCAGGCTGCAAATTTTACAAACTTTTATGCTCTGCTTCTTATAAAACTGAATGCCTTTAACAGCACCCAAGTCATCTTTTGAATGCTTTACTGCTTAGATATTCATTCCACCAGATACCATAAATCATCTCTCTCAAGTTCAAAGTTCCACAGATCTCTAGGGCAAGGGCAAAATGCCACCAGTCTCTTAGATAAAACACAAGAGTCACCTTTGCTACAGTTCCCAACAATTTCCTCATCTCCATCTGAGACTACCTCAGCGTGGATTTTATTTTCCATATTATTGTCAGCATTTTGGTGAAAGCCGTTCAATAAGTCTCTATGGAGTTTCAAATTTTTCCACGTTTTCCTGTCTCTTCTGAGCCCTCCAAACTGTTCCAACCTCTGCCTGTTACCCAGTTATGAAGTCACTTCCACATTTTTGGGCATCTTTTCAGCAGCTCCCTACTTTACTGGTACCAATTTAAGTACTATTAGATTTAAAAAAAAAAAAAAAAAGCAGCAGGAACTGTTTCACCATAGCCTGGATCTGTTACAGGCTACAGATCTATCTTAGTCATTACCATCTTACACAGTATGTGGGCTGGAAGTGGAATGAGCTGTTTCATGAACCTGAAGAAGCATATTAGGCACTGTATTTGCTTCTTGATGGTAGGATCTGGAAGATGCAGCAATTTGTATTTTCCTTGGAGTGATTATCCTATAATGGCTCTAACCATCAGCTCCCTAAAATTTTTGCGGGAGTGGCTCGATTCTGAAATTTTGCAGGACTTATCACCCACCATCTTGTGTTCAGGTGTCTCACCATTGATTCCAACATGCTTATTCCAGATAATAAGTGTCTCATAATTGATACATTAGATTAGTGAGATGTTCATAATATCGAAATGGTCCAGAAGTATTGTGACTATATTATGACTGAAAGGTATGGCAACAGAGTTCATATAGTCTTGGTTCAAAATTGAATGAATCCAATCTCTAATTCTAATTTTTATTTTATTTTTTATTTTTTATTTTTTTTGAGACGGAGTTTCGCTCTGTCACCAAGGCTGGAATGCAGTGGCGTGAACTCAGCTCACTGCAACCTCCACCTCCCGGGTTCACACCATTCTCCTGCCTCAGCCTCCCGAGTAGCTGGGACTACAGGCGCCCACCACCATGCCTGGCTAATTTTTTTTTTTTTTTTTTGGTATTTTTTAGTAGAGACAGGATTTCACCGTGTTAGCCAGTATGATCTGAATCTCCTGACCTTATGATCACCCCGCCTCGGCCTCCCGAAGTGCTGGGATTACAGGCGTGAGCCACTGCGCCTGGCCTCTAATTCTAAATTGTTAATTGAATAAATCTCTTCATTAACTGAAATATAAAACAACACACTTGTCAGATAAATGATCGTATATCATGTACTTGGGCAAAATATCATGTTCTTTAGAGTAGTTGTGATTTGGATTGCCAGTTGTTTGAGAAGTCATCTTTTTAAAATCTATCTGGTTAGAAGACCTGGTAGATAAGACAGAACCAGAAGCCTCACTGGTTAACTACATGCAACTATTACAAGGACAACCATCTTCACATCGTTTAGATCTTTAAAGGTGTTACTTATGCCCATTGTCCTCATTCCCTTAGATTCTGGAATGCAACATTATTTTTACTTACTATCTTGGCTGGTGGGAGGAATATTTTCAGAGACTTCCACTTGGCTTTCTACGCTATGAGAGGTCTTATCTCAGGTGCCAAAATCCCAAAGTGAGGTTTATATATTTTCTAGTCAGGGAAATTATGACTGGGTAAGTTGTTGAAACGGCGTGCTTTATCTGGGCATTCATTTATTACTTGACCTGTATAGACCCTAACTCTAACAGGGAACACTTTAGATTTATCTTTATTAATGTCAATTCAGACCCTTTGTTTGATAGTCCTTGAAATGTCTTAGTATTTTACTTTCCCCAGAAAAAATTCAGCTGAATAAATGGTTATACGTCTCTTTGAGGCAAAAGTGGAGTAATCATTACAAGATATAATTGCTGCAGTGTTGGATAGCTATTGGTTTTAAAAACTGGCCATGTAATCAACAAATTTCATATCTGAAAATTAGTGGGAGCTCAGGAACTGAAAAAGTGATGTGACTTGTCATCAGGACAACAGTTCTCAGCTTCTTGTTCCTTATTCACCCTTTCTTCTGCTTACAGATGTTAAGCAGAACCTTCATTTGCTTCACATTTTTTCCCTCAGATAGAATACCATGTTCTATTAATCATCTCCAGAACTCTCTGCAGGTGCAGCCCCATGGCAGTCCCACCAACCTGTCATTTGCTGTTATAATTGTAGCACTATGGCACCTGGCAATTAAGAGCTGCCACCTGGAGATCTGTCATACTCATTGCTGTTAACAGAGTGCAATGAGTGCCAACAATTAATTGCTATTGAGCCAAGCTCTGTGACTACTTCTCCAACCGTCAGACCTGCTCTAAAGAGAAGAACCAACATTGGACTTAGTGGTCTTCTCAGCCCTTTCATTGTTACATTCATTGATAGTCTTGTTGGAAAGTGTATCCTCTGGGCTCTACCATCGATTTATCGCTGATAAATCTTCCAGCATTACATAATCTCTGCATTCCAGTATGCCCAGTTTTCTGAGAATTTTTTCCCCCATCCTCTACCATATGCGATGGCAACTCAGGCATTTATACGTCTTCAGTATAGGGCATCACTTTCAGGATTTTAAAAGTCATCATAGGAAGTGAGTTTTACCCTGAAATTCTTGCCAGAGTCTTAAATTTCATATCACTTTCCAGTGACTCCATGTCAATAAAACCTTACTAGTTGTGACAAATGTACCATAATAATGTAACACGTTAGAAACAGGGAAAACTGGGGCAGGATATGGAAAATTTCTGAACAACCTTTCCGAAATTTCTGCAAATATAAAACTTTTCTAAAATAAGATTGATTAAATATTTTTAAATCTATAAAATAGAATTATAGGAGAGATTCACAGTCATTTATATTTAAATTTTAAATATTTAAATAATTTTCAAAAATATATACTGTGAGACAGTAAAACTTTTTAAAGGGCAATTATGTAATAGGTTTATGTAATTTTAATTAAGCATTTGAAACATTTTAGTAAGTAGGAAAATAGTACATTGTAGTTTAGAGTCTCATCAAAAGAGAAATATGTGATTAAAAGTTTATTCTGTCAAATTGTTCTTGATATTTCTTTTTCTTTTTTTCATTATTATCCTTTGTTAGGAAACAAAGTGTTAATTAGCTGTTGAAACTGTTGATATTTTAAAGGCAGAAATCAGAAAATTCTAAGTTAAATTGTCTTATCACCAAATTCAGTGTTGTTCAATTTCCAATTACTTCATTTTTAGGACATTGTAGCTGGTTACAGCCTTGAAATTGCTTGGAATAATCGATCCTTTGCTGAATAACTTGTTAAGATGCAGGAAAATGAACTTTCTTTACTCCAAATTATATGCATAATTGGTGGCATGTTTATGATTTAAGAACATGATGGGCTAAGAAGAATTCTGAATTTTGATTTAGAATCAAATGCTGGTTGAAAATGCTGGTAGATATAGTGAAGACTTTAACAATATGTAATTATTTTTTAAACATTGAAAAATCGGTATTGCCTAAGGATATTATTTGCATGGTTTTTCAGTACTTAGTGACCTTGCAAATTAGTGAAATAACTTGAAAAATTGCTGTTGTTTTAGTTCAATGTCCTATAAAGTAATTCACTAACTTACTGATGAAAACAAAAAGATTTACTTTGGTAATTGTATTCATCCTAACTTTTCTCCATGTGCTTTTTAAAAAAAAAAGTATAAAAAACAATTTAGACCATGTATGTTATGTGGATCATTCAAACATGTGTTGTATATGTACACACACACTTATACACACACACATACATGCACACACATATATTCACACAATTATTTAATTGAAAAAAATTCACTGAGTAGTTACTATAGGCTGTCCATTAAACACATTTTTTTTGAAAAGATAAACGACATATCTTGTTAATCTTGAAAACTCAGTGCAGGAGAGAAAGGAGCAATCTAGAGAAGCATCTCAAGTCACTCTAGTTTTCATGGACACTTGAAAATTACCCTTTGAGGGATAAAAATGACACATTCTAAGAAATTCAGGAAAACTGTAGAGGAAGGATAAAATAAATATAATAAACAAAGACTATTAGAAAGGCCAACTGAAATAACATTTGATGCAACTAGTTTGCCTGGCTCAGAAACCTGGACATCCTATCTACAGGAAATGGGAGGCTGTTGAAAGATGTGTGTAACGGAAAAACACTATATGTTTTAAGAAGCTAACTATGGTGGTTATGCAAATAATAAATTATGCAAACAAACAGTAGAAGCAGATAGATATATAGATTCAAATTCTCAACCTACCAGGATCAAGATTATCTTTTTTTTTTTTTTTTAAATATAAAAAGGCATATAAAGAGTTCCTCACCTCCAAGATATCTATAATGTTGTATTGTGCTTCTGTGGATTCTTTGACACTGGCTTCCCAATGTGTTATTAGATACACACACACTATAGTGTATATATATGTATGTACATGCTGGTACATATCATACATACCTGTACATGCATATATATTATACACAAGACATATATACATGAATATATGTACATGTGTATACATATGTGTGTGCATATACACATACGTATACCTTCCTAGATTCATACATACAAGTAGATACACATATACTCTTGTCTTAGGGCTGCTATAACAAAAATATCATGAACTGAGTGGCTTATAAAGAACAGAAATTTATTTCTTACAGTTTTGGGGACTGGGATGTCCAAGATCAACGGGCATGCAAATTTCTTGTCTAGTGACGCCCTGTTTTATTATATATAGTGCCTTCTTGCTGAGACTTCCCACTGTATAAGGGACAAAAAACTCCCTTGGGCCTCTTTTGGTAAGAGTACTAATCTCATCCATGAGGATTTTGTCCTCATGACTTAGCCACCTCCCACAGAAAACTATCTTTTAATACCATTACATTGGAGACTAGGTTTCAGTGCATAAATTACGGGAGGACACAAACTTCAGACCATGGTGATAATGTGCAGATTTATATATATATTTATGGAAATATATATGTATATTTAATTTTACTTAATATTTTGTGCTTGTTTATTTTATTTAGGATTGTTTGCAAGTTATCTATTTAGCCATACTACTATAAAGAATATTTTTAAATTGAATTTCCATAATTTATTTGATAGGTATTATTATTTTAGACTATAGAAATTTAAAAATGGAAATTGACTAAATGATACAGTATTTTATTAAAATGTTAAAATATTTGTTAGTAATTAATTGAGTATACAGTTTACTTACAGTTTATGCACTTTACCACCACATTATGGTAGCTTCAATAAATTAACTCCTGAATAAAAATTATAAGTGCTGGAATAAAGGAAAAAAAGTTTTTTCCCTCATGTGACATTTGAGAGTAGTTTAATTCAATTTAACCCTTGCCTTTGAGTAGCAAATGCAAACAGCTGAAGGTTCCTGCAAAATATGAGGAAGTGGAGTTTATTTGCTCTTGAAACAAGTTGCCTATATATATAGTTTATAAGTTGTAAGGACTGTGGTGTTTGGAAAGATATTGTAGCTCGAGTCATAACAGAAAACCTGCTGGAAGCTGGAAATTTAAAATTGGTTTCTCAAAAGTGTAAAGTGAATGCTGTTTCATTGCAATTTGGCAGCATACCAGAAAAACATAAAAGTATTATTGTTTTCATATGTATTCATGCTGATCAAAGTGCAGACAAAATAATAGATCTATACATATGTGAATTTTTATTACAATGATTTTAATGATGTACTTGCTTCTAAAGTATAATATGCTATTTATTATGCCACAGGTTCAAACAACATTCAAAGAAACTTTCATTCAATCAGATATCTTAGACATAAAAAAGGCACCATGGGTCCCAAGCTCCAGCTCAGTTTTTAAAACCTTTTAACAGTTCTGTTTACACTTCTGGTACTGTAGTTTATTCTGTATTTGCTATCCTTAATCAAATAAGAGTTTAAATATGCATAAGGAGTCACACCACAGTTGTAACATTAAAAAACATACAATTTCATGTGTTGTTTAATTACCTTATTTATTAAAGTATAATTTTCTAACAGGTAAAATTATAGCTCTAATGCAAATATAAAATAAACTTGTATCAAAGATGTTATTCAACTCATTAAGTGACTCCGGTTCCAGTAACATATTAACATCATTACAAGGAACATTAAAAGAGCTTTATAGCCAATGTTGAGGTAAGATTATTGGTTAGTTCCAACACTGGTTAGTATCCAACATAGCCACAAGCCATAATCTTTGGTAGTTATCTGTTTCATTGGACAGAAATAAATTGCTCTTCTACTGGAGAGAATTTTTGATCTTTTCTACTATTTCTACACATAAAAATGCCTCTCAATAGTAAGACAAACACAGCATTGCACTAAAAAAAATCTTAGTAATCTCTTACCTATGTTTATTTTTTTACTTTATAAAACATATCTCTTCATTGTGTTTTCTATCTGAAGATTTACACTTATATACAGTAAAATGAATAAAAGGATAGCAAGTATATATATTAATAACATTTTTACATCTTTATGTTTAATTAACATATAACACATTGTACATATTCAAAGTGTAAATGACATGATCTTGACATATGCATGTGTCCATTAAGTAATCATCATAAACAAGATAATAAACATGTCCAAAAGTCCCAAAACTTCCTAGTGAGCTTTATAATGCACACTCAGACCTCTCAGGTGTGAAGTACTGAAATACACAAACAGACAAACATGCATGCACACTTGGATATCTAATTATTTTAGCAACACTTGTTCAAAATGTTATCCTTATGCCCATGAATTGTCTAAAAACTTATTTAAAAATTAGATAACGAACATTCTCTCAGAACACAGTGCAATCAAATTAGAACTCAGGATTAAGAAACTCACTCAAAACTGCACTAAAACTGAACAACCTGCTCCTAAGTGACTACTGGGTAAATAATGAAATTAAGGCAGAAATCAAGAAGTTCTTTGAAACCATTGAGAACAAAGAATTAATGTACTAGAATCTCTGAGACACAGCAAAAGCAGTGTTAAGAGGGAAATTTATAGCACTAAATGCCCATATCAGAAAGTGGGAAAGATCTGAAATCGACACACTAATGTCACGATTAAAAGAGCTAGAGAAGCAAGAGCAAACAAATTCAAACGCTAGCAGAAGACAAGAAATAACTAAGATGAGAGCAGAAATGAAGGAGATATAGGCACGAAAAATGCCTTAAAAAATCAATGAATCCAGGATCTGTTTTTTTGAAAAGATTAACAAAATAGATAGACCTCTAGCCAAACTAATAAAGAAGAAAAGAGAGAAGAATCAAATACACACACACACACACACACAATGATAAATGAGATATCACCATTGATCCCACAAAATACAAATTACCATCAGAGAATACTATAAACACATCTACACAAATAAACTAGAAAATCTAAAAGAAATTGATAAATTCCCGGACATATACACCCTCCCAAGACTAAACCAGGAAGAAGTCAAATTCCTGAATAGACCAATAACAAGTTCTGAAATTGAGGGAGTAATTCATAGTCTACAAGCCAAAAAGCCCAAGGCCAGATAGAATCACAGCCAAATTCTACCAGAGGTACAAAAAGGAGCTGGTACCATTCCCTCTGAAACCATTCCAAGCAACAGAAAAAGAGGGACTCCTCCCTAACTCATTTTATGAAGCCATCATCACCCTGATGCCAAAACCTGGCAAAGACACAACAAAAGAAGAAAATTTCAGGCCAATATCCCTGACGAACATCGATGCGAAAATCCTCAATATAATACTGGCAAAACGAATCCAACAGCACATCAAAAACTTACCCACTACAATCAAGTTGACTTCATCCCTGGGATGCAAGGCTGGTTCAACATATGCAAATCAATAAATGTAATCCATCACATAAACAGAACCAATGACCAAAACCACATGATTATCTCAATAGATGCAGAAAAGACCTTCAGCGAAATTCAACATCCCTTCATGCTAAAAACTCTCAATAAACTAGGTATTGATAGAACATATCTCAAAATAATAAGAGCTATTTATGACAAACCCATAGCCAGTATCATAATGAATGGGTGAAAGTTGGAAGCATTCCTTTTGAAAAGCAGAACAAGATGAGAATGCCTTCTCTCATCACTCCGATTCAACATACTATTGGAAGTTCTAGCCAGGGCAATCAGGCAAGAGAAATAAATAAAGTGTATTCAAATAGAAAGAGAGGAAGTCAAATTGTCTCTGTTTGTAGATGACATGATTGTATAGTTAGAAAATCCCATCATCTCAGACCAAAATGTTCTTAAGCTGATAAGCAACTTCGGCAAAGTCTCAGGATATAAAATCAGTGTGCAAAAATCACAGGCATTCCTATACACCAATAATAGACAAGTAGAGAGCCAAACAATGAGTGAACTCCCATTCACAATTACTACAAAGAGAATAAACTACTTAGGAATACAACTTACAAGGGAAGTGAAGGACTTTTTCAAGGAGAAGTACAAACCACTGTTTAAGGAAATAAGAGAAGACAAAAATAAATTGAAAAAAAAATCCATGGTCATGGATAGGAAGAATTAATATCATGAAAATGTCCATACTGCCCAAAGTAATTTATAGATTCAATGCTATTCCCATCAAGCTACCATTGACTTTCTTTGCAGAATTAGAAAAAGCTACTATAAATTTTATATGGAACCAAGAAAGAGCCCATATAGCCAAGACAATCCTAAGCAAAAACAGCAAAGCTGGAAGCATCATGCTACCTGATTTCAAACTATATTACAAGGCTACAGTAACCAAAACAGCATGGTGCCGGTACCAAAACAGATATATAGAACAGTGTAACAGAACAGAGATCTCAGAAATAATGACACACATCAACAACCACCTGATCTTTGACAAACCTGACAAAAACAAGCAATGAGGAAAGGATTCCCTATTTAATAATTCATGCTGGGAAAACTGGCTAGCCATACGTAGAAAGCAGAAACTGGACCCCTTCCTTACACCTTATACAAAAATTAACTCGAGATAGATTAAAGACTTAAATGTAAAACCTAAAACCATAAAATCCCTTGAAGAAAATCTAGGCAATACTCTTCAGAACATAGGCATGGGCAAAGACTTCATGTCTAAAACACCAAAAGCAACTGTAGCAAAAGCCAGAATTGACAAATGGGATCCAAGTAAACTAAGGAGCTTCTGGTTAGCAAAGGAAACTGTCATCAGAGTGAACAGGCAACCTACAGAATGGCAGAAAATTTTTGCAATCTATCCATCTGACAAAAGTCCAATATCTGAATCTACAAGGAACTTAAACAAATTTATGAGAAAAAAAAAACCCTCAAAAAGTGGGCAAAGGATATGAATGGGCACTTCTCAAAGAGAAGACATTTATATGGCCAACAAACATATAAAATAAAGCACATCATCAATAGCCATGAGAGAAATGCAAATCAAAATCACAATGAGACACCATCTCATGCCAGTTAGAATGGTGATTATTATAAAGTCGGGAAACAACAGATGCTGGTGAGACTGTAGAGAAATAGGAATGCTTTTACACTGTTGGTGCTCATGTAAATTACTTCAACCATTGTGGAAGACAGTGTGTCAATTCCTCAAGGATCTAGAACCAGAAATACCATTTGACCCAGCAATCCCATTGTTGGGTATATACCCAAAGGATTATAAATCATTCTACTATAAAGACTCATGCACACATATGTTTATTGCAGCACTATTTACAATAGCAAAGACTTGGAACCAACCCAAATGCCCATAGGCTGTATAAAGAATATGTGGTACACATACACCATGGAATACTATGCAGCCATAAAAATAATGAGTTCATGTCCTTTGCAGGGACATGGATGAAGCTGCAAGCCATCATTTTCAGCAAACTAACACAGGAACAGAAAACCAAACACCACATGCTCTCACTCATAAGTGGGAGTTGAACAATGAAAACACATGGACACAGGGAGGGGAACATCACAGACCGGGCCTGTCTGGGATGGGGGGCAAGGGGAAGGAGAGCATTAGGACAAATACCTAACGCATGTGAGGCTTAAAACCTAGATGACAGGTTGATAGGTGCAGCAAATCACCATGGCGCTATGTAACAAACCTGAACGTTTCGCACATGTATCCCAGAACTAAAGAAAAAAAAAAAAAAAACTCGATTCTGCAATGTATGGTATGTACATCTTAACATCAGGAACATTTTCCATTAAAACCTTTAGATTATATGAAAATTTATAAGGTAGCAATTTAATATTGTAAATATGATGGCAGTATAAAAACAAAAAGACATGATAATTTAATAATGTTAAAGAAAATAAAACAAATTTTTCTACAAACAGATTAAAAATAGTAAAGTATTATGTTTATGTTAAAAAATTAGCTGATCATACATGTATACATCTTTATTAATACTACATTGTCTTAATTACTCTAATTTTATATGTAGTCTTGAAACCAGGTACTTTTAATTCTCCAAATTTGTTGCCTATCAAGGTGATTTGCCATTCTAGGTCCTTTGAACATCTAAGGAAATTTCAGAATTTCAGCTAGATAATTTCTAAAAGAAGAAATCCAGCTAGGATTTGATTGGGGTGATCACTGTGGGAGGAGTAAACATCTTAACAGTATTGGGATTTACAGCTTAGAAATTCCATTCCATTTATTTAGGTCTTTATCTCAGCAACATTTTGTAGTCTCAAAGGTGCAGATGTTTCCTATTGCTTTCAGATTTATCCCTAAGTACATTTTGATACTATTGTAAATGTTATTTTAATTTTTTCTCTATTGACAGTCTTAAATCATAATTTAATTGGGTAATACAACTGGGTTTTGAAAAAAGTATATATATACACACAAACACACATATATATTACATATAAACCAAATATACATATATAGACATAATATACATTTTATTTTTTCTGAATTTTGCAGACTGGTTGTGCTATTATATCTTGATTTATAATTGCACTTAATAACACTCAGCCTGTTTTCAAGGACAATATATCCAAATATATGGCATGTTTCAGTTTATTTAGCACCACAAAACTTTCAAATTGTACTTACTTTTGATGGCAGTGGTGGCCCCTCTGGAGTGCCCACTGCGAGAGCACCAGCTGCAGTGGGGGAGGTGCAGTCCGACCTGCGTGCTTCACAGAGCCAGCGGTGGCCAGAAACAGGCAAGAAAGAACCCTGCACCTTACAGAGTTGGAGGGGCGCGAGCACCATGCTCCCAGGTGCAGTTGCAGCGGCCCAGCTGTGGCTCTGGACCTGGGCATCCCTGTGCTCTTGGGGCCTGAGAAACACCCTGACCCTGCAGGCTAGGAAGAGTTTGCTCCTGCTCTCTGGCCTCTCCCTACTCCCAGTGCCCGCTCTGGTGTGAAGCAAAGTTGTAGCTGAGCCCGGGAACTGTTGCGACCCAGACAGGCATGTGCGTGATAGAGGGCTGCTGACACACCAGCCTCCAGCCGCCTCAGCCCTCTCCCAGACTCTGGGCACTAAGGAGAACGGGAGGGAGCTTGAGGGGCTGAGGGTGGCTAGGCATGGGCCTGTGGGCACCCCTTAGCGTGGACAGCCTGGGCACGGCAGCCGACATATTGATGGCGGTAGGAGGCTAACAGCTTCCTGGGCGGGAAGAGCTGGGTCCTCAGTAAAACCCCACCTTCAAGCCAGGGATGACCAACAGGCTGGGGGCCAAGTGGCCAGTTCCGGGTGGAGTCCGCAACCCAGATGGTGCTTTTTCCAGGCCCGCCCATGGCTGCCCATGGACCAATCAGCATGCACTTCCTCCATTCTGAGTCCAGACTCAGTCAGACTCACACACTCACTGGGACGACCTGCCTGCAGAAAGGAGCTACTCACTTTGGGTCTCCTGATAGCTGTTCTGTCACTCAGTAAAGCTCTCCTCCACCTTGCTCACCCTCCAGTTGTCCTCAGTGTAACCTCGCTTTTCCTGGATGGGAGACGAGAACTCAGGACCTGCCAAACAGCGGGAGCAGAAGGAGCTGTAACACGCTCCTGGCCGGCTCACAAAGTTGCCGGTGGTAAAACGCTCCCTGGCTGTGGGAGTGAAGCGTGGCGACCCTCCTAGAGGCCTAGAACTCAGGATTCTCTGGGCCAGACCTGCTGTGACACTAATGCCTCCCTTTATGCTGAATGGCCGCCCCATGTAACGGGAAGCAGCACCAGGGCCAGGACCCGTGAACCAGAGCAGGGCGGAGGGACTGAAAGCTGTTACACAAATAGACTGAATCACTCGCCCCCCTTCCCCCCTCCCCCGAAATTGCCCCCTTGCTCGTGCTACGGAAGAAGAGGAGAGAAGAACTGCAGCCTTTCTGGGAGCACAGACCTCAGGGCTCCCCGAACCAGGACTGAGACACGCTGTGTCACCCTCTTTTGGGTTCTGCAGTCTCTGGCATCTCTGAGCTTTTGGGCATTACCACGCTTATGACCCCAGTGGAAGCCTCTTGCAGTACACGGAGCCGGTACCTGTGCAGGCGCCTGGAGCTGCCCATCCCGCTGCAGCAGCCGATGTGCCTGGATTTGTGGAACCAGGTAATTTTCTGCCTCAGCCGCTTGCTCACTCACACAACCCTCGCTGCTCCATTCCTACCTTGCCCTTGGCAGGCGTGGGGTCTGGGCTGGTAGCCCAAGCTGAGTGGGCAGAACAAGATCGACAGGTACTCAAGCAGAAGGTACCACGGGCCACAGAGGTTTCTGGCTGGTGAAGCGACACCCAGGGATCCTGTGACACTTTTCAAAAACTGGAATAGTAAAATAATACAAAATCGACTCATAAGCAAACATGTAACTACATATGACAATTATGTAAATACTAATCTAACCACTTTTTTTTTTTTTTTTTTTTTGAGACAAGAGTCTCACTCTGTTGCCCAGGCTGGAGTGCAGTGGTGCCATCTCCCCTCACTGCGACCTCCAACCTCTGCCTCCGGGTTCAAGCGATTCTCCTGCCTTAGCCTTTCTAGGAGCTGGGATTACAGGCACCCACCACCATATCTGGCTGATTTTTGTATTTTCAGTAGAGAAAGGGTTTCACTCTGTTGGCCAGGCTTTTGAACTCCTGCCCTTAAGTGATCCACCGGCCTCGGCCTCCCAAAGTGCTGTGATTACAGGCGTGAGCCACCACACCTGCCAAACCACTTTAATTTTACGTTTACATTCTTACTCTTTTGTTTTTCTTCTCTTGCAAATGTCTTATGCTGTTTATTGACTTTGGGTTTCATTTTTCCCCTGTTTTTTCCCTAATCTACTTTCTTATATTTTACTAATGTTATGCTCCTTTTTATTTTGAGACTTTAAAAAAGTTGTGTAATTTTTGCTTTGTATCACAAATACGTATACATATCTAATTAAATGAAAGCAGGGACTCAAACAGATATTTGTGCAGGATTTTCCTTAGCAATATTATTCACAATAATGAAAGGGAGGAAGCAACCCCATTGAATATTTATGGATAAGTGAATAAACAAAATGTAGTGTATACTACAACATATTATTCAGGCTTAAAAAATAAATTCTGACAAATTCTACAAGATAGATGAAACTTAAAGTCATTACAGTAAGTGAAAGAAACCAGTCACAAAAATATTGTATGATGCCAATTATAGGAGTTACTTGGAGATGTCAAATTAGTAGAAACAAAGTAGAATGGTGATTGCCAGAGTCTGGAAGAAGGGAAAAATGGGGAGTTATGTTTAACAGGTACAGAGTTTTGGTTGGAAAAGAAGAGAAGTTCTGGAGATGTATGCTGATGGTGGTTGCAAAACAGTGCAAATATACTTAATGCCACAGAGCCATGCACTTACAATGATTAAAAAGCTAAATTTTTATGTTCTGTGTGTCTTTCCAGAATAAAAACACCCTGCAATTAAAGCATAGAAATAGAATATATTATATAGAATTTCATGATGATATTTTGAAAGTTTGCTTATAATTAGCATTTCATCCGGGTGCAGTGGCTCACGCCTGTAATCCCAGCACTTTGGGAGGCTGAGGCGGGCGGATCATGAGGTCAGGAGATTGAGACCATCCTGGCCAACATGGTGAAATCCTGTCTCTACTAAAAGTACAAAAATTTGCCGGGCATGGTGACGCGTGCCTATAATCCCAGCTACTTGGGAGGCTAAGGCAGGAGAATCACTTGAACCAGGGAGTCAGAGGTTGCCCTGAGCAGACATCATGCCACTGCACTGCAGCCTGGCAACAGAGCGAGACTCTGTCTCAAAAAAAAGAAAAAAAAAAAGAATTTGAAGAGCCTTAATTTCAGATAAGGTAATCTAGGACATACCAATACAGATGTAAGAAAACCATAAAACATTTCTATTTTCAATCATATTTTCTAGGAAAATTTTATCAAATCAGTCAATTTTGTTTAATAATATTACTCTATTCTTATTTCTAATAATCAAAGTGTGGAAAAGCATCATATAGACTAAATTTACATTATCACACTGACTGCATAAAATAATTTTGAAAACAGTAGAAGTTATAAGTAGCCCCTATAAGTAAAACATGAGTACACAGAACAAAAAATTAATAGGATGCAATTCCAATAATATTGACCTGATTTCTTCATCTAGTAGAATTTTTTTATAATGGAAATTCAGTTTTTCGAATAATTCATCTAAAGTTTTGTTTATATTTATAATTAATGAGATGCTATACAAACTTGACTCAATGACACAGATCAAGATCAAGATCTACAAGATTAAGAAGTATCTTCTGGGGCCCTTTCTTTTCAAGTTCTTTTTAAACTACTCAAGAGGCAGCTGATGCTCCATAAATTACATCATTTACCTTACAGATTTTTTTTTCAAAAAAATGTGTTCAGCATGAAATATTAGCTACAGGGTAAGCTAAATAAATTAAACATGAAATATAGTTTTGCTTTTAAAAATAATTTGCAAAAAGATCTTGGTATTTGTTTTTCTGAAGTGAAGTATTCTTACAAAGTGTAATAACCTTGTGGGACAAAACCTGTGGGGAAAATGGAGAAACACTGAAGAATTTTAATTATCTTTCCTGGGGTTACAACCTTTATACTCTCTCTTAATAATCTGTGTGTGTGACAAACCTCCTGCAGCTCCCTCAAAAGTGAGTGACTGAGATTCCTGATGGTATAGCAGTGCATTTCATTCAAACCCCTTTCTTATCTAGTGCCTGTATTTCAATATACAATTTCTGTAAACCTTAGTTAGCCATTTCAACCCCAAATCACAATAACAATATATTTTATCTCAAGTTAGGCAGTTCCTCTGAGTAATTTTTTTTAATTCTCAAGACTGTACTTACGGGATTCTAAAGAATCTACAAAAATAAAAATATTTTAAAAAGGAGTGAAAGAGAGAGAGAAGAAACTGTATAGTTCATTCTATTGTTACTAAAATGTAGCATTATTCTCTGTTAATCTAATTAAAATTGGTAATATCATTTAATATTTATATCTTCAACAAAAATTTGAAATCACGAATAAGAAATTTAATTGGTTAATAAATATGTTTGAGTTGAATTCAAATCCTTATATATTACCTTAAGTAAAGAATACAAGTTGAATTATGATACAGAAAATTTTATTCCTCATTATCCAATACTCAGAGCTATATTAAACCTGAAAGAAAATGGTTTTGATTATGAAAATTCTTGATAAGTTATACCTGCAATTTTGCTTTAATGAAACAGATTTAACTAAGTAATAGCATTATCTGCTTAAATGTGTTCAGTCTAGCAACTCAAAGGCCTCCTAATACTTACAATAGCTTGATAGTTACATTTGACAAACATTGATTTTCCTAACATTGTGTGTAAAGCATACTCAGAATTTCAGAATTCCGATTTTCTCTCTGCTATTTGGGCACATCGATTAACTTCTTTACGACTCAATATGTTCACTCTTAAAATAGTAACAATGATAGTACCTAGGTATTCAGTTTTTATGATGTGATGTGTATTAAATGCATCATAGTTTCTGCCAGATAGTGATTTCTCAATAAATATTTGCTAATGCTTTAGTACAAACAGAAAAATGGGTTATAATAATGACGATGCTGTTGATTCTCCTCATATAGGACATTTAATCGTTTCTTAAAGAAGTTGCATTTAAGTTAGGGCACTATTTTGTGTTCAGATTGAAAATACTATATAGTCATATTTAAGTAAAACAAGTCTTGCATGAATGTCTTAACAACAGAATTCATAAATGAACTTAAGGAAGAACAGGGAAGATGGAATAATGCTTTGTGGCATAGAAAGCATTTGTTGGAAATCTTTCAGCTCAACTAAAACTTGAAACAAAATTGAAAATATTTACAAAAAACTTAAATGCAGTATTGACCCTGATGAGTTTCTGAGGAAAATACAGTCCAACATTATTCAAAAGAGACTAATCAAAGTAGTTCTTAAGAAAATGTTTTGAAAAGAGATCATAAAATGAAGATCAGGTATGTAATTATTTTAATAATCTAGTCATGAGATAAAAAGCAGAGTGTTTTTTGTTTGACTAGTTGCTTTCTTTTGTCATAGAAAAATGACAGTTTCAAGAGTCATTCTTTGTTAAGCACAGAGAGCATTTTACATTTTGAACCAGTGTCATATGGTGCTAAGAAGGTTAATATCCCAATTTGTGCCTAAGTCGACAATTTTGTTCTCAATCAAAATACTTTATTCACATAGCTGATGAGTGTCTGCACTTGATTTAGTGCTGAAATGTCAAACTAGGACTTACAAAAAAAACTTAATATTAGAGTTACAAGAGGCTTAAATTGAAAATAATGATTCAATTCAACTCATCACTACTGAAATAAGGAAACTGAAAGCAAAACGTATGCAACTACATGAACATTGGCTTCTCTCCTAAGAATCAAAACCCTTAAATGGCTGAGAAAGAAAATTATCTGGTTCCACAAATGCAGGCAAAATTGTACTGTTTCTGGGAGATCAGTAGGTGCAAAACACATCAGCCTTTAGAGTAGCTTAATAAACCTCTCACGCTCCATTCCATCCCCATCTGAGACCAGTGAAAGGATCACTGCTTCTTGGGAAGGTGTGGAGGAAAACAACTTCTGCACCAGGGGAGAGACAAGGATTGTCTTGGGGCCCCAAATTTTGCACTAAAGCAGAAATGTGCAACTGTGGTCAAGAGTGGGAAAACCAAAGGTGCATTGATCCTATGGAAGAAGAAACAAAATATTGTGTCCTTATTGTGGTGTAGGAGACATGCAATAATATAAAGCAAAGGTTTCTACCACTGAGGTGGGTGGAGGGCAAGGTAGTATTTCTTCTCAAAAAAAAACCTCATACAGATAAATGACAGTTTGACTCCCACTAGAGTGAGAGTTAGGAAGTGCTGAGAATAACCCATCTCTGAGTGTCTGATATTCAGGCTGGCTCAAAAATAATCAGAATCATCCCTCTGCTTGCAACATAAATTTTTGTACCTAGTCAAAAGAAATATTGTTTTATAGTTAAAGAGGAACAAGAAAGTAAAGAGAGACCATCTCTATTACACAGGTATGTAGGGATTGCTGAAAGCTAATGGTAGAACAGGAGCATCAGCATATGCCCTCCAGAGCCTCCGGTCCCACACTGGACACAGGATAGTAGCAGCCCCACTGATGGAGGAATTTGAATTATATGGTTCACTGAATGTTATGACAACAACAACAAAACCCAACCCAGGTCAACTATTGAAAATATTGACTTAACTCTTGCTCCTGCCCAGACTAACATCATGAAAAACAAAAGTATAAAACAAGTGGAGCGTAAATAATGATCTCATGATTTACTACTTTTCTACCCCTGATGATTTGCATTACTTTAGAAATTGGTGGGCACATAAAAGCAAGTAAAAATAAAACAAAAGGAATGTTTTCAAAATGTAGTGAAATCAACAGAATCAGACTCAGAGAGAATGCAGATGTTGGAACACACCTGCAAGTAATTTAAAATAATAATGATCAAAATTTTAAAGGATCTAGTAAACAAAAAGACGCCATGTATGAACACATGAGGAATTTCATCAGAAATGGGAAAAATGAAAGACAAATGCTAGAAACAAATGAAAACAGGAGAGCAGGAATGAAGAATCACATGGGAAAACTGATTAGTGAACTGGTCAGAGCTAAAGAAAGAAACACCACATTTTATAGTAGGTCAATATAAGTTATTTAAAAGGAAGCACGGGGACAAAACAAACAAAGAAAAACAAAACCAAACAAACAAAAATTCAAGAGCATCCATGAATTCTGTGATGGTGTAAAATGGATTAAAATACAATGAATTGAAATCCATGAAGGAAATTACAAAGTGAAAGGGAGAGAAGAAATATTTGAAAAGATAACTAAAGAGATCAGATAACCTCAGAGAGCTCCAAGAAAAATTAATACAAAATGTAAGCACACCTAGAACAATCATACAAGTCAAACTGCCGAAAACCGTAGAATTAAGAAAAAAATAGTGAATTGTGTCACAGAAAAATAGGAACATTATCTAGAGAAGAACAAAAATAAATATTACAGTGAACTGCCAGAATTTCTATAGGTCAGAAGCCATTGATAAGAAATCTTGAAAGAACTGAAAAAAAGTCAACCCATCATCCTATACCCATTAAATATATTACTAATAACATTTAAATGAGAACATTAAAAAAAATTAAGCAGTGGAAGCACCCACTGCTGACAGGATTGCACTAATCTAAATGTAAAAGAGGTTTTTTAAGCCAGAAGGAATATGGACACAGATGGAAATTAAAACTATGCAAAGAAATGAAGAAGGTAGGAAAAGATAAAATAAGAATGCAAAGCTCAATTATTTTCCACTATTCTAAAGATTTCTAAAGATAATTGATTGTCTAATTTTTTTTTAAGTAACTTTATACTATAGAACCGTGGTCCCCAAACTTGGCAGCAGGGACTGGTTTCATGGAAGACAATTTTTCCACGCACAGAGGGTGGGTGGAGGGTTTCAGGATGAAGCTTTTCCACATCAGAGCAGGCATTATATTCTCATAAGTAATGTGCAACCAGATCCCTCATATGCAAATTCACAATAAAGTTTGCACTCCTATGACAATCTTATGCCACGGAGATCTAACAGAAGACACAGCTCAAAGGGTAATGTTCACTCACATGCAGCTCACCTCCGGCTGTGTGTGCAGGTTCCTAACAGGCCAGGAACCTATACTGGTCTGTAGCCTGGGGGTTGGGGACCCTGCTGTGCAGATCATAATATTTGAGAGTACAATGCATGACATAAGTAGTACAGAATAAGGAAAGAAGGAAAGAGAAATACATACTTTTCAGGCTTTTACACTCTATTTTTGTTGATATGAATGATAGATTATCATAATGAGTTAAACTACATATTGAAATCTCTAGAGTAACAACAAACATTTATAAAAGGTGGTACATCCATTGTTTTTATAGAACTTCTAGTTTTTTATTTTTAAAGTAGTATTTGTGCTGTTATATATGAAATAAGGTTAATCTTCAATATCCATGTTTTGAGAATTAGCGACAATGTCAAACTAATTCATTTCAAGATAGTTTTATTATTAAATATTAATATTTTAATATTAGTTATTAAAATAAGTATTTAAAAATCCCATCCCAACATTAGGACAATATATTACAAATCATGTTTTAAAATTGGTATGTACTGCATTAAAGTTTTCTGTTATTCCATGAAGTTATTTCAATTAATTTTAGGATTGCACATAACACAGATACGGAATTGCATAAAGGTCACATAAAAAGTGGCCAATTATCTTATATTGGTGTTTTTGTTTCTTTCATAATATTAAATAATATTTTAAATGAAGGCAGGAATTTGAAAATCATCAATATATACAACAATTTTCTGGATTTCTTTGTCTTTATTATTCTAATTCTATTTTTTTGCTACTATATTTTATTTTTATTTCACATTCACACTAAGTTTCTTTGCTTCTCTGCTTCCTGGTACATTAACTTTCCCAGCCTTTTTATCATGAGGATCTTTCAGTTTTTTCGCCTGTTAAAAATTTCTTTCCTAAATTCTTATTCTTTCACCAGATGGGTACACTAGTATAGAAAGCAAAGTTCTGGCTGCAATATTAGTTCACTCTGTAAATTACTTTTCAATTACTAATGTCACATTAAAAGATTATTGAAATTAACTGATGTGAGGCTTCTGCTTCAAACCAAGATTGAATAACAGAGACCAGATTTATCTAAATAGAAAAACTAAAACGACAGAAAAAATGTGAAATAACAGTTTGCAAAATACCGGACATCAGGCAACAAGATACAGTGATCCCAGAGATATGAGCCACAAACAAAGTAAACTCTACAAATGCCCTGGTTTACTGACAGAAGAGTTTCCAAGCTGCAGTGAAGAGGTTTGGAGGGAGCCTGGGGGAGTTTAGTGTTCTCCCTGAGTTGAGAAGACAAAGTCAATAATCTGGTAATACAAGGTGGGTAGAGTTCAAACATCAGAGTAATGGCAGGTAGAGAGCTGCACACAAATAATACTCTGAAAATCTATCTGAAAAAGCAATTTTGTGGTTCTCAACAGAATAATAATCAACAATACATGTGAGTTAATTCTCACTGGTTGGGAAAGCAACAATCCAAAGGATTGAAGACGTCAAATGATCAGAGAGAATGTATTGCGAATAGCACCTGTTTTCAACATCCAGAATGGAATTTCTTATAATCCACAAGGCATGGAGCACAAGACTCACAATGGTTTTTTCTTAGTAGTAGGAAATTATTAGCCGTAGAGAAAACACTATTTTATCCAAAATTAACAAGTCTTAAATGTAATATCCCCCCCAAAATCAAACTTTTTTCCAAGTAATATAGATGCCTCATAGAAAAATAAAAAATCAAGAACATGTATAAGAATACAAAAATATCCAACATTGACACATTGAAATTCATGGTGTGTGGCATCCAATTAAACATTGCTGGACATACGGTAAAAAATAACACAACCCATAAGAATGGGAAAATCAACTCTGAAGTAATACAGGTTTTAGAAATAGACTACATCTGTTATGTCATTAGAGTGGATAGCACAATTATATTTCAGGTGTTCAAAAAGCTAAAGATTATAACTATTAAGTAGAGACATAAATTATATTAAAATAACCTAAATTAAATTTCTAGAGGTGAAAACTATTAATACAGTGCCTGAGATAAAAAAAAAAATACAATGATATGAAGCCACAGATTAGACTTGCAAAAGAAAATACTACTGCACTTGAAGAAATACAAGTAAAACTACTCAAATGAAACAAAAATGTAAAGAACTCTACCACCCTTGATACCACTGAAAAGGAAGAAAGCTTCAGTGAACATTAATAAAATCTCAGGTGACAAAATATACATGTAATTGGTGTTTTCTAAGAGAGTAGAGAGAGGATGGAGAGGAGAAGTATATGAATAAATTAAGACTGAAAATATTCTAAATTTAATGAGAACTGAAAACACACAGGCCCAATAAATTCAAAGAACCCCAAATATAATACATGTGAATGATATTACAATAAGACACCACATATCAAATTGCTTAAAATCTGTGATAGAAAATTTTAAAGGCACCCAGAGAAAAATGGCATAGTACATACAATGGAACAAAGATAAAGATGAGAGTAAATTTCCTGTTAGATACAATGGAAGTAAAACAATGAAGGAGTGATGTCTCCAAAATACTGAAAGAATAAAAAATCTGTTAACTTAGTAAATAATGAAAACATGTTTTTAAAATGAAGGCTAAATGAAGACTGTTTCAGGTATACAAAAACTGGTAAAAAAATTCCCACTGTTATAAGCAATGTTGAAAGACACGCTCATGCAAAAAAAAAAAAAAAAAAAAAAAAAAAAAAAATACGCTGCCAGATAGAAATATGAAGATAGAGAAGGAAATAAAAAACATAAGAACTAGTATATATCTGAATGAATATTTAAAATTTCTTTTATTATGTAACCATATTTAAAATGAAAAACAGCAATGTTACATGATTTATAATACATGTAAAAGTAATATATGTAAAAGCAATAGCACAAAGGTTGGGAGGGAGAAGTGAAACTATTCTATTGTAATGTTATTATACTGTAGGAGAAATGGTTTAATATCACTTCAGGTTAAACCATGATTAAGTGAAATTTGTATATGATAAACCTTAAAGCAACCACTAAAATAAAAAAAAAAAATCAAGTTATAGTTAATAAGCCAACACAGGTGATGAAATAGAATTACAAGAAAATAATTAATTAAAAAATCGCAACAAAATATGGGAACAGAGAACTTATGGGAAATCTAGAAAACTAAAAAGTGAGCAGGTAGAATTAAACCTAATCCTATTTCAATTAAACAACAGAGATTAGCAGATTAGATAAAGAAAGAAGGAACTAACTATGTGCTGCCTACAAGAGAGTTGCTTATATAGGAAAACAAAATTAGATTAAATGCAAAATTGTGGAAAATATACAATTTAAATAGTAGTCTAAGTAGGGCTGTAGTAGCTATGTTAATATCTTACAAAGTGCATTTCAGACTAAGGATTATCACTGGAATAGAGAAGGCTACTTTATAATAATTAAAGGATCAATTTAGTAAGCAGACAAAACAATTCTAAGCATGTATTTACCTAATAACAGCTCATTAAAATATATGTAGCAAAATAAGTGTTCTTTTTGATAAATATTTCAGGAACAATATAATATTACAAAAATGGACTTCAACTCAGTGATCACATCATAAACACAAAATGACTACAAGTAGATCAGACATCTGAATATAAAATCTTAAACTTTAAAACTTGTTTTAAGAACACAGAGACTACAATCTTTATGAACTTTGGGTTAAGCAACAATGTCTTAGATTTGACATCAATAGCACAATCAATAAAACACAAATTGATAAATTGTTGTTCATGTATATTAATAGATTTTGCTCTTTGAAAGACAATGTTAAAAGAAGGAGAAGTCAAGATGCAGCCTAGAGAAATACTTGCAAATCATATATTTGATAAAGTACAAAAAACTTATCCACCACAATCAAGCTGGCTTCACGCCTGGGATGTAAGGCTGGTTCAACATACACAAATCAATAAGCATAATTTATCACATAAACAGAACTAAGGAAAGAAAAAATCATGATTATCTCAATAGACGCAGAAAAGGCCTTGTATAAAATTCAATCTACCTTCATTTTAAAAACTCTCAATAAACTAGGTATTGATAGAACATATGTCAAAATAATAGGAGTCATTTATGACAAACCCATGGCCAACATCATACTGAACAGGCAAAAGCTGCAAGTATTCCCTTGAAAAATAGCAAAAGGGAAGAATACTCTCTCTTACCACTCCTATTCAACATAGTATTGGAGGTTCTGGCTGGGACTATCAGGCAAGAGAAAGAAATAAAGTGTATTCAAATAGAAAAAGAGGAAGTCAAACTGTCTCTTTGTGCAGATGACATCATCCTTTATCTAGAAAACCCCATTGTCTCAGCCCAAAACCTTCTTAAGCAGATAAGCAACTTTTCTCCTTTCTTAAGCAGATAAGCAACTTTTCTTAAGCAGATAAGCAAAGTTTCAGGATACAAAATCAATGTGCAAAAAATCACAGGCATTTCTATACACCAACAATAGACAAGCAGAGAGCTAAATCATGAATGAATTCCTATTCACAATTGCTACAAAGAGAATAAAATACCTCGAAATGCTCCTAACAAGGGAAATGAAAAAAACTCTTCTAGGAGGACTACAAACCACTGCTCAAAGAAATAAGGGAGGACACAAACAAATGAATAAATATTCCATGTGCACGGATAGGAAGAATCAATATCATGAAAATGGCCATACTGTCCAATGTAATTTATAAATTCAATGCTATTCCCATTACACTACGATTATCATTCTTCACGGAATTAGAAAAAAGCTACTTTAAAATTCATATGGAATCCAAAAAGAGCCTGTATGCCCAAGACAATCCTAAACGAAAAGAACAAAGCTGGAGGTATCACACTACCCAACTTCAAACTATACCACAAGGCTACAGTAACCAAAACAGTATGGTATTGGTACAAAAACAGAAACAAAACATAGACCAAATAAACAGAATAGAGATCTCAGAAATAAGACTGCACACTTACAACCATTTCATCTTTGACAAACATGAAAAAAGCAAGCAATGGGGAAAGGATTCCCTATTTAATAAATGGTGCTAGGACAACTGACTAGTCGTATGCAAAAAATTGAAATTGGACCACTTCCTTATACCTTATAAAAAATTAACTCAAGATGGATTAAAAACTTAAATGTAAAACCCAAAACTATAAAAACCCTAGAAGAAAATCTAGGCAATAGCTCCAAAGACATAGGCATGGGCAAAGATTTCATGATGAAAACGTCAAAAGCAACTGCAACAAAAGCAAAAAAAATTGACATATGGGATCTAATTAAACTAAGGAGCTTCCACACAGCAAAAGAAACTATCATCAGAATGAACAAACAACCTACAGAATGGGAGAAAATTTTTACAATCTATCCATCTAACAAAGGTCTAATATCCAGACTCTACAAAGAACTTAAACAAATTTACAAGAAAAAATAACCCCATTAAAAAGTGGGCAAAGGACAAGAAGAGACACTTCTCAATAGAAGACATTTACGTGGCCAAGAAGCATATGAAAAAAAGCTCAACATCACTGATCATTAGAGAAATGCAAGTGAAAACCACAGTAATATATCATCTCAAGCCAGTCAAAATGAAGATTATTAAAAAGTCAAGGAACAACAGGTGCTGGTGAGGCTGTGGAGAAATAGAAATACTTTTACACTGTTGGTCAGAATACAAATTAGTTCATCCATTGTGGAAGACAGTGTAGTGATTCCTCAAAGAACTAGAACCAGAAATAACATTTGACCCAGAAATCCCATTACTGGGTATATACACAAAGGAATATAAATCATTCCATTACAAAGATACATGTATATGTATGTTCCTTGCAGCACTATTTACAATAGCAAAGACATTGAACCAACTCAAATGCCCATCAATGATAGGCTGGATAAAGGAAATGTGGTACATATACACCATGGAATACTATGCAGACATAAAAAGGAAGGGGATCATGTCCTTTGCAGGAACATGGATAAAGCTGAAAGTCATTATCCCCAGAAAACTAACACAGGAACAGAAAACAAAACACCCCATGTTTTCACTTATAAGTGGGAGCTTCATAATGAGAACACATGGACACAGGGAGGGAACAACACACACTGGAGTCTCTTGGTGGGGGAGAACGTTAAGATAAATAGCTAATGCATGCTGGGCTTAATACCTAGGTGATGGGTTGAAAGGTGCAGAAAACTACCATGGCAAACGTATACTTATGTAACAAACCTGCATGTCCCGCACATGTATCCCAGACCTTATAAAATAAAATAAATAAAATAATATATATATATGAAATTCTGAAAACACAATCATAAAATAATAAATTCAATAGAAGAGGGAAACATAGAAAAAGCAAAAGTACGTGATGAAATGCCAATATAATTAGTCAGATAAATGCAAATTAAAACCACAATGAGATATCACCTCACCTATTCCCAAAGCCAAAATTTACAAGACAAAGTGTCCTGAAGGATGTGGAGAAAAAAGGACCTTTAGATACTGCTGATGAATACCAATGCAACAAAAGCAAGAGCCATTGTAAAAGGGGGAGAACAATTACCACAAGAAAGACGTAAATGTTATTAGTAAAATAAGGGAGAAAATATTAAGTAGGCGGGAAAATAAATAAATATCATTAAAAAACACCTTCACTACTTGTCTCACATTGGCCTACATATCTACATATACTTATAATTTGATTTAGTCCTAGGAAAAAAAATAAAGACATGTGAAAATGAATCTTGAAATAGTTAACAAGGTGAAGTCAGGAAGCTAATCTGCAATGTGCTATTAAGTCTGCACACATCCAAAGAAACATGCTGTTGAAGAAAACATTCCAGGTCAGCCGTATCATTCATCCTCCTCAACATCTGTTCTCTGACTCTGTTGGTTGTTGGGGAAAAAAAGCAGTGTTCTCCTAGTTCCAAAATTCTAAAATAAAAGAAAAAAATGTCTAAAAATTGAATTAGGAAAGAGAATACCTTTCAATAATATGCAATAATAAGTAGGATCATATGAAGCCGTTTTCACCCTCTTCATTGCCATTCACAATGTAATATTAATTAGATAAAGAAAATAAAATTTGGATTAAAATTAAAATTACATATTTATAAGTATATTAACACTAAAGAAGATGTTTAACGCAAATTATTTAATAAATATTAGTTTCTTAGATAGCTAATGGTTTCCTAAAAATAGAGGTGGAAGTTTCAGTATGATATGCAGCTGCCAATGAGATTGGTTTGTCAATAAATTGTAAAAGTAAGAAAATTACAAAATGGAAATGAAAGAAATGAGGCCTAGTGGATTTTATTTTGTATAACATTTACTTTTTTTCTGTTCAGAGAAGACATAATATGCCAATAATTGTTTTATCCCCACAATTTATTTCCATTTTCTTTCCCTAAGACTAATTTTTAGAACCTCTGGCTACCTTTACAGGCAATTCAAGATGCTTATGATTGAATGGTTTAAAGCTTAGGAGATAAAATACAATTGTAAATAATCTTTTAATATCATTTCTACATACAGATTCAACTATTACCTGCCACTCAGACTTGGAAAATTTGTGAAATGGTGGTTTCGGTTAAACATTCAGAAATATTTTTCTTTATTGTTATTAATTTATGACCACTCATGCCTTCTGCCAGAATTTATTTCTGAGATTTATCCCATAATCATAGTACCTTAGAATATCCCATGTTAGCCATGCTCCCAACAAAGCCTAAAGGGACACTAGAACATAAATTTATAAATATAAATATGCATTCTCTTCAAAAGAGAACAAGAACGGAAATCCCATGAAGCATTGGAGATGAATGTATCTAATATTCAGAGTTCAAATGTTCAGGATTGGAATAATCCACAAAACAATTAATGTGATTTTTTTACATTTAAGAGACTTTTTCTAAATTTTCTATATTTCTGCAACTCATACTCAATCATCAGTATATTCAAATCTCTTTCTCCTCCACAAATCCAGTGATGTTATTGTCACAAAATCACTATTGTTAGTAAAGACAATATTCCTATTCAATCAAATTCTCAGGAATCTCTGAAACTTTCCCATCTCTTGGCTTCTGTCTGTTCTCTGCTGGTTTTCCACTTGTATTCCCACTTTTCAGTCTCATATATCAGCTTATCTTCATATTCCCAGACTCCAATGTTGGTATTCCTGAAAACTTTGTCCTAATGTGCTCAGTTCTATGTGCTCTCTGTATTTTTATCTGAATAACCGTGTACACTCTCAATGCCATGATTTGCTCTCCTGAGCACTAAATCTTATTTTGTAACTGAGTGCTTATACTTAGGTATATCAAACATACTGCAAATACTTTTTACCTAAAATGGGAAGCATTATTTTCTACCCAAAGACAACACTTTCTTATGATTCTTTAACTCAATAAATAGAATTATTGTTTAATAGTTTTGACATGTGTGTATGCAGGGTACATATATAAAATAATATAGATATCATATACATACAGAGTGATGACCACATGGGATCGAGAAATATGTCTACTTGCGGATGTCATAACTTATTTGGAACTTCTATTGCCATTCCTATGTATGCTAATTCCCAGGGGGAGAAAGTTCACAACCCTTTTCCAAAAATTCTGATGCTACTAAGCCAGTTATTTATCTGCTTTAATTTTTATTTTTCCCTAATACCCTGGAGAAATATTTTATTCCTAAATTCTAGTGAATGGGATTAGGATTAGGGCAAATGACATAATAATTATTATCCTTAATATAGCAATTTTACATCTAGAAAATTATTTTGTAAACTAAATTCTAAAACTTGATGAATTTTTTTCCGATTCTATTGAGATTACTGACTTATGTGGCAAAGGATGAAAGGATGTCTCGTGTCAAGTGGCCCAAGAGGGAATATACCATTGGATAAAAGAAATACAGATAGAGAAAAATGTGTATATTGGTTATTACTTCATATTACCACAAGATTACATATAATATTATGACACTCTGTGTTAATTCTTTTTCCATCAAGCTAGGACACACTTTTGTCTTAAAAATCATCATTCACTACTCCCCTGCTGTGAAAAAATCCTACTAGGCTTTTCATTACAAGTCTTATTTTTAGCACTATATTTTTAATTCAGTGTAAGTCTTTCATACTATAGCTAAGACTCATTTTGCTAAAGAACAGGATTAAATATATCTAGATAATTTAATTTTAAATTTGATGTCATCTAAATTCTCTTTTGAAATTACTAATTTTTCCTTTTTCACTAGTAATGATTATTTATTAAATGAGTCTTTAGGCTAATATTAAAAATAAGCATTTAAAAATTAGAGGAAATTTTGTTAGAATATTTGTTGATGTTAAAGTGCATGACCCTCCTCCAATAAATATAACAGATTTATTCTGCTTAACTAGTATTTGAGTTCTTTATTGTTTTCAGGAAACAATGATATATTTTTTCTTTTTTGATATTTAATATATATAAATGTAATGGGTCTATACCAAAAATTGTATTTTAATTTTTTTTTTTCAGATAAGCAACAACATTAAAAAAGAATTCTGAGCATCATACATTCCAGAATATTCATACGGGGTAAGTAACATTTCCTTTCAATTGTAATGTTGTTGGCATTCTCTAAAATCTGTTTCTCTTCTGTGTCTCAGTGAGAATTTACTTCAGGCTTAATATCTGAATTTATTCAGTGTGTTCTCAGGCTTTCTACATTATAAGTAAAGTGGTACTATGGAGACACTTCTGGGATTTTTAAAGGAAAAAGCCTTTGGATAATGTGAAAATAAAGATCTTTCTTTGGAAATTGAGAATGACTGTCACACTCCATTACATCTCCTAGAATGTTCAAAGACTTGAGGGTCCTCCCAGTTTCTTATTCTCAGATGCCATTTCTCAAAGTGATAGTGAACTATTTCCTACTTCAATTGGATTTTCTCGGAGATACGTGGTACAGAAACTCAGTAGGTTCTGGTATAAATGTAATTGCCATATGTGCATTTTAAGTCAATGGATAAGAAATACGAGAACAGCTGCTCAAAAAAAAAGTTATTTCAAAAGCCCTACTAGAACTCTCTCAGGGGCACTAAACTGAGGTTGGAAAGTGATCATTCAGCATGCTCGCCAATATTGGGGCAGCTACTGTTTCTCCCCGAAGGGCAGCTAAGCTTTTCTCCCTCAGCAGCTTCAAGTTGCCTCTATTGCCCACTACTATCAGGCCTCTTGCTGAACTATTTTTAAATTCGAAATACTTCCTTTCTCAGTTACTAAACCCCTGGAGATCATTGCCACAACAAGAACACATTTTTTACTGCATTAAGAATAAAGGAGCTTGTCATCTAAACAGTGTGAACTAGG
This sequence comes from Macaca fascicularis, assembly GCF_037993035.2. Taxonomy (NCBI): domain Eukaryota; kingdom Metazoa; phylum Chordata; class Mammalia; order Primates; family Cercopithecidae; genus Macaca; species Macaca fascicularis. Next base: position 68,393,402 of record NC_088389.1, on the reverse strand, counting down.
ACCAAAATACCTTAGGTTCCTGTGGCAAATAAGTGCATAGCCCTAGCTGGTTTTTATAAAGTCACTAAGCTCATAAATACTGAGGCATTCAGAGATTAGAAAACTTAATGTAGTAGAAAGTAGATTTTTCAAGGTCTGTTTTAATTATGGGATCTCACCTATTAGTTGTCAAACGTATTAAATATATACCCATTTATCTAGACCTTAAATTTTAATTTTATATACACACATTCCTTGTCTCTCATGAACGTGAAGAAAAAGAGACTAACTTCACCTATTTTCCTAATTTAAAGAACCATGTAAAACTAAAGTACTTTTTCGTTAAAAGTAGCATGTGTTCTATTTATACATACATCTGAATAGAAAACTCAAGCCTAATTAGCATAATTGCAGTTTACTTACAATTTTATATTAAATCAATATTACTTCTATTGTGAGAACTGCAAATATATATTTAGCTCCTTTCTTTGCTCTGTTTTCTGATTATATGAAGACTTATTTTTACATCATTATTTATATTTATATTTAACATATTAATACAAAGTGCCTAACATACTTATATTTAATACCTTAATATCAAATGTATTTAACATACTATTCTCTTAAAGCATTGGGAAATTTTTTAGTGTCAGGAAGAATGAGTTCATGCCATTAAGTTTTTCAGAATTTTGTCAGAATACACATAGCCACATCTGTGGGACTGATGTTGACCATGGCCATAGGTCGAGGAAAACAGACTTTTCTGATTTGCTGCCCTCAGTAGATTTTGTTTTCATATTTTAAAAGGATGAGAAGGGAGATCCTAGGCAACTTGCCCTATGCAGATACTGACAAGGGCAGTGAAGGATATGAAAAAGATGACCCAGAAGGAAAACATTAGGTATTTCTGAACATCTTAAATCTATATAGCCTTTTGGAAAAGTAAGACTAGGTCCAAAGCACACTGAAATAATTTTGGCAACTTCCACTGACACAGAACTGAGTCAATCTGAATTAAACTAAGGGTCACAAGGGAAATGTTACTCTACAAAGCACATATTAAAATCACTCAGCTGCTGTGAAATAGGCTGGCTGACAACATGGAGTATCAATTATCCAACATATAAAGTCAGTGATACAAATTGGACTACAATATACAAGGATCATAAAGTCTTCTTTAAAGGACTGACAGATGACTTGGCTCATATGTAAACAATGTTTCTCAGCAGTTAACTGCACTGGCTGTAACTTGAAAGTATCTATTGCTTGAAGAAATTATGCACTATGTAATTAAATAAATGGCCTTTTTCAAGAATGAATGGCTTATTTTAATATTTTGGCATGTAGACTTTGAAATAAGTTGGTAATATTTTAAAGGCTACTTTTAAGAAATAGCAGTATAATATGTTTAATAATGAAAAATAATAATACAGTTGAAAATAATTCAATTTTCTATCGCAATTAATTTCAAATGCATAGAAATATTATCTCAGTAGAAGAAATAACAACAATTCTATCATTTTTATGAAAATTTCTCTTAGTACATCTACTTAATTTTAAATAGTATTTTTAAAATTTCATTTTTGAGCAGGGCTAAGTATAAAGAATACATTATATCTATATTTCACAATAGTTGAAGTTAAGAAAAAAATAAAGGCCATCATTTTTTATACGGTGAGCATTTTACATTATTTTTTATTAGTGTAATTTCTAGTTTCATGGTGCTTTCCTCTTTTAAAAAGTCATGATTTACTCAAGGTGCCCAGTTAGTATAAGATCAGGGTTAATTGTAGCTATATGCCAAAATGGTAATATTCTCTATTATTGCCAATAGCATAATTTATTATTTGAATCAGAGAACATAGTATTCTGAATGCATGAGCATATTTTTAACATTTCAATATGTTCTTAATAATTAACTAGAGAGGAAACAAGAAATTATAGTGATAGTTGCTATTTACCTGAAGATATTTGAACATAAAAGAACATTAGGATGAGAAATGTGTGTTAACACTGTCTATGATGACATACAAGGATAAAAGCAGGGGAGTAAACAGGAGAATTTTTTTAAATCTTTCTGGTCATGCAACTCAATTTGTATCAGTCATTTTTTAAAGCTTTATTGAAATGCAATAAACTGCCCATACTTTAACTGTACATTTTGGTATTTTTTGGCATTTGTATATCTCTAAGAAACCATCAATACATTAAAACAATGTGTGTATCCATAAAGTTTCCTCATTTTTTTTTCCATTAACTTCCTTCTGCCTCTCCCTGTCCCATTCTCAGGTAACCACTGATACACTTTCAGTAACTCTCCGTGAGTTTACATTTCCATATAAATGGAGTCATACAGTATTATGCTTTTTTGATCACTCAGCATAATTATTTTGAGATTTATTCATGGTGCTACATGTATCTTATTCTTACTATTGAGTATTATTTCATTATACACATACATCACAAAATGTTTATCAATAGTAAATTCCCTTGTCAATGAACATTTAGACTATTTTCAGTTTTTGGCTATTGCAAATAAAGCTGCTATGAACATTAATGTACAATCCTTTAAATGGGAATAGGCTTTTATGTTTTCATTTCTATTAGAAATAGGATAAATACATGTTTAGCATTGTATAATATGAAAGAAACAAACCTGACAAAATTTTCCAAAGTGGTAACTCTGCCAAGTATCAAAGAAATTGGCTTTGTTAATCTTAAAAGTTGTTGAAAATACCTTACACGTGTCTTTATATAACATATCTTTTAAAAACACACTTTTGTGTACTTATGTACTACCCCCATAGATGTTCCAGTATTTATTTCAGAAAGTTTGATGTAATTAACTAAACCATTTAGGGCTAGACCTCTGAAATAAAAGGCATTCACACTTTGCAATTTTAGGTAAATAATTTCATTTTTCCAAATAGAATCATGCAAAACCTTTATCTGATCATGACAAAATATCCCCTACTTGCTGTTAACAATCCACAGCTTTTATAAAATTAGCAAAAACAGATCATTTAATAATATAATCTGATGGCCAAAATTATCTGCGTTACTTCCCATAATGCCTGTTAAATCTAATTTTCTCCTGAAAGAAAACAGACACATTTTTCTCAGAAATTTTTTTAAAGATCAAACACATCTTTTTAAATTTTTTTAATTTTATAATAATTATATATATATTTGTGTATATATATATTTATGAGATACAACATAATACTTGAATACAGTAAATATTGTGGAATGAACAAATCAGGCTAATAATCCTATCCATCACCTGACATACTTATTACTTTGTTGTAAGAACATTTAAAATTCACTCTCAGGAATTTTGAAATGCACAATACATTATAATTAACTGCAGTTATTTTGCTGTGCAATATATCCCCAGAATTTCTTTCTCCTGTGTTACTAAAGCTTTGTCCTGTCAAACATTTCCCCTTTTCCCATCCACCCTACCCTTCTCCACCTCTGGTAAACCACCATTCTACTCTTTACTTGCAGGAATTCAAATTTTTAGATTCCACACAGGTGATATCAGGAGTCATCAGTGTTTCCGTACCTGGCTTATTCCACTTAGCACAATGTACTCTAAATTAATCCATGTTCTTGCAAATGACAGAATTTCATTCTTTCAAAAGGATGAATAGTATATCATTGTTTATATAAACTACATTTTAAAATTCATTATTCACTTAATGAGCATTTAGGTTGTTTCTAAATCTTGGCTATTGTGAATAATGCTGTAGTGTATGCAACATTGCAGACATCTCTTTTGACATACTAATTTCATTTCCTCTGGACAGGTATCTAGAAATGGGATTGGGATAATATGGTAATTATTTTTATAGTTTGTTGAGGAATCTTCATACTGTGTTTCAAGACGGTTGTAATTTTCATTCTCAACAACAGTGTACAAAGGTTTCCTTTTCTCCGTATCTTTATCAACACTTACTGCATTGGTCCATTTTCATGCTGCTGATAAAGACCTACCCGAGACTGTGCAATTTACAAAAGAAAGATGTTTATTGGACTTACAGTTCCACATGGCTGGGGAGACCTCACAATCATGGTGAAAGTCAAGGAGGAGTAAGTCACATCTTATGTGGTGGCAGCAGGCAAAGAGATAGCTTGTGCAGAGAAACTCTTATTTTTAAAACCATTAGATCTTGTGAGAGCCATTAACTATCATGAGAAAAGCATGAGAAATACCCATCTCCATGATTCAATCATCTCCCACAGGTCCCTCCCACAACACGAGGGAATTTGGAAGCCAAAAGATGAGATTTTGGTGGGGACACAAAGCCAAACCATATCATTCTACCCCTGGTCCTTCCCAGATCTCATATCTTCACATTTCAAAACCAATAATGCATTCCAAACAGTCTCCCAAAGTCTCAACTCATTTCAGCATTAACTCAAAAGTCCACAGTCCGAAGCTTTATGTGAGACAAGGCAAGTCCCTTGTGCCTATGAGACTGTAAAATCAAGAGCAAGTTAATTACTTCCTAGATACAATGTGGGTACAAAAATTGGGTAAATACAGCTATTTTAAATGGGAGATATTGGCCAAAACAAAGGGGTAACAGGCCCCATGCAAGTCTGAAATCCAGCAGGCATTGGTATCTTAAAGCTCCAAAACGATCTCCTTTGACTCCATGTCTTGGATCTGGGTCACGGTGATGTAAGTGATGGGATCCCATGATCTTGGGCAGCTCCATCTCTATGACCACAGGGTACAGCCTCCCTTCCAACTGCTTTCACAGGCTGGTGTTGTGTGTCTGTGCATGTTTCCAGGCACACGGCACAAGCTGTCAGTGGATCTACAGTTCTGATATCTGGAGGACAGTGACTGTCTTCTCATAGCTCCACTAGATGATGCCCCAGTGGGGACTCTGTGTGGGGGCTCCAACCCCACATTTCCCTTCTACACTGCCCTAGCAGAGGTTCTCCATGAGAGCCCTGTACCTGAAGCAAACTTCTGCCTGGACATCCAGGTGTTTTCATACATCTTCTGAAATCTAGGCAGAGGTTTCCAAATCTCAATTCTTGACTTCTGTGTACCCACAGGCTCAACACCATGTTGAAGCTGCCAAGGCTTGGGGCTTCCACCCTCTGAAGCAACAGCCCACACTGCACTTTGACACCTTTAGTCACATCTGGTGTGGCTGGGACCACAGGGCACCAAGTCCCTAGACTGCACACAGCAGAGGGACCCTGGGCATGGCCCCTGAAACCATATTTTCTTCCTTAACCTCTGGGCCTGTGATGGAAGAGGCTGCCACAAAGATCTCTGATGTGCCTTGGAGACATGTTCTCCATTGTCTTGGTGATTAACATTCAGCTCCTCATTACTTATGCAAATTTCTGCAGTGGGCTTGAATTTCTCTTCAGAAAATAGAATTTTCTTTTCTATCGCATCGTCAGGTTGCAAATTTTACAAACTTTTATGCTCTGTTTCCCTTTTAAAACTGATTGCCTTTAAAAACACCCAAGTCATCTCTTGAATGCTTTGCTGCTTAGAAATTTCTTCTGTCAGATACCCTAAATTATCTCTTTCAAGTTCAAAGTTTCACAGATCTCTAGGGCAGGGGCAAAAGGTCACCAGTCTCTTTGCTAAAACATTGCAAGAGTCACCTTTGCTCTAGTTCCCAAGAAGTTTCTCATCTCCATCTGAGACCACTGCAGCCTAGACCTTATTGTTCATATTACTATCAGCATTTTTATTAAAGTCATTCATCAAGTCCCTAGGAAGTTCAAAACTTTTTTCCATTTTTCTGTCTTCTTCTGATTCCTCCAAACTGTTCCAATCTTTGCCTGTTTCCCAGTTCCAACGTCGCTTCCACATTTTCTGTTATCCTTTCAGCACTGCCCCACTCACTGGTACCAATTTATTGTATTAGTTTGTTTTCATGCTACTGATAAAAAGACATACCCCAGACTATGCAATTTACAAAAGAAGAGGTTTATTGGACTTACATTTTCACATGGCTGGGAGGGCCTCACAATCATGGCAGAAGGCAAGGAGGAGCAAGTCACATCTTAAGTGGGTGACAGCAGTCAAAAAGAGAGTTTGTGCAGAGACACTCCCATTTTTAAAACAATCAGATCTCATGATAGCCATTCACTATCACAAGAACAGCATAGGAAAGACCTGCCACCATGATTCAATCACAATCATCTTCCACGGGTTCCTCCTGCAACACATGGTAATTATGGGAGCTACAAAATGAGATTTGGATGGGCACACAGCACCAAACCTTATCACTTATCTTCCATCTTTTTGTTAATAGCCATATTAACATGTGTGAGGTGATATCTGATCACAGTTTTATTTGCATTTCCCTGATAATTAGTGATATTGAAGATCTTTTCAATATACCTGTTAACCTTTTGTATGTCTTCTTTTAAGAAATGGCTACTCATGTCTTTTGCCTATTTTTTAGTAAGCTTGCTTGTTTTCTTGTTTTTGAGAAGTTTGAGTTTCTTGTATTTTACTGATAAGCCCCTTATGTGGTGGATGGCTTAAAAATATTCTCTCCCTATCTGTGGGTTGCCTCTTTACTCTATTGTTGTTTCTTTTGTTTTGCAGAAATATTTTAGTTTGTTGCAATCCCATTTGTCTGTTTGGTTTTTGTTGCCTATGCTTTTGGTGTTACAGGCAGGAAATTGTAGCCAAGAACAATGTTGTATTATTTTTGAAGTCAGGTATTGCGATGCCTCTAGCTTTGTTCTTTTTGCTCAAGATAGCTTTGATTATTTGGAATCTTTTGTGGTTTCATAAAACTTTTAGAATTGATTTTTCTACTTCTGTGAAGAATGACAATGGAATTTTGATAGCGGTGGCACTGAATTTGTAGATTGCTTTTGCTAATATTGATATTTTAACAATATTAGTTTAACAATATTAATTTATTTTATCTTATCTTCTAGTAGATTTACAGTTTCAGGTTTTACATTCAGTCTTTAATCCATTTTTTTGATTTGTGTATAAGGAATGACCATAAGCATCCAATTATATTCTTCTATATATGGATAGCCAATTTTCCCTACACCATTTATTGAAGTGATGTTTCTTTCCTATTGTATGTTATTTGTCCCTTTGTCAATAATCAATTGCCCATAGAAGCATGCATGGGTTTATTTCTGGGTTCTGTATCCCATCACACTGCTCAATGTATCTGTGTTTGTGCCAGTGCTATGCTCTTTTAATTACTATAATTTTGTAATAGAGTTTGAAATCACATAGTGTGATGCCTCTAGCTTGGTTCTTTTTGCTTAAGATTGCTATGATTATTTGGGATCTTTGGTGGTTTCATACAAATTTTATAATTTGATTTTTCTTTTTTTGTCAAGAATGACATTGGGATTTTGATAGTAGTGACACTGAATCTATAAATTGCTTTGGATAGTATTGACTTTTTAACAGTATTAATTTTTCCAATTTAAGTATATGGGAATTTTTTTATTTATTTATGTCATTTTCAATATATTACATCGATGAATTATAGTTTTCAGTGTACAAATCTTTCACATCTTGGTTAAATTTACTTCTAAATCTTTATTTACATATTTTTGATGCCATTATAAATGAAATTGCTTTATTTATCTTTCAGATAGTTTTTCATTACTGTATGGAAACAATAATAATATTTGTATGTTGATTTTTAATTTGTAAATTTATTGAATTTGTTTACCAACTCTTATCAGTTTTTCGGTGGGATCTTTAAGGTTTTCTCTACGTTAAGATCATATTTTCAGCAAGCAAGACAATCTCTCCTCTTCCTTTACCATTTGGATGCCTTTAATTTCTTTTTATTCTAGCTAGGCAATTACACATAATGTTTAAAGCATTTTGAATTGGCATCGAATCCATCAGTTATAATCCATTGATTGCCACTTTTCAACTTGTTAACCTAGACATTTATCAATATTCTACTTACCTCTTAGTCTAGCTGTTACCCAAAATAAAGTAGCCTATAAGTGTAAACCAGATTGGATAGTTAAATATTCTCTTTATGAAACAATTTTAAATGCATTAAAATTTTTTAATCTAAAAATTTTACATTTTATCTATCAATCATTTTAAATTGTGTTCTCTCAAAACAATTCCAATATTTTTAGTAGGAAAAATCATGTTCGTTTTCACACTATCATTGGTACTAGTTAAGAGTTGACCAAAGATGATATTAATAGATATACTTACTTATTACCTTATTTTCACGATGTTAGTATAAGACCTGGAAATACAGTAAATTTGGCATGATTATAGTTGAAAAACCCTTTCTCATGAGTGACACAGTTAATTCAGAGTATTACTCTGAATAAGTTAACATAAAGCCAACAAGTAAATATTACGAAGTAGTGTTTGAAAAAAATCATGATTCATATTTAAAAGTGTTTTATATAAATGAAACATGTAGTCAATATTATTTAATAAATACCTTATTAGTATTTTATATTTAGTTAAATAGAAATAAAGGTATCAAAAACATATACATTTATGTATAGTTTAAATGATTTAAAAAATATGTTATTTTGATACTATTGTTACATAAGTACTAATGTAAATGCTGACAAAAATAAAAATCTCATTCCCTACATTTAAATTAAATACACTGTGACATATTTTTCAAATGTATCACTGATGGTTCAGGTAAGCAGGCAGAAAATATTCTACGTTTTTTATTATGGGGAAATTTAATACAAGGGATACATTTCATGTGATGGAAGGACGTTAAAGAGAACCCACACATCACCAACAGCAGGAAATGCCTATCATACTTAGTGTTGGAAAAACAGCAGAAGTAACCAGAACACAAAAGCAGAGTCATCTTATAAAAACTGGGGCCATGAAATGAGTGGCTGTGACCATCACCTAATATGTCACAGTAAATGGACACAGGTAATAGAGAACTGGAGGTTTTTCTCTTCCACAAATGCTTTCCACTGGCCAGGCTTATCCAGCAATAACAGTGCACTGAAGACTGGGAGCACTTTTTCTCCATGACAGATTGCAGAGCAGGAGAAGCTGAGATGTATAGCAAGCAATCATAATAAATGCCTACTTCAGGAAAAAGAGTGATGAGTAACTTCCTGATATGGTTTTGCTATGTCCCCACCCAAATCTCATCTTGAATTTCCAAGTGTTGTGGCAGGGACCTGGTGAGAGGCAATTGAATCATGTGGGCAGGTCTTTCTGATACTGTTCTGTTTCTCATGAGAATAAGTCTCATGAGATCTGATGGCTTATAAAAGGGGAATATCCTTGCACAAGATATCTTCTCTTATCTGCTGCCATGTGAGATGTGCCTTTCACCTTCCACCACTATTGTGAGGCCTCTTCAGCCATGTGGGACTGTAATTTCATTAAACCTCTTTGTTTTGTAAATTGCCCAGTCTCAGGTATGTCTTTATCATCAGCATGAAAACAGACTAATCCACTTTCTGATATCAAAGGAAAGTTGGGTTTTTGACAAAAATAACAAATAAAGTCTATTTTTAAGTATTTTAAGACCCAAATAATTCACACTCCTCTTTGTAGTAATTTCCTATCTGGCTCACTTTGCTAGGAGACAGCATAATGTAAGTGTGGGCACCACTTACTGTTTTATCAAAATTTTTTATTATAAGCTCAGTTTTGAAAGTATCCTTATTTTGAAAACACAAATTCACTTGTGACCAGCTTCCATCTAATTAAAATATTAATTTTTCTACATATTCCTCAAGAAGAATGGAAAAGTTCTCCTATTCATTTCTTTATTTTACAACAACAAAAAAACTATAGCTTTAGGGGCACAAATGTTGTTTGGTTACATGAGTGAATTTTATAGTAGTAATGTCAGAGATTTTAGTGTACCTATCAGTCAAATAATGTGTATTCTACCTATTAGGTAATTTATTATCGTTCATTCCCCTCTCTGCTTCTGAGTCTTCAGTGTCTATTATACCACTCTGTACACTTTTGGATACCCATAGCTTAGCTCCCACTTACAAGGCAGAACATGCAATTTAGTTTTCTGTTTTTGAGCTGCTTCACTTAGAATAATGGCCTCCAATTTCTTCCAAGGTGCTGCAAAAAAACATTATTTTTATTATTTTCTATGACTGTGTAGTATTCAATGGTGTGTGTGTGTGTGTGTGTGTGTATGTATATATAGATATAGATATTTAAGATTTTCTTCATTTACTCAACATTTGATGGGCACTTATGTTGATTTTATATCTTTGCAATTGTGAGTTGTGCTGTGATAAACATGAGATTGCATATGTCTTTTTGATATCATGACTTCTTTTCCTCTGGGTAGATACCCAGTAGTTGTATTGGTGGATAGAATGGTAGATCTACTTTTTGTTCTTTGAGAAATTTCCATAGCAGTTTCACTGCTTTACATTCTTAAAATCTGTGCATAAGTGTTCCCTTTTCACCACATCTGTGACAAACAACATGAACAAACATTTCTCAAAAGATGATACACAAATGGCCAAAGATGAAAAAATACTCAACATCACTAATAATCAGGGAAATGCAAATTAAAACCACATTGTGACACCCAATTACACCAGTCAAAATGGCGATTACTACAAAGTCAAAAACCAACCTCCTATCTATTTTTATATACTACAATGCAATATATACATTTTCATTACATTAAAACAGCATGTTTGTAAGTAAGAATTATATGTTTAGTTCACCAATATATTTGAAAACTTTTAGAAAATAAATTAATCTAGGACAATGAAATAACTGTAGGTAGAGAACTGAAGGGAATATGCCTATTGAATATATTGGAATAAGCTAATTAATAAATTTATAAATTCTAGGTAACTGAATCCAACAAGATAGATAGTGAGTCCATAACTGGAAGACCAAGTGTTAACTGATATTAGATTTTTTTCCCTTCTCTTCTTTTATCATCTCTTACGTATAAAAGAGTGATACAGGAAATATCTCAAGATAATTTATTTAAATTGAATCTTGGGAGTTAAAAATGAATTTTTCACACAATATCAGAATGGGGCAACTCAGAGAGAAAAATATTAAAATTTAACTGCAAAACTATTTTCTGGCTCATCACAAATGATTCTCCAGAATCTAAAATAAGGAATACTTGTAAGATACTTATCACATTTAGGAGGAATATATTAAAATTTAAATATTTAATATTTTTCAATAAAACTATGCAGATCAAGTTTAATTTACCAATTGCATTTCTGTGACATACTATATTACTTCACTGACTGTATTTTCAAGTCATAAAACACTTTTAGAATGTTTTTGTCAGATTAGTCTTTATATACCCTGAAGCACTTTAATAATTTTATTGTCCAGAATCAAATTTATATATAACGGAATAACTTCCTAATCATGCAGTCTGAATAACTGAATCCGTGTACAAATGCAGTTTCTCCTTTAGACAATAGCACAGAACATAGTTTTTAAGCCAGTTAGGTCATTATGATGATTATGACATGGAATTCTGCTGGCATTTTCTTCTTCAAAACATCTGATAAATTTTCACATATTTAGTCAATATCTACATCAAGCAGAGAAGTCTATCATAAATCTTGTCACTTTGATGGGAAGAATAAAATAAGATTATTTTAGCAAATGAGAAATCAGAATATATAGTATTTACTCTGACATTTTGGGTTCAAAATAATATTTTAAACTAAGGAGCAAATTACATATCAATGAAACTAAAGTATAAATTAATTTTCTGTGACTTCACTGTCTTACGAAACTTTTTGTAAGGATAGAAATGTTCTCTATTTCTATGTTGTCCAGTAAAGTATCTACTAGTCAGATATGGCTATTGAGCACTTGAGATGGGTTTACTGAAACTCAGTAACTGAATTTTTTATTATATTTATGAATGATTAATTAAAATTTAATCTTAAGTACAACTATGTGGCTACTGACTGTTACATTAAATAGTTCAGTTCTAAGGACTAGCATAAAGTCACAAAGATGTACCAGTTAGCAAAAGGGTGTTTCTCACTTAATGTAGGACTGGCAAATATGTAGCCATGCTTATTGGCACAGTCATACCAGATATTACCAAAGTGCTATGGCACTCTGCCCCTTAGTTTCCATATGCCTCAGCAATACTTTCTAACACAATGCTCAAGACATGTATAATCAGTTAATATTAAATGCTACATAAAACAAACTCTTCATTTCTAATAAGATGCCCTCTAAAATGAAATGTGTAACACAGTAGAAATAAGTTTGTAATATTGATTCTTGGAAATGCTGAAAAACTCCTTAAAATGGATTCTCTCTGACTTAAAAAAGAGAGAGAGAGAGAGAGAGAAGCTGTTTTATGCTGGGGAAAGCAAATAGAAGTGGTGATCAGAGAAAGTAATAACAATCGAGTGTATGGAAAAAACAGAGATTACGGTAAGTTTTAGTATTACATGTAGAGAGAAAAGATGTGACAAAATGATAAGCAGATGACTCATAAGGTTTGGCTTTGTGTCCACAGCTAAATCTCATCTCCAGTTGTAATCCCCATGTGTTGAAGGAGGGACCTGCAATCCCCATTTGTTGAGGGTGGGAGGTGATTGGATCATGGGGTGGTTTCTCCCATGCTACTCTTGTGATAGTGAGTGAGTTCTCACAAAATATGATAGTTTTATAAGTGCGTGGCATTTCCCCTGCTTACTCTTCTCTCTCCTGCTGCCATGAGAAAAACATCCTTGCTTTCCCTTCACCTTCCTCCATGATTGTAAGTTTCCTTAGGCTTCCCCAGCCGTGTGGAATTGTGAGTCAATTAAACTTCTTTCCTTTATAAATTACCCAGTCTTGAGTATTTCTTTATTGCAATGTGAAAATGGACTATGACAACGACTGTGTCGAGAAATAAAATTATCAAGAAAGAAAACTGTTGTTAACCAATACAATATAATTTTCAGCATCGATATTTAAAGGTATATGTATACATATATAGTGGGGCTTCACAAAACTGTTAAAAGAAGGCCTAAGCGGTAAATAAAAATGTTATTGATACCTTAAACTAAAATGTAATAGTTCATCTAGGGTTGGGGACAGTCCAAGGTCTAACTAACCATACTAGGCAGAACTTGAACATCAGTGAATTAAGTAGAAACCACAGAAAAGTCTCAGTGTTGGTCAAAATTAGTGTTAAAATAAAAGATATTCTGATAAAAATCCATTTAAAAATCTTGCAAACTACTCAGAAAGGGTAAAGGGGAGGAGGAGGAGACATAAACAAACTAACTTTTGGCCAGAAAAAAAGTAATGTAGTCTTTTTTTTACTTTAACAAAAAGATACAGACCAAATGCAATTTAAAAATTTTAAATAAATTACCTTTTATAATAGCACTTCAAAATAAAAATATTTTTGTATAAATAGGTGAAAATATGTGCAGTCTCTGTAATGCTGAAAACTACAAAATAATTATAAACACTTAAGATGTAAATAAATGGGAAGATAAACAGTGTTCATGGATTGAAATTTAAATACTATTAAGATGACAATTCTCTGTTAGTTGACTTGTTAGATTCAATAGAAACTTAATAAATATTCCAGCAGGTGATTTTGGTAGACATAAATCATTGAATTCTAAAAGTTGTATGAAAAAGCAAGGAATCTAAAATAATCAGATGATTATGAAAATGAAAAGCAATGTTGAAGAGTTGATACTATCCAATTTCAACACTAAAAATAAAGCTAGAGTAATCAAAGAAATGTGGTGTTGAAAAAATGAGAGACATCTAGATTAATAGAACAAAATAGAGAACACATAAATAAACCCAACTTAAATATGTCATTTAATTTTTCATAAATTGGCAAAGGTAATGCACTAGAGAAATGATTGCCTTTTCCACAAATAGTGCTAGAACAATTTGATTTTTATATGCCAAAATAATAAATCATAAAGCATACCTCACATTTTACACAAAAAAATTTTCTCAAAATGAATCATAGGCCAAATGTAAAACTAAAAATTATAAAACATCTTGAAGAACACCTAAAAGACAATGTGTGTGACTTTCAGTTTTATAAAGGCCACTTGGGAATTATGAAAATTAAAAACCTTCACAGATTCATGGCTGGTTTTGCTTTGGCAAAATCAAGTCAGATTACAAGGAAATTCATGTATTCAACCACCTTGAAAGTTCCTTATAGATTGTCATATTTTCTTTAATTTTTTTTCCTGACAGCTAACACAGTACTTGGTACATAATGAGTACATAGTAAGTTTTTGAATAGTGAATGGAGGACTGGATAAAAGAAGGGAAGAAGGAGGAAATAAAGGAAACAGAGAAGGAATAAAGCAGAGGAAAGAACAAAGAAGAAAAGTGAAGAAAAAAATTAGAATCTTTGAGAAAAAATAATCTAGTCAGAGCATTTTAAAAGTATATATTAACAGTGTAAGTTCTCACTCATAAGTGGGAGTTGAACAATGAGAACACATGCACACAGGGAGGGGAACATCACACACTGGGGCCTGTTGGGGGGTGGGGGGCTAGGGGAGTGATAGCATTAGGAGAAATACCTAATGTAGGTGATGGGTTGATGGGTGCAGCAAACCAACAGGGCACGTGTATACCTATGTAATAAACCTGCATGTTCTGCATATGTAACCCAGAACTTAAAGTATAATTTTTAAAAAATCAAAAAGATACATTTAGTTTATCAAAAACAAATTTTTCTGGTCTAGAGGATGTTAAGAATTTATTCTAGAAAATAATGTTGCTTTTAAAATGTTAATTTGAATTACATTATAATAAATATTAAATAGTCATTTCCATACGCTAGTTTACATTCTAGTAGAGCATATAATGTGATGCTGAAACCCTGAAATAGCTGGCAACCAGTTTTATATAGATACATAGTTCTTCAGCTTTTTAAGATACTTATATCATTTGACTTTTGTTAGTACTGCATTTAAAAATAATACCAAGGGACAAAAAATATAATCAACTATATCATTTTATATGACAAAATTATATCTACATAACTGTAATTTTTGGAATACGAATTGTGCACCTCCCCCCCCCGTCACAAATACATTCAGTGAATTTTCATTTCTGTAAGCATTCACAGTAAATAATAGTGGCATGGTGAAATTAACTTTTATACAAATGTAGATTGCTGATGGAATTTAAAGCTGCCTAGCAGTTATTTTGTTCCACCTAAAAAGGTAGGAAAGGGAATAACAGTTACTTTGTAATATTTATAAAATGCAGATGAAAACACTACATTTTAGTGAGTATCACTGTCCAAGAACAAGAGGAACAGTACTAATTTATGCTATATTCTTTGAATATACTCATCAAATAACGTCAGACCAGTCCCTTTCTGTGGTTCTTCATGTCCTCCTCTGTTAAAATAATTTTGGCAAGTTAGAAAATCTTCTATAAAGTCTATAATTCAGCACTAGAAGTTCTCATTTTAAATCTGTAATTACGTTTTTTTAGTTTTCAAGAATAAACAGTCTCTATCTTATTTTTAATCATTACATATGATCACACAGGTAGCATATACTTTTATTTTTTCAATTTTCCAGGTACAGAAAAAATTTAAAAATTCAGATTATTTAAGTAGATAATAAATGTAGTGAATTAATGTCTTATTTACTAACTAATCTTCTCTTTAAACATGTTTTTCTCATCAAAATTAATATAGATGAGAGTCAAAAAGAATAAGCTAACCAAATCTACAATTTAAAATGCATTTTCCTATACTCAACCTGCAACATAATTTTATGGGGAAGAAATTATTTGTCATGTTGATATTGTTACCTGTAATGCGATTTGTCAGATTTCTGTAAATTGCCTTATACTTCTTCCACCATATTTTAAGAGTAACATATCCAGAACAATTAATCTGTTGCAGTTTTTCCACTTGCTGAAAGTAACGGTTTAGATGATTAACATTTAAATTTCAAATTCTGAGGTACTGAAATTTTTATATAATAAAATCTTATATCTAAGAATTATCATATATAATGAATAAACTATTTATTATATTAATGTGAGAGCTACATTTGTTAATCAGAAATCAGTGAAAATAATTACCTTTACTTACATTCTTGTCATAATCAATTTATCTAATTTCTCCTTTAATATTTAAAAAGGAGTGATAAACTTCTCACATGGTATTTACAAAAAAGACAGAGAAGTGATTTTACGTACCCATGGGAAAAAATGAAAATATTTCATACTCTAGTGAAAAGGGAACATGCATAAGATATATTTTGATATGGACAATAACTGTTACTGATGAATTAAACTAATTACATAATTATTATATTATGCTAATTATGTAAGTTATTATTGTGCTAATTATATAATTAAATTTATTATAATAATTACATAATTGTATAATGTCTTTGAATTACTTAAAAACAGGATTTCTTTTCATGGCATTCATTTTTGCCTAAGTACTAGAATATTATTGATCCCTAAAGCATACAAAAAGTCTTTCCATTTATGACTTTAAAAATGTATTTGGATTTTATTTATAGATAATGACAGTCTCTGAATATTCATATCCTCTTCTATGTCTCCTAATTATCTTGCAATTAGAGATGTAATTATTTCTGGTCTGATCGGTGAACAGAAATGGTATTTGTCACTTTTAGTATGTTGAATTTAAGACCCTTTTAATTTGCTTCCCTGCTCTGGTGGCCTGGAACCACTTGTACCATGTGATGTATCTGTAGCTTGTATTTTTACTTACTGATGGAGCAGATTTCCAATTTTGGTTACTGCCAATTTTTGTAAGAAATGAGCAAAATTTATGTAAGAAATGAGCAAAAACTGTAATATTTAGAGTAAAATTATTGATATATATTGATATATTTTGTGTATATAATTGTTGCAGCGCAATCTAACCTAACCTAAATAATATGAGCCAATATTAAAAACCTATTTACTTCTCTCCCTCAACACACACACTTTCTCCTCTAGTTTTCTAGATTCCTGATAATCTTATTCAGTATTCATATGGATCTAAAAACAAATAATCCAATATCTATGTTATAAGCTCTTCTGCTGACTAGTTTTTCCCAAAATTGTTTTATCTTTCCTGAATCCTAAATTGTTGGGATGTGGAATTGGGGATATAATATTCTTGTGTATTATTCACTTGTCATTTGAATGAAGGTGATACTTGCATTTCAATTAATCAAACATTGAAATTAATAATTATTTAGCATTCTATGTAAAGTGATAGAAATTTAGCAGTAAATGGATTAAGAAAAAATGTATTTAATTGTTTTAACAACATGGAAGGAAGCAGTTAGATTTAGGAATTTGTCAATATTTTTCCATCTCTGTCTCTCAGCACTGCATTCTGTCTGTATTAGCTTGCTTCTCCAAGTGTTAATGGACTTCCTCCATGGAGAAGAGAACTGTGAGGCCCTAGTAGCTACAGGCTTCTATAAAATGGAAGCAGATCCATACACAAAGTGAAGAGATAATAAATAATCTCTACAGAACAGGAAAAAATGTTTGCCAGCTATTTAAATGACAAGTGATTAATAACAACAAGAATATATAAGGAATGCAACTCAATAGCAAAAAATAGTTTGATTTAAAAATGGGCAAATGATTTGATTAGATGTTTCTCAAAATAAGGCATACAAATAACCAACAGGTATAATATAATTTGATCAACATCATTAATAACCAGGGAAATGAATATCAAAACCACAATGAGATGTCATCTCACCCAAGTTATAATTACTGTTATAAAAAAGATGAAAAATAAGAAATGTTATTATATTATTATAAACTAGTATATTTGTTAAGTATAAAAAATAATTAAGGACTGTCATTCACAATATTATGGATGAAAATGAAGGACAATATATTGGGTGAAATAAGCCAGGAACAGAAAGACAAATGTCACTTGTCTCACATATGTCATAGCTAAAAGAATTCATCTCATGGAGGTAGTGAATATAATGGTAGTTTCTAGAGGCTGGAAAGGGTAATGGGGAGGGGAACAAAGGGTTGTTTAATGGGTACACAAATACAGTTAGACAGAAGGAGTAAGATTTAGTATTCAATAGCAAAATAGAGTGACTGTAGTTAGTAATTTACTGTATATTTCAAACTAACTCAAACATTAGATTTGGAATGTTCCCAACATAGTGAAATGATAAATATTTGAGATGATGGATATCCCAATTACCCAGATTTGATCATTACACATTATATGCTTGTGTAGTTATATCACATGTACCCCATAAATATGTACAACTATGCTGTATCTACACAAATTATAATTCTAAAAATTAGGAAAACATAAGTGATTTTCTTATGGGAAGTGCCAAAAGACATACATGAAATATGACTTATTTTACCAGAAAAATTACACAAAAACTACAGGTATTAACTGCAGGTGTATAGGTGTTAAAGGAGTTATGCCTAATTTTAATAAAAGGTCTGTTCCTGTTAACAGCTAACCTGACTGTTCTGAGACATTCTAATGCATTAAGTTTAAATTGAGCTGGCAAAAGAGAAGTGGGAGACATCTTTGTATTCTAAATTGTCTGTGGTGGAAAAGATACTGACTTTTAATGTGATTTATAGTTTGGTTTTGTTTTAAGGGGACCTTGAAAAACCTTAATAATCGGAACAGTTTTGCATTTTATTTTGTATTGTTTATATTGTGTTTCAGCTATATGTTCATGTTCAATTAATGTTCATGTGCATCTTCACTTTTTGCAAGTTTTGTTTACAGATATGGTTGAACAAATTGAATAGTATACTTGGATTAGTAAATAAAATCATGGTAATATTTTGATGTAAATTTGGGTTTTCCCAAACTAATATACCATGTTGAATATTTGGAAACTTCTGGAGGAATTTTCAAGGTCTAAACAAACAATCTAGATTTTTCTGATGAATCTATCTCACTAAAATTGGAAACAGTTGTTACAACCACAAATATAGTCTATCCAAAATTCAAGTATTTCATTGTTTTCCTATATAAAACTTTTGTAAACGAGTCCAGTAATTATCAAAACTAAAGTTGCTTCTTTTCAAACGTTTTAATGATGATAGAGTATAATGAAAATGTTAGGGATTCTATGGAAAAATACTGTGTTAATGTGAATATAATAAAATCAAGAATATCTGATTGATACACAAGCATATTGTATAGAAAGCGAGCAAAGGAAAGCCAGTCTATTATTAGGAAGGCATTATCAATTATTACCATAAATACATGCTACTATTTTTATAAGAGCAGCTTATCAGGAGAGGTTATGCCACCATTAATATATTAAGTATCTTCAAAATAGTTTACTGTTTGTTTTCCACATATCTATTTGTAAAACTGGTTGTATATGAAACATGTCTTACCTATCTGTGTGGAAAATATAGTCTCCTTCTACAGCTTGAGTTTTACCTATCTTTTAGGAATTGATAGTCCTAATTTTAATGTTCTCTAACTGATTTTTTTTATGGATACTGTTTTTGCATTTTCTTTAAAATCTCTTGTCTACATCAAAAATAGAAAGGTGTCTACCTTTATCAAATAGGCTTATAACTTTAGATAGCATTTTACAATGTAAATTTTATGTGGAAAAGAGTTAAATATATTATTCTATCTTGATATTCAATTGACCCTGAACCAATTATTAGAGAGTTTTTCCCCCCTAAGGCACTACAGTGTCATCTTGATTAGAAAACTATTTAGACAATATACTTGATGCAAGTTTCTAAACTATTATCTTCAGGTAGTATTATTTTAAATGTATAATGTCTTAATTTCTAACAGTGTAGATATTTTAGATCATTTTCTTCTCCTTAAATTTAGTTTGACTATTTTGGACGATTTGCTTTTCCATATACATTTTATAATTATCTGATATGGTTTGGCTCTGTGTCCCCACCCAAATCTCATCTTGAATTGTAATAATCCCCAGGTGTCAAGGGCAGGACTAGGTGGAGATTATTGAATCATGGGGGCAGTTTCCCCCATGCTGTTTTCATTATAATGAGTGGGTTCTTACCAGATCTGATTATTTCAAAAGTGGCTTCCCAGCCTCGCGCAGTGGCTCACGCCTGTAATCCCAGCACTTTGCGAGGCCAAGGTGGGCGGATCTCCTGAGGTCAGGAGGTCCAGAACAGCCTGACCAACATGGAGAAACCCCATTTCTACTAAAAATACAAAGTTACCCGAGTGTGGTGGCGCATGCCTGTAATCTCCGTTACTCAGGATGCTGACGGAGGAGAATCGCTTGAACCTGGGAGGCAGAGGTTGTGGTGAGCTGAGATCGTGCCTTTGCACTCCAGCCTGGACAAATGTGAAACTCCATCACACGTGCACGTGGGCGCGCGTGCACACACACACACACACACACACACACACACACACGGCTTCCCGCTTCGTTCTGCATTCATTCTCTCCACCACCCTGTGAAGAGGTACCTTCTGCAATGATTTTAAGTTTCCTGAGGCCTCCCCAGCCATCCGGAACTGTGAGTCAATTAATCCAACAGGTAAATTACCCTTTTCTTCATAAATTACCCAGCCTCAGGTATTTATTCATAGCAACCTGAGAATGGACTAACATTATCTTATCAATTTCTACAATGATTCTGCATGTCAATATCAAATACATTCATCGAGTTAGAACTAGGACTGAAATCTCTCTATACATCAACTTGGGAAGAATAATTTTCTAAATATTAATCTGCCAATCAAAAAGGAGGATATAGTTCACTAATTATTATATGACTTTTTTCATAATACTGTACAGTTTGCAGTGTAGAAGGTTGGGCAACATTCTTCAAATTCTTCTCTTGGTGATATTTGAGTTTTGAAGCAAGTATAAATAGTGTTCTTCTTAAATTTGCTTTTGTTCATTTGTTGATAGTATAAATGTATATAGTGTTACGAATTTTGACATGGCATCCAGCAATCTTGTTAAATTTACTTATTAATTCTAAAATTTAGTGTTCTTTTTTTACTATATAAAGAATAATATATTCAAAAATAATATTTTCTCATTCTTTCACCTTTATAATATTCATATAATAATTTGTTTTTTTCTAGTATTTTTAAATTCTATTGCATCCAGTCCAATGTTTAGTTGAAATGGTAGTAGTAGCCATTCTTTGGCTGTTCCTTACCTTTAGGAAAAAGGCATCAATAATTCATCATTATATATGCAATGTTCTGTGGATATTTTGGAAATGTTCATTAATGGTTTGAGTTTCTGTTTCTATTTTGAAAGGAATTTTTAATAATCTATATATTTCAAGTGTTTTCAACTTATTTTTCTATTATTCATGAGGCTATAGCAACAGAGTAAAAATACAACCTACTAAACAGGAGGAAATATTTGCAAATCATATATTGGAAAAGGAGTTAATATCCAGAATATACAAATAACTCCTACAACTCAAGAACAACAAAAACAAAAAAGCCATTCAATTAAAAACATGGAAACAACTTAAGTAGACATTTCTCCAAAGATGATATTCAGATTGACAGCAAGCAAATGAAAATATGCTCAGTTTCACTATTTGTTAAGGAAAACACAAATGAACGTCACAAAAGAGATATCACCTCACATTACAATGGGCACTACCAAAATAACAGAAAAGAGCGAAGTGTTGGTGAGAATCTGGGGAAAATAGAACACTTCTGCACTGTTGGTGGTCAAGTAAAATGATGCAACTGCTTTGGAAAGCAGTGCAGCAGTTCTTCAAAAAAGAAAAAATAGAATTATCATATGATCAAACAATTCCATTTTGCAGATTCCAAGAGATTTTTGCAAACTGATATGGTTTGGCTGTGTCCCCACCCAAATCTCATTTAGAATTGTAGTTCCCATAATCCTCACATGTCTTGAGAGGGACCTGGTGGGAGGTCATTGAATCATGGGGGTGGTTACCCCCATGCTGTTGCTCTCATGGTAGTGAACAAGTCTTATGAGATCTGATGATTAAAAATGAGTGTTCCCCTGCACAAGCTGTCTTGCCTGCCGCTGCCATGTAAGACGTGACTTTGCTTCTCCTTCACCTTCCACAATAATCGTGAGGCCTCCCCAGCCATGTGGAACTGTAAGTCCATTAAATCTATTTTTCTATATAAATTACCCAGCCTCAGGTATGTCTTTACTAGCAGCATGAGAATGAGCTATTACACACACTCTTGCTTATAGTTGCATTATTCACAGTAATTGAGAGGTAGAAGCAACCAAAGTATGCATTAACAGCTGAATGGATAAATAAAATGTGGTATATAGATACAATAAAATATTATTAAGCTTTAAAAAGGAAGGAAATTCGAACAGATACTACAACATGGATTAACCTTGAGAACCTTAAGCCAAGGAATCTGGTAATATAAAGACACATACTGCACAATTTCACTTATAAGATGTTTCTCAAGTAGTCAAATTAATCACCTCACATTTTGCTTATAATGGCAAAAAAAGATAACTCAGAGCAATCTGGTGTCAACTGCTGGTCTTATGGGTGGAAGGAAATTATTACTGAGTGATTCTATAATCTGTATTGGTGGTAGTGGGTGTGGGAGGGGTGTTGCTGAAATGCAGCTTAGTCATTTATGGATCAGCAACAAGAAATGCTGATAGCAGAATATAATGAAGATTTATTAATCATAGATTTTAAAATATTTTAGAACTTTGCAAGCAAAAAGCTAAGTGACATGAATTTTAACAATTCTGGCAAAAGTAGCAGACACAAGAATCATTTATAAATTGTTTCTAATATTAAATATGTGTTGCAATACAATCGACTGAATAATACTTCACAAAATCACTCTTGTGCTATATTATTTTCTAATTTTATAGTTTCTATTTTCTTTTGTTTTTTTTTTTTTAATTTAGTTTGGTGGATACCATATTTTTATTTGTATAATTTCATATACCCTTTGTTAATGAGAGCAGTTATATAAAATATCTATTTACATATTTATTCTTATATTTCTCTATTTCTGAAGAGTTAGGTAATTATTGTCTCTAGTAAATACGCACCTTAGTCATCATATTTATCAATACTGCTTAACCCTGTTCCTGAAACATAAGCATTTAATTAATGTTGACTGAATGCAGTCTGTCACCATTAGGCAAGATGTCAATGGTGGGTTTTACACAAAATCTTTTACCATGTTATAGAAGTTTTCTTGTATTTTCAGTTTTCTGAATATTGTGATCATGAAATGTTGTTGCATTTTTCCAAATGCCTACACTGTATCAAATAAAAAGAACATATTTTTCTTTCTTCATTTTATTAATTAGTGAATTACATTGACTGATTTTCTTACCTTGAACCACCAACATTCTTGGGATAAGTCCCACTTTGTCATAGTGTGTAATCCTTTAATGTACTATTGGATTTAGTTTGGTAGTGTTTTGATGAGGATTTTTTCAACTATCTTCATAAGAGTTATTGGTCTGTAATTTGGTTTTGTAATGTCTTTTTCTGGCTTTGTTATCAGGGTAATGATACTTTCATAGAATGAATTAGAAAATCTTCACTCTTCTATATTTTGGAAGAGTTTGAGGAGAGTTGGTGTTGATTTTTCTTTAAATATTTGGTATAATTCAAAAATGAAGGTATCTGGTACTGAACTTTTCTTTTTGAGTTTTTTTTTTAATTCCTAATTTAATTTATTTACATGATATAGGTCTACTCAAAATTTCTATTCCTTCTTGAGGCAGTTTAGGTAATTTGTATGTTTCTAGGAATTTGTCTATCTTATTTATTGGTGTACAAATTTTTTTTCTTGTTTTTTGTTTTGTTTTTGTTTTTGTTTTGAGACAGAGTCTCACTCCGCCTTCCAGGCTGGAGTGCAGTGGCGCTATCTCAGCTCACTGCAACTTCCGCCTCCCGGGTTCAAGCGATTCTCTGCCTCAGCCTCTGGAGTAGCTGGGATTACAGGCACTTGCCACTACACCTGGCTAAGTTCTGTATTTTTTGTAGAGAGGGGGTTTCACCATCTTGGCCAGGCTGGTCTTCAACTCCTGACCTCGTAATCCACCCGCCTGGGCCTCCCAAAATGCTGAGATTACAGGCGTGAGCCACTGCGACCCGCCTATGTTACTCTTTTGCAATTCAATTTTCTACTTTTTTTTGTTAATGTAGCTAAAGTTTTGTCAATTTTGCTGCTCTTCACGAAAAAATGTTTTTGTTTTGTCAACTCTTGTTATTGTTTTTCTACATTATGTTGAATATGTCTGTTCTTATTTTTGTTTTCTTATTTGTGCTAGTCTTGAATTTAGTTTGATCTTCGTTATGTTCTCAAGGTATAAAGTTAAATAACCTATTTGAGATCTTTCTTATTTTTCTAATCTAATTATTTAATGGTATAAATTTCTCTCCAAGCCTTCACAGCATAGCATCTCATACATTTTAGCATGTTATGCTTACTTTCATCTCATCTCTAAGAGTTTTCTAATTCCACTGTGGTTTCTACTTTGATACATTATTGTTTGAGTGTTTAATTTCTTTCAATATATGTGTGAATTTCCTAGTTTTCCTCCTGTTGTTAATTAATAATTGCATTTTATGCGGTCAGAAAATATTCTTTGTATTATTTCAGTCTTTTTTAATTTATGGAAATTTATTTTCTTGCCTACCATACAAACTTTTTTGTAGAATGTTACATGTGTCACTGAGAAAAATGTGTATTCTGCTGGTATTGTGTAGAATGTTGTGTGTTGGTATGTTAGGTCTAATTGGTTTATAGTGTTCTTGAAGTCTTCTATTTTCTTATTGATCTTCTGTCTGGTGGTTGTATCCACGACTGAAGGTGAGATATTGAAGTCTATGAATATACAGCCATCTATTTCATCGATCGACTATGTTAATGCTTTATATATTTGGGGGCTCTGTTGTTAGTTGGATATATATTTGTAATTGGTATGTCTTGTTGATGAATGGACCCTTTTGTCATTGTAGAATGTCCTTCTCTTTCTCTTGTATCAGTTTTGAATGAAAGCTTATTTTGTCTGATATTATATAGCTACCCCAGCTCTTTTTGATTACTATTCCCATGTAATATCATTTTTCCGTTCTTCCACTTTCAATGTATATATGTCTTCATGTGTAAAATAAGTCTGTTAAATAAATTATATACATGGATTATTTCTATTTTACTTTTGTAATGCATTCTGTCAATTTCTACTTTTTGATTGGAGATTAAAGTAATTAGTGATAAAGATAAAGTTACTTTCATTTCACTATTTGTGTTTTGTATGTTTTGATTTTGTAAGCTTCTCCTCTGAGGCTTTATGTAGTCTACTATATAGCCCAAATGTAAGTAATATTTTTCTACATGCAACTATGAAGCCTTGTTCATTTCTCAGTGTTTTTGAACAATGCTTACCACTTTTCTGTCTTGAGTGAGTTTCAAATTAAGTGAAACAAAGACTAGTACCTTATTCCAGTCCTTCCCGTAGCAACTAGGCAGGTTAAAAAAGGCAGGAGAACTACAAACCACTGCCCAGTGAAATAAAAGAGGACACAAACAAATGGAAGAACATACCATGCTCATGGATAGGAAGAATTAATATTGTGAAAATGGCCATACTGCCCAAGGTAATTTATAGATTCAATGCCATCCCCATCAAGCTACCAATGACTTTCTTCACAGAATTGGAAAAAACTGTTTTAAAGTTCATATGGAACCAAAAAAGAGCCCGCATTGGCAAGACAATCCTAAGTCAAAAGAACAAAGCTGGAGGCATCACGCTACCTGACTTCAAACTATACTACAAGGCTACAGTAACTAAAACAGCATGGTACTGGTACCAAAACAGAGATATAGACCAATGGAACAGAACAGAGTCCTCAGAAATAATACCACATATCTACAGCCATGTGATCTTTGACAAACCTGACAAAAACAAGAAATGGGGAAAGGATTCCCTATTTAATAAATGGTGCTGGGAAAATTGGCTAGCCATAAGTAGAAAGCTGAAACTGGATCCTTTCCTTACTCCTTATACGAAAATTAATTCAAGATGGATTAGAGACTTAAATGTTAGACCTAATACCATAAAAACCCTAGAAGAAAACCTAAGTAATACCATTCAGGACATAGGCATGTGCAAGGACTTCATGTCTAAAACACCAAAAGCAATGGCAACAAAAGCCAAAATTGACAAATGGGATCTCATTAAACTAAAGAGCTTCTGCACAGCAAAAGAAACTACCATCAGAGTGAACAGGCAGCCTACAGAATGGGAGAACATTTTTGCAATCTACTCATCTGACAAAGGGCTAATATCCAGAACCTACAAAGAACTCAAGCAAATTTACAACAACAACAACAAAAAACAAACAACCCCATCAAAAAGTGGGCAAAGGATATGAACAGACATTTCTCAAAAGTCTATTCATACAGCCAACAGACACATGAAAAAATGCTCATCATCACTGGCCATCAGAGAAATGCAAATCAAAACCACAATGAGATACCATCTCACACCAGTTAGAATGGCAATCATTAAAAAGTCAGGAAACAACAAGTGCTGGAGAGGATGTGGAGAAATAGGAACACTTTTACACTGTTGGTGGGATTGTAAACTAGTTCAACCATTGTGGAAAACAGTATGGCGATTCCTCAAGGATCTAGAACTAGAAATACCATTTGACCCAGCCATCCCATTATTGGGAATATACCCGAAGGATTATAAATCATGCTGCTATAAAGACACATGCACATGTATGTTTATTGCGGCACTATTCACAATAGCAAAGACTTGGAATCAACCCAAATGTCCATCAGTGACAGACTGGATTAAGAAAATGTGGCACATATACACCATGGAATACTATGCAGCCATGAAAAAGGATGAGTTTGTGTCCTTTGTAGGGACATGGAAGCAGCTGGAAACCATCATTCTCAGCAAACTATCACAAGAACAGAAAACCAAACACCACATGTTCTCACTCATAGGTGGGAATTGAACAATGAGATCACTTGAACTCTGGAAGGGGAACATCACACACCGGGGTGTATTATGGTGAGGGGGGAGTTGGGAGGGATGGCATTGGGAGTTATACCTGATGTAAATGATGAGTTGATGGGTGCTGACAAGTTGATGGGTGCAGCACACCAACATGGCACAAGTATATATATGTAACAACAACAACAAAAAAAGGCAGATACAATAATTTCTACTTAAGCTCTGCTGCGCTCCAGAACCAGGGGCTAGGGTTCCATACAGGAAACAATAACTGCCATTTTCATGACCCCGCCAAGAGGGTGAGATAAAGGCAAGTTAAAACACCATAAAAATGTCTTACTTATTTGAAGTTGCCTTTTTCTTGTTTTGGTGTTTGTGGGTGGCTACAAACGTTTGACTGTTTCCCACAGTTCTCACCAATTTAACTCTGACAGTTCTTGTTTTGCAATATTAATGCAATGTAATGTATTTACATGAACAAAAACTATGAGGAAATTATTTTAGTTATTAACATTTTCTTTTGTTCCTGAACACCTCATGCTGTTCTATCATAGGCTATATATGTGTGTGACTATACACATGTGCATGTGTGTACAGGCATTCTTTTATAATTTTCGTTTTGCCAGTTATTCTTAAATAACTAGTAATTCTTTCATGTTATCAGTAACTTTCCCCCGTGAATTTGTTATCTAATTTGTCCAAGAAAGGAATAAGTATGTAATTAAAGAAATATCTTAAAAGCTGCTTATCCAGTGTGGTATTTGAAAATGTCTTATGATCTCTGTTATAGCACTTCAAGTTCAAACTTTATTTTGCTTGAACGTGTGAAGAAAATATAGGAGTGAGGTTTTCAGTTTTCATCAATATTTCACTATTGTCCCATACAATGTTTACCTCCTACATTATTTCTCACTATCTATGTCCTTTTAAATATCACAATGTTTAATGTCATAGTGTTTTGTTTTTATCAGGTCATTGGAGCTTAATCTGAATTTCACTATTTCGTAGGTTCCTGTTATTGTCATATTCTTTATAAGCACTCATATTTATAATTTTCCACTAGCTTACAAAAGGTCAATCTCTCAAAGGACTGCCTTTGCAGGAAGACTTTTGACACATGTTGATTTGAAGTAGATTAAGTGAAAAAATAAAAGAAGTGAAGATTAATGTACAAAATAAAAAACGAAACCATTTACTTTTTACTTTATATTTTAGACTTTATAGTTAATTTTCCTTTTATTAATTTTATATTGTACATTCACTGGTTAAAATATTTGCATAAAAATCAGATAATAATGTGAGAATACTATTTCAATTCCATAATCAAGTGCAAAAATATTCAGAAATATATTCAAAACGAAAAATAATGTAATAAGTAAAAATATGTACCTAAATCATATAGCAGGATACAGTAGCAGGACTGTAGATCTGGAAATGAAACCAAGCATGATTAAATACCAAGGAAGATCAAAGGAAAATAAAGGAAAAGTGGCCTAATAAGTTTTTAAGAGATGAATCAATTGCCTGTGGGCAATGAGAGAACTAGTGATCTAATTTGAATTTCAGTGGATTCTGAATAAGGTTAATATAAAATAGTGAAATGGAAATGTTAACAGTGGCTGAAAGCATAAGTTTAGGACAACAGTAGAGGGAATATGGTCTTTGAATAGTCTGTTCTGGTAGATCTCTAGGACCAGTGCTTAATTAATAGGTAAGAAAAAGAAAGTCTCTAGTAATGAATGAGAGAATAATTCATAAAAATATAAATATGGAATCAATGAACAAGAAGTATGTATATATGAGGACATAGAGAAAATCAATGAATAATAGATATTTTATATAAAGTAATAAAGTAGATAGAGAAAAAGCCATAGAACTTGGAGAATAAATCCTGAAGAAAAATATGTTGATACGGAAATACCATGACGAAAGATGTCATGCAAAATTGATGAAGCGATTTACCTCTAGATCTATTCTGGTGAAATTTTAAAATGTATTAGTAAAGAAAGAATCCCAGAAACGTCTAAGAAAGATAAAATCAAAACTTGCCTGTGATAGAAAAATGTCAGGTTGGCCTTAACTTCTTTTCTACTAATGAATGGGAGAAGACAAGGAGCATAATCGTGGTGTGAAGAGAGAGTCATCATAATACATCTTGGCCCAGTTGTGTTTTTATAGATTTCATATTACAAAAGAAGAACAACATAAGCTATGTACACTAACTAAAATATGTAAAAACAGCATTCCAATAGAAAAATGTATAAATTACATGAAAATGTAGTTAAAGCAAAAATGATAAGCAATCATTAAATACATGAAAAATGAATATGTATCTTGTTAATAATAAAACAAATACAAATTAAAACCAAGCTAGAATTATAGTAGCTACCTACATGAGAGTAAAATTGCAAGATTAAAACACTAATATTATTCAAAAGACAAAAGTGAAGAATTTACTAGTTTTTATAGAAAAATATTAATAAAGATGAAAATCACAAATAAATAAATAAATGTTTTATTAAAAAGGCAAACAATTCTGTACATATTATAATGAAAGTTAAAATAACAGACAGAACAAAAATTTTTGCAGGTATACCAATGTTTAAATATGTAATAAATATAAAATAATTTATGTCAGAATGAAAATATATACTTTGAGCACATAAGCTAAAAATGAAAAGGGTATAAATGCACAATTCAAAAGCAGTAAAATATACAGATATGTGTAATAAATATATGCATTGCAGAAACGTAATTATACATAAAATAATATTTAATATCACTACTAATAGAAAATTATCAAATTAAGAGAAACATTTGAATATTACTATCAAAAAATTTAAAAAATAAAAAGTATAAAAATAAGTTTAGCTCTATTCATTGCAGTTGTTAGATTATTCATGTATTTTCTTTTTATACTTTAAGAATGTTCTATATATTATATGAATAGTATATGTTACACTAATCAATGCATATGCATATGATTACAATTGGAATAAATAATGACAAATATAAATGTGTGGGATTTTATTCTAGGCTCATATTACTGATTGTGTTCTTTTGGCTATCTATTAAAATTATTTCTATATTATTTAACCACTATAAAAATGTAAGATGAGACTTTATCTTGCTTAGATGGTAGGAATATCCACTGAAAATCTTATTGCCAATTTTTTCCCAAAGCCATACAATATTCAGTGGTTTTAAGAGAATGTACCAAAGAAATAATTCTAAATGGAGGGTAAAATATTTGTAGCAGCACAATTACAAGGTAATCAAATGATTGAAAGCAAAATGAGAGATAATTTTGGAAATGCAAACAAGGGCCAAGTCATGCAAGATCTCAATAGGCTATAATAGGAGTTTGGATTTTATTGGAAGGGTGATATAAAGTTATTGGAGGACCTTTACTGGGGAAGTAACATGATCTGTCTCTCGTGATATTAGTTTCTTAGAAAAGTAGCATCATGCAGTAAGTAAGAGTGTGGACTCTGTAGTGCCAGGCTTTGAATCTTTTATTTTTATTTTGTGTACCTACTATAGATATTCATTGTCAGTGTATATACTGTAGGTTTTTATTTTCTGTGCATCTACTCTCGGTTTTCCTTTGTGGTTGGCGTGGTAAACTGGGAAAAAGGGGATATTAGTCAACTGATGCAAAGTTTGGTTAAGCAGGAGGATTAAGTCCTACTGATCTATGCACAGAATGTAACAATAGTTAACAATAGTTACTGCATATTTTAAAATTTCCAAGAAGGGTGGAGTTTAAATGTTGTCATCACAAAATAATAAGTACAGGAAATGATGGATATGCTAATTAGTCTTGTTTTATCATCCTACAATGTATACACAATTTCAAATTGTACCCCATAAATATATACAATTATTATTTGTTGACTAAAAATGAAATATTTTTTAAAGTGTGAAGTATGGAGCCATTATACATGGATCCAAATCTGAGATTTGTTCTTCAGTAGCTGTGTAACTCCAGACAAATTGTTTAACCTAGTTGCTTCAATCTCCTCATCTGTCTAATGGGAATAATATAATAGTATAAACCTCATGTGGCTTTCATTAGGATTAAATGAGATATATAATAGATTGTAATATAAAATGTTCTATGGGGAATAGATGGTGGGTAGTGGGGCAAGAGTTTGAGGGGACTAGTTCAGAAGTTATTGAGGCTTTGAAGTTTTGAGAAGTGTAGGAACAAAGTATTTTGAATGTAGATCCCGTAAATGTTATTGAAAAACAGAATATGAGAAATGAGAAAAAGTAAGCAATTTGAGGATCTATTTTTGGCCTGAACAGCAGAGTGGTGTTATTTAAAGAAGTGGGGAAGAATGGAAAAGAAGCAATGTAGAGCTGGGTGTTATATATTTAGTTTGATATGTTAAAAAGAACTCAGGGGAGAGATGATAGCTAGGAGCTTACAATTGGGATTGAAATATTTGAGACTACAGGAGATAATAAAAGTATGTGTATTTAGAAAAGAGAAAATGAAACCGGGGTTCTCTAACATTTAGTCATTGAGAAGAAAAGGAATAAACAGTTAAGCAAACTGAGAATGAGCAGCCAACGATTTAGCAGAGAAATTAATAGAAAATTATTATGTTTTAATATTTACTGAACATAATTTAGGCTATAAATGTACTTATCATTTATTTGTACAACTACGTGAAAGTGCATATAGAAAAAATACGTTAAACTCCAAAATCTTACTAGGTTTTGACTTATTTTCTTTAGTTTTCTATTTCCCTACTGAAAGAAAATATTATTTGTGTAATGGAAAAGGGGGAAATATTTAAACTAATACAAAAGGAAATAAAATGGGTTAAAATATATTTATGGAATTTATAGAATAAATATTTGCTTGGCTAGCACTAATTATGAAGTACATTGAAATGCCAATATTTTATGTGACTGGAAAACTAAAAGTCCAACAAAAAAGTAAATGTAAATCAAGATTTGTTTTGTTTTTAAAATGTTGATATGGATCAATCAATAACTTCTATAATATGTGGCTCATGCAATTTCTAAATGTATGACTTATGTAGACAATGTGAATTCTTTAACTTAAAGCCATAGAGTATCTATCCCCAGATATACTTAAACAATAACTTTTCTAAATAACTTTCCTTAGTGAATCTTGTTGTTTTATGTAGATATAAGAGGGAAGAATCACAATATTGTGTTAATTTCAAATTTATATATTTATTTTTTGAGACAGAGTCTCACTTTGTCGCCCAGACTGGAATAAAGTGGCAGCGATATCTGCTCACTGCAAACTCCCCCTCCCGGGTTCAAGCGATTTTCCTGCCTCAGCCTTTCCAGTAGATGGGATTGTAGGTGACCACCACCACACCCAGCTGATTTTTGTATTTTTGGTAGAGACAGGGTTTCACCATGTTGGCCAGACTGGTCTCGAACTCCTGACCTCAAGTGATTTGCCCACCTTGGCCTCCCAAAGTGCTGAGATTACAGGCGTGAGCCACCGTGCCTGGCCTCAAATTTTTAGATTATTGTGACAAATAGCAATATCATGATTGAAACATACTTGTAAGTGAAAAATAAGCCAACCTCAATTGCATTGTTATGAAAAATGTAGAGAAGTGACAGAAAAAATTAGTTATAACTGGACAAAATAAAAACAAAATGAATCAAACCAAACCAAAACAAAATAACTGTTTTATCACACTCTTCCTGTATTTTTTGAGTTTAAGATTAGACTCAAGGAATAAATATTTGAAACGAGTCATTTTTAATATGTATAATAAGTACAAGTGAAATTCTGGATGTAGAAAAAGCCAGTCAACAAGAAAATTATTTCAAAGGATGACTTTAGAGTTCATCTGGTTCGAATGAAAAACTCAAAAATTGTGCTAATTTTCAATGTGTCAGAAATTCTTTTCTAATGTCCTAGTGTTTCAAAATAGAAAAGTAACATGGTATAAGAACTCAAAAGTCTTATTAAGCAACGCATTTAAGAACGAGATATAAGAAGTAATTAGTATAATATCTAAGTAATTATGTAAAAAGGAAATATTTCAATACTGTATTGTTATAATTGACTTTGCTGCTTTTCCTGCAGTTCCTCTCATTGGTAGTTCAAGGATTGCTGAGTTGCTTTCCTGGTAATCATACAAACCTGAGTGCATCTCAGCCCCAGAGTACCTGCTTGTTTCAACACCTCTTACTGTCTCCTCACCTACAATGCTCCTAAATATTTTTAACTAAAATGGTAGCATGTTAATTTTGGAATTTAGTACACCTTTTATGTAAAAGAAATCAGTTGCTATGTAATTAATCACTACTCTTTTATGTTAGATTTTCTTGAATTTCACAAGATAAAAATAAAAATTTCACAAACAGTAGTCTTATTTTAAGTTTTTAAATATGCTAATATTCATGTCTCTTAATTATTTCTATTAATTAATGCTGTATATATTCTAATGTTTTATACCTTTGAAAGGAACAAAGACAGTGCAATGGCATATTAATACAAAATCACTTTATTTCATAATCCCTTAAAACATTTAAATAATAACAAATATATTTGTATTTCTTCAAGATATTCATTGGTATACATCGTCAATACCAAGCATATGTAATATATGCGCAATCTAGAAACCATTTAATGTAAATATTTAGAATAAGAAACCCTTGAGTGTGCTCTTGCTTGGATTACAAAACCAGCAGTATTATACCACTCTAAAAACGGAATGAAAAATAATTTACTATACTCATTGGTCACCTTTTCATATCAGACTGAATAAGGGAAAAAATATACAAACAAAAATGCAAATATGAACAAATAGAAAGTGAAAAATAAAAAGAAAAATGCACTACTTTAACACAACTTAAAAGAGAAAAGCAAAATACATTTTAAATGGAATATACATAAATAAGATAGAAGGAATAAATTCAATGTTTGATAGTAGAGTAGGATAACCACACTTCACGAAACTGTATTGTACTCAGGTGATGGACATTGAATATCCTGTCTTCTCACTACGCATTGGATACATGTAACAAAATTTCTCATGTATCCCATACATTTGTACAAACAAAAACAAACAAATAAATATTAAACGTTTAAAAACTGGTGCCATTTATGAAACAAATATGCATTTGAGCATTCCTATTTATTCTCTTCCTTCTCTAGGTTTTGTTCAGTTACAAAATGGCAATAACAAAGGAACATTATCAAACTAATCGTAAGGATTCCAAAAGCAAGAAATTGTATAAAATATATCTACTTCAAAGTAAAGTCAGAGAAGGAATTAAGTATTATCACAGAGACATGCGGGTCTTTGCTTCAAAGTGATAGAAAGACATTGAGTAAGTATACTTTAGAAAGGGAGTTGAAAAGGGCGCTGAAATAATGACATTTATTTAAAATATTTAGATTAGTCTTTGGGTGTAGGTAAAAGACTACTTTTGGCCCGGCGAGGTGGCTCACGCCTGTAATCCCAGCACTTTGGGAGGCGGAGGCGGGCGGATAACGAGGTCAGGAGATCAAGACCATCCTGGCTAATACAGTGAAACCCCGTCTCTACTAAAAACCCCAAAAATTAGCCGGGCATGGTGGCGGGTGCCCGTAGTCCCAGCTACTCGGGAGGCTGAGGCAGGAGAATGGCATGAACCCGGGAGGCGGAGCTTGCAGTGAGCCGAGATCGCGCCACTGCACTCCAGCCTGGGCAACAGAGCCAGACTGCCTCCGGAAAAAAAAAAAAAAAAAAAAAAAAAAAAAAAAGACTACTTTTGGGATTCTGGTAATATTCTTTTAATTGAGCTAATTCATTAGTGTAGTGATCCAAGTGTTTGTGACAGTTCAAACAAGTGGGCTAATAAATGGTGCAATAACATTGTGAAAGGCTACAGCTCAAGCATGGGAAGGACAGGCTGCAAGCACATGGTTTTCTGTTGGATGAATTGTATGTGTACAGGCAGTGAGATATAAATGGTTTTATTACTCCTATTCTCAGAATCCTTAGGTTAAGGTTAAAAAAAAAAAATGGTTGGAATTGAGTGGAACTGACAGCATCCCTATAAACTTTACATAATTAATCAGGGAGGAGGCAGGGAGAGAAACAAAAATAAACCAAGCTGGTAGCACTCTCAATTAATCATTATGTTACCCTGTGACCTCTTCCTCATAGTTGTTTGCCTATTGCCTCAGAATCACATAGTCCGTGTTACAAGAGTATCATTCCCCTTAACTGCTCTATAGACAACAATTTGAATATTATGAAACATTAAGTTTTCCCTCGGAGATAATTTTTAAAGCAGATTCTGCACACCGATGAAACTACTGATGCCAACAGCTCTGAAAGACTCCATTGACACCAACTGGTCTGAAGGATCCCAGAAGGAGCTGACTCACCAAAGAATGCAATTTCCACATTCTGATGATTTTATCCCCTTTTCCCTGACCAATTGAGTACCTCAATTTTCCAGGCCCTTGCACTCTATGACATTCTTAAAAATCCAAGCCCAGGACTCCTTTGGGACATGGATTTGAGGTTTTTCTTTCATCTCCTTGCTCCACACCCTGTGATCATTAAACTTTTTCTAATACAAACCCTGCTGTCTCAGGGCATTAGTCTGTTAATGAAAAGCAGGCATATGTATACCTGTTGGTCCTAAAAAAGACCTGTTAAAATTTTTAATTACCTGTGGTTTTCCCTCCTATATCAACAACTATAGTCCTTAATGCTTTGTATGATTTAGTGCTAAAGGAAAAAATGCATCTGGAGGAGAGAGAGTCAACGTTCCACTTCTTTGGGATCTGAAATAGCCATTCACATATTTCGGGCTCTTTAAGACATGGCTAAGTAAGCAGAAAACAAATATTTTACAATGGCATTTTACAGTGTGTAACATGGTGGCCTGTGTGAGGGTTCCTGACACTCAGATGGAAAGGGAGTTGTTTTTACACAACAGGGCACAGAAGAGTAAAATCAAAAACAGGAGTTTCTCTGGACATATCTTTACACTAATATGCCTGTTGACAAAAACCAGATGAACCATTTGTGGTCCAATAGGCAGGATACCAAGGAGTGAAATCCTTCCTTGGGGGTGATGGGCTGCATATCCTTATCAGATCAAGAACCCTGGCCAGCTGTGGTGATGATAAAAATCGAAGGGAACAAAGAATGAATTTCAGAGAAAAGAATTTTCTCAAAAAGACCTAACAAATAAAAAATGAAACATTAATTTTATTTACTAATAAAAATATAACTTCATTTCTATTTTCTCTACTATTTAACATAGGGTATCATTGTGCTGGTTATATCTGTGGTTTAATCTCAAAATGTCATGTGATTAATTATAAAACTTGAGATGGAAAGGATGTCATCCAGAGATATAGAATTTAAAGCTATAATTGATGGAATTGAAGTTATTTCCTCTGGGAAACACAAATGTATATGAAACATAATTAGTTGTGTGAGGCATAATTACCATATGTATGCCAGGAACATTTTCAGAAGACTAATTGTGTGATAAAAGATATTTCTGGTTATTGGACACCTGAGTATAGCTGTTTGTATAGGAGAGATAATCAATGTTTCAGATACACAATATGCAAATACCTTTCTATTTGGAGGTCATGAAACAAATCCTCAGGGATAGTTGATTAATTATTCACAGTAGCTGTGGGAGCACTGAGATTCCACCGGTAGTAATACAATTGAGAATCCATCAGAGGCAAGCACTTAGTGGAGACAGTGCTCTATAGAATACCAAATGGGTATTTCCTGTGTTCCCTGCCTCTTAGCCTTCCTTTCTTTCTGTCCATTTAGAGCTGTCTAGAATTCAACTACTTCTTCAAGCTGCAAAAACATCTTATGTCTTTGTACATTCACCTGATTCCATGTCAGTTGCTTAACACCAAGAAATCTGACTCTCCGTAGCTGTTATGGTTATTTTTAATAGTAGTAGAATAATGTATTATTAGTACTGAATTCAATAAATTTGAAATCAGTACATGAACTTTCATTTTGAGCACACACAAAATAAAGTTATTCTTTGTGAAAATATGTACCATGTACATATCATAATGCAAAGTGTGTTTGCTTAACAGAACTTTTGAGCTGTGATATTCAAATCACGGAACATGATATGAGTAAAATGAATGCTTTTATCCTCATTCTTTAGTAAATATACTGCATAATTTACCGGGACAGTGGTTTCACTGTTTAGAGAATCATAATATACTTACTATAATCATAATATAATTTGCTCCAATATGCCACAGTGAATGAAAACAATAGAAATAATTACGGAACCTAAAACAAGCAGACAAATCACATAACTAAGAGGAAACTTCAGAACCTTAGACAAAAGGCACTTCAGGCTTAACAATAGGGCAGAAACGTTGCAGAAAATTTTAGAGTAAAATTCATTGTCATAAAAATAATTTAGTGGTTGTATAAGTCCATTCTGTATATGTACCAAGATTCAGTTGACCACTTCTTGATTAACATGCTTACTTAACATTGTTTCCTTTGCTATTAGTAGCAGTAGTATAGCAATGTGATTAATATTTTTGTGCACAAAACTTTAACTAAAAATATTTTAAAGAGAAAATTTTGTTTATTCCTACTAAACTATTTTTCTTAGATCAAGTTTTTGTTTTCTTTTTTAGTGTAATGATATTTTGTATTTCAATATTTTCTTTAAGTTATATATCAATGCCTTGTTCTCTACGTTTCCAAGAGCAATAAAACACTTCCTTATTTAGTGTTTTATTTATTTAGCTAGAATTTTCAGAAGAATATTAGATAATTCTGCCAGTTGAAGGCATAAGCCTATTTTTTAAAAATAATCCCTGTTATTTCTTATAACAAGGACTCTGTAGGATGGGAATAGACATTCCGAGTTCTTCAGAATTATGTAATTTTAGAAGCTATGATGCCTTATAGCAGGACATTCTTCTGCAAAACCGAAGCCTTAAAACAAATGTACAAATACAAAGAAGAAACATGTGCTGTTTTATCTTGTTTGGCAGAAGTTTTAGGTATTTGACCAGCCATATATTTTCCTTTCCAAATTGGATCAAAATGTATTTCTGGATTTGATTTAGTCTGCTCCCAAACTGCCACAACAAAACTGCATCAAAGCTCTCTGACACCAAAGACATTTGCCTTTAACTTTGCTTTAGATTTGCCATCTTTCTTTTTGAATGTCAGCTACCCGGAGTTTGACATGATTCCTAGAACTTAAGTATAGTATCATGAAGCAGAAACACCTTTTCTTCCTCAGTAAACTTCTAGATTTATTTTTAAAGTTTGTGCTGTTTTAAAATATTCTATAAAACATTTGCTACAAATAAAATCTCCATGAAGAGATGTTGCATTTTTGTGTTCTGTGTTCAACAGTAAAAAGATGTTCTTGGAATAGAAGGAATCCAGTAGGCTTCTTAAATCAATAGATAAACCTCCAGAGCTTAGCAAATTTGTTATATTTTATAAATCAGCTCTTGAGGTAACTTTAATTTTAATGACAGCAAAATGTGATATGACTCTAAATCTTACTATCTAGTAAAGGAAGAAGATCTTTCAGGAAATATTCTCAATGCCACCAAAAAAATGAAACTATTAAGATTTAACTTTTTGTAAGCATTTAATTAGTAAATTCACATCATCTTATATCAAGTACAATATTAAGAGCAACCTGCCCCCTCTTTCTTTTTAATGAGAACTTGGAGCTATATCCAAGAGTGCATTCCTTGACTTTATGTACCGAGTTGAACATTACATAATGTGGATCTTAGCTCTGCCTTTCCTTGGGAGTTCATGTTAAAATTATAATATTTCAGCAAGGACATTGTAAACAATAGAAGGAAGATATTTATGTTTATTCTCAGCATTTTTATTTGATTATACATGCATAAGTCAATATTATTTTCAGATATTACAATGATTTTTGTTATAAGATATACTTAATTTAAGATAAATTAATTTATTAAAGTCACTTTTACCTACCTCAAAACTATTTTTAATGAATATTATGGGCATTTTGATAGAAATTGATATATATAATATATGTATAATTTGTGTATTTCTACATATGTAGAGAATACAAGATTTCCAAAAACATTGTGTATTAAAAATGAGAATGGATTATATTAGTTAAGAACGGACTATAGAAACAGATGAGTTAAGTTTGTGTCCAAGCATTGCATTTAGAAACTCCAGAACTAGAACAATCACTCCACAGTTTTGTTGTTTGATCTCCTTAGGTATGTATTTTCAGCAATAATTTTATATCTCTAATAATATTATTGTGGTTTAAACATGATATTATATATAAAATTGTTGTCGCAATGCTTGTAACAGAGTGAAGTCTTAGTAAATATTATCTATCATAGAGTTTAGTTTGGTTCCTGATGCCTATTTCTTTTAAATATATCCTTCTATATATTTCAGCCTTTTAAGAAAATAAATACCCATTTTAAGCTATTTTCCCTTTTTGTATCAATCATTGCATGAACTGAGAGTGACTTCATTTTTACCTATAACTTTTTCAATAGATTATGCTCAATAATTTAATATTGTTGAACTTTGATTGGTACAGAAAGGACTTTCATGTTTGGAAAATATTCACTTCTTCAATGCTGTGGTACTCTAAAGAGTTATTTGAAGGACAACATTTTTAAAGATTGTAAAATTGTAGATGCTTTTAATGCTTTTAAGCACTTTAGAAGTCAGAACTGTATGCATTATACATTAATTTTTGGTGATTTTTACCTTATTTTCTCTGGAATCCCCCTTATTAAAGGTAAAAAAATCATCAAACTATTAGTTACTGGCTAACCACTTTTTTAAATGCTTGTAAGGATTTTTTGTAACATACCCACCTTTTGTTTCAATTCTATTTTTATAAAGGCAAACATACAACATAAGACAGAATTTCTCCCATTAAATTGAGTGAAATAAATTTCAGTACTTGTTCTCTAGTCCTCAGCTGCTCAATGATATCTGTTTTGTTTGCTTTTTCAGTGAATCTCCTGAATAATCTTTTTTTTTTTTTTCTTATGCTCTACTGATACAGAGTGGAATTGCTTTCCCCTGGCTTTAATTCTGATTTGCCTTGGATTCATTGATTTTTCATGTATTCTGCCTTCCCCTTTAATGCCGCTATTAATACTTCCTTGAGTTACTTTCATGCCAGGTAACATGTATTAATGGTTTATGGTAAGCTACCTATGTACTATCACAAAATCCAATTAAATGTGTGGTCATTTACTCTCCAGAGTCCCTTTTCTGTATCAGTACATGACAAATTGTGCATCTTTCTTTCAAAAGCACTTATTTTTTCTCTGCCTGGAGGAATTCTAATACAATCATTAACCTACAAGTTAGGGATTGCTGCTATGTTCTTAAGTTGCTGTAGTGAGCTGAGTCTATATGTCTTAAATACTGCCATAATGTGATTTTTGGAGCAGTTTTATTTTTTGATCGAACTTACAAGTAACTGTCTTACTTTCCTAGTCAATTTTAATTATTTGACATTGTATCACCATGAAGCAAAAACAACAGAAACAAAATTTACCCAAAATATTGATTTCAGCTGTCACAGAAATAGAAACCACATCTAAAAGGAGTATTACTGTTCTTTCTGTTTGAAATATTTTCAAGAAATCTATCTTGGTGACAAAATTGCAATAGAACTAGAGTGTTTGGGACTATTACTGAAAGCTGAGGGCTAAATAAATGCAAGTCAATGGCAAAATTAGGAAGTCAAAAACTACCTCATGATTTAACTTGACATTCACTCTCTGTCATCTCTCATCATGATTAAAAACTCTAAATCCCCATAAACCAGTAGATTATGGTTCAGTATAAATACATGCCAAAAGGATACTGAAGGATTTATTTATATATTATTTGTATGTACAATCATTTTTAAATTTATAAATATGTAATAGTAAATTATCAAAATGTATAGAAAGACATCTAAATATTGTAATAATCTGTACTTACATATACAAATAAAAAATATGTGTT
Source organism: Macaca fascicularis (assembly GCF_037993035.2). NCBI lineage: Eukaryota > Metazoa > Chordata > Mammalia > Primates > Cercopithecidae > Macaca > Macaca fascicularis. Next base: position 68,352,466 of record NC_088389.1, on the reverse strand, counting down.
TATCTAAATAAAATCACGATTTGTATTTTCGGCTTTGGTACCACATTTCCTGAATATTCACTTAACCTGAAAACTATTTTGGGCTGAGGACGAATGAACCTCTTTTGCCTTCTGTTTTCCTTTGAGGTCCATTTTACTTTGATCTTGGCAATCCAAAAGAAGATATCTTTGCTTTTCAAAGTAAATTTTGCACCAGATTCATCTTACCATATGGACAGCAAGAGATAAGTAATCCAAAATGAAGACAAAGAGGGTGAGGTAATAGTAAACAAGAATGCTGCATTACTAAAATGTTACTATGCAAAAGACATTTCTGTTTATATATAATTGAAAATAAATTAGCTCTAGAGCATCCAATGAAAACCCTGTTTCCCAGAGTTACTTAGTGTAGCATCTTTTACCCTAACTCCTGGGAACCACTTTTCAACCACATTTGTACTATAGTTAGATTTATTTGCTACAGTCTTCATTTCACCTTGAGATACTCCAAAATATTGGCAGATTTTTAAAAAAATTTGCAAAGCATTAAATTCATTACTTGTGTTATAGAGATTTATGGGTTTTGGTAAATGCTTACTCTACCACCCTCGCAGTGCTACACAGAACCATTCAATCACTGTAAAAATTCCTCTCTACAGCCCCTGGCAGTGAATTCCTTGACCCTTTTCCAACTCCTGACAGATACAGATATATTTTCTATCCCTATGATTTTGGTATTTGTATAGTGGTGTCTCATGTGTTTTAATTTGCATTTCTCTAATGACTAATAATAATAATCTTTATCATCTTCTCACAATCTTATTTGCCATCCATATGACTTCTTTTACTAACTGCCTGTTCACATCTTTTTTTTTTTTTCATTCATTAATTGGGTTGTTATATGTCTTATGGATGTATTTAAGAGCTCTCTAAAAATTCTGGATACAAATTTTTTATCGGACGTGGGACTTGCAAATGTTTTCTTACCATTTGAGACTTGTCTTTGAAGTTCTTTCCCAATATATTTTGCAGAGTGTTTTTTTTTTTAATTTTCTTCAATTCCAATTCATTCAATTTTTTGTCCCCCCAAAATCACATGTTGAAGCCCTAATCCCCCGTACCTCAGAATGGAATGCATTTGGAGATAAGGACTTTAAACAAGTCATTGGTTAAAATGAGGCCCTTAGGGTGGACCCTAATCTAATCTGACTGGTATCCATATGGAAAATAGAAATTTGGACACACAAGAGACACCAGGGATGTGCACGCACAAGGCATGACCATGTGAGAAGGCAGCTAGAGGGGGTCTATCTGCAAGTAAAGGAGAGAAGACTCAGAAGAAACCAGGTCTGTCGACACTTTAATTTGGACTTTCGGAAATGTAAGAAAATAAATTTCTGTTGTTGAAGCCACCTAACTCATCGTATTTGGTTTAGGCAACCTCAGCAAACAAATACATATACTCTATGCAAACAAGTTTTATACAAGTTGTACGATATATGTTGAGATTGATAATTTTTGCATATGGACGTCCAGTTGTTCCAACAAAATTTATTGCAAAGACAATCCTTTCTTCATGAAACTAACTTTGAGCTTTTATCAAAAATCAGTTGCCTATATCTTTGTATCTATTTTTGAGTTCTTCTTTTGTTTTTTTCTTTTTCAACTTTTATTTTAGATTCAGTGAGCACATGTGCAAGTTGGTTATATGGGTATATTGTGTGATGCTGAGGTTTGGGGTAAAATCGATCCTGTCACCCAGGTAGTGAGCATAATACCCAGTACATTGTTTTTCAATCCTTGCCTCCCCCACTTGTCCCCTCTAGTAATCCTCAGTATCTATTAAACTTTCCTTTCTTTCCATTAATATTTTTGTCGTTTTGCCAATACCACACTGTTTTTATTACTCTATCATTATGATAATTTTGAAATTGATTTGTGTGAATCCTTCAACTTTGTTCTTCAAACTGAAAATTATCTTGGTTATTCTAGTGACTTTTCATATAAACGTTAAACTCTGCTTGTTAATATCCATAAAAACATTATGAAGATTTTTATGTAAGTGTCTTGATACCTATATGTCAAACTGGAGAAATGTTAATACCTTAGCAATACTGCGTCCTACAGTTAATATGGATATATAATATTTAAAATTATATAAGTAGTTTGTCTTATATTTTCATCTTTCTATCATTGATCTAGAATCTAAGAATCCAGGTTTAGTTTCTGGCTAAGGGCTAATCTTTGAGAATTCTTTTACAAAAGAAAAGAAATACATATTTTGTCAGTAGATTATTTTAATATGTCTATATAATAATTAAGTTATCAGTGTTTGGACAGTTATAATGTTTCTTTTCCAACATTTATGAATATCATGTCTAAAGAAAATTGATGAAGAATAAATAATTTTCTCAGAAAGCATGTCAAAATTTGCCATCAACCATTGGTGTGAAACATCTCATCACAATGAAAAGCAGTGATCACAAATCTACTGATGAACTATTAGCATTTATTTTAAAATTATTTATTCAAGTTTGATATTTATCAAGTTAACTCCATTTTTACTTTGTCTTGACCAAACTTTAGTAGGCTTCTTTCCTGCTCATAGATCCTTGCACTTCAGGTTGCCCCCAAGCCTGAGCAAACAGTAAAATAAGGAGTGTGCCCTCTTAGCTCATCCCCAGAATCTACTAACCAGAGTAGAACACATTCTTGCTGAAGGTTGCCAATTGTTCAGTCTGCATAGGCACCATCATCTTTCCAACATCCTCTTTCTCACTTCTTACCCCTCCCTGTTACAGGAAAACCTTTGCCGGTTTGATTCTGAGATACTTACAGTTCCTGAGTTAGAAGTGTTCTTCTTATGGGAATCTTCTTTCTATATGAAGTTCCACATTATGTAATCTGGATTTATTTTTATTTGACAATATAATTGTACCAATGACAAAAATATATGCAGCCCATGGTGTAATAATGTATTATTCATTGACATAAGACTTTTTTAAAAAAGGAAACTGGGCGGGACGCGGTGGCTTGCGCCTGTAATCCCAGCACTTTGGGAGGCCGAGACGGGCGGATCACGAGGTAAGGAAATTGAGACCCTCCTGGCTAACACGGTGCAACCCCATCTCTACCAAAAATACAAAAAAAAAATTAGCTGGGTGTGGTGGCGGGCACTTGTAGTCCCAGCTACTCGGGAGGTTGAGGCAGGAGAATGGCGTGAACCCGGAAGGTGGAGCTTGCAGGGAACTGAGATGGCGCCACTGCACTCCAGCCTGGGCAACAGAGCAAGACTCCATCTCAAAAAAAAAAAAAAAAAAAAAAAAGGCTTTGAAATAGATTATACTCGTATTTTATATCCTGATTTCAGGCACATGCTAAGAGGTGCTGCTCATCTTTAATGTTTTGGTTCTGTTTAAAGCGGAATTTCACAAATAATTTAATATCTCTACTTTTATATCACTATAATTACATGACTCACAAACAGTATTTATTAATTCCATTAATCTTTTTCATTCAAATCATCAATTTAAGTAGAGTGGTAGGAAGTTTTGGCTTTTTTATGTCAAAGAAAATGTTTGACATTAATTTTATGGTTGTTTCAAATTCAGTAAAGTTTAATTTGAAAAAAAGGGGCATTTGGGTTAAAGTGATGATACACTGGTAAAATTTGGCAGGAAATCATGTTGTGGTAAAAAAAAAATCATAATAAGAAACAAGATAGCTTAATAATAAGGTGAAATATCCTGTCATCTGAAATAGAAACTGTGGTTTTCAAAATCCACACATGCATATGTACACCACACACACACACAGATACATATTTTAGAGCAGAGTTGGCCAACTTTTTCTGTAGAAAGCAAAAATACATAAATGAATGAGCATGGATATATTTCAATAAAAACGTATTTGCATACACTGATTTTAAACTTTATATAATTGTAAATGTCACGAAATATTTTTTTTTTCCATTTCAAATGATTTTAAAATGTAAAAACCATTTTTAGCTCATGGGCTACACTAAAACAGGTGGTGTGCCAGATTTGGTATGTAGGTCTACTTTTTTGGATTCCTAATTTGAAGAAATGAAAATACAAAATTTCTGTGATGAAGCTGGTATTAAATATATTTTAAGAAATAACAGCGTGGCAATATGCACTATATTTTCTGTCTATCTTAGAATGGATTTCTAATTTAAAGAATTAATATTTAAATCAACCAATGTGTCCTACATTGGGGTTACCAAATAAAATATAGGAGGCATGGTTAAATCTCAATTTTAGATTAAAAAATGCTTTTTACTCTACTTACAACCCAAATATTATACAGGTCATACTGCTAGTAAAAAAAAAAAAAAAAATCATTTTATAAGAAGTTGAAATTTAACTGTATGCATTATTTTTCCTTCTAAATCTAGCAACTTTACCTGCAACTGTATTTAAAATGTAAAGTAATTGTGTTTACATTTTGGTTAGATCTTGTTAAAAATCCGCTAGAAATCTCTCAAGTTGTTGAATGGATAGAACACAAAAATATTTCAGATTTGAAAGCTTTTTATGAACTTTTATTATTGAAAGCAAAGTTTGTCAATATGAGGTCTTCATAATTTTCCTTATAATAGCAAGCTGGTAACTGCAAACCATTAAAATATGAGACTCCAAAGACATAAAATATTTAATATAAACAGCTACAACTAACATTGAATTAATCTTTTAAGTAAGTTTCTATTTTTAATTGGAAATTTGTGTTCTGTAAAATGATGAAATGAAATTGAAAGGACCTGTAATTTTGTAGCATTTACTTTTGGTAAACATTCAAAAAATGATAAATAAAGACAACTTATGTGATGAGTTTTGGCTTACAATATGTTTCATCAAACAAATGCTCATACAATATGTTTCATCAAACAAATGAAAAACTCAGTAACCATTTAAATATTTAGGCCAAAGTAGTTATACACTTCTATATGACGATTAGAATTGAGAATATCCTCCATCTAGTAGAAATTTTTCTGAATTTATCAGTACCTGAACACCTAAGAGACAAAAAGTATTTTCTCAAAGTTATAATGGTCCATGAGTAAAGTTGAAAACGAAAACAATTTAAAATATATTAATCATGCAATGCAACTTAGAAGAACATTGAGGTAAGGTTATGGAAACAACAAAATTATAAACCTATATTGAATGAAAAACATACATTTTATGATAATGCCGGTATAAAATATTTTAGGAAGATTTTTAAATGATTTTTACATGATTTTAGGAATGATTTTAGGAAGAAATGTGTCTAAGAAGCTGAAAACAAATGTATGAATATGTACCAATAATAACTATCTTTTTATGTTACTTTTAATATTCAGAAAATCAATATTAATATTATTTTAATTGTCCATAAGGCACATATATATACATGATTATATAATATGTGTATAAATATGTTATTTTATGACCAAATTTCTTGTGTGGAAACAGTTTTTGAAATGGACTATTTTGCTTAATAGAGTTAATTTATTGGTGTTTAAATACATGCTTATAAAGTAATATAACTGTAATTATTTTAATGTTCATCTACCCTAAAAAAAAAAAAAGCCATCCTGATTTGAATAGTAAATCACATGGCTGTCCTAATTTTTAATCCTTACCTCTTCTGCATGACATCTTTCACCAGGATGGACCTAGTTTTTCTCAGTACTACTGTGCAGTACACAGTTCTATTATTTTTGTGTAACCATGCATTTTATTTACCTATCTGAATGTCACTCTGTTACAGAAGACTTGACAACAGATTTTTTTCATATTTTTATTTCTAATTCCTAAAATACCATATTTAGAATTGCTCAGTAAATGCTTTATGAACTGAATTAAAGTCATAGCTCTAGAAATAAACTTAAGGCTATATTTTCATTTTCATTGCAAATTTATTTTGTATTTAAGTTGCAGGTTTTGGGTTACACATTTTTGGTTTGGGTGCAATACTGAGCATAAAATGTTGGAGGTTTATTAAATATCATTTTTTTGTGTGTTTTCCTACATAGAAAAAAATTAAAAATTTGGGTAGTCAGAAATGGTTATATACCTTGTGGTTAGCCCCATGCAACAAAAAACATAAGGTGATTTTTCTTTTTCTTTTTTTTTTTTTTTTTTGGGGGGGAGCGGGGAACAGGATCTTGCTTTGTCTCCCAGGCTGGAGTGCAGTAGAGCAATCTCGGTTCACTGCAAGCTCCGCCCTCCAGGTTCACGCCATTCTCCTGCCACAACCTCCGGAGTAGCTGGGGCTACAGGCGCCCGCCACCACGCCCAGCTAATTTTTGGGGGTTTTTAGTAGAGACGGGGTGTTTCACCGTATTAGCCAGGATGGTCTTGATCTCCTGACCTCGTGATCCACCGGTCTCGACGTCCCAAAGTGCTGGGATTACAGGCTTGAGCCACCGCGCCCGGCTGAGGTGATTTTTCTTTTAACTTACCATTTCAAGGAATGGAGAAGCTTCTGCTGTGTTTATTTAGGAATACTCTGCGTACATACGAAAAGTATTTGGATCAATTTCCATAAAGGTCTTCAAAAATTGTGTTTGTATTGGCAATGTGGTGAGGTAGCTACGAGCAAAAAATGTTGATAACATCTTGCTACTTTGCTTTCAATTAATGTTTCCCTTGTGTAGTTTCATATTTTATTCTGGAGTTCATGAATATACAGACTTACGAAATTTATTGTTGTAACTTTGTGAAATTAATTCTCGGTTCACAATCCTAATTTTTTAATATCAAATGAGATAGTTCAGCTGTTTACTATCATTTGTGACGTGAAACCACAATAATATTTTAAAATATATATATAATGTTTGTTTCAAGAAAAAGAAAATTTTAAAGAATATTAAGAAATTAATCATCTAGTAAGAGAATCCATGTAAGTATAAAAGCTTTAATTAGTCCACAGTTCTAAGAACATACAAATATTATACACATACACACAGTATAATTTTTTCCATGATTATCTAGTTTCTGAAAATTAATATTTCTAATATATGCCTATTTAAATGGAAAAGATGATAAAAGAGTAATATCATTAGAAAAGTCTATTGATCTTCATTTTTAAATGTTTGTTTAGTACTTTTAACTGAAATACACCAGAACTTAATTACACAAGATAATTATATGTAGTAATAGCATTTCATTTATTATTTATGTACGGTTATAAAATATACTATTATAGTACATTGTGTTTATTCTCAAAACAACCATGTATATAGATAACATTTTATCCTTATTTTGTCGATGAGAAAACTGAGGCAGAAAAACTGTTCCTAAAACTACAAATATCCGAATTGGAGATGATAGAGCTTGATTCCAGTGTTTTTCTCAAATGCTTTATTGCTTCAAGATGAGAAGCAGTTTCACAAATATATATTAGAATTGTATAGTAATTTTCCAGAGAATTTAAGAGGGCTACTAATCTTTAAATAATTATGAGAACACTGTAATCTTGATTATGTTTCTCTTGAGGTTTAACAAATGATTTTAAAAGTACTTAAATAATCAAGTTAAAAAAAAAAAGCAGTTAACCTAATATCAATAAATCAATCATCCTGTTTTACATTACTTCTAAGCATGTAAAGTTTGATATTACAGAATTAATAAAATATATTCACCATGATAATAATTAAGGAAAAGTAATAGCATAATGTCGTGTTGATAGAAGCAGTAAATAACTTTGAAAAAATTAAAATTATTTAACATAATGGAGGGTATTTACAAAAACCTTCAGTAAACATCACAGTAAAATACTGAAAGAATTTCATTAAAACCTGAACAATAGAAAAGATAACAGCAACTTTGTAATAAAAGATACTGTGCAATACATAATGAAAAATCAATAATGGGTATAAAGTGTTTAATAAAAAACTGAATATTGGTAGTTTATATTATCTCCGAAACAGAAAACTCAAAATAACTACATTAAATATAAATTAAATGCAAAAGTAAATTGCATTTATATAAACCAGCAATAGTCATTTAGAAAATATATCTTAATAGAGGATGTCACTTACAATTTTAATAAAAATATAAAATACACAGGCATAAATTCAATAATAAATTTAAGAAAGGTATCCAGAGAAATATAAAACTGTACTGAAAGAAAATATCACCTGAATAACTTAAAATATATAAAAATTTCATGGCTATGAAGTCTCAGTATCATTTAGATATTAGTTATACTCATATTTATGTTTACATTCCATGCAATTCTAATAAATATTATAATCATTTTTATTTGTTTGGTGCTTGTTTAGTTTGGTATTGGTTTCTTGTTTACATTAAACTTGAAAAATTAATTCTTTTATTTATAAGTTAAATTTCAAGACTAACTATAAAATAATGGGAGACAATTATAATGGGGGGACTTGTCCAACCAGACAAGATCACATTATAGTAATTAACAGACTATGCACTTGCCACAGAAATTATAGATTCCCATATTTGGTCTACCTACTAGAGTATCCCACCACTTACTGCTATAGAAAATATGTGAGCACATGAACAGAATTATAGAAAAAATGAAGAATTCATTTGGGACATACTGAGTTTGTGAAACCCATGGAACAATAAATTATATATCCACTAATCAGTTTTATACGAGTCTAAATTATTAGAGACTAAGGTTTGGTGAGCATCGGCAGCAATAAAACTGTACTCAGTCATACATTTGAAAAAGTTAACCTAAGAGAATGTAGACACAAAAATGAGAGCGAATGAACAAAAAGAAAGCATGTTAAAGTTCCAACCTTTAAGTGCACAAGCATCTAAGTTGTTGTTTTAGTTTACTAGGTCTGCCGTAACAAAATACCACAGATTGGGTAGTTTAAACAACATAAAAATACATCCTCACAATTATGGAAGCCTGGAAGTTTAAGATCAAGGTGTTGGCATTAGCAAGTTAATTTCCTCTGTGGCCCCTTTTCTTGGCTTGAGGATTGCCACTATCTAGCTGTGTCCTCACATAGGTTGACCCACTGTGCTGTCTGTATCCTAATTGCCTCTTCTAATAAATCATATTGGATTAGGGTCTATTCTAGAGACAAGATTTTAAATTAATTACCTCTTTAAGGCCCTATGTCCAAAGACAGTGAAATTCTGACGTTTTGGAATGTGATTAAACATATGAAGTTTTGGGACGTTCACACGTCAAGCTTTAACAGTCGTGAATAAAGTGAGATTAGTCTGGAATGAACTATTTTCAAATAGTAGATTGCATGTCCATGGTGTTAGCTTATTATGTGCATAACCACATGATTTGAGCAGAGAGGATTTTACTTTGGCTATATGCTGTGTTCACAGCAATATCCAAAGAAGGAAGAAAGAAAGGAAGCAAGAAAGGAAAGAAGCCAGGAAGGAAGGAAGGAGAGACAGAGAGAGGGAGAGAGAAAGAAAGAAAGGAAAGTCCCATTCAATGATACAATAAGAGAACATTATAATGTGTCTTTGATTTTAAAAATATATCTATATATTTATCTGTATATTTTTCCTGATTATCTCCTGAGTACTTTAGAAGATTATAATGAAAGTAGCTTTAAATGGTCAACTCTTGTATACACAAGAATGTTCTGACAAAAAAAATAGTTACCAACGATACTAAAAAATCAAACACAATGGAATGAAGAAATAGGACCTACTTAATACATATTGTCATTTCTATATTCTTTGTGAACAAAGAAAGGAAAACATACATAAAATAAAATATATAAATCATCAGGTGAATGTCACTTGTGAATATAGACAAAAGAAAATAGCATAGGTCATATAGTATATATAAGAGTTCATAGAGGTGGTCAGGCACAGTGGGTCACACCAGTAATCCCAGCACTGTGAGAGGATGTGGACTTGAGCCCAGGCATTCCAGATCAGCCTGGGTGCGCCTAACAAAATCCCGTCTCTACAAAAAATACAAAAATTAGTGTGGTGTGGTACCGTGGTAGTATGGGGCGTGGTGGCGTGGGGCATGGTGATGCATGCCTGTAGTCCTAGCTACTCAGGAAGCTAAGGAGGGAGGATCGCTTGAGCCTGGGAGTTCAAGGTTGCAGTGAGCCATGATTGCACCGCTGCACTCCAGCCTGAATGACACAGGAAGAGCATGTCTTGAAAAAACAAAACAAAACAAAACAAAAATCTAATAGTGATTCAGTTAAGTTATAAAAATACTTTCACTACATTTTACATTTTCATAGTGATGGTTAATAGTCATAGTCATACACATATTGTCAACATATACATACGTATTTAGGTTGTCCCCAAATATAAAGACATGTGTTTCTAGATTTAATATCATAATCCTTCATCTTTATGTGCAATCTCTAAGCTATATATAGTAAGTAAAGTACTACACTTTGTATTTTAAAATGAACTAGCTAAACATTTAAGTGGTTATCCTGAGATTAATTCACTGTACTGAAGGTATTAATATTAAAATTCTATTAGTTTATCCTACGTGATATAAATGAAATTGGCTCCTTCTTTAAGGCACTGAGTTTTTTTTTCTATTAATTCTAAATTATATACATGTTTTTACATCCTATTACAATTTCTCCAGGTTTCTTCCTGCAAATATATAGAAACACTTTTGCGTATTATCGAATTTCCACTACTGTACCCTACTTTACCTATTAAAGCAGACTTTAAATTGAAATATACAAAACTTAGTTTCAATTTTCTTTGTGTTCCTTGTCCAAAACACTGTAATTCCTTCAAACCTTCTAATAAAAATGGCTTCTATTAAACCTCTTCAGCCAGTTACTTTTCGAAAGAAATCAGAGGCTCCATTATTGTGTCAAGTCCATAGGGAAGAACCTTTCTTTGGCATAATTAGTTATCTTCTGCCCTGTGTATATATGGCCCTAAGGATATAATAAATAGTATTAACAATTTCCTCTCTGGATCCTGAGGGCTCACTCTCCCAAATTATACCTGGAAATAAATGAATGCAACTTTAGAAAAAAATGTGTTCTATCCACTCATTTTGATTGAAAGAAAATAAGTTAATTTAAGCAGTATCAGCAGAACAGGTGACCACGACAATTAAAATATCTTCCAATTCTATTTCAAAGCTAATCTTAAGAAATATTTTTAGATGAGATAAATGTCTGAAATACTGTGGACTATTTTTGGACACTGTAAATATTATGCATTGCCAAACTTAATACACTTATAACTTATGAGTTTTGTAAATCATTATTTAATTTTTACAGAATCGTAGTTATGTCTTGTCCATTTGGTTAGGTGCATATATTAATTATTTGCTCTCATTAGAGATTAGCTATGTGTATAAATGTGTGTATTGACTTCTATATCACAGATTCCTTGTGTACATTTTAATTATCTTTAAATCTATTACCAGAACTTCAGAGAGTGTCTTATACATAGTAGGCATTAAATGTTTATACTTTTGTAATAAATCATTTTTAAGTTAGTGGAATTGTCTCTTTCTTAATTTTTACTGTCTTTGTCTCTTCCCCATTTCAAGATCAAACTTGAATATTTATATCAGTTCACTAAATCTGAGTTAAGAAGCATACTGCAAAAGGCCATGCATTATTCATGCCTTATTATGTAGGTATGATAATAGTAAGAAATTTTCTGTCATTAAATAGTAGTTTGTGATTTGTTAATTATAATTCATGCCTTACTTTAAGAGTTGTCAAATTTTTGTTTTGAGGAAAAGTTTCCTTAGTTTACTTAGTATGGTACAAAGTACTACCTCAGTCTTATTTTTTTCTTTAAATAATTTTAAGCCTATTTTTAAGTTTCAAGGTAAATTTTAATAGGAGATGGAACATGAAATTCAATAAGTAAACCTGAAAATGGTATTTTTGGTTCTGTTTTTAAATCATAGTATACCTGGTAAAGACAATGTTTTCTATAGAAAGAACAATACAAGGCTATAAACTCTATTAACACTTAATGTTTTTTCCTAAAATGCCTGGCTAATGTTTAAGAATGAATTGATTTCAAAATCTAATTTTTTAAAGAAATAAATTGGGTTATTCACATTTAAATCAAAATAGGTTTTATTTAGACCTATATATTTCCTAGGGACATCAAAATTATTATAACTTTGGAAGAGGTGTACTTTATAGATACATGAAATTTCATAATAACAATACTAAATTTTCATAGAAAATTCAAGTTTTTCTAAAATGTTTCTAGTCTTCTGAAGAAAATACATGTCTCTGTAATCAAATAAATCACATTACAGTAATCATGACTATCTCCACCACAACCAAATAAAACCCTGGCAGGTTGTGTGCCTCTGTGAAATTTACATATATAAACAGATCTATTTGGCATTCTTCATGTACCAAGATATATGATGTGCAAAACTAACTAATTAAATAAGACATTCTCTTTTATCCCCTGACAGAACTTTGCATGAGTTATACTACAAATTAGGTTTCAGACAATAATAATTAGATCATTATTACCTTTCAGCTAGTTCCTAATAGCAAAAAGAAAAAAAAAATAGTTTCCTAATTTAGGCAGAAGACAGACAGACCAACCAAAGAATGGTCACTATTAATGACTGGAGATGAAGATCAAGAGTCAAAAACTTCTTGTATGGGTATTTACAGAATGCCAGACACTATGGTAGGAATTTTGCATTCATCGCCTCAATTATTTCATCCTATTTAACTATGAAGAAAGTACTAATACTATGTCTATTTTAAGGGTGGACATACATAAGTTAAGGATGCTTTGTCTGCATTATATGTATAAAGAATAGACAGGATGCAAACTCACTCTCTAACCTAAGGGCTTATACTGATTTTGGTTTCTATTTGGTTTACAATTGACACATAATAAGTCTACATGTTTATGGGGTACAGTGTGATGTTTCAGTATATGTATACGTTAATCCTTGTTAAATCAAGGTAGTCAGCACGTTCATCACCTCAAACCCTTTCATTTCTTTGCTTGGTTAACTTTCAAAATCTTCTGTTCTGCCAATTTTGAAATGTATGATACATGGCATAAACTAATACTTCTGAGAATGTGAATAACGTATCAAAGCACCTCTTCTTTTCTTGGGAAAAAACCCAAACAAAAATTCTTATGTAATTTTAATATTTCTGAATTTTACCACTTATTCTTTTCAAACTCTCAAAATATTATTTATATTTTCTATTAATTGAAATCTAATTTTGGTCAGTGGTGTTGATTTTTTTTAATAACATTGCTATATAAAGAGTTAATACTTCTAGTGGCAAAAGTTTCTACACATATATACTTATACATACAGAAGTAACTGCTTTTGGATACATCTGTGTGAATTTGACTTCCTACCATTTCTTACAGTAAAGAAGATGAACCATATCTGTCATTATTTCCCTAACTATAATAAATTCTTGTAGCAATACTATAGTAGCAATGACAACAGCAATATTGCAACTCTTTGGCATATTAGTCCCATGCTGTAGAAAATGTCCAACTGATAGCAATCAGTTGTACCCCTCCCAGCTGTTATGCTAAAAGGCATATGTGATGATATTGTAATTAAGGAAATTAAGTGATGGAAGAAATTGGAGAAACACCAGTCTGTGATTTAGGCAAATGTTCAAAGGAAACTTCTTTACAATTTCTCATAGTTAAACCGGTGAATATAAGAGGATTTACTAAAACTCTGTTTCTCACTTTTGGAGAAAATATAGTAATAAAATTACTTGTCACCAGGTTGAGCTTTCAAATGGTCACTGTGATAACCGAAATAGAGAAAATATTGATTAATATTTATAAATCATTCAATTATTATGTACTGTGCTATGTGCCTACTAATTGCCTCTGGGGCGTTAGCACTATAGAAAACACATCTTGTTCCTTCTCTCTGGAGTTTACACTGAGGTCGGGTAATAAATGACCATCTTAACAAAGTGATAAGATTTAGGCATTGATACGTATGTTGAAGAAAATTAATGGGATAGAAATTGGATTATCACCTAAATGGGAGAAAAAGGGCAGAAGACAAGTCCCTTATCAAAAAGCATTCCTCATTTATACCACAGGGCATAGAAAATGATTTTAGTTACTATGTTTCAAGTAATCCCAAGAGGGTTCATTACTAGCCATAGTCTAGTTGCATTGGAAAGATAATTCAATAAAAACAGTGAATATCTTAGAGCAAGAGGGTTTAATTCACTTGAAGAAGTCAGATAGAAGAGGAGCTATCAGAAACAATCTTTGCTGGAGTTGTTATATTTGGCTTAAGACCTGAATGTTAAGAAGTCTGTCATATTAATGTTATAAAGACCTTGTGCTCTAATCTAGGAAGATGGAACAATATATGGAAAGGGTTGAGGCAGGAATATGTTCGTTCTTTCAGTTGACCCTCTACTAGACGTTTGGTGAATTAGTTCAGCTACTCAAAGGCATACATCTTGGCTCAATGAAAAATAAATACGATGCAAATGTTGATGTAAGATGCCTCTAACTTTTAAGAAGATTCCAGTAAAATCTGGATGATTTTTATTTACTATGATATTCTGTGTTTTTGTAATAAGAGTTCACGGTTTTTTTCTGTCCCCCATTGGATTTCATATCATTCATCAAACTACTGAACCTAATAACTTTTGAATTGCTATGTTTCTTTTTCTTTCATAATAATGTGATCAAATCAGTTGTCTAATGTAGGGTGGAATTATAAAAAGTATATTATTTAAGAAGACATTTTAAAGCCATATCTCATGTTAGTTTTATATTTTTTCTGAATTGATCACATCATAAATTTCAGACTTGCTTACCTCTCACTGATGCTCTTTTGCTCATCTCCCTGCAGCTGCCAATCTTGTTTTTACTCTTTTACATATTAGAATAATATAGCACCTGAGAGATTCAAAACAAACACAGCATATCACACGCTAAGAGCAAATTATAAATAGGATATATATTATCTAATTCCTGCACAGCTTTCAATAAAATTTGTCATAATAACTTGTGCATATTTATTTACCTTTTAATAACATTTTCTTGGTGGTACCTGCCCACCTCTTTGGTAAATAGTACTATGCTCAACCCTCTCATCTTTCCACTCCTGCCCTCCCCTCCCCCAAATGCAAAGCTGTTTCTGATATAAAATTACATATGCAACCAGGTTTATATAACCATTCTTTTAAGGGATCATAAACCCAAGTTATGTGTATGAAAGAAAATATGTGACCTAAGGTGTTGGTGAGACATAGATTCAAATTTCAGTTCTGCAGCTTACTTCTAATCAATTATAAGTTAACTTTTTTTAGTTAAACAAAATGAATTATGTAAATTATTGTCACATAAATAGCACTAAAAATAAACACTAAATATGTGGGGTTTTTTTTTCTTAATTCCCTCCATTTTTCATGTGAAAGACATTGGAAAAATTTTTACATTACAATTCCAATCTTGTCAAAATCCTTCTTAAATTATGCCCCAAAACATATCAATATTTAAATTCAAATCTCTATCCTATTCAAAACTATGCCTTTTAACCTATTTAACTGCAAGCCAATTCCAATTCTGTGCCCTATGTCAAATAATCAGTGTAAACTGGTCACTGAATCTAGAACAAGTGAAAAATTCAAGACACCTTGTTTTACTTTTTCCTTACACTCCTATAATTAATCTCCATATGCAGCTATTCTACTTCCTAATTAAATTCAAATTTATTCTTTTTATCCATTTTAATGGCCTGCTCAAGCTCAGGGCCTTATTTTCTCTTTTGCATGCTCTTCTAATAAGAGCACATATAAGATAAACCTTTATGTTTCTCATATATATAAACTATATATGAACTATGTATAAAACATATGAACTATAAATAACGTATATATGATTCATATATAGTTCTTATTAAAATAAGACATGCATATAGCAATAAAATTATCTACTACAGAATAGCTATTAGAGGAAAGCAATTATTTCTTTTTTTTTTTTTTTTTTTTTTTTTTTTTTGAGATGGCGTCGTCTTGCTCTGTCGCCCAGGCTGGAGTGCAGTGGCCAGATCTCAGCTCACTGCAAGCTCTGCCTCCCGGGTTCACGCCATTCTCCTGCCTCAGCCTCCCGAGTAGCTGGGACTACAGGCGCTCGCCACCTCGCCCGGCTAGGTTTTTTTTTTTTGTATTTTTTTTTTTTTAGTAGAGACGGGGTTTCACCGGGTTAGCCAGGATGGTCTCGATCTCCTGACCTTGTGATCCGCCCGTCTCGGCCTCCCAAAGTGCTGGGATTACAGGCTTGAGCCACCGCTCGCTCTGTCGCCCAGGCGGGAGTGCAGTGGCCGGATCTCGGTTCACTGCAAGCTCCGCCTCCCGGGTTCACGCCATTCTCCTGCCTCAGCCTCCCGAGTAGCTGGGACTACAGGCGCCGCCACCTCGCCCCGCTAGTTTTTTTGTATTTTTTAGTAGAGACGGGGTTTCACCGTGTTAGCCAGGATGGTCTCAATCTCCTGACCTCGTCATCCGCCCGTCTCGGCCTCCCAAAGCGCTGGTATTACAGGCTTGAGCCACCGCGCCCTGCCGGAAAGCAAGTATTTCTAAATTCATACCTTTGTAAATGTAATTATATTTCTCAAAATTATATTTTATTATTTAGGAGATTATCTCCATAATGCTACGCAGTAGGCTTACACCACCATTTTATTAACCAACTTTGACCATTTCTGTTTAATTCTCAATATGAAAGATGAGGATTTACATTACTGAAGCTAACTACACCTATCTTTTCCCCTCTGAATTTGAATTTCTGTTTTACTGTTGGATTGCTTTGTATTTTTAATAATTTGAATGTCTAAAAATATGTATAACTTCCCATTTTGTAACAGAAATATAAATTCCACTACCCTTTCCCTCACCTTCTTTATCACAAACACACACACACACACACACACATTCCTTAATTGATTTATCAGCTATGTCTTTGTAACTTTTAGTAACTTAAGACGACTTCAGTTTTTTTCTGATGTTATCTGTTCTTTATTTTGTGTGCTTAGTATTCTCCTTAAACTATGAGTACATTAATCAGAAATGTTACTGTTTAATTTTCCCTTCTCTTTTCTATTAAATTTCATTTTTTATTTGTTGATTTTGATTTTCAACTTTTATGTCTGTGAATCTGCTCAATTGTTTAATTACCCTGGCTATCTACTGAAATTTAAGAAGAGCTAGTGTTGTTTTCTAAATCTCTAGTTTCCACAGTGATGTTTCCCAGTGGCTCTGTCCCCTAAATTTTTCTGATTTGCAAGTTAAATTATTCATGAAATTTGTTGACATAATCTATAACATTCTACTACATCATAAAGACATCTTGAAATCTGCCAATTATTAAGCTTTTGGGTTATGTCAAAAAGATAAATACATAAATTTAACATTAAAACTGCTATTTGAACGATAGCCATTTCCCAATTTATTTCTAGAATTCAGAGAAAATCACTTAGCAGCTCACATGATAATGTAATGTTCCAATTACATAAATTAATAAACTCAATGCATAAAAGATATATCTAGATATACTTAGTTTTCTTAACTAAATCTTTGTAATACTTAGTGTTAGCCTACAAGGCAGTGTCAGAACAAAAATTATTCTTGCTCAGAAATGAAAGACCTTCTCTCTGTTAATTATTAAAAAGGCAAAAACAGGAACTCTTACCAAAAAAAAAGAAAAACCAATGTCATAAATTTTCAGCCGCAGTTACCACTTGTGATTAATAAAATATAGTTAGAACAAAATCTTGCATTCCTCACCAATGCCTAAATGTCTTTAACCATTTAAAGACTTTATTTCCATTAGTTACTTTATAGTACTAAGAATCACTGGGATTTTGATGTATATATATGTAATAAATTTATATATCTTTTCTCATTTAGAAGGTCTGAATCTAATCAATGGGAAGTTTGTGAATTATTGCATTTGTATGTATATTTGCTTTAATATTAACAAAGGGGTGAGAATATAGAATTTTTGTATGTTTAGATTCATGAGAATAAGAAAGTTTGTAATGACATTTAAAAGATAGTTCAAAAGCATGGAGTAGACAACACTGCTAGAAATTCAACAAGTTTGACAATGCCACAAGACAAAGAACTAAAATCAAATTCACTTTTTCCAATTCGTTAAATTTAATAAAACTTCAAAAACTATTGTGATTTTAATTTGGAGGTGGATATTGCATTCTTTTTAAATAAAATCTCTGTTTAATATTTTACCTATGTAAATTTAGAAATTAAACCAGAGTATTTTCCCATAAATGATTCAGACATCTTTTTTCTCAGATAAAATTAAAGTATCAGTTAGTTGAAAATTTTTGTGATATTTTCAAAATTACCTAAGAAAAACTTTTATGTAAGTATACCTACGTATTAACTATAAATTCTCCATAAAGTTTGCTAAATATTCAAGACTGAATATCATTTCGTATGAGGAGAAAAATAAATATCTTAGATTATGTAAACCCTGTCTTTTTATCTTAATGAGAAAAGAGAAAAGGACATGTCTTCTTTCAACCATTAAAAAGCTTATAAAGTTGTTTAAGTTTGAAATTTATACTTATGGGTGACATTTTGGCTTTTACCTCTGTATTTGTGTTTAATAGCAAAATTTTGGGAATATAAAAGTACAGCATATCATTATCATTAAGAAAATAATTTAAAAAAAGAAAAATACTCTGATTTGGTTCTTTGTGAACAATTGGTCAGGACAGCATAAAGCAAATGTTTAGTTTTGCTTTAGGTTGAGAATGTAGGAAGCATTAATATCAGAACTGAATGAATGCAGTTATCAATATACAGATTTTGTAAGAAATCTGCACATTCAGCACAAGTATCCCAGAACTTAAAGTAACATTTTTTAAAAAGTGAGAAGTAAAAAAGTGAAAAAAAAATTAAAGTACCAGATATTTTTTCTGAATACTTGGATTTTATCACGAAACAAAAGAGAGAAATATTTATGCCTTTGGGGAGTTTACATTCTATTGGAGGAAGAGAGTAAAAAACACAATAAATATAATAAGTATGTGATAGAAGGTCGTAAGCACTATGTTAGGAAGAAAAAATAATGGAATAGATTAAGGATGCTATTCTGAAATTCCCCATACAAGCAAAAATGTATTTGTAATATATATATGTATAGTTTTAACTAATAATAAAACCTACTCTTTTATGTAAATGAAATACTATATGAGGAAATAAATATAATATGTCTGGTACATGACATTACTTAAATCAGTGAAAAAATAATTTTTTTCCATCAAGGTTACAAAAATCTTGTTTGCTTATGTGCAGTCTTTCACTGGAAATTGCTCTACTTTATTCATTTCTCAGTATAATTATGTATATTCAGCTAAAAATCACTTTTTCCTCCTTAAGAAAAAACATCGGTTTTGAAAGGTGGATTCAATTATTAAACCTTTATGTTATTAAGATATGATATATATGTGTGTATATCTACATATGTAAACATTCATATTTGTAGATATGTATGAATACACATGCACTCATACTACTTGTCTTTTATAGGAGGCAAAGACAATTAAAATGCACTAATGTAGAAATATAAAATTTGATCCCTAATCTCCATTTCCTTCAAGGTAGCACTTTTACAGAATCACATGAAAAAATAATGACATCATGAGAATTTTTGACATCATGCCAAGAACCGGTGTAAATTGAAATAAAAATGTATAAAAATTCCACATTACCTCAAAATTCTAAGATAATCATTCTGTACTGATTCTATTTACTTCCCTGAAAACCACACTATCAGAAACATTAACAATCCTTATTTTTGTTAAGCAAAGATTAACCTATTAATGGGTGGAAATTAAACTTAGAAAGAATACAAACACATTTAAGATATTTAATATTTAACATCTGTGTCTAACAGAAGATATTTACCTTTTCTTTCTTTCCAACTACACTGCCATAAAAATACAGATAATAATTTTGTTAATAATATTTATAACAATGGCATAAAACCAGAAAGTATAGTCCAGAATATGAGAATAATAAAAAATGTATGAAGTTAAAAATAATTAAAAGATGACCATCATCATAATAAAGAAACTATATTCCTATAGGTGGGGAAATAGAATATATAAAAATATATCTTTTCAGCAAAATTTTAGAATTTATCCAAAGTGTTTGAGGAGCTGATACTTAGAGAAACAGTGAGTTATAGGCAATCTATCCTCAAAGATATTAAGGAAAATCCAGATAGGTCTTTACCACACTTTCAGTGCTATTTCCATCTTTAAGAGCTTTTAAATGTCTCTTTCTCTGAGAAAGGTGCCCAATAGTATTAAAATGCATGAGGGCTGACACCATATCTTCCTTGTTAATCATTACAACCACAGCTCATAACTAAATAATTGTGTGGCAAGGTAAATTACGTCAACCTAGTGAAGCTGGAACATATTGCCCAGAATCCCCTTTCTTACCTAATTTTAGATTCATATAGACTACAAGAGATGTTGTGGTCTTCATTTGGAAGGGTTAGTGAAGCTGCAGCCATCGTTTTACACACAGAAAGTCAATGAAGAGCAGAAAGTCATTATCATTTGTGTGTCATTTCTGCTGGCTCAAAGGAGAGCAGCAGGATCTACAACTCCTATAACTGACCAGATCTTCAGCTTAAGATGCTCTGATTTTGGGGCCTAGCATCATGTAAGAATTCAGCATCTCCTGCAGGACACCTGGAGCACTGAAGTTCGAGGATTGAAAGAGGTGAAAAACCATCATAAGTTCCAACTGTCCTTACAGTTTTCAGAACAGCCTAGCCAATTCTGGTTTGTTCTTGCTTCCCTAATTTACATACAATTTCTGCTCCCAACAGTCTGCTCAGAACTAGACAAAGAAGCATAGCCTGGCTGGCATAGCCCTTTTAACCAGGCTGTTCCATTGAGTAAAGTCAAATCCCTACACTGAAACTCTGATTTTGTATAAATTGCTTAGTGCTCTAGGTGAACCATCGCTGATTTAATCTAATTTTAGATTTTCAATAAATATTAATTATATTAATTAATAAATCCTTAAGAGAATTTCTACATTTCTAGCATCTAGAATGGAGACTGTCACAGAGTGTGACATCAGAAATTATTTGTAAATAAATGTAAAATAATAAATGAATAAGCTAATCAATCAATAAATAAATGAGAGTTCCCATCAGAAGACAAATTAAAGTAGGATACAGGAAACCTTGGAGAAGATTGTCATGATTTATTTCTACTAAGATATCCTTTAGCATATAATAAAAGAACAATATAAAATATTGATTTGAGAAATAATGACGAAGGAATTGAATTTTTCCTATTATGCTATTTACTTACCCTGCTCATCTATTTATAAAAGAATTAGTAAAATAAAATACTTGAGACAATGTCATTGTTACATATCATATGTTATTAAATTCATTATGTGATAGTCGCAGTTTGAAATTCTCAATGAAATATTGATTTTTCTGAATAACTATAAATATAGTAATTATTGTAAAAGCACTAAGAACTGTGTCAAAACCCTGGATGTCTTACTTGATATAAGAAAGGATTTATGCTTAAATAAAACAGTTTAAAAATATTTGGAGCAGAGTTTCACATCAGGATAATGTTTGTCTTGATACTATATATCAAAATGCATTTAAATGCATTAAGTGCTGGTGCTGGAAAACAGTAAAAATGTTGACCTGCCTTATTCTAGTGAACACATCAACTGTGGAAAGTCACAAAATCCATATTCTAGTAATAATAGACATTGTTCTAAGGAGAAATCTAGACAGCCTTCTTATAAATGGTAAAGTACTGTGTAACTCTGATAGCTCTTGTCTTGAAAACAGCCTAAAAGAAACTCAACTTACATAAAAATAAGCTTTTTATGATAAATGTCTCCATAAGACAATCGTCTCTATTTAAAGTGCAGTTCAAATTATCTTTTTCATTAATTTGAAAAGTAAGTATATACAAGCAAAAGTATTAATACTAATTCCAGTGGAAAAACCAAATGTTTCATCTACATTATGATAAGCAAAGCCAAGTTTAGAATCATAAGGTGAAATATTATTGAGCAATAAAAATAAGATGAACCATTGCCATTTACGGCAATGTGGATAAATACCACAAGCATAATATTGAGCAAAGAAGTCCAGTCACAAAATACTGTACACTCTATGCTTTGGATTAAATAAGTTTCAAAATGGACAGACAGATGACATTATTGTAAGTCAGGATAGAGGTTAGCCTTTCTTAGTTATTGATGACTGTAAGGAGCAACAGGGGAACTTTCTAGGTTAGCAATACTATTTTTTCTGTGTATGTCCATTTTTTTTGAAAAATCTATTGGTATGTATACTTACATTTTGTACATTTTCATATGCATTTTGTAGTCTAATATTTTAAATATGTGCAAAGAGAAGAAAATATTTGTCTCATAATATAGCAAAGATGACTCTCAAGATGTCTTAAGATATATTTCAAAAATGTATTTTCTATTAGATAAATTAACTTTGTAATCAATAAAGACTCATGCACCCTTTTAAAAACTATATATACATTTAAAATTATGCACAGAGTTGATCCCCATTATCTAGATAATTTTCCCTAATTTAATAAAATTTGGATGTTTAAGTAGCCAAATATAAAATTTTCTCCCAGTGTATGAATTATACATAAATAATTTCAATTCATCATTGTTTGGTGTACAAGTTTCCCCTTAATGATTTAAACTGGTTAATTGCTCTTGAATGAATTTTAAATCAAGTCGGTTATTTATAAGCGTTGACACATTTTTTTAAAATACCCAGCACATATAATTTTCTAACAATGTTTAGAGGAAGAATCTTCAGATAAAGCACAATTATTTTTAAAATAATTCTCATTTCCTTTATGTGGAAAAACCATGATGCCTCAAGAAATTACCTTGCTTAAAATTATGGAAAATGGTCATAATATGTTAAACACACTTACTTTCAAGCAGAAGAACAAATACTTGTGTAATAAGAGTGAGGCATATCTCAGGCTACATATGGAGACCCCTCCAGTCTCACCAAGGTCATCCCAAGCTCCAAGGAAAATGCAACTATATAAACATAGCATAAGTGGAGGATCAGCTACATAGTTTTAGAGGCCCAGTGCAAAATGAAAAATGTGTACTTTTGTTCAAATATTATGAAAAAGTTTCAAGATGGAGGTAGCAGAGCATTAAGCCAAGTGCAAAGCCCTCTTAAGAAGGGAGCACCATGGCTGCTTAAGTCACAAACCCATGGACCAGCCCTGCACAAGGGTTTTGCCCCCTACAGCTTTTTCGCCTCACATCACTCTTTATTTTTAAAATTCAAAATGGCAATGATAATATACAAATTAAGGGAAAAATGCTTTGGTTTGGCATTATTTCAAGCCTTTAATTTTAGCCACAAATACGTGTTGCAACATTTTCTTCTCTCAGAACAATTCTTCAATTGAATATTTGTAGGCTGTGGGCTACGTAAATCTTTATTTCTGCTTTTATCCCCATTACCTACATCCTAGCCACCTGCTTACCTACCTACTTAAAGTCCAGCCATTTAAATGTTCTAATTTTCAATCACAAGACTAAAGGCATGTGATGGATAATTTTATGTGTCAACTTGACTGGTCATTTTGGTGCGCCTGTGAGGGTGTTTCTGGATGAGATTAGCATTTGAATCAGTGAACTCAGTGAAGCAGGTTGCCTTTCCGAATGTGGATGGACACCTTCCAATCCCTCAAGGGCCAGGATGGAACAAAAGTTGGGGAAGAAGAAATTTGACTTTCTGTTTTTCCTGCTTCACTGATATACGGAGACATCTTATCTCCTCTTCTTCTGCTCTTAGACTAGGTAGGATTTACAACATCAGCTCCCCTAGTTCTCAAGCCTTCAGATGTGACAGAATAACACCAATGGCTTTCATGGGTCTTCAGTTTTCAGACAATAAAGCAGGGAGTGTCTCAGTCTTCATAATTCTTTGAGTCAGTTCTTCATAATGTATGTATGTCTCTATCTCTTTGTAAACATAGGAAGTCCTTATAAACCATGACTGTAACTCAAGTGAAACATTAAGTTTTCAAAGAAGTTTCTACTCCCCACCCTTCCACTGAACGTCCTTTCCACACTGATACAATGGGAAAGTAACCCTCACCGGTATGTGAAATCTCTCACATCAGCTTTCCAGTTCTGAAAGAGGTATCATCTTGCACCATTTTCTCAGAGATAACACAGGACTGAATGAGTAGTTATGAAACTCATTGTAAACAAAAATATGTATGGGTAAAAATGATATTCTATTTGAAATACCCAAATAGAGATATCTTAAAGTCTTTGCACAGCCTTCTCCTTAGCAATGCCCAGCTTGATCTTGCCCTCAGACTGTCTCTGTGGCAGCTAGAAACCTGCTTCTTTTTTTTAAGGATATAAGTTGTAAAAATACAAAATGGCTCTCAGTATTGAAATCCAAAGGAAAATTTCAGTTGACATAGGATAACTTCATCATTAAACTTGTATAGAAAAGATAAAGAGATTTCAAAGTGGCAATGTAATGCATATTCAAAGAAAGAACAAAAAGATAGCAAGTATAATAATCGACAAAGGAGAAGATTCCTGGATACTATTGGCCTTTTTTCTCCTTATTTTCACACTCAGAATTTACCTTTCTTAACAGAAATAACACAACTCAAAATATGAATGATTTATGAGAAAGCTTGACCATAAATATAGTAAACCAAAAGACCTTAATCCTGCAAAAAACACAGAACATTTCAGGCTATGTTTTATGAGACCATTATTAGATGTCATGGCCAATTGAAGAAAATACCTTTCTGAGTCTTGTCCCCCAAAGGAATCAGTGTCTGCTTTGTGGCTTTCTGTACTATAATACTTTGCCATTCATTACAGCTTAATTAATTCAGATTTTTATCTTCTGATAAAAAAGAAATGTGTAAATATATGGAAGCAGGCTCTGCTAAAATTTTCAATGTAAATTTAGGTAAACTCATTATTTTTGAATACCATTAAAGCCTGGTTTTAGAGGACCATTTTAAAGCAGCCCTTCTAATGTAAACATTTTTAATTCTAAGATAGCCCCTAGTGGATTGTGTGAAGTTCATGTTTTGAAGAAAGATTAAACATAGATTCATGAATATAGAACTGTAATTTTATAAAAGTATTTTATCAATAACACATTTATAATTTTTAAAATTGTATCAATATTGGATGGCAAAGAATACTATCTCCTTGTATTTTTCTAAAGCATAAGTAATACTGCTGCCAAATTGATACTTCTTAGAGCAATGAGGAAGTTTAATTGACTCTTGCCTTCCAAAGGCAAATATGAAATAAGGATGATATCATTACAACCAAGACTGTCTTTTGATGGGCTTCTGGGTCAAGTAGGTAATGCTAGCTCAGGTATTTTAGATTTAAAAAGTATAAGTGATATCTGAAGAGAATTGTGAAGTATTGTTATCTAATAAAATGTGTTCTAGAAAAGGACTTAAATTCAGAGGCAATTCTGTGTCTCTAGAGTTTATTAGTATTTTTGTGACCATTTTGTTTACACAGCACGGAGATCATTCACTGACAACTTCACACTTTGACCAAATGAAAAAAATATTTCACTTTAATAAGCTACCTAAACCTTCAGCATTAATCTTAATCAATAAGGAGTTAAGTCTCAAGTTATTACCTCAGAAGATCAGTAATATGTAATGCCCTAGAATTTAAATACCATGTAAGAACTGAGACATAATTATGAAACACATTTCTAATATTATCTCAGGAATTATAAGCATGTTAAATGAGTCATTAAATTAGACATGGAAAAATAGAGATATAAATATTGAAGCAATAGTTTCTTCTTCAGACTTGTCAAATGAACATCCCCACACATCAAATTTCTATCACCAGTGCACAGGAATGCTCCATCATTTTCTCCAGGGACAAGAGCTCTGCCTGATACTTGTTTTCCCACTTAAGCCTTATTATTATTAACATTTATTACAATCTAAAGAGAAATATTGAATGACAAAATTACAATTTACTTGAAGCCTTCCAAAGCAATTGGATAATTTATATTTGTAGCTGATGGTTGATATTTAATGTGTATCTCTGTAGTGAGCATGTTAATAAAAACATATTGTGAGAAGCTTTATGGTTAAAACCTGCTTTTACGTACACACAAATGCAAAATTCTTATTTTTGATAAATTGACTATTGATTTTATATATTAACTCTCACTCAGAAGTTAATATTTAAGTAATTACAACATTTAGGCAGCATAGAGTGTGTTTCTTACAACTATCCCTGCAAGCTCCTTCCAAATGAAAGAATAAAGTTCTTCAGAATTACTTTTTTGAGAGGATCACTTTCAAAGAAAAAGAAATTCAATTTTTTGAAAAGTTTGTTGCAAACCAGTTATTAATACTTCATTCTGGCACATAGTCCTCCTATTTTTTATGATTACAATAAAAGGCACACAATCTATATAAAGCATATAATACAGTACAATGCACTAGATAACAGAGATCTGTAACTAAAAATTGAAGGTGACTCAACAAGGTAACTCCATAAATAACAAAACTTTCATTATGAGATTTTCTTACTGGTTAGGTAATCCCCAGAATGGAATTCAAGACATTATATCGATAAGATAATAATAAATATCTACATATTTTAAAGGTTACAAAGCACTTACCTATACATTATATTCAATAATCTTATGACATTGAACTACTATTATCTGAATTTTACAGCTTAGGAAATTGAGATTTATAAAGCTTGTGACTCATCCAGTTTTACAGCTAATAATGGCAAGAGTCAATATTTTAAGTTGGTATTTAAATCACACTCCATATGTTATAGTAAGTTGCCTCCAATTTAAATATGATAGACAAAATGATATATAATTTAAATTATAACTAATATTTTTTTCTTTATAAACACAAGTACATTAGGTTTATTTGAAATTCCAATTTATTACAAGTTCACCCTTTAATGGGGCCTTTCCTCGTTGAAGATAATAAAGAAAAAATTCAGGTGTCCCTGAAGTGGGAACACAGGATTCTCATAATGAACAAGACTGGATCTAGGATAAGAGGCAGGGGAAGCTGGCGGTGGTGGGGGTTATGAAGTTGTGATGTCAGTGCCAACTCTATGACTGTAGAAGGGATGGTAAACTACCCACCAGTCCTATAGCAATTCCCACTGTCCTTGGGAAAGGAGGATGGGAGAAGCAGGGGTCACACTCTGCAGAATTATAACTAATATTTATATTGAATAATATATTAATTGTAAAAGACTTTGAGGTGTAGTGGTTGGGAAAATTGAAATAGGATAAGTCTAAAAGATTTTTTCAGGTTCACTGCAAAGTTGTACTGAAGTGTTTTCCATAAGACCCTCATTTTATTTGTCTGTTTATCAGGTTTTGCTCCCTAGTACAACATATAGAGAATAAAGGGTATTGTCAGAGATAATTGCTAAACTTAATAGAATTATGAAACTGCTTTTTAGATATATTCATTAAAGGTACCACTTAATATTGTAATTCTATCTGCTTTTTCATTTAATATTGAGTTACATAAGAGTGTTTGAATGTCAACTCATTAGACATTACTTTAATTGAAAACCTGAGGAATTAAAGTAATTTAAAAGAAGAAGTGGAAGTGATGGCAAATGAGGAGGAAATTTTATTATGGGACTCCTTTCAAGACTTAGCATTTTGCTTGTGTTACAGGTATATAGGTAATGGTGGTGGGTGTAAGGGTCATCATTGGTGTGACACTGTGTGCTACTTACTTGCTATGTGAGCTTGGGCCATTTGCTTAAGACTCTCATTGACTCAGTTTTCTCGTTTACAAAATTCACATGCTAATACACCTAACTCATTGGTCTGTGGTAAAATGTATATGAGTTTATGTAGGTAAGGAATTTAAAACAGGACTGGATTCATATTAAGTATTCTACAAGCATCAGTTATTTGATTGTTATATGTGTTTGGTTTGTGAGTTTATAAAGATAAAAGTATGATATGTCTAAATTTTATTGTTTTACCTAGTTAATACTATCTTCATATAGATATAAACAAATTTTATTTCACAAAAGTATTCTCACAAATCACAAAAAATATGCACATACTGCATACTTTTATGCAGTTCATCTCCTGGGTACAGCTTATGATATTGTATTGCCTGATAGTTACCAGAATAGTTTATCTTTGCGGCTGGTTTCAGTAACTGTTAAAGTAATAATTTGAATTTATTAATTAGCTTACTGACCGATGACCCAAGAGAAAATATACCATAATGTTTCAATATTCAAGTCTTTTTTCATGTTTTTGTAACATGATGCATTTTGAGTACATGACTTTCACTAGTTTAGATTTCTGAGCAAGAATAATTGCAAACTTGCATTTTATATTTAAAATAAAATGTATTACATAAAGGTATAAATGTTACATATTGAAATTAACTTTAAAATTAATAATAGGCACAATTGCTTATCATGAAACAAGTGAATTTATTTATTTTTTTAGATAAATTAGTACCTTTTATTTTTTATTTATTTTTTTTTTATTATACTTTAAGTTCTAGGGTACATGTGCACAATGTGCAGGTTTGTTACATATGTATACTTGTGCCATGTTGGTGTGCTGCACCCATCAACTTGTCAGCACCCATCAACTCATCATTTACATCAGGTTAAACTCCCAATGCCATCCCTCCCCGCTCCCCCCTCACCATAATAGGCCCCAGTGTATGATGTTCCCCTTCCAGAGTCCAAGTGATCTCATTGTTCACTTCCCATCTATGAGTGAGAACATGTAGTGTTTGGTTTTCAGTTCTTACGATAGTTTACTGAGAATGATGGTTTCCAGCTGCATCCATGTCCTTACAAAGGACACAAACTCATCCTTTTTTATGGCTGCATAGTATTCCATGGTGTATATGTGCCACATTTTCCTAATCCAGTCTGTCACTGATGGACATTTGGGTTGATTCCAAGTCTTTGCTATTGTGAATACTGCCACAATAAACATACGTGTGCATGTGTCTTTATAGCAGCATGATTTATAATCCTTTGGGTATATACCTAGTAATGGGATGGCTGGATCAAATGGTATTTCTAGTTCTAGATCCTTGAGGAATCGCCATACTGTTTTCCACAATGGTTGAACCAGTTTACAATCCCACCAACAGTGTAAAAGAGTTCCTTTTACCTATATTACCTTTATAAAGCTCTGCAAAGGATATATTAGTACCTATGTTCTTTTTGTGAGCTGAGCAAAATCAGTTTCAGAAAGAAAAAGATATCCTGAAAGCCGGAGCTAGAAAATTGAAAATCTGAGACTTGAACTGTATCAACTTTACTTCTTTGAAAGATGATATTGAATTGTCTAAATCTATCAAAACACAATTAGGTGAGAATTGTGGGCAACGACAGGAAATTATAAACAAAATTGGAAGAAAATGTCATAGTTTAGCATAAAATTGAGGGAATAAATATCCACTATATGCAGGTTTTTATAATATGTCTTTCATTCCCCATTATTTCTTTAAATTTTATCTTCAAATGTGTAAAAAATATTTTCAATCTATGACATATTTTGAAATAACACTTCTTGTTTGTGATACCAATTAAATGTTATAAATTAGCTATTTTTGAATTATATTTTAGGCTTTTGTTTTCAACAGGCTGAGAACATTGCTAACATTTAGAATCTTACCCATTCTAAAAGCCTTAGATTGTTTTAAATCTACATTATACAAATATATATGAATATATATATCCTATTTGACAAAACGTTTATCTAAAACAGATATTAACATATACAAAGATATATTATATGCAGTTATGACTTTTTATTTCAAGAATTAGATATTATGCTGACCCTCACCTGAAAAATACACAAACTTGATTTCGGGCATTTATTTTCATAGTTGTAAACTTCAGTAATACATAGTTTTCTATAAATGAGCTTTTTCACAATTTAAGAAGTGAATTTGACACTTAAAATTGAACTATTTATTATAAACAATTGTTTGCAAATAGCTTTGAAACTAGCATCTTTCTTTTTGCCCAATATAAATAAATCATATCATCATGCTACTTTGAATCTATTGCTACATTTGAATGTCACAATACGTGCATTTGTTTTATTTGTATTATGCATTTGAACACAGCATTTTTGTTGGTAGAAACTGAGTGTAAAAGCTAACATGTAAATCTGCTAAATTGTAAATTTTAAGTAAGACTATTGGGTTTTATTATGCTATCTATTATTAAAATTACCAATATTATAAAAGCAGGCCATATATATATATACACACACACACACACACATTTCTATACATACACATATACATAGTTTGTATATATATGCATAGTTCTATATTTCTATATATGCATAGTTCCATTACTTTTAATGACAAAACCACAATTACTTTTGTACCAACCTATATATTCACACAAATATGTGTCTATATACAGATGTATACATACACACACACACACACACATATTTATATTCTATTGAATCACACATATTTATTTGTATGGTTTGTCTTTTGCTTAGATCTTTGCTAATAACACATTTTGCCTATTGATTTTTCTTCAGGAAAAAAGAAAATCACAAACTCATGAAAACCAACAAAGGTAGCAGGAAAGATTTAGACAATCTTCAAAACAAGACATTGATAAACAATATATTTACTCAGTTGAGCAATTTCATAAAATAAATCATTTTAGAGAAATTAATGCCAACTCAGTTAACACAGTTAAACAAACAACTGCAAGTTGGTGTCATGAAACATTACTTAGCAATTGTTTCCACATTACCTTGTCCTTCTAAGAAATAAGGTATCACAGTAGAGATCTGCACACTTACTATCTTCAGTGGCACTGTTTAGGAATTTTACATTATATTGTTGTTTTATCATTGTTTCTACCCTCACTTAACGTTCCAGTCTCAGCAATTCTCCATCATCTAGTGAGACATGGACATGCCCTTTCCAATAAATTGGATCCCAGTTCTGGGGTGAGAGGGGCACAGTCTTCACTGAGTGTTTTATCTCAGGCGTAGGAAGAGTGACTGATCTTTACATTTGTTATTCCTATACATAATTATTTGTACTTCTTTTTTTTTTTTTTTTGAGACGGAGTCTCACTCTGTCGCCCAGGCTGGAGTGCAGTGGCGCGATCTCGGCTCACTGCAAGCTCCGCCTCCTGGGTTTGCGCCATTCTCCTGCCTCAGCCTCCCGAGTAGCTGGGACTACAGGCGCCTGCCACCTCGCTGGGCTACTTGTTTTGTACTTTTTAGTAGAGACGGGGTTTCACCGTGTTAGCCAGGATGGTCTCTATTTCCTGACCTCGTGATCCCCTGTCTCGGCCTCCCAAAGTGCTGGGATTACAGGCTTGAGCCACTGCGCCCGGCCTATTTGTACTTCTTATTTGCCAATTCTTCATTATTATAACTTTCTGATACAGTAAATAATTACTTACATTAAACTATTTTTATTTAAATTACTATGCAGTTTATGCCTTCTAGGTGGATGCCGAATTCTACAATATATCTGAATTAAAATTATACGTATTTATCCAGTTGCAACTTTAAGAGTAGACTCATGGAGGACTAAAATAGAAGCAGGTTGTCCAATCAGTAAGCTATAACAATTAAACAATCAAAAATCTGTAGCAGCTTGGATCAAGTTTGTATCAGTCTGGGAGTGGAAAGTGCTCAGATTCTAGATGTAATTTAAATGTAGAGTAACAAGATTTATTGACGTATCAAATGTGAACATGTTACGAAGGAGGTTTCAAGATTGACTCTAGGCCATTGACCTGAGCAACTGGAAAAATGAAGTTACCTGTATCACAATGAAGAAGTCTGTGAGAAGAGCACATGTTGAGAAAAATATCCGGAGCTCAGTTTTTATATAGTTAAGTTTGAAATGTTTATTAAATATACAAGGGACATGTTATATTGACAGTTTGGTATATCAGTCTAGATATATATAAGTAGATAAATAAATGTGGTGATCATTATCATACTCACAGTCATAAAGCAAAGAAGAGCTAGAAGGCTGAGTTCTGGAACATCTTAATATTCAAAAGTAAGGAATACATGAGAAGCAAGAGAAGCCACTGAAAATTGAGCAAGACCTCGCCCTAGAAGCACAGGTTTGTCAAAGGAGAAAAAAGTAATTGGCCCTAACAAAAACTATTTATAGGTCAACGGATATGAGAGACAAAACAGTGTCATTGGATTTAGCAATTTGAAGTCATTGGTAAATCATTAGCAACACTATACACAGAAGACAAAATAAGAGGAGAAACATTTGACACCATGAGTAACAAATATAATCTATTTGAAGGAGTTTTGCTAAGAAGAAAAAAGGGGAAAAGTTTTTGTGGCTCTAGAGAGAAGAGGGATCAAGATGAAGCTGTTTACAAATACGTTTAGGGACCTCATGAATAAGATTAGTGCTCCTATCAAAGGGACCACAAAGAGCTCCCTCATTCCTTCTGTCATGTGAGGACACAGTAAAAACGTATCTGTCTATGAACCAGGAAGCCACCTCTCAGCAGACACAGAATCTGCTGACCATTTCACCTTGGATTTTACCATCTCCAGAACTATGAGAAATAAATTTTATATGCGACCTGGTCTATGGCATTCTGGTATTGGCACCCAGATTAGCTAAAGTACCAGTATATCAGCTTGTACACATATCAGCTGATGCCAAATCCTTGATGTCAAAACGTGATTGATCTGCTGAAGAAATGAACGTACATGATTCCTCTTTCCACAATAAACCGGAGAGTCAAAACTGGCAAAAGTAGGTCAAGGTTTTCTAAAAGCCATACCTGAAAGGTTTCCAATAACAGTTGATTTGATGGTAATTCAATCACACAAACAACCACAACAAAAAGACATAACTATCAGAGATTTTCAGGATAGCCTCAAAAACACCATCAAACACTAAGGAGTTAAAGAAGGCATGAAGTTTCAAAAAGTCAAGCTTTATTTAAACATCATTGTATAAATTTGTAATTCTTTTTTTTTTTTTTTTTT
Organism: Macaca fascicularis; assembly: GCF_037993035.2. Lineage (NCBI taxonomy): Eukaryota > Metazoa > Chordata > Mammalia > Primates > Cercopithecidae > Macaca > Macaca fascicularis. The sequence continues at coordinate 68,319,413 of NC_088389.1, read as the reverse complement.
TTTTTTGAGACACAGTCTCGCTCTGTCGCCCAGCCTGGAGTTCAGTGGTGCGATCTTGGCTCCCTGCAAGCTCGGCCTCCAGGGTTTAAGCCATTCTCCTGCCTCAGCCTCCTGAGTAGCTGGGACTACAGGTGCCCGCCACCACGCCTGGCTATAAACTTGTACTTCTAATACTATGAACAAATCCTAAGGCAGGTGGCAGCATAGAAACCCCGGGGCACAAGTGCTGAGTTTGGAAGCTTTGGTTCCTGTGCACTTTGCAGCAGCCCCCTGGTCCCCTCAACCCCTGCCTACCTGTTAAGGAGATCCTGTCCCTGGCAGCAGATCAGGGGCAAACAGCCCAGATGCCCGGTTGCGGGCAGACCTCCATGCCTGGAGGAGGAGGCCACCTCTGGGAACAGGAGGAGCTGCTGGAACCCCTTCTCGCAGGCTCCTTTTCCTGCTCTCAATCACCTCCTGCCAGCATATATACATCCCCAGCACCAGCATAATGAACAGGTCCTGCGCAGCAGGGCTGCAACTCTGCTGAATGAGAGAAGCCTCTCTCCAGCGAGATAGAGAGACCCAGGCTACACACCCTGGTCTCTGTCTCCATGGCTCCCACCGTGCCCACGACTGGGAGCAGCATGGGAGCTGCTGGCTGGGGCTCTGCTGACCACCCCCACTCTGTCACCGCTAGCTCCACCCATGCTTTCAGCTCCAGGACTGAGGCCAGTGGCTACAGCAAGTTCCATGATGTCAGGCAGCTCCTCTTTGAGCTAGTCCTTTGCTGTACCAGGGCAGGGGCAGGAAGGCTCTGGAGCTGCCTCTAGTTCCAGCGCTGTCCCTGGAGGGAGCTCTTCCCCTGGTGCTGGCACTAGCTCAACAGCTAGCACTGGAATTTCCTGTATTGCTGTGTATGGAGCAGGAGCTGAAAAAGGAGAAAGAGTCATCAACAACAGTCACTTTCCACTGGAATTTCCAAACGTGGAAACAACCTCACTGAATTTAAAGGAATTCCAGCCCCCAAAGAAAGACTCCCACAAAGTCTTCCAGATTGCAGGCCACCTCACCATATGCCTGTGCCTTGATGGGCTCTAGAATCTCCAGCCAGACAGGGACAATGTGCAGATGTGGCCCAGATGGGATCACTGGTAAAACCTGGCCTGGTAAATGGCCAGAGGCGTCTGGGGTGAGCAATGAGCCTACATAGGCATCATTGGAAAAGGCTGTCACTCCTTCCATTCCTGAAGCAGGACCCTCGAAATGTGGGTCAAGAACATCTTGCTCTCCTGAACATCTTCCACCAAGTGAGCTGGCTACGGGGCTGGCTCTAGGATATGGGTGCCTGGTTACCCATTGTTCAGGTCTGTCGTCAAGGAAGTGAGGTTGCATCTTTAAGTTTCCGTCCCCTCGGCCCCTACCTGCCATAAGACCTACTAAGGACCCCACTGGACTGCTGACTGCTCACCCTCCCCACAGGTCAATTCTGTACCTGTATACAGTTATGTCCACCCAGGGCCTGCTTGGACACCTGTGCTTGATGTTCACCAGGGGCTGGATGTCCTCCTCAGACCTGAGTGTTCACCTAGGGTCTGGTGTCCACCTTGGGCCTATGTTTCACTTGGGGCCTTGTGTTTACCTGGGGACTGGTATCCAGCTGTGGACTGATGGCCTATTGGGTCCTGTTGTTAACCTAAGGCCTGGTGTCCACCAGGGGCCTGGTGATCACCTGGGATTTGGGTTTCAACCTGGGGCCTGGGTGTCCATTAAGGCCTGATGTGCACCTAAGGCCTGAGTTTTCACCTGGGCCTGACAATCACATGGGGACTGGGTCTAATATCCACCTGGAGCCTATGTATCTACTTAAGGCATGGTGTCTACCTGCAGCCTGATGTCCATATGACTCTGCAGTTCCACATGGGCCTGTTTTACACCTAGGGCTTTGGTGTACCTCTGGGGCTGGTTGTCATTTTGGAGCCTGGTGTACACCTTGGGATCAGTGTCCACCTGGGGCCTGATGTCTGCCTGAGGACTGGTATCCTTCTGAGGTGGGAGCATAGCTGGAGCAATATATATACACACACATATACATATATATATAATATATATATTTTATATATATTTTTAATTATATATTATATTTATAAAATATATATTTATAATTATATATAATTATATTTATAAAATATATATATAAATTATATATATTTATATATAAATTTGTATTTATATATAAATTATATATACATGTTATATATTTATATATATAATATTTATTTTTTATATTTTTTTAATGGGGTAAAATTGCATACTTTGGGGAATATTTCAATAGAGAAGGAAAAATCAATTGTACATAAAAGAGACAGAAGAGAATTGCTGCAGCAATATTCTTGAGTTTTCAGGGGATATTAGCTTAATTGCATACGATTAGGGGTTGTTCGTATCTAAAGGCACTGAGTATCTACAGTAGTGAACGAGAAGGTAGTAGATATGATTAGGTGGAAGTTGTTGGTGGAGATAGTAGTGAAAACCTAGACAAGTTCTTTTCTAATTACATTTACTCAACTTTGTAGAGCGAGGATAAAGCAGTATTCTAGTAGGAGACCGGGAGGGTACATAGACAAGGGAAATATAAAATGAAGTATTGTGGATCCATTTGTGGTTAGTGAATCATACATTTAAAGTGAAACCAACCAGCCAGCATTGTTGTGGATATGTAGAGTTAATGTGTCATTGCAACCACTTTCACTTACACAGAGGCAGACAAGATATAAGTAGAATGTTGCATTTAAATGAGGCTGTATCAAAAGCCTAACATAAAGTGATTGAGAAACTAGGGTATTGGAATAGTATGAATGACAGTGATAATGATTGATCATGAAATTCAAACTGAGGAATGAGAAAACTGAAGATGTGATTGGGTAAAAAATAGTAAAAGAGTAAACATGTGATTGATTGAGTGAAGATATGATTGGGTGAAACATAGTTGGATCCGTGGGTCAATGTCCCTAAATGGTTAAATTATTTTTGGAGCTGGGAGGCTAGAGAGAGTGAGCTGGAAATATAGAAGGTGGTATTTGGGAAAAAGAATGTTTGAAATTGACTATGGAGAGGTGGTAGTTTAATGGCAATATAAAAGTCTAGGACGTGGTGACAATAAGATGACTAATAGGGAGAAAAAGCCTTATAGTAGCAGACTTCTAAGGTATTAGAAATATCATCTCTATGGACCATTTGCATGGTGATCCCTGGGTATATAAGGACTGATTCCCTTAGAAAATTGGATTGAAATGATATCTGTGAAATTTCAATGTTTTATTTGCTGAGATAGCAGCTGCATATTGGTCTGACCAATGTATTAATGTATTTATAGCCTACAGAAAAAATGGTCAGAAAGTCTTTTTTAGAATACACATCAAAGGGGTAATTATTTTTCTTCTGCTCATTGAAAATAACCAAATATTACTTATGAGAGTCAGATGGTCTCTCTAGCACAGATATAAATGTCTTGCACTATTTGACAAGTATTATTTCATCGTGTAAGATCAGTCCATTTCAATACACTTTTTTTCAATCTCTTATATTCTGATTTAAATAACTATGGAATGCAGAGGAAACCAATGACATGCTATATAGAAAAAAATGCCAAGATAATGCAGGTTTGCAAATATGAGGATTCACAACCCATTTTTAGTCTAGTTAATATAATTTTGGACTATTTTTATTTCTTATTTCTATGTTTATAATATGTAGTTATTTCCATTTTCAACTAAGAGAGTATAAATGGTTTATTTTTTAGAAAATATAAAAAATTATGACTGCCATACAGTGGAATACTTAAAGCTTTTAATAAATGGAAAAATATTTTTTCTATTGCATTTTTTAAAATTTTTACTGTTATATTTAACCTGTCATACTGAATTTGGGTTGGCTAACATAACCCAAATTTAATATAAGAGCAATTTGTATATATTATTAATAGAAACAATTGTATGTTGTTCAGTTCCTGTTACCTTTAATGGCAAGCCAATTTATTTCAATACCAAAGAATTTTGTTAACCATTTATTGTATTTAAGTAACGGTGCTTGATATGGGGCAGTCTTTAAATAATATAAAAGGAGGCATCACAATTCAGCGAAAATAGATGTCTTTGCATATATCCAAAATGTAAAAGAATGAGAATATTTAATCTTTGTTTGGTGAAGGATTTTAAGGCATAAAATTAATGAAAAATATGTATAAGTAGACATGACAAACATTTAAAATGATGTCTTAATATTTCAAAGAAACCAAAATTATTGTAAACAGAATAGAAATTGAATGACTTTTTAAAATTGCAAATGTAGGGTGGAAAACTGATCAATATCCTTGATATATACTGTACAAATAAATCAGTAAAATGGCAATAAAAATTTCCCAGTATAACACTGGAGAGAGGGCAACGAGGAATAGATAGAATCAAAAGATTAACTGGAGAATTCTCTTGGATTCAAGGTAGACAAGTGATAAATGTTTTGTATATTCTAAGAGAAATGAGAGAAGTAGTAATATTTTTGAAAGATAGCTTTGAATTTTAATGGAGCAACAGGGAAGCCAAAATTCTCAAAGGTATGAGTGCTTGGTTGTCAATGAAGTGTTATTTAGAAGATATGTTTAATATGTTTGCCTCATGATAGCAAATCCTAAGGTAATATAACTGGTTGGGTTTGGATAATAAAAGGGATTACTGATAATATTCTTAAGTTTTTATGTATAAACTTATGATTATGATTACAGGAGAGGACAGTAGACTGGAGATTGTCACTTAGGGTGTTGATTGTGCAGCGTATTATGCACACACTATAACTGATATAACAAATATAGTGTCATAATCATGTTAGGATTTCTGAATATGCATAATTTGAAATTTATTCTCAGAGTCTCAAATTTAACTGTAGTGGAATTTTACTAGCTGTTGCATTTTGCTGATTCAAGGTGCTTGACATTAATTGCTTGTCCTATCTTCCAGTAGAAATGTAGGATGCTGGTACTATTAAGCATGACAGCTCACTTTCTGTATCTCCACTCTTGAAACACATTTATGAATCAATTTATTTTTTCTCTAACTTTTATAGATCACTTTATTTTCCTTCTCTCTAAGTGATCAATTAAATATTGAATATTTTAGTTTTCATTCAGCTCAGTAATTTCATTCTTCGTTAATTTACAAATATTATCAATGACATATAATCAAGTGGAGTTAACAGGCTTTTACTATTCTGCAATTTCTTGGAATAATATAAATTATTTGCATTTAGTATCAATGGGCCTTAACCAACTAGAATTATAATTTCCAGCTGTGTCTTAAGCAAAGAATTAAACTTGGGAGCTATATATCTATATATATACTTATTTTTCTGATTTCTTTTTCTGGAAGCTATGTTTAAATTTTAACAGAGCAGAAACTTGCCTGCAATAACTTTAGAAAAGTAATTTCACAGTATGACGCATTGGTATTTTCAGAATGGATTTAGATTCAATAATTCAGTTACTAAGACCTTCAGTCACAAAACAGTCTCTACTAGTGCTGCCTTTGACCATCATAGATTTCAGGTAGTCTATTTCCCTGCCAAGTTTAATGTCTCATCATATATCTCTGCCTTGTTATTTCACATGGCTGACCTTGTTCTTTCTCACAATATTATGGGCCATACTTACCCCTTATGTTTCACCTCAGACCTCAGCATATTAATTTTCATCTTTTAAAACTTCCCTACTCATCCAGAAAAACAAAGATTTTTAGGCTAATGTTTGAGTTTAAAGTCTACTGCAATATATTACCGTTATACACAGTTCCTTGAATCATTCATGGTAAGGAGGATTACTGTCAAACTGACAGCAGGATTTGTAACGTCAATAGAGGTAAACTGTGAGAAATATATCATTAGCTTTTTATTCAGTCCCTTGTAAATGAAAATACAGAAGGAAGTGGTAATCCTAATGCACAAAAATGAGCAAAATATGTTTTAAATTGTTTTGTAATAGTTTTTGTTAACCACTGATTACAAAAATCCAATTGCAATATTCTCACTGATTATAAGGAACCAAATGCTTAAGAACTCTGTTTGCTATAAATACCACAGGGAAACGAAATATCACGGGTTACATGAATGAGCAGGAACATAAAACAGCTGACAGCTATTTTGTGATTGAATTGACTGTAATGTCAATCAAAATATTCTGCATCCGAGTAGGAAAACTAGTCATTAGTGCCAGTAGTTATTTTAGGGTTGACTTATCTTGCATTTGCTTCCCTTAGCCAGAAAACTCAATCAGTACACATCAACTCTTTTAGTTCAAGTAATATTATATCAAAGAGGTCCTATTTGATTGTTAATGCTATAAACAGTCATAACAATCTTAGATAAGATTTATCAATGAAACAGTCACCAAGATAGAAATGGAAAACAACCTAGTTGAATTTTATAGTGGTTTTAACAGAGAAAAGGGAGGACTCTAGTATATGGTTGGTTTTCTCTGTTGGGTATACACATGTCTAAGACCTGATTCTGATCAATGCAGAAATGGAAAAAGGCCCTAAATATCTGGATGGAATCTCTGGTACAACACTACTATTGGAACCTCAATCTTGATCCCTTTGGGTCCTAATGTTCAGATTTGCTCTTTGAAGTTCTTTGGGCTTGAGAATCATCCTTCACTCTACTTCATTAACCCTGAATACTTCTCAATTATTTCAGCTTGAACTCAATCCTGGTTGCTTTGGGTTAAACCATTGAATTAACTCATGCCCCTTACACCCAACTCTGTTAATGATCAATTTGGTCAGGTCCACCAGGAGTGAAGTAGTTCTGACCTAGAAATTGTGGGTACTAATAGCTTAACATATAGGAATGTTTTAGATTTTTATTTATAGAAATTAAATATATGAATGATGTACAAATATGTGATTTGCAGTTAATATTTGGTTAAAAAGTATGATATAAACACACATAGATAAATAATGTAAACCTGAAAATTGTATATGAATAAGATGTTTCTAAAAATGCAAAACTCTCTATGAAATTACATTAGACAAAAATCTAATGTAAATAAAGTCTGTTATACAGTTGTTTAGACGATTTCATTTGAATTCAGTATCTCCAGCAATGCCTGATACATAGTAGGCCCTCAATATAGATTTCTTGAATTAATAAATAAATGTTTTAAGCAAAATTAATAAAATTTATCATTAATTTATCTTTATCTCTGCATAAAAAGACAAAGATAAAACAATAGAATAACAATACATTTATTTTCCGGTTGGTGAGATTGTAAGTAAATTTATGGTTTATTGTCCCAAAAATTCTTTGTTATTGTTCTAATCTTCTATAAAGTCACTGATTATTACTTATAATCTCTCTCTCACACACAATCAAATGATTACAAGTAGGGGTATGGCCATATCTCAAGTAGAGGGAAATGCCACAAAAATTACAGATATAAATAAAGTTTTTTAGGAGCAAACTTAAAAGTAGAATAGTTGAAAGAAGTATAATGTTCAAAGTTCCCAATGTAACATACTTTAAGTTAGATATAGATAGTCTGCATGCACAGTGACCAATATTTCAATTGAGAGGGAACCCACACATTTAATACTCTGCACATAATGTTGCGTAAGAAACCACTCCCATTTCAGTGGCTTAAAATTATATGCTTTCATTTAGTTCATGAAGCTACAGGTAGAAAATTTATCTTCGTTTGGCTGGGTAACTTTTCTAGTCATTGTTGTATTCCCCTACAAAAGTGTCATTTTACTCATTGTTGTCTAGGACAATAGAGGTAATTAAACCATACATTTATCTTCTTTCATCAGCCTAGTTTGGACATCATCTTCTCTTAGAGATGGAAAAATTCAGGAAGAGTGAATGGACAGTTGAAAAAGTTTCTTATGGTATAACATTTACAATTATCCCTTTGTACAAAGAGAGTTACATGGCTGAATACAAAGTCAGAAAAGCAGAACTGTGGAAAGTTATCTATAATGATAAATAAATATCTACACAGGGAAGGGTAAAAATTGAGACCATTAATATTATCATCACACAGCAGCTATGTAGCAGTATAAACTTCTTCATCTGGTAACTGACCTTGTCAAATGGGCCAGGTTTTAGAACCTAGTGATTGTTATCAGCCTCAGTTTCTTTTGTGCTAACTCAGATTTGCAGTTAAATCTCCTAAGTTACTAAAAATGCAATTAATGAGACTTCAGACGTTATTCAGTCCACCTTTGATTCTTGGGCATTCATTAAATATATCAAGTGGCTCTGACTAATGTTAGATCATGGTTTTCCAGTGATGTCTCTGGATGAGACATGCAAAAATTGACCATCTAGTTGGACCATGTGGAAAGTGAAGTCTGCAACATCATCCCAAGACATTTGTCAACATAGATGGGGAGCACTTTGTCAATACAATATCATAGAATATTTAAAAAGTTATTCAAACCCTTTCAGCCCTATACTAATCTATTAGGGTTATATGCATTGATTTGCAATAAATTAAGGTCTGCCACTCTAAACTGGGATAAACCATAATGCTGTATGCTTTCCCCAAACAATTCTTCCACAGGATTACCAAGATTTATTTTTATTATTTTTTCATCAGAAGCAGGGAAGTGTGGGCATGTAACCACCCAAGGCAAGGTCAGTATCCAATTTCATGTAGGTCTTACATCTTTGATCTAAGTAATATGAACTGTCAATCCATTCATTGAAGTCATATAAATTATCCACAAATCTACAGAAGTCAAACCAGGCATAAAATGAACTACCCATCCATCAACTGAGGCTTAAAAAAGAGAAGTTTCATCTTCCTTGTGGAAATAAAAAAGATACATACAATGTTCTTCCTCAAATTCCCTTCATTGCCCTACTAATTTCTGTACCTAGAAAGTAAACCAAAGTAGATGGAAGTATGGCTGTAAATAGCCTATAAATAGCTGACTAAAAAGACAATGCATTGGTTTATTGAGTTTTTGTGACTGGCTATGTGCCTTAATTTTGTTGTTGTTGTTGTTGTTGTTGAATATACCTAATGCTTTCACATTTCATGCAAATATTTTCATTTTTCAAATTACATCAACAATATTGTGCACGATGCCCTTTTTGATATATTTCCTAAGGCATTTACATTTGTCTACCATCACAGTGCCCCTCAGTTACCTGAAGAAATTCTAACCGTACTTTTGTTTGAAATTTTTTTTTTCTTTTAAAATAAATTGCACCAAGACTGTCAAGTAAAATAGGTTAAAATCATCATTGTGTTTGTTTTTCCATGAGTGGGTGGCCACAAGCATTACTTGGCCAGGATACTGAGGGCACCTCAAAGAAGTCTGTTCCAGATACTAAGATGGTGTCAGCAAAGTTGTATATCCATCAACAAAGGTCTACAACAAATAGGTAATTTAAAAGAGAGGTGAATTACTGCAGTAGGAAATTCCCAGCTTGCCATGCTGCTAGCATGCAGAGAACAAGAGACCAGGCCTTTCCACAGTTCTATCCCTGAAGGAAAAACAAACACACACAAAAAGAAGCAAACAAACCCTACATGAATTTGAATGTTTTATAGCCAAAGGGTAAAGGACAAAAAAAAAAAAAAAATTAAAGGAACAAGGGAAACTTGTCAAGATGGGGCACTCTCTAGCTGCTCAAACAGCAGCCAAGCAAATGGGCTGATTAAGCACACGCACACACACAAATTCGATTTGGCTGCTCTTTTTAGAACATACTCCAGCAAGCCACGTGCTGATATCAAAATCACACTGGATATTAGAGACTTACAAGGATTATATGAATAAAGAAGATCTACGTCTGGGGGCCAGTCAACCTACTTCTCTGTCAGGAGGAGGCTCTAATTATTCCATTTGTTACAGAGCTTTCATAGTGTGTGTGTGTGTGTGTGTGTGTGTGTGTGTGTGTGTGTGTGTATGTGTATATGTGTGTGTATTAATTCTACTTGCATTTTTATTTTTGAGTTTTATTTTTACAACTCTGGTAACAATTTCCTGTAGAAGACCAGTCAGTTTACAGAGAATACGCTCAGTATATTTTAAAATAGTTACTGTATAAGTTTACCAAAGTTTCTATTAAAAAGTATCACCGAGCAGGGGATGTAAAAAAACAGAAATATATTTTCCCACAGGTCTGGAGACTAGATGTCAAGGTATCCACAGAACTTCTTCTGAGCGTCACTCTCCTTGGCTTCTAGATGACCATCTTCCAGTTTCTTCACATGGTTTTCCTGTTATGCCTGTCTGTGTTCTAACCTTTTATTACAAAGCCACCAGGCATATTGAGTTGAAACCCACCTTAGGACTTCATTGTAAAGGTTCTATTTCCCAGTGTGAAACAACTCCTAGTCATATTAAGATGAAAATTCACACTAAAAGCCTAATTATCCTCATGTAATGGGAATGCCAGAATGACAAGTAAGGGGAAAAAAGGCAGACAAAATATTTGATGTAACCATGGCAAATATTTTTAAAATATTAATAGAGATACCAAATAATAAATTCAGGAAGTTTAGAGAGAACTGCGCAACAGAATAAAAAAAAATCCACAACCAGATTTATCATATTCAACTGCAGTAAACCAAGGATAAAGAAAAAATCTTGAATAGCGCCAACAGGGGAGGAAAACACCCATCTATAGAGTATCAAGCCTGAGAATTCCACCGGATTTATTGTCAGAACCCATGAAAGCATGAAGATAGTGGAGTGAAATATTTAAAACATTGAAAGAAAGAAAACATCAGCTTAGAATTCTGCATCCAGTAAAATTATTTATAAAAGTGGAGAAGAAAGACCCTCAGAAAACAAAATCTGAGGGACGTTGACTCTAGTAGACATACCTGTATTATGAACTAATACATAAAAGATTTTTAAATTAATACTACCCAGAATATATTGAGTAATTATAGCACATGGATAAGCGAAATGAATGGCAATAATGTTACAACAGGTGAGAAGAAAAATCGAGAATATACTGTTATAAGTTACCTGCACTACTTCTGAAGTGGTATAGTGTTATTTGAAAGTGGACTTAGGTTAGTTGTAACTCTATATTACTGAAGCAATTTAGTAATTCTGGGGCAATTACTAAATTTTTTAAATGTGTAATTGATATGATGAAAGAGAAGAGAAAATGGAATCATGAATAAAATGCTCAATTAAAACCAGAGAAGACAGAGAAAGAGGGGAAGACTAAGAAGAAAATACAGAACAGCTGCAAGTATTAAAAAATTAAACATGGAAGATTATTTAATGTATCTTAAGCAAGGGTAAATTAGCTGGAAGCCTAGTCATTTGGCTTCTTCTATCCACAATGGCCAATGCAAGAAATAACAGGTAATCCAGTGTGAGTTAAAATGTTTTAGCGGGTAGTCAAACTTTAACTCTACAACCCGGTGATCCTGAACCTGGCAGCTACAATGATAACATCATTTAAGTGATTCTCAAAAGAGCATGTTTAGTTCCCTTTATATTGGCAACCCGAGGTTTTTGAGGGTTTTTTGGGTGGAGGAATGTATAAATTGCATAACCAATGTGGTTTGAGGTAAGTTACAGTGAAAAGAATAAAAGTAAAATTGGACATTTCTCAACCCTAATTATTCAACACTTTTTAAAATAAAAATAAGGATGTTGATTGAAAATAAGATAAAATTATCTTATTTTTTACTAGTATGTTACTATGATCTTGAAATTGTGATTATTTTGCAAGCTAATTTGAATTTACTTTAATTAGATTCAGAGAATATTATCTCAGCAATAATTTTCTATTTTGAAAAGGTTACATTTAATTAGAAATATGAAAATAACTATTTGAAATAATATACTGATTACTTAAATATGTTAAATACTAATGTCTTGTTCTTCAATCATGACTTTCCTCCAAAATATGACCTTGTAGATTCAAAGCCATGTGAAGTAAAAGGGGCATAACACTATGGCTACAAAACAATTATTACAAGTTCTTCTCAAATAATGCCTTCAGGGAATATAAGTGGGAAAAAATGTATAGTCAAGACACAGAAAACATGCACAAAAATTTTAAAAAATTATAAACAAGACTTTGTAAGAATTAAAACTTTTGATTTTCAAAAACCTATTTAAGCAAATGAAAATGTAAGCTACCTGTTGGGGAAACACACACACACACACATTTACATACACAAACATATATAGGTTTGATGGGAATCCCACATACACACACACACACACACACACACACACACACACGTATCTTACCATGACATATTTTGCAGAATACATGATGGCATAAATAACTCAAAAAATCAATACAGAAAAAATCAACTAAAAATGGACAAAATATTTTGAACATGTATTTACAAAAGAATATATAACCAATAAACACATAGAAAGATTCTTAACATTATTAGTTATCAGAGACATTCAAATTAAAGTAGGAATGAGATAACATGCTTACCAGCTAGAATGGCTAAAATATATATATATAATTCAAAGTTTTGTCAAGAATATGGAGCTCTAACTCATTCTCACATTTGTAGTAGGAACGAAAAATGATTCAATGACTTCAGAAAACATTTTGGCATTGTTTCATGAAGCTAAACGTAGTCCTAGCTAATCATGTAGTCATTCTACTCCTACTTTTTTACCCAAGAGAAAAGAAAATCTTTTTACAAAAAGACATATCCAATAATTTGCACACAATTTATATTAGTTTTCTCTTGCTGTGAAAAAAAAAATCATCTGAAAATGAGCAGCTTAAAACAACACCCATGAATTATCTCACAGTTCGCTAAGTCAGAAGTGCAAATAGGTTTGATTATGTTTTCTCCTTAGTGTCTCACAAGGCTTAAATCAAAGTCTATTCCGTAATAATTTACTTTGTGAAATATCTAGGGAAAAATCTACTTCCAGCTTCATTCAGATTGTTGATAGTCTTCATTTCTGTGCAATTATAAGAGAGAGGCACACCCTCCTCAGTTTTCTTGTTGGCTATTATCTCAGAGTCTTTTATCTAGAGATTGTTCTTCACTCTTTGCATATAAAACTGTCCATCTTCAAGCCTTAATAGTATGACAAATCCTTCCAGTCCCTTAAAATGCTGTGACTTTCTCCTCTGCTATCAGATAGAGGAAACTCTATACTTTAAAGGGGCCTTGAGAAATCGCCACACTGTCTTCCACAACGGTTGAAGTAATTTACACTCACACCAACAGTGTAAAAGCATTCCTATTTATCCACATCCTCGCTAGCATCTGTTGTTTCCAGACTTTTTAATGATCACCATTCTAACTGACGTGAGATGGTATCTCGTTGTGGTTTTGATTTGCATTTCTGTACTGTCCAGTGATGAAGATCTAGAAGCAGAAATACCATTTGACCCCGCAATCTCATTACTGGGTACATACCCAAAGGATTATAAATCTTTCTACTATAAAGACACATGCAGCCAGGTGTGGTGGCTCACGGTCATAATCCCAGCACTTTGGAAGGCCAAGATGGGCGGATCACAAGGTCAGGAGATCAAGAGCGTACTGGCTAACGTGGTGAAGCCCCGTCTCTACTACAAATACAAAAAAAAATTAGCCTGGCATAGTGGTGGGTGCCTGTAATCCTAGCTATTCGGGAGGCTGAGGCAGGAGAATGGCATGAACCCGGGAGGCACAGTTTGCAGTGAACTGAGATCTTACCACTGCACCCCAGCCTGGGTGACAGAGAGAGACTCTGTCTCAAAAAAAAAAAAAAAAAAAAAAGACACATACACATGTATGTTTATTGCAGCACTACTTACAATAGCAAAGACTTGGCACCAACCCAAATGCCCATCAATGATAGACTAGATAAAGAAAATGTGGCACATATGCACCATGGAATACTACGTAGCCATAGAAAAGAGTTCATGTCCTTTGCAAGCACAGGGATGAAACTAGAAACCATCATCCTCAGCAAACTAATACAGGAACAGAAAACCAAACACTGCATGTTCTCATGGGAGTTGAACAGTGAGAACATATGGACACAGGGAGGCGAACATCACACACTGAGGACTGTTGGGGGGTTGGGAGAAGGGGGAGTGAGAGCATTAGAGCCAATACCTAGTGTATGCGGGGCTTAAAACCTAGATGACTGATTGATAGGTGGGGCAAACCACCATGACATATGTATACCTATGTAACAAGTTCAGCACATGTATCCCAGAACTTAAAGAAAAACAAAGGTGGGGGCGGGGCGGGGAATGTGACTACATAGGCAAAGCTAGACCATCTTCCTTTTAGTTAACTCCAGATCAACTGATTAGTAACTTTAATTATATCTGTAAAATTACTTTTACCCTGTAGTCTTACAAAACCTTGAGGGTGATAATCTCATTATGACCACAGTCCCTGAAATGTGGGTGGGGATACTGTACAGGGAGGCACTTTAGAATCCTACTTCCTACATCACTTTATTCACAATAGCCCAAAGCTGGAAATAAAATAAATTGCCAGTGTTTTAGAATTTTGTTATGGTACTACACCAATTGCAAGCACCAAATTCGGTTCCAGTATTGATTGTTTTATAACAGACGAAACACGTGGTGGCTTAAAACAACAGCAAATATTTATTTAAGCCAGAATCCGTTACTTAGAATATGGACGGGAAACTATGGAGACACTTATAAATGCTTTAATGTTTTAGCTGACATGACAAAAAGGTCGAGTGCTGGACAAGCATCTCTCCACATGACTTGTCCAAGTAGCTAGCCTAACTTTCCCCCACAGCATGATACTCCAAGGAGATTAAGACTACTTACATTGTAATTAATAGCTTCAACAGTATTTGTACCTATGTATCAGAAGTAGAAGATACTGAGAAATTGAAACAACCTCACTTCTACCATGTTCTATTGATTATGAACTCACAGAGTCCCATAATCAAGAGAGACAGACATAAATTCTGTCAATGGGAAGAACATTTAGTAATTATCAGAATTTTGGGGGAGTAATTAAAATATTTGATAACTCACACTTTTGAGCAGTAAAAATTACAGAAAAAATGGAATACTTGGAATGAAGGAATGATAGCTGCAGAATGCCAAAGATGGCATTAACTCTGAAATTCTGAAATATTTTTAATTGAGAAAAACATTTTTTGAGATATAAAGACTTTAGTAATTAAGATTTTTGATTTGTTTGATAATTTTGATGCAACTTTCTGGTCAATTCACATAAATTTCAATCTCAATTTTTTTCTGAATGAACTGAAGAATTATTCAATATCATGTGCATGTGCCTTTTACAACTATAGCTGACTTAGAGTTTAATGCAATATGATTAAAAATTGGGACTATAAATGTAATAACATATCAAACCTGTTATTGTGTTACATTACATGCTGCCTTAGTCCATTTAGGTTGCCATAACAAATGTCTTAGACTGGGTGATTAATAAGCTACTGATTCTTTTTGGCTTACAGTTCTAGAGGTTGGGAAGTCCAAGATCAAGTTTCCAGCAGATTTAGTTTCTGGTGAGACCTTGCTTTCTGCTTCCAAGATGGCACCTTGTTGCTGTGTCCTCACATGGTGAAAGGGCAAAAAGGGGTAAAGAAGTTCCCTCAAGCGTCTTTTATAGGGGCACCAATCCCTTCAAGAGAGTAGAACTTTCATAATTGAATCACCCCCTGAAGTGCTATGTTTTTAATCATATTACATTGGGGGTTGAATTAGTCTGTTCTTGCACAGCTATAAAGAAATACCCAAGACTGGGTAATTTGTAAATAAAAGAAGTTTAATTGACTTACAGTTCCACAGGCTGTATAGAAGACATGGTTGGGGAGACCTCAGGAAATTTCCATTCATGGCAGAAGGTAAAGGGGAAGCAGACACATCCTACATGGGTGGAGCAGGAGGAAGAAAAGGAAAGGGGAGGTGCTACACATTTTTGAACAACCAGATCTCATGAGAACTCACTCACTATTATGAGAACAGTAATGGGGAAATCTGGCCATGTGACCCAATTGTCTTCAACCAGGCCCCTCTCCCAACACTGAAGATTTCTATTTGACATGAGATTTGGGTGGGGACACAAATGCAAAGTATATCAGGTACTATGTTCCAACATGAATTTTAGAGATAAATCGACATTCAGATCATAGAACATGGCAAGAATAATTTGCAGGTATAGGTATTGGTTTTTAATTATGTTCATCCATATATACAATTAGACATAAAAGTAAAACTCTTTCCAGCATGCAGCTGTATGAATCATTTTAAAATATTAGGTAACTGTAAATAAAATCTTACTCCATTTTTAATTTTTGACTGAGACATCTTTCAGGGCCCACAATCTCCCTATTTCTCCATGAGAAAACCACAAAGCAATTGGCACAATGAGCAGGGTGTCTTAGGCAATGACCACCACCAGTGGTGTTTCTTCTGTTGCTTTGACTTACAATGTGGCACTGCTACCTGCCACTGTGCATGCATTTTGGGCTGATTCCTGTAGCTATTATGTGTTTTTTAGCTCTGCTATTGCCCATTCACAAGCATGAACTTTGAATTATGCTACTGTTTGCTGAATTTGCTCAGCTTGACCAAGATTCTGTTATAGATTTAGCTAAGTGGGAAATTTTGATTGACATTTAGGCACAGTGATATGATATTAGGGCCTTCTTTATAGTGGCTCTGAGTCATGTGTATTTGTATGGACCTATCATGTGTATTAGATTTTATTGTGCTCCTCAATTTTAGCATAAGATGTAGTTACTAATTTTAGCATAAGTCATGGGAAGGACTCTTGCCCTGTGACCACTAGTAGTGTGTTTCAGCCAAATGTCTGGCCAATACTATTAAGTGCTCCGGGAAAAGAATATATCCTATGCAGTATGAACCCTTGGGTGGTCACTTAGATTTGAAAGAGAAGTTGCTATCTGGCTTGCTGAATTCTACACTCCTAAAACCAGAAGGCTCACTGGCAGGCTATAAAAAGCCTTTGCTGCCTTCGGTACCACTTCCACCAAAAAGGAACCTCTCTATTAGAGTTATAGGGTAAAACACCCATAGCTCACCCATGAGATAGACTCTTATGAAAAGCGACCTCCAAAAGTTTTACTCCACCACTCTTAAAGGGCCAGAGGACATAATCACCCTATTTGATAACTATAAAACATACAACAACAACAAATGTGCTGGGTTTCATTGAGTGTCATGGCTCATAAACATGCCAGGGAGCTAATTTATACTCAATTCATGAGCCCAATAAAGCAACATTTGCCACTGGAAAGGCCTGTAACTATAATGATACAGATTTGGAAATTTATGAAGGAAGACTCTTATAAATAAATGATGCATTTTATGCACTTTTTCAGGACATAAAAATACTCAAAAAGGAGCTCTCTCTCCCTCACACACACACAAAACAAAAAAACCTGATGAACCATTGACCCAAAGTAAATGGTCCTGCCACCTCAACAAACATTTCTAGGCTTTATTTGGTTAAATTATTTCTTGCTACTTTTAAGAAATATGTGAGAAATAATTTTTCACCCCCTTAGAACTCACAACATTTAAACAAGCCCAATATTATGTAAGTCATTTGCTTTCTGGAAACTACCTAGTCCCTATTTAGAAATTACAATTAAGCCTATTTATGCTAATATTTCTAACTCAGTCATTTTAGAATGAGACTGCTACTAAAAAGAAAACTCTAGAATCTGTACAAATTGCAGTACAACAGACATTCCTGTTAGACTTCCTCTGTCCCTCAGAGTTTTTCCTTATAGAGGCTTTAGTGATCTCCTCTCATGTCTGCTGGAATCTCTGGTCCAACAATGGACTTCTGATACAAAAACTGACCTTCTTGGCCCCGCACTACATACCATTAGAGCACTATCTGATAGCTGCATGCTGGGTTCTTCTGGGAATGGATGTTATTACATGCCTTGACACTATGAGTTTCCATACCTGGCTGCCCATTGTGACTGAGTCATGGAGGCAGCAACTGAGGCAGATTCAAAAAAAGAAAAAGCTTTCTGAATTTAAACCCATAATATGCCTAAGCATGAAAGATTTTCATGTGCTATGGAAGAGAAAGTGGTACTTTAAATGATAGACTAGAATCTAGGACCTCTGGCATCTTCATCCCACCTAGAATTAGAAATTGCTTCCCTTGCTAGATGCAATGAAACAATAGAAGGCTACGTGGAGAACAACTGGAGAACAACTTGGGAAAACTAAGTGGACAGAAACTGGAGTCCTGCATACTGTATGGATGACAATGATATCATCATGCATGATGAAAGCCATTGGAGAGCTGCTGCCTTCCATTTCCTAACCAGGATATCTATCATTAAGTGTAATACCCAAGGGTCAGAAATATTGGCTAAATTTCAGGCAGTCGCCTTAGTGTTAGAGAATTCCCTGACCAACAATAGACTCCATCTTCAGATTTTATAGACTCTTGGGCCATTGCTAATAGCCTGAGTTCTGGTCCAGCCAATGACAACAATTCTTTATTCAAGTTGCTCCTTTAGGGTAAAGAACTCTGGTAATTTCTTGCCCTAACAGATAGCCAAAAATATAAATTAAAGCCACACATATCTCTGCACATTCTAAAGTCACAACACAAGTCATTGACAACAAATCTTTATGCTCTTCAAAGTTCACGACATCATTTATAGTGACCAAGACACACATTCTCCTTCACAAAATGCCAAATGATTGGCTCCATTACATGGCATTCAACAGAACATTAACCTTTCTTGCTGGTTTCAAGTTGTGTGCTTCAATGCTTTACTTAAGTAAGTTAAATTTAAACATCAAGGGTAGAAAATAATGTAACTTAATATTGGATGTTTGATTCCTGATAAATTTTATATCCTGCTATTTATCTTTTGTCTCACATCTGGACAAGTTGTTAAGAAAAGCCAGAAACTCAATCTCTTGAAACCAACAAGGACATTCAAGCAAGACAAACCCAACCAGTGTGTGGGAACTCTGACTCAGGCCCCACCACCTATTATACACACACACACACACACACACACACACACACACACACACACACACAAGCCACTTGCTCTTTCCTTTGTTGAAGTCATTTTTTCACTAACATAGGAGTCTTCTCTACTATCAAAAAGCTTCAATATGTGAGTAACACATCTTTTTATAACATCTTGTCATGTGTCCATCTCAACATCAAACAAAATTTGTGTAAAGGTCAGTCCAATCTTCTATGGGACCACTAAAAAAACCCAGATCCTTTAAAGAATGGAAAAAAAGGATGAGTTCATGTCCTTTGTAGGAACATGGGTGCAGCTGGAAACCATCATTCTCAGCAAACTATTGCAAGAACGGAAAACCAAACACTGCATGTTCTCACTCATAGGTGGGAATTGAACAATGAGAACACTTGGACACAGGAAGGGGAACATCACACACCGGGGCCTGTTGTGGGGTGGGGGGAGAGGGGAGGGATAGCATTAGGCGATATACCTAATGTAAATCTTATGTAAATGACGAGTTAATGGGTGCAGCACACCGACATGGCACATGTATACATATGTAACAAACCTGCACGTTGTGCACATGTACCCTAGAACTTAAAGTATAATAAAAATAAATAAAATAAAAAGTAAAAAAAGGAAAAATTACATGCAAAAAAAAAAAAAAAAGAATGGATAGATAGATGGCACAGAGCTAGTCACTATATAGCTGCCAAAAATTACTTCGCTATAACTGTTTTATTGTATGTTGAAATCCATGCATTGTTGTAAAACTGTGGAACTCTTTATGGGGCATACTTATCTTTTACGTTCCACAAAGTCATAATATGTGGTATGAATAAAAAATTAATATTTGATTAAATGAAAATTTGTTTAATATGTATCATGTATGTAGTATACAAGATAAAATAAAATAATTAAATTATATTTCTCTGTAATAAAATATTGTATAACTCTCAGGGAGTATAATAAAGTTCACTGGATTTAAACCTATTACGTGTCAAGTTGTGAAATATTTTCAATGTTTAATTCAAAATTAAGGTAGTCAAATTCTGAAAACTCACATGATTGGATAATTTAAAACTCCTAATTGTGTGTATAGATTGAATTTTTCTATAGTCATGAGCTTCCTTATGAGAAGCTGAGCTTCCTTTTTAGAAGTTGGTCTGATCCAAAAAAATTGTGTGGAAATTAAACAGTGTTTGAGAAACTACACAACCAGAAATAATATCAATAGGAAAGGTGAGGAATGGAAGGATCTATTTTGAAGGGAAAAGCTCTTATTGTATCTGGTAAATGCATTAAACACAAAACTTCATTAAAATATTAGAAAAATAGCTAGAAATAAATTGTTAAACACTGAGGAAGACTCAAATGCAGCATAATACATTACATAGAGATTTTATGAATAAACAAACAAGGGAAATTTCACTTATTCAGTACTTAGGGTGCTCTGCGAGTGTGGGCATAAATGATCCCATTTAATTAGCAAATCATTATGTGTTAAATTCTGTTTTTAATAACATAAGGACAAGTCCAAATAAATTTATTTTTCAGTCACTATGTGTCAGTTGCCATGCCAAGAAATATATAGACCAATAGCAAACATTATACAAATGTTTCAACAAAGGACTTAATTTCTCCAGTTTCTTAATGAAAAACCCAAGTTCTGCAGCTACGTTTTGCAGATGATGTGAAATTAGGGGTCAAACTCTCAGTAGACAAGATACCACTGAATCATTACAATAAATTTCAAAAAGGAAATTGGTAAATATGCATCTTGAGATTATACAAAATAAACACGAAAACATAAATCATTTTGTTTACTTCTATCAAAGCAGTAAGGTAACAGAAAGATTGATAGTTGTAGAAATAAACAGAAATATTTTCTATTTTATTTTTCATGCTTCAAATACTTGATTTTATAAACTTAAAAGCAAATAAAATAGTATGCATGATAGTTTATATTAAAACGTCAACATGTTATGCATGGAACCCTATATATCAAATCCTGATAATAATCATTTTATAAAGCACCAAGTTATATGTGTGCATGCCCATGCTCTGTATTCTATGCTTTAAATTATTTAATGTTCAATATTATTATAAAACTCATTATGTTATCAGTACAAATAAAAAGGCAGCTTTCAAATTCTTCTCAAATTGGCGCATAATAAGCAACCAAATAGTAACTTTGTATTTTTTTTTAGCAATAAACTCTTAATTTTGTGAGGACAAAGGCCTCCCCCTCTTTTACCCACAATTATAACTGTGATGCTTGAAATACGACATCAAACATAATAGACACAAATAGATTTGCTTAATGGACACCAACAAATAAATGGATGAATTAATTGAATGTATACACACATATTTCATAGTTTCCTAAAATTTGTGTATTTTAGAATAATTATTAAACTTTATATTGAAATAGTAAATTTTAGCATTTCATTCACCATGCCTTTTCAATTAGGTTTATTCCTTTACATTTAATTTCAAATCTGCTTTCCTCAGTACATGGTGTTCTCACGTACAATGAGAATTACATAGATACACAGTTGACCCTTGAACAACACAAATTTGAGCTCCCTGGGTCTGCTCATATATGGATTTTTTTCAATACAAGTTGCATGGAATGCACCTGCCTCTCTTGCCTCCCATGCAACCTGCTCCTCCACCTGTTCTGCTCCTGCCAACTCTGAGAAAGCAACCAACCCCTCCTCTCCCTCATTCTCCTCAGCTTATTCAATGTGAAGACAATGAAGGTAATGACATTTATGATGGTTCACTTCCACTTAATGAATAGTAAATGTATTTTCTCTTTCTTACGATTATCTGAATAATATTTTCTGATCTCTAGCTTACTTTATTGTAAGGATGCAGTATGGAATACATATAACAAACAAAGTATGTGTTAATTTACCGTGTTATCAGTAGGGCTTCCAGTCAACAATAGGCTATTAATAGTTAAGTTTTGGGGAATCAAAAATTATATGTGGATCTTTGACTGTTTAATCTTCTGGACCTCTAACTTTCAGGTTGTTCAAGGGTCAACTCTAACGTCAAAAAAAAAAAAAAAAAAAAAAAAAAGGAAGCATCATTTAACAAACAGTTCAAGTCCTTTCAGGAAATTACATTATTTGTCCAGTAATATCTTGAGATAGTTTTCTGATAACTCAAATATACTGGGATGAAATAAAACATTTTTGTTGCAAATTATAATAGTTTCTTTCACACAATATGTGAATACAAGTAATTCACTTATTTAGGCTTTCATTTCTATATTTGAAAAATAAAGTTATTTAAGTAGATTATTTTTACATGAAACATTTTGTATTTCACTTCAATGCAATTCCATTGCATCCAATTTAATCCAATAAATGTTGATTAAACACAAATCACATATCAGATACTGCCAGCTGAGGATAGGGAAGATAAGTAAGACATGGTTCAAGAAACACAGCCCAAATTGCTCATTCATCTGTGTGCCAACTACAAATACCTTTGTGTTATAGTCGCAGAGTAGAGTAATTGAAAGATACTATATGGACCACAATCCTGAAATATTTACTATCTGGACTTTGAAAAAGAAAGTTTGCCGATGCCTTTTGAAGATAATGATGTTTTGCTTCTTTATTATATCCACATACCTGGAGATTCGGAATGAGCATGTCGGGGGCCCGGAAAAGCAATTCAAAGAATAAATACCAAACTGATAGTGACATTTCTCTTCTCCAACAATCCCCCAAGCCTGGCTTCACTACTGCATGCTTCTAACTAACGACCTCTCACTTAAATGAACAGCGCTTAGAAAATATATATTAGTATACTACATAAAATGAAGAACCAGTAGTGGAACTTCATTCTAAAGGGGATATTTTGACATATTTATGTATCTCTAAGGGGATCAACTGTGTCTACTCTACAACTGATAAGTGAAAGAAAATAATACACAAATATATCTAATAACTAACAAAAATGTCAGTATATAAAAAAACTTTCAAAAAACATCAGTAATATCTTTAAATACTTACCAAGAGAAACCCCGTTATCAAATATTTCTTGGAACAATATTGTCTGGAAATACAAAATGACCCTTTGAAGTGGATAAACTTTCTCTAAAATGGATAAAATCCCTTTTCAAGATATTATGAGGACAACATTACTTTGAGAATTCCAGTATTCACATAAAATTTAATCATGAAAAAATCCTACAGGCCATCCTTTATCACACAAACTTTATGCACAGGAGCAGATTGTATTATTTTACTATTAATCATCCAGCCTTTACATATGTGTCTTAGCCAGATTTAGATATAGTGTAGACAGTTGTTGAAATTGAGAGCCGGAATTCAAATTAACTACAGTAGTCCAAATATTCTGAACCTTCCCTTTTAATACTTTATGTGGCTTACCTGTCTGTGAAAGGGATATAACTCTTACTATCTTGTATTAATTATGCATTGAAAGTATAACATATTTTTACTGCCCCAATTCCATAGCAATGCAAATTATTGTGAAATACTTATATCTAAAACTTAAAGTATTATATCTAAAAGGAGTCGTGTGTGTGTGTGTGTGTGTGTGTGTTCTTTGTGTATTATTGCTGGTGTTTGCTTATATTCTTTGCTTCATCTTAGGTATCCGTTATATATTCAATCATCAGTATTTTTAAATTAAACTGAAATAAGATCATTGAGGAAATTGTGTGATAGGACAGATTTCTAGAAATGCTGATTTTTCTGCAAAAGCAGGAAGTAAACAAAATTAATCTTATTTTGTTAACACTTCTCAAAATGACAAAGTTAACAGGGTGTGGAGGATGGCAAGTCTGAACAGTTTTCATCTTCTCAAAAAGCAGCTCCAAAGATTCTAATGCCATAGAACTGAGAGGGAGCAATGTTATCATCAAACACCGGCTATGATGTGTTTCCTCTTCTCTAGAAATTATATGGAAATAGGGATGAATCCAATTGTTAAGATCTCATTAGTGCTATTTTTACAACCAGCTCTCAAACCATAGTCTTAGTTTCTTTTTCCAGTTTATTAAGGCATGTATATAAAACAAAAATTTTATATATTTAAGGTATATAGCATGTTTTCATACATTTAAACATTATGAAATATTCAAAAGCAAGGTAATTCACCTATCATGTCAAAGCTTATCAATTTTTCTGGGGAGAATTTGAAAGTTATTCTCCGTTAGCAATTTTCAAGTATAAAATGTATTATTATTTAATATAATCACCACACTATATAATATTTAAGAACTTAATCATCTTGAGTAACTGAAACCTATCCTTTGATCAACATCCCCCTATACCACTGGTAAGTGCCATTCCACTCTGCCTCTAAGAGTTACATATTTTTTAGATTCCACATATGAGCTTATGCAGTACATTTTTCTATGTTAGTTCATTATTACACTGCTGTGAATAAATGCCTGAAACTATATAATTTATAAAGAAAAAAGGTTTAATTGGCTCACAATTCCACGGATTGTAAAGGAAACATGGCTGCGGAGGTCTCAGGAAACTTACAATTATGGCGGAAGTCAAAGGGGAAAGCAGGCATGTCTTAAATGGCCAGGGCAGGAGGTAGAGAGAGAAGGGAAGAGTGCCGTACACTTTTAAACAACCAGGTGTTGTGAGAACTCACTCACTATAATGAGAACAGCAAGGGAGAAATCTACCCCCATGATCCAATCACCTTCCACCAGGCCCCTCCTCTAACACTGAGGATTACAACTGGACATGAGATTTGAGTGAGGACACAAATCTAAACCATATCACTTCCAAAAGCCCTACCTCTAATCAACATATAAATTTGGGAATTATGATTCCAACACATGAAATTCTATTGACACATTCACATTCAAATGATAGTAGATTTTTTTATGAGTAGAATATTGGTTCTAAATCTCATAGCTTTTTCAGATGTGATGAGAATTTTGTATAATTCAGATAAGATATTTTTGAGGTAAAATGTATCTACTTATGTAATTAGCATATCTGTGCACAGAACTGTCATGAAGAAATCTTTTTTGAAATTCATCTCTAATGTGTGGGACTTATTGCCTAAAGCAATATACCATAGCATTGTCCACATACTTTTGAGCTTACCTACATCCTGATAGGCACAACAAAATGTGCGTTAAAACAATCTTGCCCTTACAATATTTACTAAATGTATAATAGTTTGAATTTCTAATAATATTGATTTAAATGCTTAAGGGTAAGATTGATGAAAATACAATTTAGATAGCCTAAATGACTGTAAATGAATAAAAACTTTAGTAGATTATTGGAGTCTTCACCAAAAAATAGTATTAAAGGATTATTATAGATAGAGGGCTTCCTAGTGTTCACAATAACAAAGAATGTATAAGTTTAATTCACATATTATTCTAAATTACTGAGATAAAAATTAAATAGGAAGGGCTTAAGGAACAACATTATATTACTCCATTAGAAGTCAATTTTTTCTGATGACGATCATCAAGGTTAATTTAGTTTACATGGCTTTATTATCATGCAGGTTTTCACTATTCATTGAAAAACTTAGTCTCACAGAATAGTCATTATAAAGAGAAATAAATAAATATTATATTAATTGTTGTTAAAAATTTCTCTGTGAAATAAGACAAAACATGAGTGTTGAATTATTTAAATACACAATCTCATGCAAAATATTTAGATGAAAAGCTCAGAGTTGCTGATTCTAGAAGAAAAATTTAATGGATTTTGCTATGTTCAGGTGGGAAAAAAGTAATAGAGAATATTAAGTAGATTGATGAGTGCTTGAAATTACTAATAATGTATTATGTAGATAGGATAATAGTCTTTAGAATCTGTAGTTTGTGAACTATGAGAACAATCATGCTGATGATTATTTTTTAGTTTAAAGCATTGTAAGACAACATGTAAAGCAATAATTTAAAGCATAGTAAAATATTTGTAATTGATGAATATATTTCTATTTTCTATAGTTAGAGAAATGTAGCTATATGCCGCCAAAGAAATGCTAATTTATATTAAAAAGTGCAATCACCAGAACTTTTATAGAAAGTTAGATATTACTCTTCTGCTATTATTGAATGTGAATGTGTATATGCAGAAGGTAGACAAGGAGAGACAGACAGAGAGAGACAGAGAGAGAGAGAGAGAAAATATGAAATTATTATATGTTGATATACATGTGATTTAAAGTCCAAGCAGTTGTTAATGGTGCCATCATTTAACATTGAGTGTCCTCAAGGAGTTTCTCCATCCACCTCTGGTACATAACATGGCATTTTTATTAAATAATCTTATAGACCAGGCGCGGTGGCTCACGCCTGTAATCCTAGCACTTTGGGAGGCTGAGACGGGTATATTGCCTAAGTTCAGGAGTTTGAGACCAGCCTAGACAACATGGTGAAACCCTGTCTCTAGTAAAAATACAAAAAAATTAGCCGGACATGGTGGCGGACACCTGTAATCCCAGCTACTCAACAGGCTGAAGCAGGAGAATTGCTTGAACCCAGGAGGCAGAGGCTGCAATGAGCCGAGATCGCGCCATTGCACTCCAACCTGGTGACAGAGTGAGATTCCGTCTCAGTAATAATAATAATAATCATCATCATCATCATCTTTTATAGCACTTCTTAGAGTTTTTTTTTAAATATACAATGTGTTTTTTTTCTTCTACTTCTAATTTCCTTGGGTACAGGTGCAGGTTTATTACATGGATAAATTGTGCATTGCTGAAGCTTGGTGTACCAGTGATCCAGTCACCCAGATAGTGAACATAGTACCCAATAGATTGCCTTCCAACACAGCTTCTTCTCCCACTCTACCCTCTCAAGCAGTCCCTGTGTCTATTATTCTCATCTTTGTTTCCATGTGTATTCAATGTTTAGCTCCCACTTCTAAGTGAGATCATGTGATATTTGGTTCTCTGTTTCTCTGTTAGTTTGCTTGGGATAATGGCCTCCAGCTGCATTCATGTTGCTGTAAAGGACACAATTTTATTCTTTTTTTAAGGCTATGTAGTATTTCACGGTGTCTATGTACCATATTTTCTTTATCCATTCCACAGTTTGGGCATCTTGGCTGAATCTATGTCTTTGCTATTGTGAACAGTACTGCAATGAACATGAGTGTGCATATATCTTTTTGGTAAAACAATTTATTTTCCTTTGGGTATATATCCAGTAGTGAGATTGCTGAATCAAATGGCAGTTTTAAGTACTTGGAGAAATTTCTGCACTGCTTTCTATGGTGGATGAACTAATTTACACTAACACTAGCAATGTATAAAGGTTCCCGTTTCTTCACAACTTTGCCACCATCTGTTGGTTTTTGACTTTTTATTAATAGTCATTCTGACTGGTGTGATATGGTATCTCAGTATTGTTTTGATTTGCATTTCTCTAATGATTAGTAATGATGGGTATTTTTAAATGTATTTGTTGGCTACATGTATGTCTTTCTTTGAAAAAGTTCTGTTTATGTTCTTTTCCCTATTTTTAATAGGGTCGTTTTTGTTTCATGAATACTTAAAATTTCTTAAAGGTCCTGGATATTAGATCTTTGTCAGATGATTAGTTTGTGGACATTTTCTTCCATTCTGTAGGTTTTCTGTTAATAGTTTTTTTTTCTTTGTTGTCCAGAAGCTCTTGAATTTAATTAGGTCCTACTTGTCTATTTTTGTTTTGCAATTGATTTGGTGGACTTAGTCATAAATTATTTGCCATGGTCAAATTTAGAATGACATTTACTTGGTTTTATCCCAGGGATTTTTATTGTTTTAGGTTTTACATTTAAATGTTAAATCCATCTTGAGTGAATTTTTGTATAAGGTGAAAGAAAGGGGCCCAATATTAATCTTCTGCATATTGCTAGCCACTTATCCCATCACCAATTATTGACTAGGTAGTCCTTCCCCATACTGTTTGGTAATCTTTTAGTCAGAAATCAGGTGATTGTAGGCATGTGGCTTTATTTCTGGGTCTCTATCCTGGTCCATTAGTCTATGTGTACATTTTTGTACCAGTACCATGCTGTTTTGGTTGCAATAGCCTTGTCGTATAGTTTAAAGTTGGGTAGTAAAATGCCTCAGGCTTTGTTTTTTTTGCTTAGGATTGTTTTGGGGATTCAAGCTTTTTTTGGTTCCTTATGAATTTTATGATATTCAAGAGCAAATAAATATATTTACGATGGTGATAGTGCCATCAATGACTAAGGTTTTGGAAAATCTCTCCAAATTGACAGGATGACAAAAAGGAGGGAGTCATTAAATCAAGTTTAGCCTAAAGCTGCCTCCTTATATATTTTAAGTTTGGCCTAAATGTTTCTCTGTACATCATAAACTATAGCATAAATTGAAGTGTAAACAGACTGTAATCTACTCTTGTGCCAATCACTGAGTTTTGGCCAATCAAATGTGGCCAAGTGTTGACTGTGTTCAATTAAGACAAATGCCAAGCTGTAACCTATCTGGCTGTTTCTGGATCTCACTTTCACTTTCTATAAGTCACTTTCCTTTTTCTGTCCATAAGTTCTCTTCCACCATGTGACTGCACTGGAGTCTCTGAGCCTACTCTGGCTTGGGAGGTTGCCTGATTTGCAAATCGTTCTTTGCTCAATAAAATGCTTGTAAATTTAATTTGGCTGAAGTTTTTCTTTTAACACAAGCTACCTTTATCCAGAACAGTTTTAATGTAGGCAACGATTGAGACACTTTGAAAAGAATTCTACTCTTCAACTAAAGTTTTTTTCTACCCTAGAATGGTTGGCCTGTTTCCCAAAATTTTAAGGCACTTAGATTGTAAAGCACAGCATGCTTTTCTCATACTGACATATACCTAATGTCACTATGCCATCTCAAAAACGATATATATCAAATTTTATCCATCCCTCTCCTATTTAAAAAATCTTCTCTTTTATTTATTCTGCCAAGTTACTTTGAACGTAACTTCACAAAGTTTTTGGAGAGTCAATTGAGGTACTATATAGGGACTTACTATGAAAACATTAAAGCACTAAGTAAGCAAATGATGCTATTTTTGGAAAAGAGTGGAGTAAATTATGTGAGATCATGTATGTTGAAATACATTCTCAAGCAGCACAAACTATTACAAGTACAATATAAGTGTTTTACATGCAAAACAATTACCAGTAATTTCTTTCTAAAAGCACTAAGTCAATCTTCAAAGAAGACCTTGAGAAGAGTCAATACCATTCTAATCTTCTTCTGTTATTTGTAGTCACATCTGCCTTTCGCATGAGAACATACATTTATTTTTTTAGGACAGGGCTCTGTCTTACTCCCTTATCTGTTTCCTCAGCACAATGCCTCACCCACAATATAAGTGCAAAAAATTTAAATTTGTTTTTTAATTTTAAAAAATTGGAGGAATTTAGTAGATCTTTAGTATATGCCACTTATATAGAAGCAACAAGAGAATTTTACTTCCAATCTAGCAGTAATATCAAAGTAGATAAATTATAAAATTTGATTTTTTGAGCCTATGAGAGAACTGAGGTCACAAGGTAACCCAGTAAACTGAAATCCAAAGAATGACAATATTTTCTATAGAGACCATTAGCGGCTTAAAGTATAAAGAATACAAAAACATTTACAGCTTTTCTAAAAGAAAAACCTAGAGAAATAAGAACATAACGAATGAGCAGATAATCCCCTCATTGTTATGAAGTTCATAAATTGGAAATGCCTTATAATGAAGTTTTAAATTATTTGTGAATTTTGATAATTTTAGGTGTAGACTGTGATAGTTATAAATTTATTTTGTAAATACCAAAGAAACCAATAAAATAAGAAGAAATAGTAGTTAAAAAAATGTATGAAAAAAATAAAAGGGTATACAACATAATTAATTTATCGAAAATAAGACACAAAATTAGGAAATGAAGAAAAAGAGTGTATAAGAAGTGTATAAATTAAACATCAAGAGAGTAGACTTTAACTCATTGAGATAGAGACTAAAATGATGGTTACTAGAGGCCAGTGTTGGAAGGGGAGCATGAGAAAATTTAGAAAAATGTTGATCAAACGAAATGAAATTTTAGGTAGATAGAAAATATTCAAGAAATGTATTATACAATAAAATGACTATTGTTAATAAGAATGTGATATAATCTTAAAATGGTAAGAGAATAGATTTTAAGTGTTCTTACTACAAAAAATGTTAAGGATGAGGTAACTCATAATTAGCTCAATTTAGCCATTTTACCATGTACACATATTTTAAAACATCATGCTGTACATGATAAATATATACAATTTTTACTTGTCAATTAGAGAAAGAAGTAAATTATAAAAAATCCAAACATATCAATAATTAAAATAAATACATCAAAGATTCCAATTAAATGGGATAGCATAATAATAGATATAAAACAAGATTAATTATGTGTTTGTAAGGTACAAATAAGTTGAAAATAAAAGGATGGAAGAAAATTACAATATGAACACTAAACCGCAGGAAGCTAGTGTGACCTGCTAACAACAGACAAAATAAAGTTCAAGGTAAAGAGTATTATTAGAGCTAAAAAGCCCACTGTTCTGCAATCAAGGAATAGTTTGACAATGAAGAAAACATAATGCCAAATGTATATGTACTCTATAACAAAGTTCCCACATATAGAAAATGGATTTAACAAAACTATAGGGAACTAGAGACAAATCTCCAAATCATGTTTGAAGACATTAAGATGCCTCTCTCAATAATAGATAAAACAAATAAAAAAATTCATGGAAATGTGGACGCCATAAACTGAACCTCGGTAACCTGAACTCACCTCATAAGTTATCATAGATAAGCAAATAAAACCAAAATGAGATACTACTGGATACCCACTGTAATAGAAAAAATAAAATAATAATTGACAACACTATTTCTAGAATATGTGGAGCAACCAGAACTCTCAAATACAGAGAAATGAGATCTTAAGGGTTTCTTTTTCACAGGACTCTTGTCTGCCTTGACTGGAAAAGTGCCCATGGGAACACTGCATGGTGATGGAAAGATAATCTGTCTTGATATTCTGTCATCAAATCTGATTAAATGTTACATTTAAGATTTAAATCTTTCAT
The DNA here is from genome assembly GCF_037993035.2 of Macaca fascicularis. Lineage (NCBI taxonomy): Eukaryota > Metazoa > Chordata > Mammalia > Primates > Cercopithecidae > Macaca > Macaca fascicularis. Next base: position 68,288,328 of record NC_088389.1, on the reverse strand, counting down.
AGTATGTAAATTACACTACAATAAAAATAATAGTCTTAAAATGCATTTAAAATGCATCCCTCTTTAAAAACTTAATTTAAAGTATTTAGAGAAAGCTGAAAGGAATGGTACAAGCTTGACTTTACAGATTAGCTCAAAATAGTGCTATCAAGAATGAGTTCCAACCTTAAATATACATTTATGAATATGAAAGACGTCATTACTTCCTTCATATGGCAGACAGTCTGCACCATGTCATATATGCATATACTTCTGCCCTATTTCTCCATAACTTGAATTTGCTTGAAGACAATGCTAGTTTTTTTGAGTGCTGAAGCTAGATCATGTGCTTATAGAGAACCTGTGACCTCCTACCTTAGATGTTTTCAGGCAGAGGGCTTGATTTTCATTTAAATTATTCTCCCAGTGAATATATTAACTGAACTTATTCTGCTGAGGTAATCAAATTATATGCCATATACTATATAATATATACTATTAATATATACACACACACAATTACTGACCACTGATTATATGCCAGGCATTTCACAACAAATTTATCTACCTTTTCAATATAATATAATATAATATAATATAATATAATATAATATATAATATAATATAATATAAATTTAGCATGATCTTTTAATAGAAGATTATTTTGTCCCTTAAAATGACAAAAAAATGATGCTCCAATCGGTAAATGCTTAACGTATCATAGATATTTTATTAGTAAGTAAATAAGTCTAAGAAAAAAATTAGATTCAAACCTGGTTTTGCCTTATTCTAAGAATATGTGTTTATCCCTATTTATATATAACCTCCCAAACGGTAAACACACTACCCTTGAAGAATAAAATTGACTATCCTGTTTTACACACTTTTGTATCCCAAGCATAAAACATGTCCCTGACAAAAGAAAAATCACATATAAATATTTCATATGTTGATCTGTACAGAATAGAACACACAATAATTGAGGGAAAAAAAGACAAAAGCAAAGAGGAAAAAATAAGACATTTTGGCCTCAAACAGGCAATGCCATTTCTACAAAATATGGGGGAAACAGAGCTTCTTTGCTTTATTTTTTCCTTTAATCTTTTGATCCTAAGGTCAGGTCCTTAGAAGAGTACCTGTAAAGACTTCAAAGGCCTATACTTGAAGTAAACATTGGAACAACACCTATTTCTTCTTTCAGATTAGAATGAAGGAGTGTTCATTGCCTTAGCTGTTCATGAGATTCAAAAAGCGAGAAGTGTATCTCTAAAAGGTTTGGAGCTGAAATATAGTGGAGTCTGTCATTTTTAACTTTCTTTAGTATGTTTATCTACAAAAGAAACAGAAGTATACTTTAGTAAAAGTTTAGAGTGCCCATAACCTTGGGATAAAAATATTTTTAACATTTTCAAATATGTTGGATTTATTTTACTTTTCAATTTTTATTTTCAAATCAGAGGGTACATGTGCAGGTTTGTTACAGAGGTATATTGTGTGCTGCTGATATTTGCAGTATGAATAAATCCATCAATATTTGAAACCTAATTCACTCATACTTATTTTACTATTAACATAATAATTTGCTGAGGAAAATAATCTCAGCTCAGCGTTGGAATTGATATATTTTACAAGGTAGAAAATCAGTTTGTCATAAAATTTAGGGGAAAGTTACTAAATTTATTCAGAGTATTACTTATTATTTAAAACATTTTTAGGATCAAACTTTAGCATATTCAAATTTGACAGATGATTTTGAGACAGAAAATCTATAGGACATACAAATTTACAAAAAGTTAGATGGTAAAGCCCTCTTTTTTTTTCCAAAGCAAGAAATGTATGCAAATATTTTAAAAATCCTTTGTCAGTAAAAATGAAGAAAACAAAAATCAAAAGAAGAATGAGAGTCTATATCTCCAGTGATCATATGTGATGTGGCAACATTTACAGAAGAAGTGTGTAACTGTGTTTAATAAAAAACATGAGGTGTTTAATCTCTAGATTAAACTGTCAAAATGTCTGTGATGAATATTGCTTTTGGGAGAGTTCAATACAGACTTTCACAAAGGGGTCTTTTATACCTCTCTAGTTATGTAGTCAAGCCAGGCTGACAAAGCAGTTAGACCATATGAAAGTCAGCACCAAATTGATTCTGGGTATCAACAGGAAAGTTCTGAACTTTACTCAGCACATCATAGTTGATTAGTTAGTTGGTTAGTTAGTATACAGCCTTGACAGTCCAAACCAGGTATCCAGGTACTACTGGAGATACGCTTAAAGCTGTTCCAATCCAGCTACAATACAGTTCTAACCTATGTAACATTCATAATCTAAGTTCTGACTTTAAGATGCTGGAAAATAAACGAGAAATTAAATCCAAAATAAGTAGGAGGAGTATGGGATACATAATAAAAAGAAAAATCAATGAAAGAGAATAAAATAATGAAAATTGACAAACCCAATATTATTTATTTTAAAGGATGAATAGAATATATAAAAAATAGGATATACATAGAAAATGTATTACACAGAAAAGAATGGAAGATGCACACTATCTGATTTCAAAGCTCACCAAATAGCTATAGAGGTCAAGAAAGTTTTGTATTTGTGTTAGGGTAGACAAATATAATAGACTCCATACCTAGATCTACCTATATATGATCAACAAATTTTGGCAAGGCAATTCACTGGGGAAAGGAAAGTATTTTAAACAAATCATGCTTGTGACTTGAATAAATTGTTCAGAATCAGTCGAGCTCAGAAAGTGGCTGACTTCATGGTCTAATTTCAATCATGTCTTTCATTATATTTTTTGAATTAAAGGTAAATTGAAGGTTATATAATACACACACACACACACACACACACACATATGCATGTCTCACACGTCCATGTGAAGAGACCACCAAACAGGCTTTGTGTGAGCAACAAGGCTGTTTATTTCACCTGGGTGCAGGCAGGCTGAGTCCAAAAAAGAAGTCACCAAAGGGTGGTGAATTATCATCAGTTCTTATAGGTTTTGGGATAGGCGGTGGAGTTAGGAGCAATGTTTTGTGGGCAGGAGGTGGATCTCACAAAGTACATTCTCAAGGGTGGGGAGAATTACAAAGAACCTTTTTCAGGGTGGGGAAGATTACAAAGTACATTGATCAGTTAGGGTGGGGCAGAAACAAATTACAATGGTGCAATGTCATCAGTTAAGGCTATTTTCACTTCTTTTGTGGATCTTCAGTTGCTTCAGGAGATCTGGATGTACACGTGCAAGTCACAGGGGATATGATGGCTTAGCTTGGGCTCAGAGGCCTGACATTCCTGTCTTCTTATATCAATAAGAAAAGCAAAACGAAATAGTGAAGTGTTGGAGCAGTGAAAAATTTTGGGGGTGGTATGGAGAGATAATGGGCAATGTTTCTCAGGGATGCTTTGAGCGAGATTAAGGGTGGCGTGGGAACCTATGGTGGGAGAGATTCAATTGAAGAAAGACTTTGGGGCAAGGGGTGATATTGTGGGGTTGTTATAAGAAACATTGGTTGTATAGAATGATTGGTGATGGCCCGGATTTGGTTTTGTATGAAATAAGAAACTAAATGTCTTCCATTTAGTTTAAGTCCAAATAAGAGAAGGAGAAAAACAGGTATTAAAGGACTAAGAATTGGGAGGACCCAGGACATCCAATTAGAGAGTGCCCAAGGGGGTTCAGCATAATTACTTGCTTGGTTGGCGAGTTTTTGGGCTCTATCCTCGACAGAGTTCTCCTTTTTAAGTTGGAGGCTGAGCTTGGTAAGGTGTGTTTTTAAAAGACCATTAGTCCTTTCTACCTTTCCTGAAGATTGAGGACGGTAAGGGGTATGCAAGTTTCACTGAATACCAAGAACCTGAGAAACTGCTTGGGTGATTTGACTGATAAAGGCCAGTCTGTTATCAGACTGCATAGAAGTGGGAAGGCCAAACCAAGGAATTATGTATGACAGAAGGGAAGAAATGACCGTGGTGGCCTTCTCAGACCCTGTGGGAAAGGCCTTTACCCATCCAGTGAAAATGTCTGCCCAGACCAAGAGGTATTTTAGTTTCCTGACTCAAGGCATGTGAGTAAAGTCAACTTGCCAGTCGTGGGTGGGAGCAAATCCCTGAGCTTGATGTGTAGGGAAGGGAGGGGGCCTGAACAATCCCTGAGGAATAGTAGAATAGCAGATGGAACACTGAGAAGTGATTTCCTTGAGGACAGATTTCCATGATGGAAAGGAAATGAGAGGTTCTAAGAGACAGGCTAGTGGCTTATAACCTACATGGAAGAGGTTATGAAATGACAACAGAATAGAATGGACCTGTGAGGCTGGAAGGAGATATTTTCCTTGGTCTAAGAACCATTTGCTTGTGTGGGAAGAGATTGATAAGTGGACGTTTTAGTTGGGGAGTAGGTGGGAGCGACCGATGAGAAGGAGAAAAACTGGCCATGAGGGACAGAAGTTGGAAGTTAACTGCTTCTTTAGCTACCTTATCAGCATAAGTGTTGCCCTGAGCAACAGGATCTGATGCCTTTTGATAGCCCTTTCAGTGAATGACTCCAGTTTCCTTTGGAAGTAAAGCGGCCTTGAGAACAGTTTTTATTAAAGAGGCATTAATGATGGAGGACCCTTGTGTACTGAGGAAACCTCTTTCTGCCCATATAACAGCATGGTGGTGCGGGATATGGAAGACATATTTAGAGTCAGTATAAATATTGACGCTTAATTCCTTTGCAAGAGTGAGGGCTCAAGAAAAGGCAGAGTTTGGCTTGCTGAGAGGTAGTGGAGCGGGGCAGAGTGGTAGCCACAATGATAGATGTGGAAGATACTATAGCATAGCCTGCCTTTGCTGATGTGTGGCGATTAGGTCTGGTGGAACTGCCATCAAAAAACCGAGTGTGATCAGGGTGAGGAACAGGAAACAAGGAAATACTGGGAAATGGACTGAATGTCAGGTGGATCAGAGAGATACAGTCATGGGGGTGAGGGCCAGCCTAAAACAGTAAGGTCAAGTTTGGACAGAAAGGCTACAGGGCATGGTCCTGGCTCTTGTGTAGGAATTTTGACCACACAGTCCTGCACTTTGACTGTGTGTAATGAAAAAGGGTTGGGATGAGTCAGGGAGAGCTAGTGTGGGGGCAGCTTCTAGGGCTGTTTTTAAGGAACAGAAAGAGGAGTGGTGAAAGGATTTAGGATCTATGGGGCCAGTGAGGTTTGCTTTTGTGAGTTTATATAATGGTTTAGTCAGGATGGTAAAACTAGGTATCCAAAGGCGGAAGTACCTAACCATACCTAGGAAGGAAAGAGTTGTTGTTTTGTAGAAGGGGTTGGGGTTTGGGAGATTAGCCAGACACGATCAGCAGGGAGAACACGTGTGTTTTCATGAAAATTATGCCGATAGGTAACGGATGAGGAAGAAATTTGGGCTTGACTGAAGTAATGGGGGCTGTCCGTGAAGCCTTGAGACAGTACAGCCCAGGTAATTTGCTGAGCCTGGTGGGTGTCAGGGTCAGTCCAAGCGAAAGCAAAGAGAGGCTGGGATTAAGGGTGTAAAGGAAAAGTAAGGAAAGCATGTTTGAGATTCAGAACAGAATAATGGATTATGGAGGGGTCGTGCAGGGAGGTATTGAGGATAGGAGAGTCTATGGGTTTGGCACCACGGGGTGGATAGACAAGACAGTTTGGTTGATAAGGTGCAGATCCTGAACTAACCTGTAAGACTTGTCCAGTTTTTGGACAGGTAAAATGGGGGAATTGTGAGGAGAGTTCATAGGCTTTAGAAGGCCATGCTGTAACAGGCAAGTGATAACACGCTTTAACCCTTTAAAGCGTCCTGTGGGATGGGATATTGGCATTGAGCGGGGAAAAGGTGATTAGGTTTAATGGAATGGTAATCATCCGTTGCCAAGGAGGGAGTAGAGGTGTGGGGAGATACGAGGAGAGGATGTGAAGGAGGCTTTGAACTAGGGGAAAAGGCAGCAATGAGGTGTGGCTGTAGCCCAGGAATAGTCAGGGAAGCAGATAATTTAGTTAAAATATCTTGACCAAAAAAGGGAGCTGGGCAGGTGGGGATAACTAAAAAAGAGTGCATAAAAGAATGTTGTCCAAGTTGGCACCAGAATTGGGGAGTTTTAAGAGGTTTAGAAGCCTGGCCGTCAATACCCACAACAGTTATGGAGGCAAGGGAAACAGGCCCTTGGAAAGAAGGTAATGTGGAGTGGGTAGCCTCCATATGGATTAAGAAGACAGGCTTACCCTCCACTGTAAGAGTTACCCAAAACTTGGTGTCTTTGATGGTCCAGGGGCCTTCCGAGGCGATCGGGCAGTGTCAGTCTTCAGCTGCTAAGCCGAGAAGATCTGGGAAGGGGTCAGTCAGAGCCTTGGGCCAGTTGGACATTTCGGTTTCCAGTGGGGTCCCGCACAGATGGGACACAGCTTAGGAGGAATCCCGGGCTGCGGGCATTCCTTGGCCCAGTGGCCAGATTTCCAGCACTTGAAGCTAGATCCTAGGGGAGGAAGTCCTGAAGGAACACCTGACTGCTGTGGCTTAGGCATTATGAAGTTTTTGTGTGCTGGAGATATGGCTGGGGTTTCTCTCACAGCAGAGGCAAGTAATTGCAACTCTTTATTATTGTACACCTTGAAGGCGAGGTGAATTAAGTCCTGTTGTGGGGTTTGAGGGTCGGAATTTAATTTTTGGAACTTTTTCTAGTGTCAGGAGCGAGTTGTGTAATAAAATGCATATTGAGAATAAGACAGTCTTCTGGCCCCTCTGGGTCTAGGGCAGCAAAGCACCTAAGGGTTGCTGCTAAGTGGGTTATGAACTGGGCTGGGTTTTCTTCTTTACCTTGGGTAGTTTCTTTAAGTTTGTCATAATTAACAGCTTTGTAAGCTGCCTTTTTAAGCCCTTCGACTACAGGAAACCATGTTATCTCGCCTAGCTATACCCGGGGAATCTGCCTGATAGTTCCATTGGGAATCTTCTCGGGGAGCTGCTCTAATGCCTTCCTGGAGGTCTGGCTCATGAAGCCGGTGGTTATCAGTGTGAGATTGGACTAGAGAAAAACTCTTTCCCATTCATCTGGGGAGAGGGTAGTAGTTAGGAAGACATTTAAGTCACTCCAGGTTAAATTGTAGGACAGAGTTAGATATCAGAATTCCTGTATATATTTAGTGGGGTCTGATGAGAAAGAGCCTAAACGCTGGCTGATTTGGGAAAGGTCCGATAGAGAAAAAGGCACATGTACCCTGGCTGTGCCTTCAGCTCCAGCCACCTCTCTAAGAGGAAATTGTTGGGCAGGTGGGGGAGAGCTGGTCGCAGAATGAAACTGTAAACCAGATCCAATATGGGGAGGGGAGATAATAGAAGGGTTATAGGGTTGGGAAGCAGAGGCTGAAGAAGAGTTGGGACCTGGCTCAGCCCAGCAAGGAACAGCCTAGGGAGAAGGGGAGAGGTCAGATGAGTCTGTAGAAAAGGATTCAAAGGACTCAGAGCTTGGGGTGGAGACTGAAGGAACAGACAGGAGAGAAAGAAGAAAGATTTGGGAAGAGTCACAGTGGGAGCGGAGACTAGGGATGGACCAATGTGTAAAAGAATGCCTGGATGTCAGACACCTTAGACCATTTGCCCATTTTTCGATGAAAATTATCTAGATTTTGTAAAATGGAGAAATAAAAAAGTGCCATTTTCTGGCTATTTAGAACCATTATCAAGTTTGTATCGGGGTCAAGTAGCATTGCAGAAGAAAACAAAGCCTTTAAGTTTTAGGTCAGGTGTGAGTTGAAGAGGTTTTAAGTTCCTGAGAACACAGGCTAAGGGAGAAGAAGGGAGAATGGAGGGCAGAAGGTTGCCCATAGTGAAGGAGGTAAGTTTAAAGAAAAGGGTAGAGAGATGGAGATGGGGGGTGGGGAGCAGCCCTGGGCTGCAATGTGGGTGAGCAGCCAAAGCAGGCGTCCCCACAGTTGACTTGCCACCAAGGGAATGTGGGTGAATAACCAAGGCAGGCATCCCCACAGTGATCAGACACCAATGGAGTGTGGGTGAATAATCAGGCAGGCATCCCCGTAATGATTAAACACCAAGGTAAGTCTGTCTTCCTGAGTCTGTGACCGGCGCCAGAGTTTTGGGTCCATGGATATAATGTGTCTCCTTTGTCTCTACTAGAGAGGAAAAAGAACTGGAATTGGAAAAACAGAGACTGAAGGGTAGTGAAGAGAGGCTGGAGAAGAGAGTGAAAAGTCCGCTTACACAATTTGAAATTGGTGATATGTTCCTTGGGCTGGTTGGTCTGAGGACCCAAGGTTGTAGGTGGATCTGTTCATGGAGTGAGGGTGAGGACAGAGTACTGGTCTCCCAAAGGAGTCCCTCTGACCCGGGTCTTCGTCACCAAATATCTCATGCATCCATGTGAAGAGACCACCAAACAGGCTTTGTGTGAGCAACAAGGCTGTTTATTTCACCTGGGTGCAGGCGGGCTGAGTCCGAAAAAGGAGTCAGCAAAGAGTGGTGGATTATCACTAGTTCTTAAAGGTTTTGGGATAGGCGGTGGAGTTAGGAGCAATGTTTTGCGGGCAGGGGTGGATCTCACAAAATACATTCTCAAGGGTGGGGAGAATTACAAAGAACCTTCTTAAGGATGGGGGAGATTACAAAGTACATTGATCAGTTAATCTGGGACAGAAACAAATTACAATGGTGGAATGTCATTAGTTAAGGCTATTTTCACTTCTTTTGTGGGTCTTCAGTTGCTTCAGGTGATCAGGATGTATACACGCAGGTCACAGGGGATATGATGGCTTAGCTTGGGTTCAGAGGCCTGACAATACACATATGCATATATGAACACACACACACACACACATATACACACACGTACATGTATATGTATGTGAGTGTGTGTATCATTTTTCTCATATTTTATGTATCTATTTATTAAGTTTCTCAAACTAAATTGTCTCTATAGTGACTGTTTCATTGATCAGGAATCAAAAAGAAATGTTCCCATTTCTTGAGAGAAAAACTCTTTTCAACTCCTTTGGCATAAGTAAAATCAGATGTTGTTCTGTCTCAGTATGTTTCATTTCGAATTGCTTCTCCCACAGGCAGAAACTATAATTGACATATTTTTACTTCCCCTTGTGTGCCATGTTTTATTAAGCTAATATGTCTTTACATTATTGTAGGTTCAACTAATTTTGGATGTAAATCTTTGTGAAATATAGATTGCTAACACCAGCTTGGTCGTGGAGACCCTAACCTGGTGGCACTAGAGGAATTAAAGACACACACACAGAAATATAGAGTGTGGAGTGGGAAATCAGGGATCTCACAGCCTTCAGAGCCGATAGCCCCGAACAGAGTTTGACCCACATACTTATTGACAGCAAGCCAGTGATAAGCATTATTTCTATAGATTATAGATTAACTAAAAGTGTTTCTTATGGGAAACAAAGGGATGGGCTCTGGCCAGTTATCTGCAGCAGGAACATGTCCTTAAGTCACAGATCCCTCATGCTATTGTTTGTGGTTTAAGAATGCCTTTAAGTGGTTTTCCATCCTGGGTGGGCCAGGTGTTCCTTGCCCTCATTCTGGTAAACCAACAACCTTCAGTGTGGGCATCATGGCCATCAGGAGCATGTCACAGTGCTGCAGAGATTTTGTTTAAGGCCAGTTTTGGGGCCAGTTTATGGCCATATTTGGAAGCCTGTTCCCAACAATAGACTTGTAGCAATGTCTTGTCTTTTATAGAGTAAGCTACTTTTTAATTCAGCAAATGTGTACTAACATCGATTATATTCATATCATTAGTTCAGGAATTATCAGTGGTGTACACATTTTAAAAAGCTGAAAGTGTTTTAGTGGACATGTATTTTTTTTTCTTTCAAACACAGAGACTGTTCTATGGAGATCCAGCATCTTTATAAATAACTAATCATTTATAAATAGATAATCATTATTTGGTTAAGTCTAGTTTTTAAAATTCTTGCCTTAAGTAATTATATTTTCTCTGGACACACCAAGAACTTCACAAAAGGGCATATCTAAATGGTCCCTGGACATGAAAGCATTGCATGTCATTAGTCATCATAAAAACACAATATAAAATAATAATTCAATGTCACTATACACCTTTTTTTTTTTTTTTTTTGAGACAGAGTCTCGCTCTGTCACCCAGGCTGGAGTGCAGTGGCACGATCTCGGCTCACTGAAAGCTCTGCCTCCATGGTTCATGTCATTCTCCTGCTCAGCCTCCCAAGTAGCTGGGACTACAGGCGCCCACCACCATGCCTGGCTCATTTTTTTTTTTTTTTGTATTTTTAGTGGAGACGGGGTTTCACCATGTTAGCAAGGATGGTCTCGATCTCCTCATGATCCGCCTGTCTCGGCCTCCCAAAGTGCTGGGATTACAGGCGTGAGTCACTGCGCCCAGCCTATACACCTATTAGAATGACTAAATGCCACACAAACAACTAAAGATTATATTTTAATTTTTCTGCTGACTCTGATATAGCAAAATCTGAATAGTTCTGCAAAATTTCAACTTGTATTTCTGGGTACCCTGAAGAAGATCTCCGTTGACATCACAAACAATATTCACATTTTTTTCACTATTGTACCCCTAAGTTTGCTGCCAACGAAGAATCTTTTTTTTTTTTTTTTTTTTTTTTAATTTATTTATTATTATTAACTTTAAGTTGTAGGGTACATGTGCATAACGTGCAGGTTTGTTACATATGTATACTTGTGCCTTGTTGCTGTGCTGCACCCATCAACTCGTCATTTACATCAGGTATAACTCCCAATGCAATCCCTCCCCCCTCCCCCCTCCCCCTTCCCCCCTCCCCCCTCCCCATGATAGGCCCCGGTGTGTGATGTTCCCCTTCCTGAGTCCGAGTGATCTCATTGTTCAGTTCCCACCTATGAGTGAGAACATGCGGTGTTTGGTTTTCTGTTCTTGTGATAGTTTGCTAAGAATGATGGTTTCCAGCTGCATCCATGTCCCTACAAAGGACACAAACTCATCCTTTTTGATGGCTGCATAGTATTCCATGGTGTATATGTGCCACATTTTCTTAATCCAATCTGTCACTGATGGACATTTGGGTTGATTCCAAGTCTTTGCTATTGTGAATAGTGCCGCAATAAACATACGTGTGCATGTGTCTTTATAGCAGCATAATTTATAATCCTTTGGGTATATACCCAGTAATGGGATGGCTGGGTCATATGGTACATCTAGTTCTAGATCCTTGAGGAATCGCCATACTGTTTTCCATAATGGTTGAACTAGTTTACAATCCCACCAACAGTGTAAAAGTGTTCCTATTTCTCCACATCCTCTCCAGCACCTGTTGTTTCCTGACTTTTTAATGATCGCCATTCTAACTGGTGTGAGATGGTATCTCATTGTGGTTTTGATTTGCATTTCTCTGATGGCCAGTGATGATGAGCATTTTTTCATGTGTCTGTTGGCTGTATGAATGTCTTCTTTTGAGAAATGTCTGTTCATATCCTTTGCCCACTTTTTGATGGGGTTGTTTGTTTTTTTCTTGTAAATTTGTTTGAGTTCTTTGTAGGTTCTGGATATTAGCCCTTTGTCAGATGAGTAGATTGCAAAAATTTTCTCCCATTCTGTAGGTTGCCTGTTCACTCTGATGGTAGTTTCTTTTGCTGTGCAGAAGCTCTTTAATTTAATGAGATCCCATTTGTCAATTTTGGCTTTTGCTGCCGTTGCTTTTGGTGTTTTAGACATGAAGTCTTTGCCCATGCCTATGTCCTGAATGGTACTACCTAGGTTTTCCTCTAGGATTTTTATGGTATTAGGTCTAACATTTAAGTCTCTAATCCATCTTGAATTAATTTTCGTATAAGGAGTAAGGAAAGGATCCAGTTTCAGCTTTCTACTTACGGCTAGCCAATTTTCCCAGCACCATTTATTAAATAGGGAATCCTTTCCCCATTTCTTGTTTCTCTCAGGTTTGTCAAAGATCAGATGGCTGTAGATGTGTGGTATTATTTCTGAGGACTCTGTTCTGTTCCATTGGTCTATATCTCTGTTTTGGTACCAGTACCATGCTGTTTTGGTTACTGTAGCTTTGTAGTATAGTTTGAAGTCAGGTAGCGTGATGCCTCCAGCTTTGTTCTTTTGACTTAGGATTGTCTTGGAGATGCGGGCTCTTTTTTGGTTCCATATGAACTTTAAAGCAGTTTTTTCCAATTCCGTGAAGAAACTCGTTGGTAGCTTGATGGGGATGGCATTGAATCTATAAATAACCTTGGGCAGTATGGCCATTTTCACGATATTGATTCTTCCTATCCATGAGCATGGTATGTTCTTCCATTTGTTTGTGTCCTCTTTGATTTCACTGAGCAGTGGTTTGTAGTTCTCCTTGAAGAGGTCCTTTACATCCCTTGTAAGTTGGATTCCTAGGTATTTTATTCTCTTTGAAGCAATTGTGAATGGAAGTTCATTCCTAATTTGGCTCTCTGTTTGTCTGTTACTGGTGTATAAGAATGCTTGTGATTTTTGCACATTAATTTTGTATCCTGAGACTTTGCTGAAATTGCTTATCAGCTTAAGGAGATTTTGGGCTGAGACAATGGGGTTTTCTAAATATACAATCATGTCATCTGCAAACAGGGACAATTTGACTTCTTCTTTTCCTAACTGAATACCCTTGATTTCTTTCTCTTGCCTAATTGCCCTAGCCAGAACTTCCAACACTATGTTGAATAGGAGTGGTGAGAGAGGGCATCCCTGTCTTGTGACAGTTTTCAAAGGGAATTTTTCCAGTTTTTGCCCATTCAGTATGATATTGGCTGTGGGTTTGTCATAGATAGCTCTTATTATTTTGAGGTACGTTCCATCAATACCAAATTTATTGAGCGTTTTTAGCATGAAGGGCTGTTGAATTTTGTCAAAAGCCTTTTCTGCATCTATTGAGATAATCATGTGGTTCTTGTCTTTGGTTCTGTTTATATGCTGGATTATGTTTATTGATTTGCGAATGTTGAACCAGCCTTGCATCCCAGGGATGAAGCCCACTTGATCATGGTGGATAAGCTTTTTGATGTGTTGCTGAACCCGGTTTGCCAGTATTTTATTGAGGATTTTTGCATCGATGTTCATCAGGGATATTGGTCTAAAATTCTCTTTTTTTGTTGTGTCTCTGCCAGGCTTTGGTATCAGAATGATGTTGGCCTCATAAAATGAGTTAGGGAGGATTCCCTCTTTTTCTATTGATTGGAATAGTTTCAGAAGGAATGGTACCAACTCCTCCTTGTACCTCTGGTAGAATTCAGCTGTGAATCCATCTGGTCCTGGACTTTTTTTGGTTGGTAGGCTATTAATTATTGCCTCAATTTCAGAGCCTACTATTGGTCTATTCAGGGATTCAACTTCTTCCTGGTTTAGTCTTGGAAGAGTGTAAGTGTCCAGGAAATTATCCATTTCTTCTAGATTTTCCAGTTTATTTGCGTAGAGGTGTTTATAGTATTCTCTGATGGTAGTTTGTATTTCTGTGGGGTCGGTGGTGATATCCCCTTTATCATTTTTAATTGCGTAGATTTGATTCTTCTCTCTTTTCTTCTTCATTAGTCTGGCTAGTGGTCTGTCAATTTTGTTGATCTTTTCAAAAAACCAACTCCTGGATTCATTGATTTTTTGGAGAGTTTTTTGTGTCTCTATCTCCTTCAGTTCTGCTCTGATCTTAGTTATTTCTTGCCTTCTGCTAGCTTTCGAATGTGTTTGCTCTTGCTTCTCTAGCTCTTTTAATTGTGATGTTAGAGTGTCAATTTTAGATCTTTCCTGCTTTCTCTTGTGGGCATTTAGTGCTATAAATTTCCCTCTACACACTGCTTTAAATGTGTCCCAGAGATTCTGGTATGTTGTATCTTTGTTCTCATTGGTTTCAAAGAACATCTTTATTTCTGCCTTCATTTCGTTATGTACCCAGTAGTCATTCAGGAGCAGGTTGTTCAGTTTCCATGTAGTTGAGCGGTTTTGATTGAGTTTCTTAGTCCTGAGTTCTAGTTTGATTGCACTGTGGTCTGAGAGACAGTTTGTTATAATTTCTGTTCTTGTACATTTGCTGAGGAGTGCTTTACTTCCAATTACGTGGTCAATTTTGGAGTAAGTACGATGTGGTGCTGAGAAGAATGTATATTCTGTTGATTTGGGGTGGAGAGTTCTGTAGATGTCTATTAGGTCTGCTTGCTGCAGAGATGAGTTCAATTCCTGGATATCCTTGTTAACTTTCTGTCTCGTTGATCTGTCTAATGTTGACAGTGGAGTGTTGAAGTCTCCCATTATTATTGTATGGGAGTCTAAGTCTCTTTGTAAGTCTCTAAGGACTTGCTTTATGAATCTGGGTGCTCCTGTATTGGGTGCGTATATATTTAGGATAGTTAGCTCTTCCTGTTGAATTGATCCCTTTACCATTATGTAATGGCCTTCTTTGTCTCTTTTGATCTTTGATGGTTTAAAGTCTGTTTTATCAGAGACTAGTATAGCAACCCCCGCTTTTTTTTGTTCTCCATTTGCTTGGTAAATCTTCCTCCATCCCTTTATTTTGAGCCTATGTATGTCTCTGCGTGTGAGATGGGTCTCCTGAATACAGCAGACTGATGGGTCTTGACTCTTTATCCAGTTTGCCAGTCTGTGTCTTTTAATTGGAGCATTTAGTCCATTTACATTTAAGGTTAAGATTGTTATGTGTGAACTTGATCCTGCCATTATGATATTAACTGGTTATTTTGGTCGTTAGTTGATGCAGTTTCTTCCTAGCCTCGATGGTCTTTACATTTTGGCATGTTTTTGCAATGGCTGGTACCGGTTGTTCCTTTCCATGTTGAGTGCTTCCTTCAGGATCTCTTGTAAGGCAGGCCTAGTGGTGACAAAATCTCTAAGCATTTGCTTATCTGTAAAGGATTTTATTTCTCCTTCACTTATGAAACTTAGTTTGGCTGGATATGAAATTCTGGGTTTAAAATTCTTTTCTTTAAGAATGTTGAATATTGGCCCCCACTCTCTTCTGGCTTGGAGAGTTTCTGCCGAGAGATCTGCTGTTAGTCTGATGGGCTTCCCTTTGTGGGTAACCCGACCTTTCTCTCTGGCTGCTCTTAAGATTTTTTCCTTCATTTCAACTTTGGTGAATCTGGCAATTATGTGTCTTGGAGTTGCTCTTCTCGAGGAGTATCTTTGTGGCGTTCTCTGTATTTCCTGGATTTGAATGTTGGCCTGCCCTACTAGGTTGGGGAAGTTCTCCTGGATGATATCCTGAAGAGTGTTTTCCAACTTGGTTCCATTTTCCCCCTCACTTTCAGGCACCCCAATCAGACGTAGATTTGGTCTTTTTACATAATCCCATACTTCTTGCAGGCTTTGTTCATTTCTTTTTCTTCTTTTTTCTTTTGGTTTCTCTTCTCGCTTCATTTCATTCATTTGATCCTCAATCGCTGATACTCTTTCTTCCAGTTGATCGAGTCGGTTACTGAAGCTTGTGCATTTGTCACGTATTTCTCGTGTCATGGTTTTCATCTCTTTCATTTCGTTTAGGACCTTCTCTGCATTAATTACTCTAGCCATCAATTCTTCCACTTTTTTTTCAAGATTTTTAGTTTCTTTGCGCTGGGTACGTAATTCCTCCTTTAGCTCTGAGAAATTTGATGGACTGAAGCCTTCTTCTCTCATCTCGTCAAAGTCATTCTCCGTCCAGCTTTGATCCGTTGCTGGCGATGAGCTGCGCTCCTTTGCCGGGGGAGATGCGCTCTTATTTTTTGAATTTCCAGCTTTTCTGCCCTGCTTTTTACCCATCTTTGTGGTTTTATCTGCCTCTGGTCTTTGATGATGGTGATATACTGATGGGGTTTTGGTGTAGGTGTCCTTCCTGTTTGATAGTTTTCCTTCTAACAGTCAGGACCCTCAGCTGTAGGTCTGTTGGAGATTGCTTGAGGTCCACTCCAGACCCTGTTTGCCTGGGTATCAGCAGCAGAGGCTGCAGAAGATAGAATATTTCTGAACAGCGAGTGTACCTGTCTGATTCTTGCTTTGGAAGCTTCCTCTCAGGGGTGTACTCCACCCTGTGAGGTGTGGGGTATCAGACTGCCCCTAGTGGGGGATGTCTCCCAGTTAGGCTGCTCAGGGGTCAGGGACCCACTTGAGCAGGGAGTCTGTCCCTTCTCAGATCTCAACCTCCGTGTTGGGAGATCCACTGCTCTCTTCAAAGCTGTCAGACAGAGTCGTTTTCGTCTGCAGAGTTTTCTGCTGCTTTTGTTGTTGTATAGTTGTGCCCTGTCCCCAGAGGTGGAGTCTACAGAGACAGGCAGGTTTCCTTGAGCTGCTGTGAGCTCCACCCAGTTGGAGCTTCCCAGCGGCTATGTTTACCTACTTAAGCCTCGGCAATGGCGGGCGCCCCTCCCCCAGCCTCGCTGCTGCCTTGCCGGTAGATCACAGACTGCTGTGCTAGCAATGAGGGAGGCTCCGTGGGTGTGGGACCCTCCCGGCCAGGCGTGGGATATGATCTCCTGGTGTGCCTGTTTGCTTAAAGCGCAGTATTGGGGTGGGAGTTACCCGATTTTCCAGGTGTTGTGTGTCTCAGTTCCCCTGGCTAGGAAAAGGGATTCCCTTCTCCCTTGCGCTTCCCAGGTGAGGCAATGCCTCGCCCTGCTTCAGCTCTCGCTGGTCGGGCTGCAGCAGCTGACCAGCACCGATCGTCCGGCACTCCCCAGTGAGATGAACCCAGTACCTCAGTTGAAAATGCAGAAATCACCGGTCTTCTGTGTCGCTCGCGCTGGGAGTTGGAGACTGGAGCTGTTCCTATTCGGCCATCTTGCTCCCAAGAAGTCCGAAGAATCTTAAAGAAGAAAAATTACCACAATAAATGATGCTAATAGCAGTCTGATAGGCACTAAATAAAATTAATGACAGGTAAGCTCACAAGAATTCTTCCAAAGTCATATAATAGGTATACATTAATAAAAACACAAAATATTGTTGATTTCATCTCAAATAGTACACAAAAATAAAATCTGGATGGACTGCACTTATGTTTTTTAAAAAAGAGTCACAATTCTAGAAAAAATTTCAGAGTAGCGTCTTCCTAACCTTCAAACAAGCAAAGATTTATTGAAAAGGACAAAATATGTGCTAACCATAAATAAAATAATTAGTAGCATGACATTTTTAAAATGAATAATTTTTATTCATCAAACAGTAAGATAGGTATAGGTTAGTGACTGAATGAAAAGTTTTCAGTAAATATACCCAACAATAACACTGATATGAGAATAAATGAACTCTTAGAAATTGGGAATAGGCAGACAACCCAGTAGCAAAAGGAAGAAAAATAAAACATGAATAAATACTTCACAATAGTGGACATATAAATGGCCTCTGGATATAGGAAGATGTTGCACTTTATTTTAAAATAATAGTTGAATGGCAATACATATCCATTAGAATGTCTAAAACACACACACACGCGCGCGCACACATACACACACACACACAATACCAAGCATTTGGAAAACTATGGAGTAACTAGATCTCTCATGTACTGACTGTGAAGTGGAAATTTGTTGCAATAGTAGAAAAACTGATTGACAAGATCTGCTCATATGTAACATATATGTATCTTGTGACCTAACAGTTTCACTCTTAGATATGTACCCAACAAAAATGCATGCATATATGTAGCAAAATTTAGACTTACAAATGTACATGGCAACTTAATTTGGCCCAAATTAGAAACAATCCAGTTGTCCATAGTAATAAATCAATTAATTGTGGACTATTTACACATTTGAATACTATGAAGCAATAAAAATAAAGGAACCATTGCCCATGTACAACATTTGAATTTCAAAAACTTTAAGTTTAGCAATAGTTAGACACAAATGAGTTAATAATGGTTATTTCAAGTCTATGATGATATACTTTACAGTAGTTGTAACTTCTGTGTAGTTAGTGACTGGGAGAGGGCAAAAGAGGCACCTTTGGAATGCTAGTAGTGAAATATTTGTGATTTGGCTAGTTGTTACAGATAAAATATATGGCCTCAAGATTTGTGCATGTCTTTTTAGGTTTCTTAGATTTCAGATAACAGTGTTCTTAATAAATATGTAAATAAATAATCCAAGAGAGAGAGAATGGTGGTTTGGACTAGAGTACTAATGAAGTGGTAAGAAGTGGTTCAATCTATTTGGAAGGTAAAGTCAATACTATATGCTGAAAATTAACTGTGCAGTGCCAGAGAAATAAATTATAGATGACTTCTGAGAAAGTAGAAAGTTATACTTGGTACTAAAAAGAAGAAACAGCAGGGTTTGGGAGGTAAGATCATATATTTGGTTTGTGACATGATAAATTTGATGTGCTTTCAAATAGTCAAGTGGAGATAAAAGAAATAAATCTCATATTCCTATTCGCCATTCAGAAGAGAAATCTTAGAAAAACTAAAATACAAAAAAAAAGTTGAAAGAAAAAAGCAAAAGAATATACACAGTTGGCATATCTACAATAATATATAAATATACATCATTTTAGGAGCATTTTTTAGATATAGTGAGAGAAATTCATACAGATAAAATATTTCATTCATCATATAATTTCCAAGATCCATCAGCCTAATATAGCTGCAAACACACAAATTTAAATTGAATTATTATTTACATATCTCTTTCATAAAATAAGAAATCTGCAGACAAAAACAAACAATAGTTTGGGCATAGAATATTTGGGAAGAAAAAATACATCTTGTCTAATGAACATATATATATATACACACACATACACACACACTGACTATAACATAGAATATATATGTTCTTTATAAGCATAAATGAAAGTTATTTTTTAAATTGAACACACAAAACGATAAAGCAAAAGTCAAAAACAGGAAAGAATTGTACGTATTAGGTTTCCAAACACAATACAATCTCATTAAAAATGCAATAAGCATAGACAGTGGTTTAAGCTGGGAGAGTCTATTTTTATGTCCAATAGCCCATATCCATGGAAAGACATATAAAAGGATACCATTAAAAGCACCTTTATTTGTATGTTAAATTACATTATCATCCTAGTTATACATCAATAATAAAAGATATTCTCAAATTATGTTTTGAAACAAAAATTGAAATAAGTAATGGATTAAAAAAACATTATATGGGAAATGATACTTAGAACTGATCAATAACAAATTTCTATAATCATGTACATTGGAGCTTTAAAGACGAATTTCTCAAACTTTTTGTTCTCGGGACTCTGTTAAAATATTAGGCATTATTGAAGTACGTTATAGATCTTGTGCATGTAAGAAGTATCTTTCAATATTTTCCATATTAGAAAATGAAGCAGAAAAATTTTTAAAATACAATATTGCACAAGCACAAATTTGATTAGCCATAAGAGCAATTATGTCATATTACCTAGCTTCTGGAAAATTCCATCTTGCTTCATGAGAGCAGGAGAGTGAAAATAGTGAATAATATGTAAGTATTATTTTGAAACAGTTTTAAACTCATAACCCTTTGAAAAAATCGTGAAATCAACCTAGATGTCCATCAATGGTGGACTGGATGAACAAAATATAATACATATACATCGTTGAATGCTATGCAGTCATTGAAAAATCTCAGAGACAACCAGGTGTTTTCAAGTCACACTTTGAGAGCTTCTATTTTAAGAAAATATATATTCATTTAAGTTGTTTTTAAGAGAAATTTATAGATTTAAATAAGATCTATTTAATTATCATACTAAATTCTTATTACTAAAACTTATGTGAGCTGCCAATTAGTGAGTTAAGTAGCACCAGTGAAAAATTAGAATATATAGAATTAAACTATAAAAATAAAGGAAGGACATTATAAAAATGACATAAATGAAGCATAAAATTAAAAAGTAACAAAGGATATCAACAATATCCTAGTTACTTTGTAATATTTAATAAAATAGGCATACTTGTGTCTATACTGATGAAGACAATATAAATAGGAATAATATGAAGAATAATGTTCATAAATAATACAAAGAAATAAAATAATATTCATAAATAATATGAAAAATAAAAAGTGAACATACTACAAATACAGTAAAAATAAGCAAAATAAGAGAGAGGAAGGATCCTCAGGAAGGATCTCGTGATCTTTTTGTGTTGTGTCCCCTGCCATAAGGTCTTATATGCCTCCTCTAATCCCATACTATATAAAGAACAACAGATAGAAGAAGATGATAAGGAAATAAAAAACACTGATAGTTAAAAAAGGAGGGAGAGAAACTCAGAGAAAGGATTTTTAAACTCAAGAAGGAATTCACAAACTTAAAGTTCGCATGTTAAGTCCATACATTCTACTATATAGATAGATGGTAAGCTTG
This sequence comes from Macaca fascicularis, assembly GCF_037993035.2. NCBI lineage: Eukaryota > Metazoa > Chordata > Mammalia > Primates > Cercopithecidae > Macaca > Macaca fascicularis. The sequence goes on along the minus strand of NC_088389.1, from coordinate 68,267,969 downwards.
TGATGAAAATCAGTACTGAGTTAGACAGTTTTATCGTACAGTTTAATGAACATAATAAATGATTAGTGTGAATACATTTGCTGTTCTAATACCAAAGCTTATTCTTTAGAGGACCCATTATCTCAATTTTTCTTTCAAACTATTTACACCCAGTTATAGTTCATAGTCAAAGTCTCCCTCTTTCTCAAATTGTGTTGCTAAGAACAGCCTTGGGACTGTCAGATACTGCTGATCCCAGCCACATTTGTGTTGTTAGTGTTAAGGTGAGGCTAAGCCATGAGCCACAGTGTGATTTGCCTTAGACAAGTCTACCTACCAGCCCAGGGAAAGATTAATTGCTTCCATGGTTTTTCCTTCACAGTGCCTTACATGGGGTTTCATTTTCTAGGCCCCAGGGCTTTTGTAAAATAAGCAAGTGAAAAATAGAGGATATTTTATTCTACTCTTCATTCCCTTGGTTCCCATAGGCAGTGAACTGAATTAAAAATGAAATGTGAGAGAGTGGGGAAGAGAAAATCTCTTTAATAAAAGTGCGGCTCTGTTCCTATTACAAGTGTTTTACATTCTGGCTACATATTACATGTAGTACAGGGACCCAATTCTTTAGAAGAGATATTTTCAGAGGGAAACAAATAAGAAGGCATCAGCTATGAAGCTGCTTCAGTGTTTGTGGATTTTATGCAGGAATATAACCTCACAGCTCCTCCACTTTCTCCTTTCTTTTCAGGAAAAGCAGCTTCTCTCACTGGCATAGAGCTGCCCAACATTGACTGCCTTTCATCTGGGCCAATTGTCTTTCTTCTGATTCCCCTAGCAGAGACAGTAGCCCCTGCTTATCTGCAATTTCAGTGTCCTTCTTTGACCCATCTGGGGCATGAATTATCCCTTTTTCCAGACTTTCCACACCATCTATGCTATCTTCCTGTTAGTCACTGAGCAGCCATCCCAGTTACTAAGTCAACTGTTGCAGTACCTCAGTTCTTGTGTTCAAATTAAAAAAAAAAAAAAAAAGAACATCTTATTATACTTAATAATGGTCTCAAAGTGCAAGATTAGTGATGCTAATACACTGCTCTAATTGTTCTATTTTATTATTGGTTGTTACCAATCCCTTTCTGTGCCTAATTTATAAACTAAATTATAAACTAAATTGTTTTATAAATATATATGTATTGAAAAAAACGTTAAATATATAATACACATATATATACACATTATATAGATATAATGTGTGTATATATAATACACACACACACACGGTTTGGTACTATCCGTGGTTTCAGACATTTACTGGGGATCTTGGAAACATATTCCCTGCATTTAAGAGGAAACTACTGTATTTCTCTTTCTGTTGATTCATTAGTCTTAGTAATTTCTAAAAGAATGAATTCTGGCTGGCTCTTTTGGCCCTTATTGCATGTTTACTTTATCACTCAGGGTGGTGATGGAGAGAGGAGCTACTCAAAGTGCTTGGGTATATTTAACAAATTGATAAAGCTCTCTAGCATATAATCAGGCTGTTAAGGGTTCAAAAATCATCAACTTTTGAATGATGAGTAGAATTCCTACAAAATTCTCTATTCCTCGGGAAAATAATTCTCCAACCATTTGCTAAACCTCCTATGTATTTTTATGGAACCCATAAATAAATTGAAATTTAAAAGATTTAATTTGCTCCTGAAGGTCTTCACAAAGCTCTCCACAATGTAGGAATTAAAAAAAAAATAAATGACAAGTTAAAGAGATGGAGTTGCACAGTGAGATTTTACAATTAAATTTTAAGGAGCAATATGACATTGGTTATTCAAAGAAGAAAAATGGATAGGAGCAGGGAAGCTGGAATAGATAGACAGGATCAACAACATAAAGCACCCATGAAACAGTCAGTGCTCAAGTGTTCAACCAGATAAGATTTTTTTTTTTTTTACTCAGTTATAGTATGAGCACCTCGATCAGGCAATGATTTACATCTAGAGATAAGAATTAGAAAAAATATCCTAGAAAAAAGTATTAAAGAGTGAAATTATAATAATCCCTAGTGCAATTAAACAATTAGGTTATATGACATGACTCTTGCCCCTTTAATTACTCCAATTATTTCTAAAAAGAAGAGATCTGTGTTACTAATAGTAACTAACAAAGTGGCCCAAGAATACAGGCAGAATAAAATTCAATGCTTATTCACAGCTTGGTCTATTTCAGGTAGTAGGATTTTCTATTGATTATTTTGTTTGTTTGTATTTTTCTTATTTAATCCTTAAAAAAACGCATTTCCAACTAGCTCATAAAATTTTTTTTGAGGGGGGGCACTCAACGTATTTTTATAAAAATAAAAAATAGAAGATAAGACAAATATAAATGACTTCCAGGTTTTGAGTTTTATATGATATACCTAACTGAGTTAATAAGCTTCTAGGTTTTGAGTTTCATATGATATACAATATATAATATAAAACTACAATAACTGACAGAGCTTTGCTAGAACAGCTCAGGGCCTGCATCCACTGAGGAAGGCAATATAATTGAGTCTGCTCTGGTAGGCACTGAGCCTGTATCCCTGGCCACCAGCCCAAAGCCTGGGCCACAGGGGCTGACTTAATGTCAGGGTAGACATAAACCCAGAAGCTGCTGAGGACGGCCTCATGCTGAGGCAGGCCCAAAGCTCAATGCTGCTTGGGCAGCTTGGCATTGGAGTAAGTTGAAGGTGAGTGCCACTAGGGGTGGCCTGGTTTTGAGTGTAGATCAGAGTGTGGGGCCACTGAGTTTGACCTTGTAGTGGGACAAACTAAAGATAGAGTCTGCCTTGCAGGCCTGAAGCCTGGGTCTATGAGGTCCAGCCTAGCACCTGGAGAAGCCTGGAGGAGCATCAGTCTGTGGGCATCAGTATAGAGGTGGGGTGGTCATAGTGGCCTGCTCAGTGCTGGATTTTGCTATAATAAGTCTGGTTTTGAAGTCCAAGGCGCAGTTCTGTGCTCACTTCCCTTTCCTTCCTCCACACGGAGGGTATCTTTGTCAATACCTTCTTGCCTAGGGGATATAAGTAACATAAAACTATACTTTCTACCCTCTTTAATGCATTTGTTTCTATTTTTGTGTTACGTCCGGGTGATATTATCTCTCACCTGTTTTGCACAGCTAATGAAAAAGTATTTTGATGTGTGAATAGTTGTTCAAACTGATGTTTTTACAGGGGACAACCTCTGTAGAGTCCTAGACCACTATCTTGCTCCCTTGGAACATTCTTAAACTAGTTTTTCTCTCTCTATCTCTGTATGTGTATATGTGTGTTTGTGTGTGTGAATATGTGTGTGGGTGTGTAGCATACATATATTTTCCTTTATCTTGAGTAAATGGCAAGATATTGAATTGCTGGATCATAGTATAGGTGTATATGTAACTTTGTCAGAAACTGTTAAATGGTTCTCCAGGTTGGTTGTATAATTTTTGCTACCCACAAGCCACCAAAAATGAATGACTGGTTTTTGTTTTTTCCATATTGAAAACATTTGATATTATTGATCTTTTCTATATTCACTATTTTAATGTTTTCAAGAAAATACTTTATTTTATTTTAATTTACATTTTCCTAATGACAATTTTCATCAGCTTATTAATGTGTTTGCTAACCATTCATACATCATCTTTCTAAATCTATATTCCAGTCTTTTTTCATATTGAATCGATGTCTATATTGATCAAATATCAATAAAAAACACGTAATTGAGTCTATTTCTGGACAATCAATTCTGTTTCAGTGATTTTTTTTATACTTAAACTTTACTACACTGTCTTAATTACTTTAGCTTTAAGTAAGTCTTAAAATCATATAGTATAAATATTCTGATTTCTTTTTCTTCAAGAATGCTTTTGGTTTTCGGTTCTTTTCATTTCATACAAAATGATTTTTGCACAGCTTGCACTGGAGCTGTTCTAGAGACAAATTATATTCCTTTTTGAGAGCATATACCTTTACTTTGTTTTCATATTTGAATAGCAATTTATTTGGATATTAACTTATAGGCTACTTCTTTTCTTTACAATGGTTTGAAGATGTAATAGTTATCAGTTAAATATATCCAAGAACACACTTGTAATAAATGTTTACTGTATGAAAAAGGTGTCCTAGGAGGAAACATGAAGTCTCTCTTTTAGAAGGTGTAAAGAATAAAGTATTATAGAATTTGAACTTGTGCTAAATAATTTTGTGAAAGATTCAAGGAGAAAAAGTGGTTCAGTTTTGGTGCTATCAGTAAAGAGAGTAATCTAGTTATTAGTAAATCTCATCAAGAAAATCGTAACAACAAAGCTGTCCTAAAGCTGCTATTGGTAAAGAAAATATCAGTAGAGTGAAGATTGTATTTATTCTTGCATTGCTATAAAGAAATACCTGATACTGGGTAATTTACAAAGGAAAGAGGTTTAATTGGCTCATGATTCCACAGGCTATGCAGAAAGCATGGCTGAGGAGACGTGAGGAAACTTTCAACTATGGCAGAAGGCAAAGAGAAAGCGGGTACATCTTACATGGCCAGAGAATGAGAAAGAGACCAGAGAGAAAGCGCTATGCACTTTGATAAAACTAGATCTCAAGAGAACGCACTCACTATACAGTACCAAAGGGGATGGTACTAAGCCATTCTTGAGAACACTAGCTCCATAATGCAATCACCACTCACTAGACCTCACCTCCAACACTGGGGGTTACAATTTAACATCAGATTTGGGTGGGGACATAGATCCACACCATATCAAACAGATTGTTCATTTTTGTGTCTTTTACAGGGACTTCATTTTTATCTGTGTTCAGAAATGATTACCAAGTGGTTCTCTCTCTCTTTTTTTTTTTTTTGTCAGTTTGTCATAGTCACAGGTGATTATTTAATGTAGTTCTGAAAGATTGTCTGTGCTTAATGTGAGACCACCAACATACCTGTAAGAACTGGGCTGTTCCTATCAACATGAAAGTATATGTATTAGTGAGTCTGGCTTCCAAATATCAGAGCTTACTTGACATTGTTTCTAAGATGTTTTATTATTTCTGGTTAGAAATTATCCATTTTTATTTTTTAGTTCCTCAAATACAATGTATCATTATCTTTTCTAGCTGATGTTAACCTTTCCTCTTTTTCTTTGATTTTCACCAGTACAACAATGATGTGCCTGATTTCAGTTTCTTTGTATTCATCCTGTTTGGTGTTCTCTGTGTGTGTGTGTGTGTGTGTGTGTGTGTGTGTGTGTGTGTGTGTGTTTGCATTTTACTTTTATTTTAGATTCAGAAGATAGATGCACAGGTTTGTTATATGGGTAAATTGCATGTCACTGGGGTTTGGTTTATGCACGATCCTGCCACCAGCGAAGTGAGCATCATATTGGTAAGTAGTTTTTTAACCCTCACTCTCCTCCCACCCTCCTACTCTAGTAGTCCTCAGTTCCTATTATTCTCATCTTTGTGAGCATGTGTACTCAATGTTTAACTCTTACATAAGATGTGAGAGAACCTGTGAAATTTGTTGTTGTTGTTGTTGTTGTTGTTCTCATGTGAATTCCACTAGAATGATGGCCTCCAGCTCTATCTTGCTTCAAAGGACATGATTTCATTCTTTTCTATGACTGCATAGCATTCCACAATGTATATGTATTATATTTTGTTCATCCAGTCCACCACTGATGGACATTTAGGTTGATTTCATGTCTTTGCTATTGTGAATAGAGCTGCAGTAAACATACAAGTGCATGTGTCTTTCTGGTAGAATTATTTATTTTTCTTTGAATAGGTAACTAGTGAAAGAATTGCTGGGTCGAATGGCAGTTTTGTTTTAAATTATTTGAGAAATCTCTAAAATGCTTTCCACAGTGGCTGATGGGTACATGATATAAATAGACACTTCCCCAAAGAAGACATACATGTGGTCAATGAATATAGGAAAAAAGGCTCAACATCATTGATCACTAGAGAAATGTAAATCAAAACCACAATGAGATATCATCTCATACCAGTCAGAATGGCTATTATTAAAAAGTCAAAATATAACAGATGTTGGCAAGTTTGTGGAGGAAAGAGAATGCTTATGCGCAGCTGGTAGGAATGTAAGTTAGTGTTCTTAATAAAATAATTTTAAAACATTCTCAGTCATTATCTTGTCACTTCTTTTAGATGATTTTTTCTCTTTTCTCCTGGGATTCCAATTGTATTGTTGTTTATTTTTCTACAAATATTTGAAGCTCTGTATTTTTTCAAATCTCTTTTCCTCTTTATGTCAAAATTTAATTTCTATTAATCTGAGCTGTTTCAAATCCATCCTT